>NC_137801.1:48409381-49609381 GCF_963383645.1 Muscardinus avellanarius
TTTGATGATGTAATTATTGATTTTCTTAGATGTGATAACGGCATCATGGGCATGAAAAGAATGCGTCCTTTTTTTTTTTTTTTTTTTTTTGGTGGTACTGGGGTTCCTGGAAGCCCTTCTACTTCCAAGATACACTCCCAGACCTATTTACACTTTTTTATATTTGGAAACAGGTTCTCTTAAACCAGCGCGGCTGGCTTCGAACTTGTGCGAACCTCCTGTCTCCGCCTCCCAAGGGCGGGGATTACAAGCCTACACCACCACACCAGGCTGTGTCCTTATTCTTAAAAGATGCACTAAGCCCGGCGTGATGGCACGCTTGTAATCCCCGCGCTTGGGAGGTGGAGACAGGAGGATCGTGCAGGTTCCAAGCCAGCCTTGCTGGTTTAAGAGACCGTTTCCAAATAAAATATAAAATAGGTCTGGGAGTGTAGCCCGGAAGTAGAACGGTTTCCAGGAACCCCAGTACCACCAAAAAAAAAAGATGCACATAGACATATTTAGCAACAAAATATTAGTAATACATGCAATTTAATTTCAAATATTTTAGATTTTTAAAAAGTATAGATGCCTTCATGGGCACAGGCTTATAATTCCAAATTCGTGAGAAGCTGAGGCAGGAGGATGGCAAATCCAAGGCCAGCCTCAGCTATTTATCAAGACCCTGGCTCCAAATTAAAAAATAGGGCTGGATATGCAGCTCCATTGCAGAGTACCAGTAGGCTTAATCCCTGGTGCCACAATTAACAAAGTTATGAGAAAAGAAGAAATAAAGAAACTGTTGCAAGTCAGGCGTGGTGGTGCACACTTGTAATCCCAGCATTCGGGAGGCTGAGACTTGGAGGATCGTGGTTGGTGGACAGCCTCAGCTACTTAGTGAGGCCCTCTGCAACTCAGTGAGACCCGGTTTCAAAATAAAGAATAAAAAAAAAGCAGGGGGTGTAGCTCGGAGGTCAAACGCCCCTGGGTTCCATCCCCCAGACTCGAAAAAAAAAAAAAAATGTTGCAAAACCGAGAATGGTAGTACAAGCCTATAATCCCAGTATTTTGGAAGTTGAGACAAGTAGACAACAGGTTTGAGACTACTCTCAGCAATTTAGCAAGACCCTCAGCAACATAAGACTGTTTCAAATTTAAAATTTTCAAAAAGAGCTGAGGATGAAACTAGAAGGTAAAAAAAAAAAAAAAAAAAAAAAAAACCCTAGATATAATCCCCAGTGCCATAAAAAAAGAAAAGAAACTTGTAAAATGTTAATTATTGCTGCTGGGTGTGGTGGCACATGCTTGTAATCCCAGTACTTGAGAGGCTGAGACAGAAGGATCACAGGCTTGCAGATAGCCTCAACTACTCAGTGAGGCTTTCTGCAACTTAGTGAGACTTTGTTTCAAAAATAAAGAATAAAAAGTAGGGCTAAGGGTATAGTTCTGAGGTAAAATGCCCCTAGGTTCCATTCCCAGTACCAAAAAATGAAAAAAAAAATGTTAATTATTGGAGCTACAAGCACAAGCAAGGGTGTAATTGGGACAACAGAGGGACTCCAGACAATGAAAGAGAAACCTCAGTGGAGCCAGAGAGGTGGTCTAAGGGAAGGGGAGGGGGAAACACTACCATGGGCTATGTGTACATAAATGAATATACTAACATCAATCTCAGCACTCTGGGAAGAAGGGAAATGGGGAGGGAAAGAGGGGACAAGTGCTGTGTGCATGTATGTCACTGTCAACATGATTTACATTAGGTGAGACTATAATGCACCAATAAAAGCACTTTTTTTTTTTTTTGCGGGTCTGGGGATGGAACCCAGGGACATTCGACCTCTGAGCTACACCTCCTGCCCTATTTTTATACTTTATTTATTTTGAAACGGGGTCTCACTAAGTTGCAGAGGGCCTCACTAAGTAGTAGCTGAGGCTGTCTGGGACCCACGATCCTCCGGTCTCAGCCTCCTGAATACTGGGATTACAAGTATGCGCCACCACGCCCGGCTTAAAAGCAAATTATAAAAAATAAAAAATAAATAAAAAAAAACCTCTCTGACCGGGTGTTTTAGTATTCTTCTCTAATGGCAGTGAAGTCCCTGAAATAGAAATTCTCAAGAAAAAGCAATCACCTGATAGGGCTTCTATTTTTATGTACACAAACACGGCCATGATATTTCAAGTGAGTGTCCTAAAGAATATGTTGTAGGCATACTTCTAAACATCAGATTTTAACATTTCTTAGTATCCTTGATCCCTTTAAGAAACTCATGAAAGCTCTAAGGTTTCTTACCAGAAAACAAGCATACATATACCCCAAATGTTGTACCGTTTCAGTAAGGTCCCAAATTCACTTCCAGAAACTGTACAAGAGCCTGAGTTACTATCGTTGCACTTGTGGACTGTGGTGCCAACAGTCCTCCTCCTACCTGGCAGCCCCAGGCAAGACTAGGCCCTTTCTCTTCTCCTCTTTCCTGATTATATTTACACAGAGCCACAAGCTTCCACAAAGGGATGTGGGTAAAGCAGTCCTCTGCACAGGCGCACTAGAGGAAGGGTAAAGATGGAGGTTGCAGAACACATTTAGTAGACAAAAGGTCAGTGATTCTGGGCCTTCTAGTAAGGAAACTAGCCAAGCTGGCGAACTTCAGGCTACAAAGCTAGTGCGCCTGCGCCCACTGACAGTCACCCCCCCCCCCCCCCCCCGCTTTCCCCGTGTTGCTAGCCCCGGAGGCGCCTGCGCCTTCAGCCGGACCCCCTTCTAACTCTTCCCCAGGGCTCCAGGGCTCTGGGCAGGTCACCTCCTCCCCGTTTCCCGCGGCGCCTGCGCTCTCTGCAGATCACCTCCCCCCCCCCTCCCTCGGCGCCTGCGCCCTCGGCAGTCACCGCCCTCCCCCTCCCCTTGTCCCCAGCCCCGGTGGCGCCTGCGCCCTCCACCAGTTCGCATCTTCTGCAGCGTCCAAGTCTACTGGGTGCAGACCTAACCCAAGGCCAGACGCCGGGGCCGTGACAGCAAGATGTGGGTTTTTGGTTACGGGTCCCTGATCTGGAAGGTAGACTTTCCCTATCAGGACAAGCTGGTCGGGTACATCACAAACTACAGCAGGCGCTTCTGGCAGGGCAGCACTGACCACCGCGGGGTCCCCGGCAAGGTGAGACGCCAGCCAGCCCCACACTCTCCCGGACCACCCAGCCGCTTCCGGGCGGGCACGTGGGCCGGGGCCTCTAGGCTTCCGCCAGCCTCCTGCCCCAGAGCTCCACACCAGGAGCTCCTTCCAAAGTCTCTTCAGACACTGGCGGTTAGTTCCTTGAGGAGGCAAAAGGCAGGGGCTAAAGCACCAAGCTAGTAGACCGCTGGCGACTGGGAATGGGGCGACTAGGAATGGGCAGCCTCTGCCAAAAACAAAAACAGTGGCGGGAGGCTGAGAAACGATCGGGGTTCGCGGACAGCCTCAGCTACTTAGTGTGAGGCCCTTTGCAATTTAGTGAGACCCTGTTTCAAAATAAAGAATAAAAAATAGGGTTGGGGATGTAGCTCAGAGGTAGAATGTCCCTGTGTGTTCCACCCCTAGTACCGAAAAAAAAAAAAAAAAAAACCCACATAGTGGCGGGAAAATGAATCCATCACCACAGAGGTGAAATGGAAAATCAACTTGTAAATTCAGCTTTCTAGCAATTAAATTTCTTGGCATTTCTGCATTCTGCCAGACTTTCACTGGTTTAGAGTAAACGTTTCTTTGTATCTTTGCAACTTTTGTTTAAGATACTTAGCAGATGAACTAGCTAACAAAATTGTCCCCACTACTAAACTTATTGATTATTTTGGATGTCAGGCACTAAATGAGTTCCCAATTTATTATGAGTAACACATTAACAATATAAGTTTTTGATCTGTTTTTCAGCCAGTTATGTAAAAAAACCTCGAATGTATGTGTTCTGAAATTAGCCCATTGTTTATGCAAATCAATCTTGTATGGCTACAAAACAAATATGTAAAGAAAATAAGTTTTTGATACCTAGTAGTTCTGATAACTTGAACACCTGGATTTTGGTCAGCCTTCTAACTTTTGTAGTACATTTCTTTTATGTTCTCCAGAGTACTCTGAAATTTTATATAACCTTGATTACTGTTTTTAACAGAAATTAATATTGGCCCCAAAGCCAATATTAAAATTAATATTAATAATATTAAAAATAATATTAATATTAAAAAGCCAATTCTAAAGTGCTAGAAATCAGAAGAAGGAAAAAATTACGATTAATTCCAAAGGAATACCTGTAGTCATGGACAGGGGAAAAAGATGAAGATTCTAAAATAGTTTATATCTGGCTAATATGACAGGATTGAAAATTGAAAAGGACTTGAGTTAGGAACCATAATTTCAGTACTTGGGAGGCTGGGGCAAAAGGATTGAAGCCAGCACACAATAATTTAAGGATACCCTGTTTCAAAATGTTTTAAAGGGGAAAGGCCTGGGGATGTAACTCATAGTTAATTAGGTTCAATCCTCAGAGGAAGAAGAAGACTGGACTTGATGTAATAGTGGCAAGGACAGATGGAGTGCAGAATTTGTCACCTAGACTGCTAACATTTCTTATTCAAGATCTTTCTCCTTTCACTCTACTAAACTGATTTTAAAACAGTTTTTATGGGGGGATGCAGTAGTGGGAATTGAGCCCTGGGGTATTCTACCTCCAAGCTATACCCCTCAGCTGTTGGTGTTAGCATGAAACAGGGTGTCACCAAGCTGGCTGAAGCTGGCCTTGAACCTGCAATCCTACTGTCTCAGCCTCACAAATACTGGGACTACAGATGTGTGCCACCATATCTGGCTTCAAAAACACTTCCTTTATCATACGAGTTACTTGCTACTCAAGTGTTAGAGTAGATTCTTATTCTCAATTTATCCCCAAATATTAATGGCTTATGTCCACTGTCCCCTAGTTTAAACTGTTTTGTTTTGGTTTGGATGTTTGTTTGTTTGTTTGTTTGTGGTAGTGGGGGTGGGACTGAGGGGCTTTTCTACCTCCAGGCTAAGTTCCCAGACCTATTTTATACTTTATTTGGAAACAGAGTCTAAGTAGCTAAGGCTGGCTTTGAACCTGTGTGATCCTCCAGTCTCAGCCTCCCAAGCGCTGAGATTTCAAGCATGCGCCACCATGCTCAGCTGTTTTTGTTTTTTTTTAAACACAGGACTTGATGTATGCTAGGTAAGCACTCTACCAACTGCTACATTCCCTAGCTCTCTGCTCTACTTTTTGGCTTTTTGAATCTGGCTCTTATTTCTCCAGTCATCTTTCTAAATCATCTCCTTAGGTGGGGCAACCTTCTGCCAAGTCAAACAGCTGTCCTGGTATAGTCCTGCCTGTAGGGCCTAACTCATAAATCATGAGTCATGTGCCTTTTCACCAGAAATTGGACTTTGTAGCCACCTAAAACTCAATTCTTACTGCATTTAATAAATACCATACATCTTAGTCCTCAAGTTTTCTCTACTTGTTTGGCATTTTGATTTGTATTCCAGAAGCAAGAATCAAAGTTTTATTTCCTCCACAGCAGAGTAGATATTTAATAAAAACCTCCAATTCACTTTGAAATTGAAAATATGGCAATACTGAATGGCATCAATATATGTATCCTCTATTATTATCTTAATAACTAAATAGAGTAATAGCTAGTTAAACAGAAAAGAAATCTTTACTTCCAAGAGCACAAGAATGTTTAACTTAAGTTCCTCAATGACAAAAATACAGCTGGCCGTGGTGGTTGGTGGTGCATGCTTGTAATCCCAACACTTGGGAGGCTGAGACAGGAGGATTGCACAGATTCAAAGCCATCTTCAGCCACTTAGTGAGGCTCTCAGTAACTTAGTGAGACCCTGTTTCCAAATAAAGTATAAAATAGGTCTGGGAGTATAGCCCGGAGGTAGAAAAATCCCCTGGGTTCCACCCGCAGTACCACAAAAAAAAAATGTTTTTAAGTACTATGCAATTATTAAAATATATAAGACTAGCCAGGCGTGGTAGCACACGCTTGTAATCCCCGCACTTGGGAGGCGGAGACAGGAGGATCACGCAGGTTCAAAGCCAGCCGTGCTGGCTTAAGAAACCCTGTTTCCAAATAAAAAGTATAAAATAGGTCTGGGAGTGTAGCCTGGAGGTAGAAAGGTTTCCAGGAACCCCAGTACCACCGTGTGTGTGTGTGTGTGTGTGTGTGTGTGTGTGTGTGTGTGTGTGTGTGTACACATATATAGGTATATGACTAAGAGAATACAATTATATGAAAAACCATAATTCAAACTACCATGTATCCTTTGATTACAAATTATACAGGCATGGTGGCACACACTTGTAACCCCCAAGCTTGGGAGGCTGAGACGGGAGGATCACATAGGTTTAAAGCCAGCCTCAGCTACTTAGTGAGGGTCTCAGCAACTTAGTGAGATCCTGTTTCCAAAACAGGATAAAATAGGTCTGGGAGTAGAGCCCAGAGGTAGAAAAGCCCCTGGGTTCCACCCCTAGTACCACCAAAAAAAAAAAAAAAAAAAAAAGGAAGGAAGGAAGGAAGGAAATATCAACAAAGATGACACAAATATCTAGATGAAACTATGTACCAATCACTGGGCATACAAGAAGGTAAAATTGTTGCCTGCAACTTAGATTTTTGCTAATGAAGTTAACATATCAGCAGAAACATGGCCTTTGGCACTTCGTAGGAATTTTAAAGAGAAGAGTATGTAGCCATTAGTTGAAATCACCTTTGTGCCTTAAATTATGGACTATTTCATAGATTTTCTCTAAGGCTTTCAACTTGTAAACAAAGATTTTCAGTCTTTGAAATGAGAGAATAAAATTGGCTTGATAATATTTCAATCTCAAGTTTAGTGATACAAAGTCAAGTTTCTTTCCATGTAAATCTTAAGTGATTTGTGTTTAAATCAAAATAGGAAAATTTAATTGCCTAGAACACAGATGGGTTACTGTCCTATATAAGAGGAACTATATAAATCAGTTCTAATATTAGCCTCTCAACAGGGCAATGTAAAATTCACTTCTGAATGTAAAAGGGATGCCTTGAAGCACACACACATACACATTTATGACCATATACAGAAAGGTAAGAGTACTTCATGACTTATAAATATAAGCCACTCATTTACTTACACTTAGGACCTCTCAGTAAAACCTGGTAGCAGTGGTTCTCAAAGTATGAACCCCAAAACAGTTCATAGTTTCACTAGAATCACCTGGGATGTGTAGTACAAATGTACACTGGCTCCATGCTTAAATAATCAGAACTCTGGAGGTGTGGCCTAGTGTAATGTGTTTATCAAGTCTTCCAGTAATTTGATCAAAGTTTGAAAAGCACTTCCTTGTAAAAAAAAAAAAAAAAAAAAAGTACCCTGGAATGTCTTTTTTCTTCTTGTCTAATAAAAGTGTAACAACTTTTTTCCCAAGGGCAGAACTAGAATTTTTAATTTGTAATTGCTGCTTCCATTTGCCTTTTATTCTAGATAAGCCTTAGTCATTAAAAAAGCTATGTTTTTTAATGTATGTTTTAGATGAATATACCTTATATACAAATTGATGGAAATCTTTTACAAAGGCCTTTATAGTTTGGATTAAGGTACATTCTCCTACATGGTTCACTTTAAACATGTCACAAAAAACTAAGTACTTCTTTAAAAAAATGCTTGTTGGAGAAAATGTAGTTAAAATAATCAGTGTCAACAATAAGTCACTAATGCTTGGTTACTTAATAGACTTTTAATTCAGAAAATATATATATACATATATATTTTTTTTTACCTTTTTAAAACAGCCTGGAAGAGTTGTGACTCTTGTTGAAGATCCTGGGGTATGATATAATCATTCCTTTTTATATAATCTTTAATTGTATAAGTTATAGATATGTTCTTAGGTTTTAATAATTAATGAGTTTTATTAATAGTTATCACAATTTGAACCAGAACTCTTCTTTGTGTTTGTTGTTGGTGACTTTGTTCTATTTTTCATGGTTTTCCGTGGAAATTGAGGCCGGTAGGAAAACAGTTAAAATGCAGATTGTAAGAATTAAAACCAAATGACAGTCCAATTGTGTGAATTTTGCAGTCCTCTTTTACGTTAATGGATATAGCCCCAAAATAGCAAACTACTACTAAGAATCAAATGTAACCATGAAATCTCTATTCAAATTTGCTAGGAGTCTAATATTTTCAGAAGAAAACTGAGTCAGAAATTCTCACTTTATATATTGCCAAATTTTATCAATAGGACTTGTGTTTCTTAAACAGGTATGAATTGCCAGAAGTTTTTTGACAATTCTTAGTTTCTTAAATATTTTAAATCATTTTTATTGGCATACAGTTAAATTTTTATAGTATGTAAAGATTTAACCTTGGAAGACACTCTGATATTCAAAACCCAAGGAGTTAGCAACAGCAAATTAATAACAGTGTAGATTAGAAAATTCTTTCATAATTTACACTAGGAAACTACTAAAAATATTTCAATCTGAGCGTGATGACACATGCTTGTATAATCCTAGTACTTAAGGCTGAGAAAGGAGAATCTGGATTGAGGCCAACTTCAGCTACATAGTGAAGCCCTCCACAACTTAATGAGACCATTTCAAAATAAAGAGATAAGTCTTAGTCATTGATTAGGGGTGGTAGTGTAGCTCGGAGGTAAAATAATTTCAACCTGGGCGTGGTGGCACATGCTTAAAATCCCAGTACTTGGGAGGCTAAAACAGGAGGATCAAAGGTTCAAGTACAGTCTCGGCAATTTAGCAAAGCCCTCTGCAACTTGGTGAGATCTTGTTTCCAAGGGGGCTGGGGAAGCCAGGTGTAGTGGTGCACACTTGTAATACCAGCATTTGGGAAGCTGAGACAGGAGGATCGCAGTTCACCAACAGCCTCAGCTTCTTAGTGAGATCTTCCGCAATTCAATGAGACCCTGTTTCAAAATAAATTTTTTAAAAGGCTGGGGCTAGCCGGGCGCACGCTTGTAATCCCAGCGCTTGGGAGGCGGAGACAGGAGGATAGCTCAGGTTCGAAGCCAGCCGCATGCGCTGGCTTAGGAGGCCTTTTTAAAAAAAAAAAAAAAAAAAAAAAATAGGTCTGGGAGTGAAACCCGGAGGTAGAAGGGCTTCCAGGAACCCCAGTACCACAAAAAAAAAAAAAAAAAAAAAAAAAAAAAAGGCTGGGGGTGTAGCTCAGAGGTTGAATGTCCCTGGGTTTAATCTCCAGTACCACCAAAAAAAAAAAAAAAAGAAGAAAGAAAAAATAGATTCAAGCCAGGCACAATGCATGACCTATAATTCCAGTAATTGGAAGGTACACAGTTTCAAAGCCAGCATGCAGTTAACTTATTGAGCCCCTGTTTCAAAATAAAAAATAAGCCAGGCGTGATGGCACACGCTTGTAATCCCTGCGCTTGGGAGGCGGAGACAGAAGGATCACGCAGGTTGGAAGCCAGCCTCGCTGGCTTAAGAATAAAAATAGAATAGGTCTGGGAGTGTAGCCCAGAGGTAGAAGGGTGGAACCCCAGTACCACCGAAAGAAAAGAAAAGAAAAGAAAAGAAGACAGGGCTTGGGTATACCTTAAAGGAAGACAACCCTTGGTTCAATCCCTAGTACCACAAAATGAAAAACTAAAAAACCTCCAAACTGGTAACTAAATTACTCCTGGGCAGTTAATTTTAAAATGGGACTGTTAGCTGAGTGTGGTGGCACACACTTGTAACCTCAATACTTGGGAGGCTAAGACAGGAGGTTTAAAACCAGCCTCTACAACTTAGTGAGGTTTGCAGCAACTTATCAAGACCCTGTTTCAAAATAAGAAATAACAAATCAGGCTGGGGGTATAGCTCAGAGATAAAATGCCTCTGGGTTAAATCCCCAGTACCACCCCCCAAAAAAGGCAATTTCAACAGAATTTTTTTTTTTTTTCAGAAGCATCCAAGCCGGGCATGGTGGCGCACGCTTGTAATCCCCGCGCTTGGGAGGCAGAGACAGGAGGATCGCGCAGGTTCGAAGCCAGCCGCGCGGGCTGGCTTAGGAGACCCTGTTTCCAAATAAAAATGTAAAAATAGGTCTGGGAGTGTAGTCCGGAGATAGAAGGGCTTCCAGGAACCCCAGTACCACCAAAAAAAAAAAAAAAAAAGAAGAAGCATCCAACCTCCGAGCTATACTCCCTGCCCTATCCTTTATTCTTTATTTTTGAAACAAGATCTCACTAAGTTACAGAGGGCCTCACTAAGTAGCTGAGGCTGTCAGCAAACATCAATCCTCCAGTCTCAGCATCCTAAATGCTGGAATTACAAGCATGCACCACCATGCCTGGCTCTACAGAATTATTAATGACCAAATAAAAACCTTTTTCATTTTCAGTCCCATTAGTTTACAAAAGACCTAATTTAAAAAATTCTAGAAATGTCAATAAGCATAACATAAGCAGATACAAAGAAATTATTCAAATAATGATTTTTTTGTTTTGATTTTTGGTGGTACTAGGGGTGGAACCCAAAGGCCCTCTACCTCCAGGCTATACCCTCAGACATATTTTCTAGTTTATTTGGAAACAGGGTCTCATTAAGTTGCTTGAGAGCCTCACTAAGTAGCTGAAACTGGCTTTGAAACTGTGCTACCCTCGTCTTAGCCTCCCAAGCATGGGGATTACAAGTGTGTGCCACCACACCCAGCTCAAATAAGGATTTTAAAATGTTGATTTCCTTTATTGTTTAGTATGTACCTCTTTGGTACAATTTTTTTTTTTTGGGGGGGGGGGTCTGGGGATGGAACCCAGGGACATTCTACCTCCAAGCTACACCCCCAGCCCTTAATTTTTATTCTTGATTTTGAAACAGGGTCTCACTAAGTTGCAGAGGGCCTCACTAAGTAGTTGAGGATATCCACGAACCACGATCCTCCTGACTCAGCCTCCCAAATGCTGGGATTACAAGCCTGTGCCACCAAGCCCAGCTCTTTGGTACAATTTAAATGAGGACAAAACTAAGCCAGGCATGGTAGTGCACACTTGTAATCCCAGAGCTTGGGAGACTGAGACAGGAGGATCACACAGGTTCGAAGCCAGCCTCAGCAACTTAGTGAGACCCTGTTTCCAAATAAAATATAAAAGAGGTCTGGGAGTATAGCCTAGTTGTAGAAAAGCCCCTGGGTTCCACTCCCAGTACAACAACAAAAAGAAAAAAGAAAAAAATGAGGACAAAACTGCATTGACTACTAAGACTATACAAATATGTTCTTAGATCATAACATTCACCTATTTTAATTAGCATTGTAAATACTAAATAGTATATTTCTTTCATTTTCTGACAGGGTTGTGTATGGGGTGTTGCTTACAAACTACCAGCAGGAAAAGAAGACGAAGTAAAAGAATACCTTGACTTCAGAGAGAAAGGAGGCTACAGAACCATAACCGTCATTTTTTACCCAAAAGATCCTACAACCAAACCTTTCAATGTGCTGCTATATATTGGAACATGTGATAATCCTAATTATCTTGGTCCTGCACCTCTGGAAGATATTGCTGAACAAATTTTTAATGCAGCTGGTCCAAGTGGAAGAAATACAGAATATCTTTTTGAACTTGCAAATTCTATTAGAAACCTTGTTCCAGAAGAGGCAGATGAGCATCTTTTCTCTTTGGAAAAATTAGTAAAGGAACGCTTAGAAGAAAAACTTCAATTGCATATAAGACCTAATCATTGACTTTTCCAAATAAGCCAAGCATTTAGTCTTCAAAGAATAACTTCAGTGCACAATGGCAGTAAGATTTAAAAATGTGTTTGCCTGAAGACATTATTTTTAATGTTATAGTCAGGATATCTATCTAAATTTACAATATTAATTGCAAGTGTCCTAAAATACACATTCAGAAGATTGGAATATAAAGAAAGAAGAAATTCAAGTTTTAATAACAAATATTTCCTAACTATATAATATTGAACACTTAATAGAAGCAAAGTATTTAGAAATATTCATTTCAGACTCAGTTCAGTTCTTGTTTTATCAGAGTAATAATTCTGCTGTTTCATATCATAATACTATTTTGAAGTCATAGAGAATTAAACCAAAATTCAATAAATATAAGATTATATCAATATATTCCTATAAACTAATTCTATAACCATGGTTTAAAATATATAAGCTTAGCCAGGTGTGGTGGTGCACGCTTGTAATCCCCGTGCTTGGGAGGCAGAGAATGGAGGATCGTGCTGGTTCGAAGCCAGCCTCACTGGCTTAAGAGACTCTGTTTCCAAATAAAAAAATATGAAATAGGTCTGGGAGTGTAGCCCGGAGGTAGAAGGGCTTCCAGGAACCCCAGTACCACCTATATATATATGCACAAGCTTAAAATAATGTGTGTTTAGAAATATATGTTAATATAGGTAAGACTTCAGTCTTGATTGTGAATTTGTTATTCAGATATTAAGTGAAACTCGAATTTAAACAAAATAAATTGGCATTTTTAATATAAAAATGTCCTTGGAATTATAGTGTGCTATACCCTCTCCTTTTTAAAATAAATGCATTTTACTACACAGAAAAAAAACTAAAGCTAAAGAGCACAAATTATACAACTCACATCCACTAATTATAATATCATTCACTTCATATTTTTCTTATACTAAAACTGAAAAAAAGGATGGGCTTTCTGATAATTACAGATTAATGAAGAATACACACACATGAAAGTTCTATGTCTGAAACACTTTTGGAATTGTAATTTCTTTCAAGTAAGAAATGACATCTGATTATGTGCTACATAACTTTTTTTCTTACATCTTGTCACCTAAATAAGAGTATCAATTGTGTTTGTGCTGCTCAAGTAGAAAACAAATACTTAAACTAATTTGTGTAGAATTAGCTTTGATTCAAGCTAATCAGATTATTCCTGAGTATAGGTGATTTCTTTCTCAATAGGATATATAGTCACTAAAATCTTTGAACAAAAAAAAAGTCAGTATCATGTCAACTCTAATAGCTAGTTTATAAAACTAAAGTCCAGGCATGATTAATACATTAGTACAGAAGTTTTTCCCATAAAATAGAACTGTCCTACATGGTAGCAAATTGTCCTTTTCATATTTTCTATTTATTAGCCCCTTAGTAATTCACTCACTACATAACTAAATTATTTTCCAACATTTTAAATACTTAATTTTCCAAAAGGTATTTCACTTCTCCAGTACTGCAGAAAATATTAAGTTATTAATATAACAGGTGTGGTGGCGCACGCTTATAATCCCAGCACTTGAGAGGCTGAGACTAGAGGATCACACAGGTTCGAAGCCAGTCTCAGCTACTTAGTGAGTCTCTCAGCAACTTAGTGAGATCCTGTTTCCAAATAAAATATAAAATAGGTCTGAGAGTATAGCCCGGAGGTAGAAAAGACCCTGGGTTCCACCCCCAGTACCATACACACAAAAAAATTAATATAAAGATGTGCTAAGCACATTACATATAGAAAAACAAACATCCCCATTTTTGGATAACTGTCTGAACTTACTTCCACAGTAACTTGTGCTCAGTCATACATGCAACAAATGGAAGAAATCCAGGTCTCTGACTCTAAAGCCATAAAATCCTTCTACAGTATATATATATATATATATATATATATATATATATATATATATATATATAAATTTTTTTGGTGTCTACAGTTTATTTTGAAACCTACCTCAACTTAACCATTTTAGCTATATCTTTCCCCAGAAGGTAAAAAAGATTGTTTTTGTATAATGAAATAGTATTTAATTTACTACAAAAGGATGCTATTTTTTACATATGGGTATCTTGCCATAAATATAAGTCTATCCAAGATTGAAATACTATAATTTAGAATCACACAGGTCAATCAAGAGGACCAGCTTTTCATTTTACAAACAAATCAAGATCCAAAGGAATTTGTGATTCTTCCATTAACAAACATAATTACACTGCAAAATATTAAAAGGAATTACTTTGGGATTATAGTAAGGCCATGTTCCACAGGGTCCAGGAAAGAAATATGCATTTTCATTAGGATGGGGAGAAGCCTGACTAAAAAGAAGTATAAATAGTACTCAGAGAAAAGCTAGGATTTGGAACCACCAAGCTAGGAAGAACCAAAACTCTGGTACAAAGTTATCTAGTATAAATTTTCTCAGTGCCGGGCTTGACAGCACACACTTGTAATCCCAGTACATGGGAGGCTGAGAGATAAGGATCATAGGTTCAAAGCCAGCCTCAGCAACTTAGTGAGACACTGTTTACAAATAAGAAAAAAATAGGGCTGGGGGTATAGCCTGGAGGTGGAAGGCCTCTGGGTTCCATTCCCAGTAAAACCACACAAACACACACACACACACATACACACACACACACACATATACACACTTTCCCATCAAAACCACAAGTCTCTCCTTACAGTACTCAGATCTCAAATTCAAAACATTTTGCCAGGCTTGGTGGCACACGCTTGGGAGGCAGAGACAGGAGGATCGCGCAGGTTCGAAGTCAGCCGCGCTGGCTTAAGATACCCTGTTTCCAAATAAAAAATATATATAAAAATAGGTCTGGGGGTGTAACCCGGAGGTAGAAGGGTTTCCAGGAACCCCAGTACCACAAAAAAAAAAAAAAAAAAATTTCCTTCATTCCACCCTAATTATATAAATGTAAAAAAACTCAGGCTTTCATTTCTCAGAGTTAAATTATTAGCTAGATGTTCAGTTTTAGGAATCCAAAACCAGTATGAGTATAAACCCTACCTACATTTGGAAAATAAACTTTTAATATAAATCTCCAATGGAATGAATTTTTATATACTTTTATTGGTGCAATGTAATTATACATCATAATGAGATTCCAAGTGACATACTGATGTTTCTCACTGTATACTCCTGGCCTTCTTCTCTCCCCACACGTTAATGAGTAGAGTTTTTAAAGTAAGTCTTTCTACTCCTACTCTAGACCACTATTACAGTTCTCTTCCCCACTCCCAAAAACACATTCACACTAAGCACCATCTAGATATCACTACCATAAAGTTACTCAGAGAAACAAAGGGAACAGTCACCAATTCTATTTCAAAAAATGAATGTGACCCATTTTATTAATTCTGATTTTAAAAGTGTGACCACTGTCTGTTGCCGTGATGAATCTCAAGAGTGAAAAAATTAATATTCTAGCCTGCTGAGGGTTTAGGCCGATGCCGGGGCCAGCGGCCAGCATCAGAGCCTGCTGTGAGGCAAGGCCGGTGCTGGGGCCTCCGAGGCCGGGATCGGAGCCTGCCGAGGGATTAGGCCGGTGCCGGGGCCAATGGCCAGCATCAGAGCCTTCCATGAGGCAAGGCCGCTACTGAGGCCTCCAAAGCCTGGATCGGAGCCTGCCGAAGGGTTAGGCCAGTGCCGGGCCAGCGAGGCTGGGATGGAACCTGCCTTGAGGCTAGGCTGGTGCTGGGGCCACCGAGGCCGGGATCGGAGCCAGCCGAGGGGTTAGGCCATTGTGGGCACCAGCGAGGCCAGAATGGGGCTCCCCATGAGGCAAGGCCGCTGCTTGAGCCAGCGAAGTCTGGATCAGTCCACCGGGTAGCCAGGCCACTACTGGGGCCTTCAAGAGTGGGATCGGTACTTGCAACGCGGCATGCACAGAGAAATATCACAGAAAATAAAAATCAGATGCTTCTCCTAATCAGCAAAAACTAGGAGGAAAGGAACAACAGGAAGAGGTAGAGTTATAGAAAGGGCCCTATAGTAAAGCAATTAAGGTGACCAATGAGAGGGTATGGAATAGGGGAGGATGGAGCCTCTTTAAAACGCAGGAGGTACATAAACAAATGTATCAAAGTTAATCACCAAACAAGAATGGGATCGAGAGAGGGGGAGGGAATGGGATGGGGACTGGATGAGGGCTAACTGGATGATGTGTGCTTGTATATCCTCTCAAGTCTTGTATTCCAATGTGATATATGATTACAATGCACCAATAAAAATAAATTTAAAAAAATTAATATTCTACTAATAAACTACCTGAAAAGCATTTTTGGGGTAATACTGGGGATGAAACCCAGAGGAACCTCTGAGCTACACCCCAGTCCTATTTTTTTATTCTTTATTTTGAAACAGGGTCTCACTGAGTTGCAAAGGGCCTCACTAAAAAGCTGAGGCTGTCCACAAATTGAGATCTTCCTGTCTCAGCCTCCTGAATACTGGGATTACAAGTGTGAGCCACCACGCCCGGCTCTAAATAGCCATTTAATTTTAATATATGTAAAACATTACTCAGTACCTGACAGAATGCTCATTATATCTATTATCTAATCTCAAAAAAATTTTTTTTTTTTTTTTTGGTGGTACTGGGGATGGAACCAAGGGGCTTTCTACCTCTAAACTATACTCCCTGTCTATACTCCAGGCTATAAACTTGTAATCCCAGCATTCAGGAGGCCAAGACAGGAGAATCTCAGTTCCTAAACAGCCTCAGCTACTTAGTGAGGCCCTTTGCAACTCAGTGAGACCTATTTTTATATTCTATTTGGAAACAGTATCTCACTAAGGTGCTGAGGCTGGTTTTAAATCTGCATGATCCTCCTTTCTCAGCCTCCCAAGTACTAGGATTACAAGTATGTGCCACCAGGTCCAGCTTCAAAACTCTTATCTAATAATATTATATATTATATGTAAAGTACCATGGACTCAATATTTAAGACTAATAATGATTAGAACCATACCTATAGTTTAAGAACTAGACTTGTTCTACCAATCAACATTTCTTGTAATAGATTTCTCTTTTCTATAATACCTTGATAACAGGAAATACTGTAAGAACATATCCCTCTATCTTGAGCAACTGAATCAATGTAAGCATCATATTCCTATAATTTACCCTCTCTCATTCTTTCACGACAAGTACATGATAAATGTGTTTTAAAAATCCTTTTTGATACAGGCATGGCTGTAATCCCAGTATTTGCGAGGCTGAAACAGGAGGATCAGTTTCAAAACCAACCTTTAATGAGACTCTCAGCAACCTAGCAAGACCTTGTTTCAAAATAAAAATAAAGCCGGGCGTGGTGGCACACACTTGTAATCCCCACGCTTGGGAGGCAGAGACAGGAGGATCACGCAGGTTCGAAGCCAGTCTTACTGGCTTAAGAGACCCTGTTTCCAAATAAAAATATAAAATAGGTCTGGGAGTGTAGCCCAGAGGTAGGGCTTCCAGGAGCCCCAGTACTACCAAAAAATAAAATTAAAAATAAATAAATAAAAATAAAAGTAAAAAATAAAATAGGGTTGGAAGTGAAGTTCAGAGGTAGAACACAATAAATTCAACCCTAGTACTACACATAGCCTTTTGCCAGGTGTGGTGGCACACACTCATAATCCCAGTATTTAGGAGGTTGAGATAGGAGGATTGCAAGTTCAAGACTGCCTCAGCAACTTAGTGAAACTCTCAGCAACCTAGTAAAAACCTGTCTCAAAAAAAAAAAAAAAAAAGATAAAAAGGACTGGCTGGGAGAGAGAGGGTACAGCTCAAAGACAGAATGATCCTGGATTCAACCCCCAGTATCACAAGGGATAAATAAAATAAAATTCCCTTTCATCATATCATGCTAAGTTTACTGGGAGTAGAGAGAATAAAGGAAATGTTTCCACTGATGTTATGTACATATGGGGGAATACCAATGCCTATCTTGATATCATGCATGGGAAGAGGGAGTAGGGAGGAAGCTCACCAACTGCTGTGTGCACATATGTCTCTATCTCTCTGAACTACATTAAGTGAAACTACAATGCACCAACAAAAGTACATATAGACAATAAAAAGTTTCTATTACACATATATTTTGAAAAAAATTCTGACTACATTTTCTATTAATTTATTCAACTTTTAACAATCCATTTTTATGCATTCTTAAAACCTTGAACTCACCCTATTGCATATATATTAAGGACTCACATATTAGTGACTTTTTTTGCGGGGGAGGGTACTGGGGATGGAACCCACGGGCATTCTACCTATGAGTGACACCCCCAGTCCTATTTTGAAACAGGGTCTCACTGAGTTGCAAAGAACCTCACTAGGTAGCGAACCCTGATGTTCATGTCTCAGCCTCCCAAATGCTAGAATTACAAGTGTACGCCACCACGCCCAGCAGTGTTATTTTTAATCTAATCAAAGAATTCTAACAAATCATTTTTCTGTCAAATTTATATAATAAAAATTTTATCAGCCAGGCATGGTGGTGCATATCTGTAATCTCAGCAACTCAGAAAGCTGAGGAAGGAGGGTCACAAATTTGAAGCTAGCACTGCCTTAGGATAAAATTTAAAAGGGGACTGGGACTATACCTCAGTAATAGAGCACTAGGTTCAATCACTAATACCATAAATAAATGAATAAATAAATATATATAAATAAATAGAAGGAAAAAATGAGAAGAGAAAAATGTCTTTAGCTTTCTTGAATTGCAGAGTTCTTAAAATGCATTTTATCTTTCTAAAATACTAACACACCTCAGTATCACCTTCTTGGGTTTTTTTTTTTGTGTGTGTGTGTGTGTGTGTGTGGTACTTGGGTTCCTGGAAACACTCTACCTCCGGGCTACACTCCCAGTTTTTTTTTGAAACAGGGTCTCTTAAACCAGAGAGGCTGGCTTCGAACCTGCGCAATCCTCCTGTCTCAGCCTCCCAAGCTCGGGGATTACAAGCCTGCACCACCACGCCCGGTCTTGTTTAAGTGTACCAAACCTCCCCCCTTTATAAATAGCTTGTCTACACACACTCTCTTTAACTGGAAAAATCACCACTTACCCCTACAAACTCTTATTCCGTGTGTGTGTGTGTGTGTGTGTGTGTGTGTGTGTGTGTGTTTTTACTGGGGATCAGACCCAGGTGCTTTCTCCATCGAAGCTACACCCCCAGCCTCAGTTTATTCTTTATTCTTGAAGCAGAGTCTCACTAAGTTGTGGACAACTTCACTAAATGGCTAAAGCTGGCTGCAAACCTGCAATCATCCTACCTCTACCTCCCAAGGACTGGGATTAGAAGTATGCACCACCACACCTGGCTCATTCTTTTTTTACTTTCACAGAAAATTAACTAGTGTTCCACTTCTGTATCAACTCATTTTAATTATTCTCCAATCCAACTTTACTGTTACACTCTACCTAATCACTGTAGTCTCAGCTCTCCAAGACCTATTTCCTGTTTTCAACCCAAAGATCTCTCTGTACTCTTCCTTATTTCCACTCTGATGCATCAGACACTAGTAGCCAAGCATACCATGTCACTAAGGCTAAAAAGGCAGACCATTTCATTGTATTTCCATTTTCAGTCCTTTATTCTTTACCAGATACACAAATTCATCAACTCTTAAGCTTCCATTACCATTTTGGGGGATTCCTATCTCCAGCCCATTCTCTCACCCTCTACAACTCTCTACATATCTGATACATGAAGGCATCTCCAGTTGAGCTACACATGCATGAAAATATAGTATACTAAAAATGGAATTCATCTTTCCCAAGTGGAAAATTTTTTCTCACATTACCTCCCTGCACGTGACATATATTAAATGTGAAATAATGATCAGAACAGAAAATAACATTAACAAAAAGGCTTTAAGATACTCATATCAATTTAAAGGCTTTTAGAAAAAATGAGCGACATTTTTCACAGTATATACAAAGTACAGTTGTGCTTTTTTATATGCTTTTATTGGTACATTATAGTCTCACATCATAATGTAAATCATGTTGACAATGACATACATGCACTTTAGTACACACACAGTACTTTAGTTGTGCCTTTATAATGTTAATTTTAGCCTTTAACTTACAAAATAGTTTTATAACATTTCTTAATAAGAAGTGCTAAAATTCAATTCGGACACCAGGCCTGGTGGGAAAAGCCTGTATCCCAGTACTTGGTCGGCTGAGACAGGAGGATCACAGCAACTTAGCAAGATCCCATTTCAAAATACAAAATTTTTAGCCTGGTGTGGTGGTGCACGCTTGTAATCTGAACATTTGGGAGGCTGAGACTGGAGGATCATGGTTCACAGACAGCCTCAGCTACTTAGTGAGGCCCTCCATAACTTAGTGAGACCCTGTTTCAAAATAACAAATAAAAAAATAGGGCAGAGAGTATGGCTCGGAGGTCGAATGTCCCTGAGTTCCAGCCCAAGACCCGCAAAGAAAAAAAAAAAATTTAAAGGAACAGGGTGTAGCTCAGAAGTAGAACAACAACAACAACAACAAATATTGATAATAATAATAATAATAATAATAGGCTGAGATGACTCCAACACCTTAGATTCCCATGTAAGCAAAATGAAGCACAATGTGAACACAAAACAATTATTTTATTATAAACTGACAAATAATAGTTGTGTATACTTATGAGGTACAATGTGATATTATGATTTATGCATACAACATGGAATACTTAAATCAAAATAATATATCCATCACCTGATTTTATTTTTATGAAATAATTTTTATTAATACTCTTCACTCAAATTGGTGACAACCAAGCCTTCTTTTAAGTCTTCTCACACAACCGGCAGGCACAGACATAGCTGTATTTGAATCTGTTTATTTGGGGGGGGGGGAGTTACCAGGGATGGAAGACATCCTTTCTACCACTGGGCTACACTCCCAGACCTATTTTATATTTTATTTGGAAACAGGGTCTCACTAAGTTGCTGAGAGCCTCACTAAGTAACCAAGGTTGGCTTCAAACCTGAGTGATCCTCCTGTCTCAGCCTCCCAAGTACTGGGATAACAAGCGTGTGTCACCATGCCTGGCTGCTTACTCTTTTTTTTATACATATAATTTTATTGGTGTACTGTAATCTCATATAATACAGTTCAGAGTGATAGGGACATACATATATACAGCACTTCCAACACCTCATTTCATGAGGTGAGAACCTTTGAAATTTACTAGGATAGAACTCTAGAAAAATACATTGTAATTTACTGTGGATATATTATATCCACGTTCTATATAATAAATATTTTTAAAAATCTTATTTTAGCCCATGATGGTATCTCATGCTTGTAATCCCACTACTTGGGAAGCTGAGACAGGATGATCATGCAGGTTCGAAGCCAGCCTCAGCAATTTAGTGAGACCCTGTTTCCACATAAAATATAAGAGGTCCAGGTGTATAGCCTGAGGTTGAAAGCCCCCGGATTTCATTCCCAGGACCACAAAAAAAAAAAAAAAAAAAGGAAGGAAGGAAGGAAGGAACTTATTTCTCCTATCTAATTAAGGTTCTGTACTCTTTGACCATCATCTTCCCGTTCTTCATACCCACCTGCCTATCTCTGAAAAGCACTATTCTACTCTCTGCTTCTTAGTATTTGATTATTTTAGATTTCACATAGGTGAGAACATGTAACATTTATGTCTTTCTGGACCTGGTAAATTTCACTTAACATAATGACTTCCAGTATTCCATTGCACATGTATCTTATATATCCCTATCCCTTCATACTTTGATGGGCACAGGTTGATTCCACATATTGGCTATAGTGAATAGTACTGCAATAAAATGGGAATGCAGAATTCTCTTCCACACACAAATTTCACATATTTGGGAGAAATACTCAGAAGTGAGATTCTGAATCATATAGTTCTGTTTTTAATTTTTCAAGAAACCTCTATACAATGTTCCATAATAACTATACTACTTTATTACATATCCACCAAAAGGGCACAATGGCTTCCTTTTGTCCACATCCACACCAACACTTGTCTTTTATCTTTTTGTTAATAGCTATTCTGTCAGGTATGAAATGATAACTCTTATAGTCCTAACTTGCATTTCTGTGACGAGTGGTGGTGATGAACATTTTTTCATAAACCTGTTGGCCATTTGTAGATCTTCTTTTGAGAAAGGTCTATTCCAAGTCCCTTGCCCATTTTGTAATCAGATAACTTGTTTCCTTTCTATATAGTGGTTTGAGTTTCTTCTATGTTCTGTATATTAATATCTTATAAGGTATATTGCTTGCAATATATATTTCTCCCAATCCATAAGTTGTGAAAACTTAAATCTTACCTTAAACAATCAGAAACCAAAAAATTATCCTCTAACAAGGGATCTTCCACCAGATTGTGCACACACCTAGGTTAAGAAAATCAAATAGTTTCTTTTACTTTGCTTCCATGTTCAGCCTGTAACAATTTACAGAACAATATACAACTTCTAGAGTTTTTTGGGTTGTTTTGTTTTGCTTTGTTTTGAGGTACTAGGGATGAAACCCAGGGGCACTGTACCTCCGAGCTATACCGCAGTCCAATTTTTTAGTTTTTTTAGTTTTTGAAACAGGGTCACATTGAGTTGCAAAGGGCCTAAGTAACTAAGGCTTTCACAAACTGCAATTCTACAGTCTTTGCTGATATTACAGGAGTGCACCACCACTATCAGCTTCATTCTAGATTTTGAAACAAGATCTCATTGAGTTGCAAAGGGCTCCACTAAACTGAGGCTGTGCCTGAGGTAAAATGCCACTGGGTTTCATCTCCAGTACAATAAATAAATAAATAAATCAAGCAAGCAAGCAAGCATGGTGACACACACCTATGTACTTGGGAGTCTGAGAAAAGAGGATCACAAGTTCAAGGTCAGCATTAGCAACTTGGTGAGACCATACCTTAAAATAAAAAATAAAAAGGAAGGATTAAGGGTGTAGCTCAGAGGCAAAATGTCCCTGGGTTCAATCCCCAGTGCCACAAAAAAATAAAAAGGGAGAAGGAGAGGGGAAAAAGATTTCTTAGTGCTCCAATGAGAACAGACCAAACACCCTAATCCCAGAGGCTAAATCAGGGCCATACAGAAATTGTTCATTTTTAGCAAGTGTGGTGGTGTACACTTGTAATCCCAGTACTTGGGAAGCTGAGACAGGAGGATCACAGTTTTGCAGCAGGCCTCAACTACTTAGTGAGGCCCTCTGCAACTTAGTGAGACCCTGTTTCAAAATAAAGAATACAATATAGGGCTGGGGGTATAGCGTCCCTGAGTCCAACCCCCAGCATAAAAAAAAATTGAGTGAGTTTTTCATTTTGCATCAAATACTTCTCTTTTTCTTCAAGACTCTTTTAGGGCTTCCTATCTTTTTTTGTTTTTTGTTTTTTTTTTTTCCTTTTTTGGTGGTACTGGGGATGGAACCCAGGGGCATTGTACCTCTTGAGCTATAGCCCCAGTCCTATTTCTTAGTCTTTTTATTTTTTGTGGGTTGCTTGGTTGGTTGGTTTTGCAGTACTAGAGATGGAACCCAGTACTACCTCCTAACTACAGCCCCAGACCTATTTTTTATTCTTTATTTTGAAACAGGGTCTCACTGAGTTGCAAAGGGCCTCACTAAGTAGCTGAGGCTGTCCTGGAACCACTATTCTCCTGTCTCAGCCTCCTGAATGCTGGGATTACAAGCGTGAGCTGCCATGTGGAGCTAGTCTTTTATTTTTTGAAACAGGGTCTCACTGAGCTGCAAAGGGCCTCGCTAAGTAGCTGAGGCTGTCCAGGAACCTGGATCCTCCAGTCTCCACCTCCAGAATGCTGGGATTACAGGCATGCGCCACCATGCCCAGTTTAGGACTATCTTAAACACCAAGATTACTCAAACACTCTCCTAAATTTTCTTCTATTATTTGTTGTTCATTTAAACATTAAATCCAGGCTAGGGATCAGTGGCAGATCATCTACCTACCTAGTACACATGAGGCCCTGGGCTCAAAGCCCAGCACCACAAAACAGTACATAAAAATAAATGAGTAGATAATCCATTTGGAATTCATCTTAGTAGCTTTGTATACTTAAAAAGCAGGCGTTGAGCCAGACATGCTGGTGCACACGTGTAATCCCAGCATTTGGGAGGCTGAGACCGGATTCACAGAAAGCCTCAACTAGTAAGGCCCTCTACAACACAGAGGCTGAGATAGGAATAGCGGTTCGAGGACAGGCTCAGCTACTTAGTGAGGCCCTTTGCAACTCAGTGAGACCCTGTTTCAAAATAAAGAATAAAAATATAGGGCTGGGGGTGTCGCTCGGAGGTAGAATGGGCCTGGTTCCATCCACAGTACTGCAAAAAAAACAGGCGTCACCTCGAGTTTCTAAACTTACCCCTCTTCCTCTACAGCACCAATTTCCTGCTGCTGATACCATCCCATCCTGCCCTCTGACACACCAAGAAACTCTAATGAACCATCTAGGAGGACCATCTGCCTAATGAACTACTTAACACCCAGTTCTAGTGTCACCTTTCCTGGGAAGCCTTTTCTGACCAACCTCAGAGTTCTTCACTTATTTACACCACCAACCTAACCCCCCTCTACTGTATAATCTATAATACCTGCTTCATAAAGATTATGACATCATACACAGAAAATACTTTACAGAGAGCAAATGCCAAATAAATGCTACTTTGTTATTGCCACACTATGGCAAATAATTGTTATTTGCAATTATTTGTTTGTATAATCTACCTTGCTGGGCTATGAAAAGCGGACAGAAACCCACTTTTTGCCGTTTAACCAATCCCAACGGCCTGGCACACATTAACCATGAAAAAGGGCTAAATAAATTAATGACTGGAATTTCAACTCTGAAATTAAGTAGCGCTTTTTTGATATTGTGAATTTTTCCACTGTATCAAAAAACAAAACTTATAGAAATAAAAGGAACTGCTCTCTTTGACTTGGTTGAAATTGGAGGAGAAAGTAGTCCTTAACAAATTTAGCAAACCAGTTTAGCTTCTCCCACCTCCCAGGAGGAGAATAATAGGTGTTCTATGGCCAACACTGTCCAATCTATTATACTGGAGATTAAAGGAGATTAAATTGTTTGCTTAATTTTTAAATGTCAAGGCTTGATTTAGTTAGTAAGTTTCGCATTCACCTGCTCTGACCCTCACATCGATCAGCTTCTGGATAAAACACTCCAGCACTTCAATCCCGGGTCGGAGGAGCCCCACCAGAGGTCTAGCTGCCTTCCCTGGGGAGAGTCTCATCCGAGCCAACCTTGGGGGCCCGGGCATTCTTTACACTGGAGGATGGCAGGTTTCCCCCAAACACCGGGCAGCGGGAGCTGACCAAAATGCCCCGCGTTGGTCAGAAACTGCTGAATGCCTAGAGGGCCACAACCCGCCGCAGAAGAGGCGGAGAGAAGCTTCGGACGGGAAAGGCGAAGTGTACAACAGAAAAGACGGCAAAGTGCCGCGCACGGCGGGGAGGAAGGCAGTCACTTCCCGTCGCTACCTCGATTTTTCTCCTCCACGAATCAGCACCGGCTCCCATTCCGGGCGCGTCCGCCCGGCCGCCGCCCACCCACCGGAGCCGCCCGCGAGGCGAGCGGGAGCGGCAGAGCCTCCAGAACTCACCGGCGCGCAGGCTGCCGCTCCTCAGCGGGAAAGGCTGGTCCGAAGCCGGACCCGGCGTCCGCTCCCAAAAGCCCTCCGCACTCGCGCCCCCCGCCGGGATGCGGCCGCGGAAGCCCGGCCTCGCGCGCCGCGTGCGGGCCTCCGTAGACGGCCCCTCGCCCCGGATGTTGATGCGCCCTGCCCCGGAAGTGGTGGCGGGCGAGGGGCGGACGCGGCGTTGCCGGGCTCTCCGGAAGGAGACGTGGCGGCGGTTGGGTCCCCCGCTCTCTGAGCGCCTAGTCGTCCCGCCGCCTCCTCCTCCGCCTCCTCCTCCTCGTGTCCTCTTTGGGCAGAGGAGGTTGCGGCGGCGGCTGGACCAGGCGGCGGCGGAGGATGGAGGAAGGAGGCGGCGGCGTGCGGAGTCTGGCCCCCGGAGGGCCGGTGTTACTGGTCCTTTGCGGCCTCCTGGAGGCGTCTGGCGGCGGCAGAGCGCTTCCTCAGCTCAGCGACGATATCCCTTTCCGTGTCAACTGGCCCGGCACCGAGTTCTCTCTGGTCAGTGCCCTTGCGAACCCCGCAGCCTTCTCCGGTCTTCCTGGCACTAAGAGTTCGGCCTCATTCCCCCGGTTTTCTTTGCCTTTTCCCCACGGTACCTCTTCTTCGGGCAGTTGCCTTCCCCAAGCCGAAGTTTTCTTCTACTTTGCGTTCTTTCATTCATTCAGGACATTGTGCGGATGTGCCCTCCATCTCCATACTAAGCATTAGAGATCTAGTGGTCACTTACTCTCCCTTTTTTAATCTTGTCGCACTAGACCTTGCTTCCCAACACAGCTGCCCTTTGGAAGAAGCCTTCTCAGAAATATGTCAGGCACACTCACTCATCTTCCCTTTGGAGAATCAGCCGCAGCTCTTCCTCCACCAGTAACCCTATTTCCATTAGTATTACACACCACTCTGCCCACACAGCCCTGCTTCAGCCCCGGGTTCCCTCTCCAGTTCGATCTTTCTGTCTGGCATAGACAACCACAAAGTACACAGACTCACAGCCAAGGGCAACCTTTTCCCTTGAGAGTTGTTTTCTAAAGGGCTATTTGGCCAGTGAGATGTTAACGACCCTTTTATGCAGAATACCCTTTTGTATTGTATTCAAATAGTATTGCAACTATTTGAGATTCCAAAAAATAAGAATTTATGGTGAATCTTTATACAGTGAAGAATGTACAACCTCAGGGGAATGAAAAATCTGTTTGGGAGAAGTGGACTGAAAAGTCTTCCTATTCATGTGTAGCTACTGCAGGCCAATAAAAATTGTACTCTTATGATTACGTGTAGTAATTTCATTTATTTCAAATTGAAGTGCTGGGGGGAAGAAATTTAAAAAATTCTTGTTTCACTTCCTGCAGTCGTTCAAGTTGGAAGACTATTATATTGTCCTGTTTCTATCTCACTGAGACATTAATACGTGGTACCATGATACCAAGACAAGTTAGGGGATTGGGGGTAAAGTTCAGCGGTGCAGTGTTTGCCAGCACACATATGACCCAGTGCTGGTTTGGGGGATCTGTGGGGAATTGAATAGAGGGGATTTTCCAAGATAGTGGAGGTTCTCATTTTGTAAAAGTTAATTTTTGCTTATACTATACTTTACTCTTGATTTGTTTTTCCACCCCTCTGTTGCATTCTGACGTTCTCCTTCTGAGTCTCGAAATTAGGTAAATATTTATCTGAAAAGTGAGATTTATCTTTGTATTAATGTTATGAAATATAAACACCCCCTATTAAAATACCTATGTAAAGTTTTATTATAAATCAGATACAACTGTAAGAGGCTGGAAATGAGAATACTTTAGCCTCGGTTGTTTCTTAAGGGCACACTTAGAAAAACATAGCAAAAGTTTAAAAGAAAAACTCTTTTTTTTTTTTTTTTTTTTTTTTACTCTTTCGCCTGTGTTTAAACTGAAAAAAAGCATGGCTCTGAAAACCTGAATACATGGGTTACTAAATCCAGCCTTTCTAGAGGTAACTACCAATTGTCATTGCATTTTCTTTCTGGCGCTGGTGTTTGATGGCTAAAAAGAGATTATGGAAAAACTATCTTTTTCTGTGTATGCCACACCATCCTTTCACATGTCTATCAATTTTATTTTGAAATTTAGTTTCGAATTGCTTTGGCAAACAACACAATCTAAGATGGACACATTTGAAGACTTGGGGTTCTAAGTTATTTTGAGAAATATATAGAGACACTGTTCCATGAATTAGCAAATGATCTATGCCCCACATGCAAAAATAAGCCACAAGAGTTATTATCATTGGTCTCTTAAAATTCTTTTTAGCCGGGCGTGGTGGCACATGCTTGTAATCCCAGCATTTGGGAGGCTGAGATCGGAGGATCGCAGTTTGAGGACAGCCTCAGCTACTTAGTGAGACTCTTTGCAACTCAGTGAGACCCTGTTTCAAAATAAAGAATAAAAAATAGGGCAGGGGTTATAGCTCAGAGGTCGAATGCCCCACAATATAGTAGTAGTAGTAATAATAATAATAATAATAATAATAATAATAATAATAGAGCTGGGGAGTGTATCTCAGAGGTAGAATGCTCCTGGCTTCAATCTCTAGCACCACACATAAAAAATATCAAGTTAATATATACTTCACCTTAAGGCTTCCCTTCCCTGCTTTATTTAACCACCACCCTATATACCTGCCACTGCCATTTTTTTTTTTATGGTCCAGTTGTTTGAACAGTTGTATATAACTCACCTACTGTAAGATAAGGTCATTTAACTCTCTACCTTCTGAAATCAGAAGAGACGGGTTCTTTGGCTATCATCTGAAGTTGGAAGAGTCTGAATTTTTTTCTTATCTGCTTCAAATCATCTTCCCGTCCAGACATATCAAAATAATACATAATCTTTTACAATCTTACTTTCAAATTTATTTGGAAAAAATATTAAGCACCACAAATGTGTAAATGTTTACAATAGCTAGTTCATAATTATATTTTGTATTACTTTTTAGTATTCACTTTTCGTTCTATATGTATTTTCTTCTGAAATTGACATCTCTTGGCATTAAAGTTTGCAATTCATTATAGAATTCATCGATCACCAAATTGAACTACAAAATCTAATTTTCTTTTTTTTTCTTTTTTTTTTCTTTTTGGGTGGTACTGGGGGTGGAACTCAGAGGCTTTCTTCCTCCGGGCTATACTCCCAGACCTTTTTTTACATTTTATTTGGAAACAGGGTCTCACTAAGTTGCTGAAAGCCTCACTAAGTAGCTGAGGCTGGCTTCGAACCCGTGCGATCCTCCTGTCTCAGCCTCCCAAGCGCAGGGATTATAAGCGTGCGCCACCACACCCGGCTTTTTTTTTTTTTTTTTGGTGGTACTGGAGGTGGAACCCAGAGGCTTTCTACCTCCGGGCTATATTCCCAGACCCATTTTATATTTTATTTGGAAACAGGGTCTCACTTAAGTTGCTGAGAGATTCACTAAGTAGCTGAGGCTGGCTTCGAACCTACGTGATCCTCCTGTCTCAGCCTCCCAAACGCGGGGATTACAAGCGTGTGCCACCACACCCAGCTCAAAATCTAATTTTCTGTCTACTTCTATTAATATACAGCATATTTCTACTCAAAAACTTCCCCCAAGCACTGCACTCCAGAAGAATGTTGACCAACTCTATAATTAATAGCGTGTCATATGCATTAACAAGTTCTGTCACTTGTCTATATTTTACAACCTCTCCCAGGACAGTTTTACTTATCCTTTAACAATATTATTCCTCCCCAGAACCATGTCAAATATGGGGAGTTTCTCCCATGCCAAAATATTTTTTTAAGTTTCTTTAAAGTACCTAGTCTCTGGTTTCATTATATTAAAATTTGACTTAGCCAGGCATGGTAACACAATCCTATAATCCTGGATACATGGGAGGCTGAGATGGGAGCATTACAGGCTCGAGGCCAACCTCAGCAGCTTAGTGAGATGCTGTTTCAAAATAAAAAGGATAAAAAGGTCTGAGGATGTAGCTTAGAGATAGAATGTTCCTAGGTTCAGTCCTCAGTACCAAAAAAGATTTATTGTGTGTGTGTGCTACAGTGGTGGAACCCAGGGCCTTCTCTACCTCCGAGCTATACTCCCAGACCTCATATATATTTTATTTGTAAACAGGGTCTCACTAAGTTGCTGAGAGCCTCACTAAGGACCTGAGGCTGGCTTTGAACCTGTGCAATCCTTCTATCTCAGCCTCCCAAGCGCTGGGATTACAAGCGTGAGCCACCACGCCCGGTGAAAATACTCTTAAAATATACTAAAAAATTTTTCTCTCTGTAATGCTATAGATTCAGAATTTGTGTGTGTGTGTGTGTGTGTGTGTGTGTGTGTGTGTGTGTGTGTGTGTTTGCTGGGGATTGAACCTAGGGGCATTCCGCCTCTGAGCTACACCCCTAACCCAATTTTTTTTTTCTTTTTTTTTTTTGCGGGTCTGGGGATGGAACCCAGGGGAATTGGACCTCCGAGCTACACCCCCTGCCCTATTTTTTATTCTTTATTTTGAAACCAGGTCTCACTGATTTGCAGAGGGCCTCACTAAGTATCTGAGGCTATATTCTTTTTTAACTCTTTTTTTTTTTTTTTTTTGAGTATTGAGAATGGAACCCAGGGGCATTGTATCTCCAAGCTACCCCCCCCCAGTCCTATTTTTTAGTCTGTTTATTTTTGAAACAGGGTCTCCCACGGAGTTGCGAAGGGCCTCACTAAGTAACTGAGGCTGTCCACAAACCGTGATCCTCTGGTCTCAACCTCTCGAATACTGGGATTACAAGCCACAAACCATGATCCTCTGGTCTCAACCTCTCGAATACTGGGATTACAAGCCACACCCAGCTTTTTTATTCTTTATTTTGGAACAGGGTCTCACTAAGTTGTGAAGGGCCTTACTCAGTAGCTGAGGCTGGCCGTGAACCTGGATCCTTCTGTCTTAGCCTCCTAAGTACTAAGATTACAAGCGTGCACCACCACACCCAGCTCCTGAATGTATTTTTTCTTAAAACAAGAACGTGTTTTACAAAATCAGAAGGCATTTTAATAGATTAAAAAAAAATTAACTTAGAAAATCAAAATGTTAACTTTTCCCAGTAATTTCTATTACAAAAAGAGGGTAATATTGGTTAATATTATACCTTTTGATCCCAATAAGTGACTCAATATTTCAGACAAAAGTTTTCAGGTAGAACTGTTATTAGACCTACTTTATTGGAAAGAAAGTCCATTTCTAAACTAATAAAAGACAAATTGTTCCATCAAGAATTATCTTCCTTTCTTTGTTGTGATTCCAGGCAAGCAGGTTCATTTCCCATTGTTAGCATTATGCTGAACATTTTAGTAAAGAAGTCAATATTTCTGTAGAATTCAACTCTGAAAATGGAGTTACAGACACTTCAAATATAGTATAAATAGTAAAGCATGTAAGACGGTGCAGTTGGCCCTCCTTATCTGCCACTCCTACATCAGTAGACTCAACAAATTTTGGATCAAAAACATAAATGGAAGCTGGGCTTGGTGGTACACACTTGTAATCCCAGCATTTGGGAGGCTGAGACAGGATTGTGGTTCACCGGCAGCCTCAGGTACTCCTTAGTGAGGCTCTTTGCAATTCAATGAGACCCTGTTTCAAAATAAAGAATAAAAAATAGGGCTGGGATGTATCTCAGATACATCCCATCTCTAGTACCACACACACCAAAAAAAAAAAAAAAAATGAAAGAAAAACTGTATCTGTACTGAATATGTACAAGCTTTTTTAATTTTTATCTTGTCCTTCCCTAAACAATACAGTATCAAAATTATTTACATGGCATTTATATTAGGTATTATAAGTTATCTAGAAATGATTTGAAATATAAAGAAGGATGTGCATAGGTTATATGCAAATAATGTGCCATTTTATATAATAGACCAGCATCTACAGATTTTGCAATGATGTAAGGAGGCTCTGGAACCAATCCCTCAGGATAATAAGGAATAACTACTGTCTCAGAACTAATGCTGCTCTATTTTATTATCTTGGGGAAACATTGCCCTAATTTGCATTTATGTTTAAAATTGTGTTGGTTCCAAATAGTACTGGTTTTATTATAGTTATGAGTTGTTAATGTTAAATTGAGAAAAGAACAGAGGTACTGAATAAGACGTGGTTCTTTCCTTGCTAGCAATAAATAGCCAAATAGTACAATAGTTTCACAATTCTGTAAGAAGGGAAAAGGAATATTGAATTACCATACAATATGTAACAGAAAGCAGATGTTTTAGTAAAGTACCACCAGTTATAGTTACTCGTTTGAATTATATTGGTTCATATGGATTAATGTGGATTTGTCTAGCTTTATACAATAGAAAATTTTAAGGATAGTTTTGTTAAATTGTGCTAGGAGTCAGCAAACTACAGCAATTGTGCTAGCATACCACCTGGTTTTATAAAGTTTTATTGGAACACAATTTTGTCTGTTTAAATACTGCCTATGAGCCAGGTGTGGTGGCACATACTTGTAATCCCAGCATTCGGGAGGCTGAGACTAGAGGATCATGCCTCATGGACAGCCTCGGCTACTTAGTGAGGCCCTCTACAACTCAGTGAGACCTGGTTTCAAAATAAAGAATAAAAAAATAGGGCAGGGGGTGTAGCTCGGAGGTCGAATGCCCTGGGTTCCATCCCCAAACCCATAAATAAATAAATAAATAAATAAATAAATAAATAAATAAATAAATAAATAAATACTGCCTATGTTACATACTTTGTTGCTAAAGTGGAAGAGTTACAACAGAGATTATATGCACCCCCCCACAGAATTTAAAATGACCCTTTACAGAGGAAGTTAGTGATCCCTGATACATGCTTTTAAAAGTTAACTCAGTACAGAGGCTCCATAGTAACTTTTCTTTTATTTTTCTTTATTTTTTATTATTTGTTTATTTATTTTTGCAGGTCTGGGGGTGGAACCCAGGGGCATTCCACCTTCAAGCTACACCCCCTGTCCTATTTTTTATTCTTTATTTTGAAACAGTCTCACTAAATTGTGAAGGGCCTTACTAAGTAGTTGAGGCTGGCCATGAATGCAACCCTCCTGTTTTAGCTTCTCAAGTACTGGGATAACAAACATGCACCACTGTGCCTGACTTTAAAAGAATTTACTTATGGATAAACTCATATATGCTCCAAACATGAAAAGTATTGCACATTATGTTCAAGTGTTCCATCTACAGAATTGAGAGTACATTTGCATTTTCAAAGTGCTGTAGATTATCACATAGATAATTGCTGATAGGAATAATATTCACTAGTAGTGTTTTCTGTGAATGTTCATTGTCTCTTGGGATGGGGATGCAATTCAGTAGTAGAGTACTTGCGTAGCATGCATAAAACTGTAGATTTAGTTCCTACAACTGCCCAAAAATAAATTTTCATTGCCTCTTAATGAATTTTAATCAGTATTTTAAAGGTATTGCATTAGTATTTTTAATACTCAAATTGTATTTTGTTCATATTTCTTCCATTATATTGTAACACTAGGAGTGTGTTTTCTTCACTTTAAGAATGTAAAGACTATTTTCCCTGCCTTTGGAAATGTGTTAAAAATCTTCTGTTGAAAAATGATAAATTAGCTAGTTTAAGGAACTTTTGTTCCAGCTAGGACTCGATGCAATATAATCTAATTAGAAAAAGTAACATATTTTTGTTCTATTTCTAGCCCACAACAGGAGTATTGTATAAAGAAGATAATTATGTCATCATGACCACTACACATAAAGAAAAATATAAATGTATACTTCCCCTTGTGACAAGTGGGGATGAGGTATGTTCTCATAAATATGTTGACAATTGCTATCACCAAAGATATTTATTTAAAACATTGTAACCGTATATTTTTAAATAAAATTAAGTAATAAGATTCTGAATAACCCTGTTTTAGCATGAAAATATTTGTCCCTTTTATTCCTGAATTCTTTGATTTTACAGTTTGTTGTGGAGAAATTAGTAGCCAGTTATTGATGTTTTGTAGGAAAATGTAACTCCACACTTATTTTCTTTTATAGAAATGAGGATTTTTAAACACTATATAATTGTTAAATGTACACATGATATTTTAATAAAGAATTTCTTATAAATAAGTCTGTAGGTACCTTATGCTTTCTTACTACCTTAGCTCATTCCTATTTATCTCCTAAAATGTCCTAACTGCCTCTTATCCATCCTTCAAGGCAATGACTTCTTTCAAGATGAAACAGGAGAGGCAGCATGGTAAAATGGAAAGGACACCAGCCTAGGAGCCAGGAGGCTGAGGTATAGGCGACAGTTAGCTGTGGAACCATGAGCAAATTTGAAACTCACTTCCTCTTCTTAATCAAATTAAGCCAATTACATATTTCCATGACCTATAAAATAAAAATTTTTAACTCAGTGCCTTCTTAAATTTGGTTCAGATTTGAAATCTGTCCAAGACAGTTGTTTCATTTGTCTAAATCTCCTTAAAACAAGTACACACACACACATGCACACACAGCTTTAGATATATAAAAATATATGAGAAACTGAAAAGTTCCTTCAAACTTCCCCATATATTCTACAAGATTCAACCATTCCAAGTCTTTCATAGCTAGAATTTGTTTGGGTACAAGCATTGAAAAAGTCTGAAATAGGTTTATAAGAATTATTCAGAAAACTGATACTTATTAAGAAGAAAGAATGAATGCTATGAAAGATTATTTCATGGCTCTATATTTTATACTTCAGTTCATTTGAAAGAAATAGCATACTACAGGATCCTGTTAAAGGTTTTTACTTTTTTTCTTCTTTTATTTCCAAGCACTTGTGACTTAACCAGTGACTTAATACCCATACAGCAGATTTGGGTGAAGTTCTAAAAATAACTGTAAGTATTAAACTGTAGTTCTTTCTTAGGAAGAAGAAAAGGATTATAAAGGCCCTAATCCAAGAGAGCTTTTGGAACCACTATTTAAACAAAGCAGTTGTTCCTACAGAGTATGTACTTTATGTTCATTTGCTAACTAGAAAATAAATTTCTAATTGCCAATAGACTCTGAAATTACTTCAGCATTTCTGTTTACCTTATTGTGTTATATTTTAAGTGAAAATTGCAGTTAATGCTGAATATATTTTGTTTGTAAAATTATTTTATACTTGATGCAGAAGACATTCAATAATAGCAATATCAAATCATCATTTAGCAAACTACCTTGAATGTCTTCCAGTTCAAAGGAAGTTGTCTTACATAATATAATTTTAATTAAAAATGCTAACTCTTATTTTTAAGCTATGTATTTGTTTGTACAAAGCCAGGTCATTGTTATAGACCCAAGTATATTATATACCTGGTTCCTTTACATTGATTCTCATATATACCTAATTAATGAAAATAATGAATAGACTTCAGAAATTTAACATTTTTCTCAGATTAATTATGTGTCATTTAGTGAAAGCTTACTCTAAGTCTTGGGGTAAATCTACTTAAAGTATCAAAAAGTAGCCAGGCATGGTGGCATATGCCTATAATCCCAGTTGTTAAGACAGGGCATGGTGGCGCATGCTTGTAATCCCAGTACTTGGAAGACTGAGACAGGAGGATCACAGGTTTGAGACCAGCCTCAGCAGTTTAGTGAGCCTCTCAGCAACTTAGTGAGACTGTTTCCAAGTAAAATATAAAAAATAGGTCTGGAGGTGTAGTCCAGAGGTAGAAGGGCCCTGGGTTCTATCCCAGTACCACAAAAAAACAATAATTAATTAATTAATTAATTGGCTGATACAGGAGGATTACAAGTTAGAAGCCAACCTGAGAAATTTAGCAAGACCCTGTCTAAAAATATAAATGGGCTGGGGTTATGGTTACATAGTCCACTGTCCCTAGGATCAATCTCCATTACCATTAAAAGAAAAAAATCAGAAAGTAATTTGAAGAGCTGGACGTGGTTGACACATGCTTGTAATCTCCACAATCTGGGAGGTTGAGACAGGAAGATTGTGGCTCTCAGACAGCCTCAGCTACTACTTAGTGAGGCCCTTTGCAACTCAGTGAGATCCTATTTCAAAATAAAGAATAAAAATAGGACTGGGGGTGTCGCTCGGAGGTAGAATGCCCCTGGGTTCCATCCCCAGTACCACAAAAAAAAAAAAAGAAAGTAATTTAGGAGGCTGAGGCAAGTTCACAGACAGCCTCAGTAATTTAATGAGGCCCTCTGCAACTTAGTTAAACATTATTTCAAAATAAAAGTAATAAGAGCTGAGCATGGTTGTGCACGCGTGTAATCCCATGCTTGGGAGGCAGAGACAGAAGGATTACCCAGGTTCAAAGCCATTTCTGCTAGCTTAAGAGACCCTGCTTCCAAATAAAAATATAAAAATAGCCGGGTGTGGTGGCAAACACTTGTAATCCCCATGCTTGGGAGGCGGAAACAGGAGGATCGCACAGGTTCGAAGCCAGCCGTGCTGGCTTAAGAGACCCTGATTCCAAATAAAAATATAAAAATAGGTCTGGGAGTGTAGCCCGGAGGCAGAAGGGGTTCCAGGAACCCCAGTACCACCAAATAAATAAATGTAATAATAAAGTAGGACTACAGGTATAACTCAAGGATAAACTGCCCCCTCCCCGGGTTCAATCCTCAGTACCACAAAAAGTAACAATAATTTGATTAACATATAGCTTTTAGCTGGATATAGTGGTACACCTGTCATCCCAGCACCTGGGAGGCTAAGACAAGAAGAATGCAGCCTCAAGGCCAGCCTCAGCAAGTTAGCGATACCCTCAACAACTTTTTAAGACTGTTTCAAAATTAAAAAGGGCCCGGCTTGGTGGCACATACGTGTAATCCCTGCACTTGGGAGGCTGAGACAGGAGGGTCACACAGGTTGGAAGCTAGCCTCAGCTACATAGTGAGGCTCTCAGCAACTTAGTGAGACCCTGTTTCCAAATAAAATATAAAATAGGTCTGGGAGTATAGCCCAAAGGTAGAAAGTCTCTGGGTTCCATTCCCAGTACCACAAAAAAAAAAAAAAAAGTAAAAAGTAAATAGGGCTAGGGATGTAGCTTAAAGGTAGAATTCCCCTGAGTTCAGTCTCCAGTACCAAAAAATAAGTTAAAAGTTTTATGACTTTTTACAACCATATTTCTTAGATTGAGTCTTATTGGACTTATGAAGTATGTCATGGAAAACACATTCGGCAATACCATGAGGAGAAAGAAACTGGTCAGGTATGTTTTTCTTCAAAATATGAAGCATAGAACATTATAAAATGAGAAGTTTCATAATGAAATTGATATTTTTAAGTTGTATCCTTAAAATGTATTTATAAACTACTTACTGTATTTTTTTTTAATATAGAAAGTAAATATTCATGAGTACTACCTTGGGAATATGTTGGCTAAGAACCTTCTATCTGAAAAAGGTTGGTCTTTCACAGTGATTTGATAGTAATTCTGGAATTTGGTTTAACATTAATTCTCAAGTTGAAATTTAAGGTATTTTCTTGGAAACTGTATAATTGAAATAAGTTTCTGAATTGTTCCTTAGAAAACTTTTTTAAAGTCTTAATTTTCATTTTCTGCTTTGACAAACACTTGTTAAATTTTTAGAATCTAGTTAGGATATAAGTATTAGTGTTATATTTATATAGTACTGGTTTTTGGATTATGTGGGATATATATGGCAAAATATTTGTATTAACCTATATTACTTAAACTGGTGAATTAATTTAAGTTTCAACTTTTTTCTAAGATAAAAATACTTCAAAAGAGAATTGCTTTAAGCCGGGTGTGGTGGTGCATGCTTGTAACACTAGCATTTGGGAGGCTGAGACAGGAGGATGGTGGTTCCAGGACAGCCTCAGCTACTTAGTGAGGCCCTTTGCAACTCAGTGAGACCCTGTTTCAAAATAAAGAATAAAAAATAAGACTGGGTGTGTAGCTTGGAGATAGAATTTCCCTGGGTTTCATCTCCAGTACTGCAAAAAAAGAAAGAGAGAGAGAGAGAGAGAGAGAGAGAGAGAGAGAGAGAGAGAGAGGAAGGAAGGAAGGAAGGAAGGAAGGAAGGAAGAAAGAAAGAAAGAAAGAAAGAAAGAAAGAAAGAAAGAAAGAAAGAAAGAAAGAAAGAAAGAAAGAAAATTGCTTTAGCCAGTTTTTCTTACTTAGGTAATCATTTAATGTGGCTGTCCTTTCATACAAAACCATTTTAAGTAAATTAAAGGTAGTTAGACAAGGCTGAGGGTATAGCTCAGTGGTAGAGGGCCTGCTTATCATGCTTGATACCGTGAGTTTAATTCCCTGTACTGCAAAAAAAAAAATTAGAAAACAACAATCACACATATGTTTTGGGTCTTCTTTAGAAAGAAGTTTAAGGTTAAAAAGTTGGTTGAAAACCTAGTTATTTATATCTTATTTAGGTCACTTATTATTCTTTACACTTACCTTGCTCTTATTTATTCCACAGAACGAGAAGCAGAAGAAAAGGAAAAATCAAATGAGGCAAGTGACAAATGCTCATTTTTGACTCAGCGTTTATTGTTAGTGAGGCATGCATTGATGTTACTTAAATAACATATTAGAATATAACGTGGTGCTCTCTGTCTCAAAAATCTCAAAATTGGGTAAAAATTTATATTATATTTGGGTTTTCTGAGAAAAACTACAGTGTGATCCTTTTGTTTTACTTTTAAAATCATATGTAAACAAACAAATCTATCAAAGATATGACTGGAAAAGAGTCTATAATACCTTTAATGTCACTTCAGCTCTCAGCAGTCATTTCCTCTAGCACTGGAAGCATTTATAGTAAGAACTTTTACATTGTTTCTCTTGTCTCCTTTGAGTAAAATAGACAAACCATATATGAAAATAACAAACTGCCAGACTACAAGCATCTTTAAACCAGGATTGTCTTTTTTCTCTTCACCCAAAGTACAGAGTGCCAGATATATTGTAGGCACTTTATAAATGTTTATTAAATAAGTGTGTAAACAATGGCTAAAAATAGGTTTGTAGCCAGGCATGGTGGTGCATGCCTAATCCCAGTTCGTGGAAGGTTGCGAAAAAAGGATGGCAAATTGGAGGTCAGCCTCAGCAGTTTAGCAGAACTTTGTTTCAAAGCAAAAATAGAAAGGAGCCAGGCGTGGTAGAGCACGCTTGTAATCCCAGCATTTGGGAGGCTGAGACAGGAGGATCACGGTTTGCAGACAGCCTCTGCTACTTAGTGAGACCCTTTGCAACTCAGTAATACCCTGTTTCAAAATAAAGAATAAAAAAAAAAAATAGGGGTAAGGGTGTAGCTTAGAGGTAGAATGCCCCTGGGTTCCATCTTCAGTACCTCCAAAAATATATGTATATAGAAAGAGCCGGGGGTATAGCTCCAGTGTAGAATGCTCTTTAGTTCAGTCTCCAGCACCACAATAAAAAGTACACACACATATGTATGTGTATGTATATCTAAAACAAACAGGAATGGAACTGTGCTCAAAGGTAGAATGCCCCTGAATTCCATCTCCACTACCAAAAAAAAAAAAAAAAAAATTGGTTTGTTTGCTGGGCATAATGGTGCATGCCTGTAATCCCAACAACTCAAGAGGCAGAAGAAATATCTTTTTAAATCTTATACATTAGATTTTTTTGTGTATGTTTATATAGAGGAAAAAGTATGGGAACTGACTCCTTAATCCTTTTTTTCTCAGGTATATCCTTTATTCCTCCATTCCATAAAAATTTATTAATTTGTCTTTTGCTGGACTTCCAATAGAATTATATAGGAGTTTAGAGCCGGGCGTGGTGGCGCACACTTGTAATCCCAGCATTTGGGAGGCTGAGACTGGAGGATCATGGTTTGCAGACAGCCTCAGCTACTTAGTGAAGCCCTCCGCAACTTAGACCCTGTTTCAAAATAAAAAATTAAAAATAACAGGGCAGGGGGTGTAGCTAGGAGGTCGAATGCCCCTGGGTTCCATCCCCAGACCCTCAAAAAAAGAAAAGAATTATATAGGAATTACATAGGCGTTTATATGCTGAAAAGTATGTGCTGGTAATAACAGGGAAGATGAGTAAGCAGTAGATGTACTGGTACTGTATTTAGAGTCCTGTTTCAGAAAACAGTGTTTTTACTGTCTGGCCTAATTTTGACAAACTCTGAACAGTCATTCGCTAAGAATTTAGTGAAGACAGCTCCAAGCAGCCCAGTGTAGTAAGTCCTTACATTTATCCTAGTCGCTTTCTTAAGAATTGTTGAGAATAACTCATGTTAACTATGATCTTGTAGTCATTCATATAAATGTACATTGACTTAACATTTTCATTTTAGCATCAAATAATATTTTCTTTTTTGCTGTATTAAGTTAGTTCAGAATACATATTTGTTCAAATAAGAACTTAAAACAGTAGAGGGCAAACTTAAAATACAGAAATGTTACTTTTCTATTTATAAATAAAATGTAGTTTTCTTCTTTCAGAATAATAAGTGCTTCTCCCATCCTCAGCTCCACCTCAATTTCTAATGAAAAGTCTGTCTTATACTCTCTTTTTTAAGATTCCCACTAAAAATATCGAAGGTCAGATGACACCCTACTATCCTGTAGGAATGGGAAATGGTACACCTTGTAGTTTGAAACAGAACCGGCCCAGATCAAGTACTGTGATGTACATATGTCATCCTGAATCTAAGCATGAAATTCTTTCAGTAGCTGAAGTTACAACTTGTGAATATGAAGTTGTCATTTTGACACCACTCTTGTGCAATCATCCTAAATATAGGTAGGATGTGCATTTAATATTTTAAACACATGCCTTCAAGTATTCTGTTTTTTGCTTTAATGCTTTTGTTCTTACTAAATAGGTTCAGAGCATCGCCTGTGAATGACATATTTTGCCAGTCACTGCCAGGATCTCCATTTAAACCCCTCACTCTGAGACAGCTGGAGCAGCAAGAAGAAATACTAAGGGTGCCTTTTAGGAGAAATAAAGAGGTATGGGAATTGTGTATGACAGTTTCTCAGTGCTTCATTTTTCAAATTTCAGAACATATAGCAATATTTGTTATATTTTGATATATAACAATATTTTGATAATTTCTATAGTATAGTAGTAATAGTAGTAGCAATTTATTTCATTGGCTCAAATTTTAAATTTCAATTTCTTTTAGTGACTTTTTTTTGTGTGTGTGTGTGGTACTGGGGATGGGACCCAGGGGCTTTCTACCTCTGAGCTACACCCCAGACCTATTGTATTCTTTTTTATTTGGAAAGGGTCTCTAAGTTGCTAAGGCTGGCTTCAAACCTGCAGTCCTCCAATCTCAGCCTCCCAAGTACTGATATTACAAACATGTGCCACCACACCTGGCTTCTTTTAGTGATTTCAATTATTTTTCTTATCCTAATTCTTTCCCCTATTCTTGGCTTTTCAGAAACTATTTTAACATTCTCTTATAGTCATAATATTTTTAAGTTTGACATCCTATTCATTGTAATTAGTTTACATTTTACAAAACTATCCCAACTAAGGCTCTTGGAAAAATAGACTAGCTCTGTCTCCATCACCTAATGTTTATTCTTCAGCTCATTACAGTCTTTTTTGTTTTTTTGATTTTTGGTTTTTGTTTTTTCTGGTGGTACTGGGGGTGGAAACCAGAGGCTTTCTACCTCCGGGCCAAAATCCCAGGCCTATTTTATATTTTATTTGGAAACAGGGTCTCACTAAGTTGCTGAGAGCCTCACTAAGTAGCTGAGGCTGGCTTGGAACCTGTGCGATCCTCCTGTCTCAGCCTCCCAAGCACGGGGATTACAAGCATGCGCCACCACGCCCAGCTCCATTACAGTCTTTTAAACACTCCTCTATGCTGCTTCTCCCTTTTGATACACTGTCTTCACTTTTAATCTGTCTTATGTTCCCCAATCCTTTGAAAATATTTTTCTCTACCCAACTGACCAAGTCAAAAACCCAAGTCATTTTTCTTATCTACCTCTTCATTTATCTCTAATCACCATTAAGAGCCATCAGTGCTATCTTTTAAATGCTTTTCCAATCTATCCTGTTGGTAGTTCAAGACCTCATAGAACCCTTATGAATCCTGTTTCTAATTCTGAAAAAATGCTTTTTCTAAAATGAATATTTGAGCCAGGCATGGTGACACATGCCTGTAATACCTGTACTTGGAAAACTGAGACAAGAGGATCACAGATTCCAGGAAAACCTTAGCAAGTAGTGAGATTTTAATCAGCCTAGGGAGAACTTGTTTCCCAATAAGAAATAAAATCAGGCTAGGAGTATAGCTCAAAGGTAGAGTGCCACTGGGCTCAACCCCTAGTACCACAAAAAATAAAATAAATATTTGAAATTGGGTGTGGTGGCACATGTTTATAATCCTAATATTTGAGAGGCTGAGACTGGAAGATCATAGGTTTGTAGCCAGCCTCAACAACTCATGAGGCCTTCCATAACTTAGACCCTGTTTCAAAATAAAGAATAAAATAGGGCTGGGGATGTAGCTTGGAGGTAGAATGTTCCCGGGTTCAATTCCCAGTACCACAAAAAGTAAAATGAAATAAAATAAAATGATCGTTTTCTTGTGTATTCAATCTTTTTGTGGTATCCACCGTAGAATAAAATTATGCCTCATCTTCGATCGCCATTCCCTTTATCCAAGGTGTTTTGAACAACTAAGTTTCCTAAAAGGACCATGTTCTTTCTGGCCTCCTTGCCTTTAAATATACTATTTTTCTTCTTCTATATCCTTCTCCCCACCTTTCTTTTCTTTCTTTCTTTTGTTTTTGTGGAGTGTGTGTGTGTGTGTGTGTGTGTGTGTGTGTGTGTGTGTGTGTTACTAAGGATGAAACCCAGGGGCATTCTACCTTTGAGCTACAAGCCCTGCTCTTTTTTTTTTTTTTTTTTTTTTTTTTTTTGGCACTGGGGTTCCTGGAAACCCTTCTACCTCTGGGCTACACTCCCAAACCTATTTTATATTTTATTTGGAAACAGGGTCTCCTAAGCCAGCAAGGCTGGCTTCGAACCTGCATGATCCTCCTGTCTCCGCCTCCTGTCCCAAGTGCAGGGATTACAAGCCTGTGCCACCGGCTATTCTTTATTTTGAATCAGGGTCTAGCTAAGTTGCGGAGGGCCTTACTAAGTAGTTGGGGCTGTCCTTGAACTGGGATCTTCCTATCTCAGCCTCACAAGTACTGGGATTACAAGTGTGTGCCATCACACCCAGCTGTGGATTAAGTTTTATTATACTAATAAAAAAAATTTTATGATGCTAAGGCTTGAACCCAGGGGCATTCTAATTCTGAGCTATACTCCCAGACCTCTTTTGTCTTTTACTTGGAAATAGGCTTTCACCAAGTTGCTGATGGCCTCACTAAGTTGCTGAGGCTGGCTATGAACTGGTGATCCTCCTGTCTCAGCTTTCCAGTACTAGGATTACAAGTGTGTGCTACCACACCCAGCTTTTATTCTTATCTATTTATTTATTTATTTTTGTGGTACTAGGGGGTAGAACCCAGGGCTTTCTACCTTCAGGCTATACCCTCAGCCCTATTTCATAATTTATTTGGAAATAGGGTCTTACTATGTTGCTGAGAGCCTCACTAAGTAGCTGAGGCTGGCTTCAAACCTGTGATCCTCCTGTCTCAGCTTCCCAAGCGCTGGGATTACAAGCGTGTTCCACCATGCCCAACTACTTTTATTCTTTTTAAACAAAAATAAAAATTCAAGCTGGGTATAGAGGGATAGCTCAGAGGTAAAATGTTCCTAGGTTCAATCCCCAGTACCAAAAAATTAAAAAAAAAAAAAGCTGGGCGTGGTGGCACATTTGGGAGGCTGATACCAGAGGATCAGGATCATGGTTCACCACAGCGTCAGGTACTTAGTGAGGCCCTCTATAACTTAGTGATTTGCCGTAAACCAACTCAGTCGGGGACTGGGGCGCGAGTCCACTCGCGATCGATCTCAGAAAAGATGGGGAAGGATAGGGTGACGTACTGCAGATTCTTATCTGCAGCGATTCTTTCCCTTCTAGGAAACAAATTTCTATAAGTTCCTATTAGCGGTGCTTCTGAAAAGAACCTGACATGGATCAATGCTTCTTGTGCAATCGAACACTTTATTATAGACACAAGATTTTTTATATAGTCCCATCTCCCAGTGATTCTCTAGTAAAAAAAAAAGTGCAAAACACCCAAGGTACAATAGAGATATGCACATGCAGATTACCAACCCTGAACAAGACAAAAGTAAGGCCTGTGATATCACAGGTCTTTGTGATTGAAATCAGTCCCATTACCCCAGGTGGGTCTTGTGTTCGAATTAGCCCCTTTGGCCTTGCAGCTGCAGAGGCTTTTAATAGGCTAATTCCAGAAGAACAAAAGTCACACCCAAAATCACTTGAGGAGTCCAGTTTTTAAGAGTTTTCATTAACCCTTTCGGAACTTTTATTCCTAGGGCTTAGTCCAATGTCCTTCTCTATCTAGCAACCTTCTTTGAGCTGAATGGGGGACGAAGTCCGAGATTCCAGCTTTCATATAGTTGGCGTAGGGAAATCCGTGTTCCTTTATGATGATTTAGAGAATTTCGATGAATGTCTGCTGGATTTTGTCTGCAATACAATCTGCTGTCTGAAAGCTTAAGCAAACTCATAACACAGTTTAGCAGGTAAACACCAAGAAATAATATGAAGTTTTTAGATTTAGTTGTCAAATATACTTCTCTAGCAGCTGAGCACTTTTCCTCAAACGATAGGCTTATTAACCAGGTGGTGTCGCTCTTTCTCCAGGCAGCGCTATTTACTAGGTGCAAGGTCAAGATTCCTTTCAGCCCTTAGCTAATGAAGGTCAAAGATAGGGAGGAGTTCTGCATTTGTAATTACTGACTGGAATGCTGCCACTGCATCTATTACCATTTGAACAAAGCCGAGGATGTTTACCAGAAAGTTTATTTTCCACAGACTCAGTTTCTCTCACAGTCCTGATCTTACACCACCGGAGCAATTTGTGTGGAGAGTTAAAAGAATCATTGCTAAGAGAATAATAGTTATGAAAGAATATCTAAAAATGGAGAATACTTTTGGCCAGCGACCACACCTTCTCTCGGGGCTTATTTCTCACGTTGAGATTTGCCTATGGACTGCATGAATGCATGCAGATGCTGAGAGGGCGTGGCTATAGCTGGTATCTGCATCTGCAGTGATTGTAATCCCAGCATTGAGGAGGTTGAGACAGGAGGATCACAGTTCGTGGACAGCCTCAGCTACTTAGTGAGGCCCCTGGCAATTCAGTGAGACCCTGTTTCAAAATAAAGAATAAAAAATAGGGTTGGGAGGCTGGGCGTGGTGGCTCACACTTGTAATCCCTGCATTCAGGAAGTGGAGACCAAAGGATCACGGGCCTCAGCTATTTAGCTAGGCCCTCCTCAGCTATTTAGCGAGGCCCTTTGCAACTCAGTGAGACCCTGTTTCAAAAATTAAAAAGACTAAAAAAATAGGGCTGAGTGTGTAGCTTGGAGGTAGAATGCCCCTGGGTTCCATCCCTAGTACCAGAAAAAGAAAAAAAGAAAAAAAAATAGGAGCAGGGGTGTAGCTAGCTCAGAGGTAGAATGCCCCTGGTTCCATCCCCAGTACCAAAAGAAAAAGAAAGTAAATAAATAAAAAATAAAGAATAAAAGCCAGGCATGATGGCACACACTTTTAATCCCAGTACTTGGGAGGCAGAGACAGGAAGATCTCAGGTTCACAGCCAGCCTCAGCTACTTAGGCCCTCTGCAACTTAGTGAGACCTTGTTTCACAATAAAGAATACAAAGTAGGACTGGGGTGTAGCTTGGAGGTAGACTATCCCTGGGTTCCATCCATAGTACCACAAAAAGAAAGAAAGAATAAAAAATGGGGCTGAGGATGTAACTCAGAGATAGAATTCCCCTGGATTCAATCCCCAGTATCCCCACACATACCCACATACAAAGGACAGATATTCTTCCTAATATTGTGAGAGAAAGGGGATAAGGTTATTGGTTTGTAAGAGGGTAACCATCCAGTATCTCTTAGAAACTGAAGTAGAAGAACCACAATTGGTAAGTGAAAAAAGGAGACATAAAATCCATTATGCTGAAAAAGAGATATTTGTATCCACTACATGTTGTTAGGTATCCCATTTGCCATTCAGTTTTGATAAATGGTCTGTTCAATTATAATCTGTACATCACTGCTTTAAAAGTATTTCCTCTTCACTTTTTTAATACCCATTTAACTGCAGATCTTAACTTACTTTTTTATATAATCATTTCTTTCTCTCCACTCCAATTTTATCACGCCTTTACTTTAGATTTCTCTTCCGGCGGGTGTGGTGGTTTACGCTTATAATCCCAGCATTTGGGAGGCAGAGACTACTTAACTGAGGCACTTTGCAACTCAGTGAGACCCTGTTTCAAAAATAAAGAATTAAAAAAAAAATTAGAGCTGGGGTGTCTCTCAGAGGTAGGGTGACCCTGGGTTCCATCCCTAGTACCACACACACACAAAAAAGAATGAATAGATTTCTCCTTATCTGACCTGGATTACTATGACTCTTAACTACTTCACTGCTTCCGTATTTGTCCCTCCTATTCTTCTCTGTTTATAGTTAATTACTTAAAATATGATCATATGGGGCTGTGAAGATAGCTTGAGTAGTAGCGTACATACATATGTGAGGCCCTGTGTTCAGTCCCCTTACACACACACACACATACACACACACACACACACACACACACACACACACACACACACACAAAATCAGAGTATAGTTTTGCAGTTTCCCACCATATAGTGCCACCCCTTTTTTTTTTTTTTTTTTTTGCGGGTCTGAGGATGGAACCCAGGGGCATTTGACCTCTGAGCTACACCCCCTGCCCTATTTTTTGTTCTTTATTTTGAAACCGGGCCTCACTGAGTTGCAGAGGGCCTCACTAAGTAGCTGAGGCTGTCCGTGAACCGCGATCCTCCAAGTCTCAGCCTCCCAAATGCTGGGATTACAAGCGTGCACCACCACACCCGGCTTCTCTCTTTAGTTTTAAATACTATAGATGCACATCTTTGCTCTTCTTTCTCAAGTCCACATGTAAATACACACACAGACCCAAAACATATACACAGATATACATATAAATCACAAATAATTATTCATATTTCAAGGATTGATCAAGGATTTTCTCTTTGTGAAGTCTTAATTTTTTTTTATTTTTTTATTTATTTTTTTTTTTTTTGCGGGTCTGGGGATGGAACCCAGGGGCATTCAACCTCTGAGCTATACCCCCTGCCCTATTTATTTTTTTAATTCTTTATTTTTTTTTTCATTAAATGTCATTTTAATGTAACATGGCATTAAAGAAGTCAAAACCAATGCAGATCTTTTTTAAATTTTTTATTGGTGCATTATATTCATACATCATATTGGGGTAAAAAAAAACGTGTGTACATACATGTACACATCACCGATTTAACCCCTGCCCAATTCCCACCCCATTTCCTCCCCATCCCTTCTTCCCTTGCTTGGCTTAGTGGTTGACTTTGATATGTTTAAGTACATTGCGTGTTTTAGAGAATTTTCTTCTTCCCCCCTCCCATCCCTTTATTCTTTATTTTGAAACCGGGTCTCACTGAGTTGCAGAGGGCCTCACTAAGTAGCTAAGACTGTCCGCGAACCGCCATCCTCCAGTCTCAGCCTCCTGAATGGTGGGATTACAAGTGTGCGCCACCACGCCCGGCTTGAAGTCTTAATATATTAATTCTTGGTCAAAGTGTGTTTGAAACACCCCTCCTCAGTAAACACTTTTATTAGTTTGAGTCTCCCCTACAGGTTCTTTCTGACAACAACGAGGTTCTACATTTGAATAACTATAACTAATATTCATATTCATTCCCACCTAGCTCATCTTTAACCTGTTTGTTATCTTTTATTTACCTTTGTCTATTCTTTTTCAATGACATAAAACATGAAGCCTAATAAATATCAAAGTACTTCATAAGAATGAGACAAAAATACATGAAATGGAAATTATTCCGATATATTCAGGGTGGTCACCATATCCCTAACTATAGATGAAACTAACATTTGTTTAGAGCTTTAGGCTATTAAGTGTCACAAAGTACTTTTTTTTCTCTTTGCTTTTGTTTTCTTTCTGGGGATGGAACCTAGGGGCCTTCTACCTCCAGGCTACACTCCCAGACCTATTTTATATTCTATTTGGAAACAGGGTCTCTTAAGCCAGCTAAGGCTGGCTTCGAACCTGCGCTATCCTCCAAGCGTGCACCACTACACCCGGCTTTCTTTTTCTTTTTTTGTGGTACTAGGGATTGAACCCAGGGGTATTTTCCCTTTGAGCTATACCCCAAGCCTTATTTTGTTTGTTTGTTTTTGAAATAGGATTTCACTAATTTGCAGCGGCTGGCTTCAAACTTGGAATTGTCCTGTCTCAATCTCCCAAGTACTGAGATTACAGGTGTGCACTACCATACCTGACACAAAGTCTGCTTGTCTACTTTCTTAAAACATTAAGCCAGGTCTGGTGACAGATGCTTGTAATCCCAGTACTTGCAAGGCTGAAATGGGAAGATCACAGGTTCATGGCCAGCCTCAACAACTTAGTGAGACCTTGTTTCAAAATAGAATATAAAATAGGGCGAGGTGTGGTGGCGCATGCTTGTAATTCCAGTATTTGGGAGGCTGAGACAAGAGGATCTGGGTTCACAGCCAGCCTCAGCAACTTAGTAAGGCCCTTTGTAACTCAGTGATACTCAGTTTCAAAATAAATATTTAAAAAATCGGGATAGGAGTGTAGCTTGGAGGTAGAATGCCCTTGAGTTCAATCCCCAGGTACCACAAAGAATAAAAATTTAAAAATAAAAATGGTTGGGGTATAGCTTAAAAGTAGAATGCCCCTGAGTTCAATCTCCAGTACAACAGAAACAACAATTATAATAAGTTGACAGCCAGAGCAGTAATGCATGCCTATAATCTCAATACTTAGGAGACTGAGACAGGAAGATCACTTAAGCAAGACCTCATTTCAAAATAAAAATAATAGCCGGATGTGGTGGCGCACGCTTGTAATCCCCATGCTTGGGAGGCTAAGACAGAAGGATTGCACAGGTTCGAAGCCAGCCTCAGCTCCTTAGTGAGCTCTCAGCAACTTAGTGAGATCCTGTTTCCAAATAAAATATAAAATAGGTCTGGGAGTATAGCCTGGAGGTAGAAAGCCTCTGGGTTCCAAGGCCAGTACCACCAAAAAGAAAGAAAGAGAGAGGGAGGGAGGGAGGGAGGGAGGGAGGGAGGGAGCGCAAGCTGGGGGGATGGGCCTCAGTGGTAGAGCTCCACACACATAAAGTAAAGCTTTAACTGAAAAATATCAAGTTTAGCATGAAAGCCCTTGAACATATATCTGCTTAATTTTAGGAAGATTTACAATCAACTAAAGAAGAGAGATTTCCAGCCATCCACAAACCAATTGCTGTTGGCTCTCAGCCAGTGCTCACTGTTGGAACAACTCACATATCCAAACTGACAGATGACCAACTCATAAAAGAGTTTCTCAGTGGTTCTTACTGCTTTCATGGGGTAAGAAGTAAACTAATCTAATCTTCCATTTAAATATTTATCTTACAACTTTTACCTGTCATTTATTTAATCAATGGACATTAGTATCAATGAAAAACATGTTTTCTTTTTCTTTTTTTTTTTTTTTAACTTGGAAGATCAGTTTATTTAACTGCAGAAAAAAACAAACTAGCCAGGCTAGGGACAACAGACTAACCAGGCTAGGGACGCAGTCCAGCACTCAGTCCAGAACTGTGACCAAAAACATGTTTTCTGTTGAATCTCAGAACCCCCTAATTCTATAATTCACTTCATAATCAATACTCACACTTGTGAGTAATCTTTTACTCACAAGGTAAAATATGACCTTTCCTATTAGCAATCATATATGATTCTGATTAATTGCTACAATAGGCATCAAAGGTTTATGTGTCCAAATAAATAAATATCCTATATCCTACATTTTTATTATGTAGTAATCACAATTCAAACTCAAAGTTAACGTCTACCTTAACAAAGGTAAACTTTAGCCCCTGACTATTAGCACTAGTCAGAAATACACTTTCAGGTAGAATTTTTGTTTCATTTTATTTACTTCACCAAGGTAGCATAGCATTTATTCTTCGTATTTGTCTTTATTTCTTAATCATTTCTAATTTTCAGCCACACTATTTCTATTATTATAGGTTATAAAAGTTAACCTATAGGCCGGGCGTGGTGGCGCACGCTTGTAATCCCCATGCTTGGGAGGCGGAGACAGGAGGATGGCGCAGGTTTGAAGCCAGCCGCACTGGCTTAAGGAAACCCTGTTTCTAAAAATAAAAAATAGGTCTGGGAGTGTGGCCCGGAGGTAGAAGGGCTTCCAGGAACCCAAGTACCACCAAAAAAAAAAAAAAAAAAAAAGTTAACCTATATTTTAATCACTTATCATGTGGCAGTATTAAATCAGACCCCAGTGCCCTTTCCCTGCGCATAACTTTTTTTTATTGGTGCATTGTAGTCATACATCTTAATGGGGTACAAGATGGTAGAGGCATACATCCCCACATCACCCAATTAGCCCTTACCCCTTTCTCACCCCTTTCCCTCCCCTTTCCTCCTCATATTTGGCTTAGTGATTGAATTTGAATGTGCCTCCTCTGTGCATAACTTTAATGTTTTCTTTCCTTCAGGGTGTTGGTTGGTGGAAATATGAATTCTGCTATGGCAAACATGTACATCAATACCATGAGGTATAGAATATCATTTATATATCATTCCACCACTAGATGGAGTAGATGTTTTGTTTTGCAAGGCAAGGAAACAAACTCAAAGCTTCTTACATGCTAGGCAAGCACTATAACACTGAACTACATTCCCAACCCTGGATTTTAAAGGTTTTTTGTTTGTTTGTTTGTTTTGCAGTGCTGGGGATGGAACCTATTCAGTACTGGGGATGGAACCCAGGGAATTGTACCTCTGAGCTATACCACCAGCCCTATTAGTTTTAGTCTTTTTATATTTTTGAAACAGGATCTCACTGTGTTGCTAAGGGCCTCACTAAGTAGCTGAGGCTATTGGCGAACTATGATCCTCAGGTCTCAGCCTCCTGAATGCTGGGATTACAAGCATGTACCACTACACCCAGCTATTTTAAAGTTTTTTTTAATCTTCTGTAAAAAAAATGAGAATCTAGGTATGATTGGCATAGGTCTATAGACCTAGCTACTCAAGAGGCTGAGGATTGAGGCTCACAGATGTGAGACATGTAGTTCAGTGGTAGAGAATGCCTGGGTTCAATCCCTAGTACCAATTTTGAAAAGAGGAAGATTAATATTATTTTAATTATGAGATTCTTTTAATATTGAAATACTAACCAAAATATCTCAAATTTTGGAAACTAGAACACCTCAATCAAGTCATCCTGAAATGACATTGCTTATTAACTACTCATATTCTTATATTACTATGCGTGGTAGAATAATAAGCTGCTGTGGCAGTTCCTGTTTAACTTTGATCAAGAAATTAGTCATTCTTAACTGGGCATGGTGGCACACATTTGTAATCCCAGTACTGGGGAGGCTGAGACAGGAGGATCGTGCAGGTTCTAAGCCAGCCTCAGCTACTTACTGAAGCTCTCAACAACTTAGTGAGACCCTATTTCCAAATGAAAATATAGAATAGTTCTGAGAGTGTAGCCCAGAGGTAGAAGGCCCCTGGGTTCCATCCCTAGTACCACAAAAAGAGGGGTGGGGGGACAGAGGGAGGGAGGAAGCAGGAGGAGGAGGAGAAGGAGGAGGAAAGAAAAGAAAAAATAAAGAAATTAGTCATTGTAGCCAAGCATAGTGGTACACACTTTTAATCCCAGTACTTGGAGGCTGAGACAGGAGAATTACAGGTTCATGGCCAGCCTCAGCTACTTAGTGAGTCACTCTGCAACTTAGTGAGACCCTGTTCCAAAATAAAGAATAAAACAGGTCTAAGTGTATAGCCCCTGGGTTCAACCCCTAATACCGCAAAAAAAAAAAAAAAGAAATTAGTCTTTTTTTTGTGTGTGTGTGTGTATATGTGTGTGTGGTGTTGGGGATGGAACCCAGGGGCATTCTACCTCCAAGCTATACCCCCAGCCCTATTTTTATTCTTTATTTTGAAACAGGGTCTTACTGAGTTGCAAATGGCCTCCCTAAGTAGCTGTGGCTGTCCACGAACTACGATCCTTTTGTCTCAGCCTCTCAAATGCTGGGATCATAAGTATGCGCCACCACGCCTGGCTTCCAGTCCTATTTTTTATTCTTTATTTTGAAACAGGGTCTCACTGAGTTGCAAAGAGCCTCACTAAGTAGCTGAAGCTGGCCTCGAATTGTGATCCTCCTTTCTCAGCCTCCCAAAATATTAGTCATTCTTATAACCTTTAAATTAGGAAACTGAATGGTAAGCTAGTACATTAACAATAAAATTAGTAAATATGAGTAAATATAACAAGTTTCTTAGCTAAAAGAATGTACTATTTTATCTAAATTTAAATAAGTTTTAAGGTTTATACATGTAGGATTTTTGTTTTATGTTTTTTTGTGGTACTGGGCATTAAACCCAAGAGCATTCTACCCCTGAGCCATACCCCCCAGTCAGATTTTTTTTTTTTTTTTCTGAAACAGGATCTCACTAAGTTACCTCCTCAAACCTGCAATCCTCCTGTCTCAGCCTCCCAAGTACTGGATTTATAGGCATATGCCACTACACTCAGTTTTGTCCTTTTTATTTATAATTTTATAAATCAGATATCACATCCTGCTTAAATTCTGAGGTTCAAATTCCAGTAATTATGACAAAGTTATTTGTCATTATTTTGCTTTGTTTGGTAAAATAAACTTCTAGGCACTGAAGACAAACCTTAATTAATAAATATTGACCCAATCAGGCACAGTCACACATACCTATAATCTCAGCTACTTTGGGAAGCTGAGGCAGGAGGCATGCAAGTTCAAAGCCAGTCTGGGCAATTTAGGAAGACACTTGTCTCAAAATTTAAAATAATAATAATTTTTTAAAGGGCCAGAGATATAAATTAGTGGTAAAGCAGTTACCTAGCACATGCCAGCCTGGATTCAAACCCCAATACGGCAAAACAAATAGATATTGGGCTGGCTGCTTCAAAATAAATAAACATTTAGCCGGGCGTGGTGGTGCACGCTTGTAATCCCCGGGCTTGGGAGGCTGAGACAGGAGGATCGTGCAGGTTCAAAGCCAGCCTCAGCTACTTAGTGAGACTCTCAGCAACTTAGTGAGACCCTGTTTCCAAATAAAATATAAAATGGGTCTGGGAGTATAGCCCAGAAGTAGAAAGCCTATGGGTTCCACCCCTAGTACCACCAAAATAAATAAATAAATAAATAAATAAAATATTTATAATATAAATAAATATTTGCATTTCCTAAAAGAAATAATTAGTACTAATTTCAAATACTGTATTTTTCATGTATAAGATGTTTGAAGCTGATCTTAAATTCTAGGATGGATCATACTGGGACATATCCACTCACCTTCCACATTTAAATTATCCAGAATATATGAAGCATCTATAAGATATTTTTCCTCACTTACACCTGAAAAGTTTCATTGAAATATTCTTTCCATTTCTTCTTGCTTTGCAAATATTTTCTCTTTAATAACACTTATTAATACAGAAAAAATAAAGAACTATCTAACTGTATCCCAAATAACAACCAGTGACTTTTTTTAATTGAAGGAATATATGCAAGAAATTTAAAATGAAAGTTAATTTATCCTCTGTTATCATCACACTTCCCAAAAATAACTGTTAACACATTCATAGTTAACTCTGTACAGGAAACAGAAGTTTGCACATGGATGTTGATATGCCCTTCTGTTCATACAAGGGAGGACACTGCTCCTCACTTGTCCTTTCACTTAGTGCTAGAACTCTGCTCGTGTCAGCAGCCAGTCATTCTTTTAGGAGGCATGTAGGCTTCCATCTACTACAGTGTATTAGCCAGACTTCTACTGAAAAACTTTTGTTTCTAATTTTTGCTGTGATAGTGTTTTAGTGAGCTTTTTTAGGGTGGGGGTACTAGGGATCGAACCCAAAGACATACTACATTCCCAGCACTATTTTATTTTGAAACAGCAGGATCTCACCAAGTTGCTGATGTAGCCCTCAAAACTGCAATCCTCCTCTCTCTGCCTCCCAAGTACTAGAATTACAAGCATACACCACCATGCCTGGATAGTGAGCATTTACAAATAGTTCTGTTAGCATACTTTTGCCAGTATATCCATAGGACATTTTTCCAGCAATGTACTTGCTAAGTCAAAGTATTTGCACACTGAAAACTACTTTTCAGAGAACTGGAATAGTTAGCATTCCCGTTAAAATAGTTTTCCATAAACTTGATTACAATAAATTTTACAAAGCTTAATTTGACCAAATTACATACACGAGAAGTTCCTGAAAGTATTTGCTAAAATAGCACTAACTAGTAAATACAATGCCACTGTATGCTAGGTACTAAGTACTTTATATTAAATCATTTAATCCTTATAACAAAAATATTGTTATCCCAAGATGAGGAAACAGAAGCAAAAGTTCAAGCCAGGTGTGGTGGTGCATGTTTGTAATTCCAGCATTTGGAAGGCTGAGAAAGGAGGAGTTTCTCTTAGTGAGGCCCTTTGCAACTTAAGAATAAAAAATAGGGTTTGGGGATATAGCTCGAAGTTAAAATGCCCCTGGGTTCCATCCCCAGCACTGCCAAAAATAAAAAGAAAGAAACAAAAGTTCAGTAACTTGCCTACTTCACATGTAATAAAACTGAAATTTAAACCCAGGCAGTCTTGCTCCCTATCCAACCTCTTAAACACTTCATTCACTTTGCTGCCTTAATCTCTGTTTAGGAATTTATCGCCTAGTTGCTAGAGTGGTGGGGGTGGCGGGGAATGTGCAATAACTGTGCCTCTCACTAGGCAATAAGCTCCACTAGGGCAATGGCCCTATTGTATATCATTTGTTACTGTTGTTGAGGTTTTTAATTCATTAATCAAAAGTGTATTATTGCCTATCCTAAAACTTAAAGGAAGAAAAAGGAAGTAGAAAGGAGAGAGAAGAAAAGAAATTCACAAAGCTGGGCATGGTGGCGCACACTTGTAATCCAGCATTTGGGAGACTGAGACCGGAGGATCACAGCTCAGCTACTCAGTGAGGCCCTCTGCAACTCAGTGAGACCCGGTTTCAAAATAAAGAATAAAAAATAGGGCAGGGTGTGTAGCTCAGAGGTCGAATGCCCCTGAGTTCCATCCCCAGACCCGCAAAAAAAAAAAAAAAAAAAAAAAATTCACATATAAGACAGTACATAGTACTTTAAAAATAGTAAAAGAAGGTGTGGTTGTGCTCATCTATAAACCCAGTACTTGGAATACTGAGACAGGAGTGTCGCAGGTTTAAGGCCAGCCTCAGCAACTTAGACCCTGTTTGAAAATAAAAAGGCTGGGGATGTAGCTCAGTAGTAGAATGCCCATGGATTCAATCTCCAGTACCAAAAAATATAAGTAAAAAGCTGGGGTGTACCTTATAGAATTAATGCCCCTGGGCTCAATACCCAATACCAAATAATAACAATAAAGTCGAGTGGACTGACTTTTTTTTTTTTTTGCGAGTTTAAGCAAATTTTATTATTACAAAGTTTGAAAGAAAGGACAGAGCTATAAAGCACTATAAAACAGTTTTTGTAAGGATTTATCATCTCCCATCTTGCTTAACTAATAATCTTTTTACCTCCCCCTGACCTAATGCAGGCTAAGGCCCAACCATTATCTCCCTGGTACAAGCCTTTGTTATGACCAAGATATGTTAATTATCTCCCATCCTGCTTAACCAGTAGTCTTTCTACCTCCTCCTGACCTGATGCAGGCCCTGGCCCACCCATTATCTCCAGTACAAGCCTTTATTATGATCAAGATGTGTTACTTGGTTAACAGTGTCAGGGATCACATGGTGTATGCCCTTCTTGGAGAAGGCCTGTATCATCCTCCCACATTCTTGGGGAGTTTTTAGCCTTTTTATGCCTGAGTATGAAAGCTTATTCTTTTTTTTTTTTTTTTTTTTTTGGCAGTACTAGGCATGGAACCCAGGGGCATTGCACCTCCAAGCTACACTCCCTCCACAGCCCTATTTTTTAATCTCTTTATTTTTGAAATAGGGTCTTAGTGAGTTGCGAAGAGCCTAAGTAGCTGAGGCTGTCCACAAACCGCAATCCTCCGATCTCCACCTCCCAAATGCTGGGATTACAAGCATGTGCCACCATGCCCGGCCTGAAATCTTTTTCTTATTAGCAATTAATATGGCTCTTATTAACAATCAGTACAGGCTTAATCCCCATCAATACCAAAGAAATTTTCCAATACTGGCACATTCCCCCCTTTTTATTAACTTCCTGACACTCGTCAGGCCAAAGGGAATGGGGACAAAGAAAGTCAATCAAGCTACTTTCATGCTGAGAGGGGTCGAAATGGGGCCCCCGGCCTTGAGGGTACAAGGAAGTCACTTGTGAGAGTAAGATCAGCTGATGTTTGAGGTGTCCGTGGCTATATAAAGGGGCACTGGCAGATGTTTATCTAGGATATTATCTAGAGCATCATCTGGAGCTTGATGGCTTTAATTTTGTTGAAGACAAATTTAACCATACAGTTTAGTAATCAAGGGACAAATAAAAGTATGAATAGAATGGCCTCCAGAGTTCTCAAAAGAGGAAGACTTAATAGAATCTTACTGTAAGTCTTTGAACTAAGTTTTATATAAAACCATCATTATCACATATGCAATATTTTTTCATAAACTTTATTCCTTTACAAACATTCCACAAATGCTTTGCGACTTACCTCAACCCTTTGTGTTTTTTTCCTAGTCCTTTCTTTTCCCATTTGGGACAATCTTAGGATAACTCTTACTTTATACAAAGTGCTTTCTTATTTTTACAAAATTTTCTTCCTTCCTATCCTTTCTCCACCAAAAACTTCACACCCACACACTTTCCACATCTGTCTCTTGGGGTTTTTAACATACAAACTGACCCCAAAACAATGTTGTTTTACAATGTTCTTTTTACACCAACAATTGAGAAACCTATTTAGTAGACTCAAATGTTACTTTAGACCATATGAAGTTAAGTGCATTTTAAAGCATTACTCACATTTTACGTTTACCCAACTTAATAACTGAATTATAGATTACCATAGAAAACTAAGACATCAGGTAAGACACTAGTGTCTTAAAACATTTTTTTTCTGCCAAAGAAAAAAAAATTTAAAGGCAATATGTTGTATTTGATCACATCGTACAGAGGTCTAAGTTTTACGGCAGCCTGGGTAGCTTTTTAGATGTTTACATTTTAGCTAGGACTGGCTGAGATTAAAAAAAAAAAAAAAAAAAAAAAAAAAAAAAAAAACGCCTTGAGCAGCACCTGCACCTTCTTAGTATAGCCAGCAAAAGAGAAAAAGAACAGCTTAAGTTTTTTCTTTTGGAGCTTTTCTGGAAGGATGAGACAAAAAGTAGTATAATTTTAAATAAGATCAAGGGAGATTCTTGTACCCAAGTTAGTTTGGTTTCCTGACATTATATTTTTTTTTAACAGAGGAGCTGGAGTCTCCGGCATATTTAAGAATGGGAGAAGCCATGTGTGGTGGTGCATGTTTGTAATCCCAGCATTCGGGAGGCCGAGACCAGAGGATCATGGTTCGCGGACAGCCTCAGCTACTTAGTGAGGCCCTCCGCAATTTAGTAAGACCCTGTTTATACATAAAGAATAATAATTAGGGAAAGGGCTCGGAGGTCGAATGCCCCTGGGTTCCATCCCTAGACCCGCAAAAATAAAAATAAAAATAATGGGAGAAGTGGAGGTCACCCCAGGCAGGCTAAATCTTGAGTAAAGAAACATTTCAAGGGCTGGCCTGAATATGCCCCTGACCATAGCTATACATTTGAACGTTGAGCCAGGAGAGAAGGGTAACATCATAAATCTGGACCCAGTATCTATGAGGAACCGAAGAGTGTGAGATCTCACCGTAAGGATTGCTCAAGGGTTTTTAGTCTTAACCCAGGTGGTGGGATCCTGGAGGAATGGCCCTGGTACTCATCATTGGGAACCTTGCTCTGAGGACCGAGATCCCTCCTGACCTGGGGGCACCCAGACTTTTAGTGGTCCCCCTTGCACTTTGGGCAGGGCCTTGGAGGGCCTTTGTGGACTTCTAGTGGAAGGCATTTAAGCTGGAGATGCCCTGGCTCTCCATACCTCAAACAGACTTGAGCCCTGGCTTTCGTGGGATTAACTCTCATATGCATGGCAGCCAGAATTTCTCCATGGCATTTGTCCTTTTGTTTTTCCAAGTCCCTATAATATAAATACATATATTTATACTAATATGAATATAAACTGAATTAGCAGCCTGCAGTAGAGATTTTTTTATTAAATTTGTCTGACTCTGACACCAGTTTTTGGAATATATATATATATATATATATATATATATATATATATATATATATATATATATATATATATATATATATAACAGGTACAGACTAAGAATTTGTCTCTGAGGATGGCATCCCCTTCTACCAAGTCTGGAGTCAGGTTGGTGAATTTTTATCATGGCTTCCTTTAGTCTCTCAAGGAAGGCCATTGGGGACTCCTCTGTGTTTTGATGAGTAGCAGTCAATAAGCCATAGTTGAGGGATTTGATTTTAGCTCTTTTTAGTCCCTCAATTTTGCAGTATAGAAAATGAGTCCTTTCCCAATAAGGCCTTGTATTGTTATGGTCCCATCGGGGATCATCTAATGGGACAGCCTGTTCTCCCATTGGGATCATTTGTTTTATTCTCACAGAAGGCTGTTGGGAATTACAGTAATCATCACCTACTTTCCTAGCTACCTCATGTACTCGTCTCTCTCCACTGAGGTCAGGGTCTGATCTAAGAGCAATTTGACGTCCCTCCATGTTAGTTTGTATAAAGAATTGAGTAACCTGAATGCCTGCACACTTTATTCAGGGTCAGTGGTACAACTACCAAGGTCCCTTTTAATTTCTTTAACCTCAGCCAGAGAAAATAGCTAATGGACCGATTGAACTCCAAACTCCCCACCACACACACACACACACACACACACACACACACTACTATCAGGGGAAACATTCCTTTTAGCCCTCTTGGAACTGGTCCTGGCTGCTGTCTTTTAGTTCTGGGTATCTCTTGGGCCCCCTGGTTTGAGGGCGCTGTATCATGGTATGGAGGGGGCTTATTTAGGCACTGCTCTCCAGGTACTAAGTCTCATCTGTACCTTAGATATTTTGATATTTTTAATTAAGAAAACAATGTAGTTTCCCAAACACTCTCATTATCCAGAGATAAATCGTGGCCATTAAAGCCAAAGTCTTGAGTGTGGGAAAATCATCTCTCATTAATTTGCCTCACTGAGAATATGCCACAACTTAGGTGGGGATAAAAATCCAAGACAAGAGGTCTGAAATGGTTACCCATGGGTGCTCTTCCTTTCCAGTTTCTACCCTTTTTGGTGCATTTAGTTGTAGTGTCTCATTAGATGACAGCAGAGGGGAGCCCAGGAACCAGAAAACAGATGTCCCTAAAACCTTCAATACAGAGTCTCTGTACAGTAGGGGCATGGATCTTTTTGAGGACATAGCATGTATGTGAAAAGGCAAGCATCCTCCCTGAGTTCTATTTTCCAGGGGTCTTTTAACAGTGTCTCATCTTTGACAGGGGTAGAATGGACAGGCACTCATTGGGCCTTAGAAGATAATAGTGGGTTTCCCCAGAACCCCAATATAGATCTTGACACAGATCTAGCCTCACAAGGACATAAGGCGACATGAGCCGGTACCTTGAAAGGCGTGAGGCTCCCAAGTCGCTGTTTGGTTGCCTATGAGTTCATATAGTAAGCTTGAGGATGGTCTGGAGTCCCTTCTAGTCTCCTGCTGTAGGTAAAGGGGAATTTTCCCCTCCCCTGGAGAGTCTGCTGTAGCTAAGCAGTGGCAGGGTGTCTACACAGTCATGGAGAGCCCGTTGGCACCGGTTACCCATTTATCTGCCAGGATCTAATTTTATTCCACTTTATGTTTCTATAACAATACTACAAATTGTGTGATTTATTTATTTATTTACTTTTGCTGGTCTGAGGATGGAACCCAGAGGAATTCAACCTCCAAGCTACACCCCCTGCCGTATTTATTATTCTTTATTTTGAAACAGGGTCTCACTAATTTGCAAAAGGTCTCACTAAGTAGATGAGGCTATCTGCAAACCACGATCCTCCAGTCTCAGCCTCCAGAATGCTGGGATTACAAGCCTATGCCACCATGCCCGGCTGAAATTGTGTAATTTATGATGAAAAGAAATTATTTCTCACAGTTCTGGAGACTAAAAAGTAACTTGCAAGGCGTTAGTGTCTGTGGGGGCTTTCTTGGCACACCGTCCCTTGGCTAAATGCAAGAGGATGAGAGATCAAAGTTGAAGCCTCAAGCCCATTTATTTATTTGTTTGTTTGTTTGTTTGTTTGTTTGTTTGTTTTGGTGCTAGGGATTGAACCCAGGGGCATTCTACCTCTGAACCCAGCCCCTTTTTGTTTTTTATTTTGTAACACGGTCTCGCCATGCTCCTTAGGCTGGCCTGGAACCTGCAGTACTCTGGTCTCAGCTTCTCAAGAACTGAAATTACAGCCACACGTGGTTGCATACATTTGTAATCCCAGTGCTTGGAAGGCAGAGACAGGAGATCGTAGATTTGAGGCAAGTTCAGCTACTTAGTGAGACTTCCACAACTTAGTGAGACCCTGTTTCAAAATAAAGAATAAAAAATTGAGCTGGAGGTGTAGCTCAGAGGTAGAATGCCCTTGGGTTCAATCTCCAGTACCACACATACACACACACACACACACACACACACACACACACACCAAAAAAAAAAAAAAAACCTGGAATTATAGGTGTATGCCAGCCACCATACCCAGTTCTCTAACTTTTATAATCCATGTTAATCCATTCATAAGGAAGCGCCTCTCAGGTAGTTCCCACCTCCCAACACTGTTACATTGGGAATTAAGTTTCTACCACATGCTTTTTGTGAGACACATTCAAACTATAACAAAGATAGAGGACAAATATTTCATTAAGAATCATAATAGGAAGACGGGCGTGGTGGCTTGTAATCCCAGCATTTGGGAGGCTGAGACTGGAGGATTGTGGTTTGCAGACAGCCTCAGCTACTTAGTGAGGCTCTCAGCAACTTACTGAGACCCTGTTTCAAACTAAAGAATAAAAAATAGGGTAGGGGATGTAGCTCAGAGGTCGAATGCCCCTGGGTTCCATTCCCAGACCCACAAAAAATAAATAAATAAATAACTATACCTGGAGCTAGTCCAACTAGAAATTAGTTTATCATTCAAAGAAACAGAATAAAGAACTTAAATTTCTCTTTGCAAATGAGTGACTAATACCACATCTGAAGGTAGATAGCCAGTATACACATAAAAATAAGGACTGGAGCTTATAGGAGAGTCAGTCATCAGCATGAATGTCTCTTTGGTGATGTCAGGCATACTTTATTACAAATATTTTTTCATACATTAGGACAAAGATAGTGGAAAAACGTCTGTGGTTGTGGGTACATGGAACCAAGAAGAGCATATTGAATGGGCCAAAAAGAATACTGCTCGAGCTTATCATCTTCAAGACGATGGCACCCAGACAGTCAGGTAGAGGCTACTTTTTTACCTTTGGATCTAATTAGTAGTAAAACTCAAGAGTATTAACAAACATAAAAATGTAAACACCTAAGTAAAATCCTATGTCTTTTTTCTTCTAGGGGATATTTCTAGATTAGTTTGGTTTTTTTTGTTTTTTGGGGGTTTTTTGTTTTTGAGGGGTAAGGTGTACCATGTAATAGTTAAAAGCTACCTGGATTTCAGTGTTATCCTAAGGATATCCTTTTCTTGTAGATCTTGCCCAGTATACATTTAAATGTGGGGGGGGTCTGAGGGTGGAACCCAGGACATTGGACCTACGAGCAACAAATATTAAGCCTAAGAGAGTAAGATTGCAAAATTAAAGCTTTTCTTTGGGTATTGCTCATGTGAGATTTATAGCTTGGTCTATGGAGTCCTGTCTTTTGCACCACTATTATAAAGGAATTAGACTGATGGAGAACAGAAAGAATGATTCCACAAAATGAATAAAATACTGGGCTGGGAAACTGGATAACTTCTTTTTTAATGATGTCTAATAACCTTAATTATTTATATACAAATAATATGCAAATTAAAGACATTGCAATTGAGATAATACAAAGTATCTCTCTGTTCTCCTTATAGAATCTGAAAGAGTCTCTCTCTCTCTGCTGACATAACCCTAAAACCCCTAACCGTCTTCTCACAATTATTCTGTGTTAGTGATATTTTTGTATAATAAAGATTGTGTATTTCTCCAATTCAGGATGGTATCACATTTTTATGGGAATGGTGACATTTGTGACATAACTGACAAACCAAGACAGGTGACAGTAAAACTAAAGTAAGTCATCAAATCATGCTTTATGTCTTTCTCTTTTACTTGCTTCCTATAAACCACAATTCTATATAAATAGAAAATATAATCGTATTATATATTTAAAGAACTAAATTTTACTGTGTGCAGATCTTTGTAACTTAAGAAGATCACTATTAAAAATAATCTTTTATAGCCATGCATGGTGGCCCACACTTGTAATCCCAGCATTTGAAAGGCTGAGACAAGGAGGATTGTGGTTCGTGGACAACCTCAGCTACTTAGTGAGGCTTTTTGCGACTCAGTGAGACCCTGTTCCAAAATAAAGAATAAAAAAGCTGGGGTGTAGCTCGGAGGTAGAATGCCCCTGGGTTTCATCCCCACTACCACAATAAATAAATAAGTAAATAAATAAATAAAATAATATATAATATATATATATATATTATATATTATATATACTGGGGGTTGAACCCAGAGCATTCTGCCTCTGAGCTACATCCCTAGCCCTTTATTCCCCTTACCCCTTTTGCTGAGACCGACCTCAGACCTGCAATCCTCCTATTTCAGCCTCCAAATACTGTGATTACACACATAGTACAGTCTCAGCAATTTAGTGAGATCCTGTTTTAAAGTAAAAATTAAATAGAAGCCAGGCGTGGCAGCACATGCCTGTAGTCCCAGTACTTGAGAGGCTGAGACAGGAGGATCACAGGTTCAAGACCAGCCTCAGCAACTTGTGAGACTCTCAGCAACCTAGTGAGATAAAGTATATGGGGGTATAGCTTGAAGGTAGAATTCTCCTGGGTTCAATCCCCAATACTAAAACTAATAATAATAATCTTATATTATTTAGCCAATGCCTTAATATACTCTCTGTTTTAGGTGTAAAGAATCAGATTCTCCTCATGCTGTTACTGTATATATGCTAGAGCCTCACTCCTGTCAGTATATTCTTGGGGTAAGTAAAAAGAAAATAATCAGCCGGGTGTGGGGCACATGCTTTTAATCCAGTACTTGGGAGGCTGAGACAGAATTGCACAGGTTCAAAGCCAGCCTCAGCTACTTAGTGAGGCTCTCAGCAACTTAGTTTCCAAATAAAATATAAAAAAGGTTTGGGAGTATAGCCCAGAGGTAGAAGGCCCCCTGGGTTCCATCCTCAGCACCACAAAATCATCATCATCATAAGTTAATTTTTTCATAAAATCTAAAAAGGACCTTCATTATATCTAAGACTTAACATAGCTCCCATACCACTTCTATAATATCTGACATGTCTTTTATTGACATATAATTTACATCAAATAAAATGTACATATCTTGAGTGTTGAATTTGATGAGTCTGAACATTTTTATATACCCATGTAATTATTACTCAAGACAAGGGCTCATATACATTTATTAAGTCTATTTATTTAGCAAACTAATACCAAATGAAGTGTTCAGCTTACCAGATTTTTTATGGCTTTGTTTTTCTTGTTCTTTAGGTTGAATCTCCAGTGATCTGCAAAATCTTAGATACAGCAGATGAAAATGGGCTTCTTTCTCTCCCCAATTAAAAAAATACTAAAGCTGGAAAGAAAAAGGTCATTGAAAGTCAAGATGACTTTTTTCTGACTATATATCTCATTACAAGTTTCAGCCATATGACCTCAGCATCATAGAAAAGGACTGTCAACCACTCTGTGAATATAAATGTGTATATAAGAGGTTATTGAGGAATTTCAAAGGCAGAACTTTCTCACTTTTTTCATTTTGTTATATCTTATGAACTGATTGTGTTTCACCTTTGCTTGGATAAGGTGATTCCAAGATAGATCTCATCCAAGCAGTTCAGAGTCTGGTTTATTCAAATGTCATAATTGTTGTACTTATTGAAAGGTTTTAAATAGTAGATTTATTATGTAAATTATAGTACATATAAATAGGTAATGAAGTAAAGATAATGAAGAAAGAAATTGATAAGAGGTTGTTTAAATGAGAAACTATGTAAAATGTGTAAATTCTAGTGCCTGAAATCCTTTTAACAAACTTTTATGTAGCAGCTGCTCTCTGCCAGGTACTAAACTAGAAAATGGGCACATCGTAGAGCCTCATATGTGAGTTTTATTCACCACTGTTAATCAAAAGAAACTCTTACTTGTGATAAATTGCTTCTTTCTCCAAACTTTTACCTATTTCTTTCTTCATATGTGGCGTTCACTCCCAGAGTGTGTATCTGGTGTAGACAGTTGGTGATCATTCTCTGATTTAAAATGGTTTACTCTAACAAAACACACTGTTCTATTCATTTTATTTGCCTACTATGGACTACATATCTTGTGTCAGGACAGTTTTACTGCACAATATTTATTTTAAAGTGAATAAAATGTCCACAGAAGTGTTGTCATGTAATCAATAGCAGATTATTCAGTTTGTTTATTGTTTTAATTATCCTGTCTGAACAAGGACAGAAAAGGGGCCATAAGGGGTTGGAGTGTAGCTCAATGGGAGAACCACATGCTTAGCATGTGTGTGGGCACTGTAAGGTCTTGCCAGAGGAGACTGAGAACAAAGAAGCCCAAAAAATGTCGCAAAAGCACGGAGAAGTGCCCTTCACTATCCCCTGCTCCCTGCCCAAGTTACCACCTGTGGCCCCACGTCAATGTCAGGCCCACCAGTCAGCAGGATACACAACTGTTCTTTCACTCTCTCCCTTCCTAAACCCATAAAAATCCCCTTATCTATAAGGAGACAGCTTCTGACTCTCATGGGTTCTTTTCCTGGTCAGTCACCTTCTCCGTTTTATCACAAATAAAGCATGTTCCTTGCTGTCCAGCATGTTCTCTCTTGTCTCTGTAATTTCTAACAATGTGTGAAGCCCTGGGTTCAATCCCAAGCACCGAAAAAAGAAAAGTAGCCATAAGATACTTCAGTTTTCTTCCTTTCCAGTACTGACCAAAGATAATTTAAGAAAAGGCTAACACTTGGCTCTTTGGTGGTTATTTGTAGATTTTAGCAAGAAGCAGCATGATACAAAGAGTATGTGCTTTGGGTTCAAACCAAGGTCCAGATCTTCTCTTTAACTTACCATGTATGAGCTAGATAAAAAAACAGTTTTTTTCCTCCTCTCATATATCATAGAACACTTTGGGTCACCAAAATGTACAGGTTCTTTTCTCCCATACCAACCAGGTCCTCAGTTGAGTGTCCTGAAATTCAGTTCAATTCTGACTTTTACTAGTTGGACTTAGCATAAAACCCCACAATTAAAAGTATTCAGTCCACCAAGATTGCCCCACTTCAGATGTCACTTGCAAGCCTGGGCCTTCAGAAGTGACTAACCTATGAGCCATACATCAGGTTTCCAGGACTTCCTTCCTGGTCTCAATAATTTGCTAAAGCCAGGCATGGTGGTGCACACTTGTAATCCCAGTACTTGGGAGACTGAGACAGGAGAATCACAGGTTCAAAGATAGCCTCAGCAAGTAGTGAGACTCTCATCAACCTAGTGAGACCCTGTTTCAAAACAAAAATAAAATAGGACTGGGGTGTAGTTTCAAGGTAGGATGCCCCAGGGTTCAATCCCCAATCTCTCTCTCTCTCTCTCTCTCTCTCTCTCACACACACACACACACACACACACACACACACACACACACACACATAGCATGGTGGCACATGCTTATAATCCAGTATTTATTGCAGGTTTGCAGCCTCAGCACCTTAGTGAGGCCCTCCACAACTTAATGAGACCCTGTTTCAAAATAAAGAATAAAAATTAGGGCTGAGGGGTGTAGCTCAGTGGTAGAATGCCCCTGGGTTCAATCCTGCAAAAAAAAAAATATATAATAAATTTGCTAAAATGTTGCACCAATTTGTTATACCACTCTGGAACAGCTAAATGGAAGGGATACAGATGACAAGGTTTGAGTTGGGGAAGAGGACATAGGCCTTCCAGGCCCTCTTGGTGTGCTGCCTCCCAGTACTTCCATGTGTTCAGTAACCCAAGAGCTCATCAAATCTCAAGTTTGGGCTGAGGACATAGGTCAGAAGTAGGGCACTTGCCCTGCATTTGCAAGGCCCTGGATTAGATCCCTAGCAAGGGAAAAAGAAGTCTCAAAAGTTAAGGCTTTATAGAATTTGTCTCTAACCCACACTCACCCTAAATAACCTAATTATCATAAAAAACTAGTATAACCCCAGGGGTCTCATTGTGAATAACTAGAGTGATTGTGATGTCCTATTACTTAGGAAAGTCCTAGGGTGTCAAGCACATATACGGACCTGGACAGGTCAGTGAACATCTTTGATCCTTCTATTTTGTAGAGAGAATACTTACTTCATAAGGTGATTGTATTACCTAGTACCTCCAAAAGTAAAGAAGTTTTATCAGTGCACTAATTTTACTGTTATGTAAAAGTCTTGGCTGGAGCTGGGCATGTGGTCCACACTTATAATCCAAGTACTTGGGAGACTGAGATAAGAGGATCACAGGTTCGCAGCCAGCCTCTACGAATTTACTGAGGCCCTACACAACTTAGATGCTTTTTTCAAAATAAAAATTAAATAGGGCTGGAGGTATAGCCCAAAAGTAATGTGCCCCTGGGTTCAATCCCCAGTATCACACACAAAAAAAGTTTTGTCTTGGCCCATTGGCAAACCCCTGTAATCCTAGTGCTTCAGAAGCTGAGATAAGAGGATAAATCTCAAATTGAGACAGAAGGATAAATCTCAAGTTCAAGGCCAACCTCAGCAACTTTGTCTCAGTTTCAAAAACAAAAAGTAAAGTGGGTTGGGGATGTAGTTCAGAAGTAGTCCCTTGGTTCAGTCCCCAGCACAACAACAATAAAGGTTTCACCACATCCAAGTAGTACCCTGGGCTAGGGACCAAGCCTTTCACACATGGGCTTTTATGGAACTGTTGTGCAAACCATACTAGCCATTTAAATTCATTTCTTTAATAAATTACAGAATCATATCAATAAATTAGAGCAATAAAATTATCCTCACATTTAGATTAAAAGAGAGAGGTAAAGCCAAGTGTGGTATCACACACTTGTAATCCCAGGACTTGGGAGACTAAGACAGGAAGATCACAGGTTCACTGCCAGCCTTATCAACTTGTGAGGCCTCCATAATTTATACCCTATTTTTGTTTGTGTGTGTGTGGTACTAGGGTTGGAACCCAGGGGCTTTTCTACCTCTGGACTATATACCCAGACCTATTTTTATATTTTATTTGGAAACAGGGTCTAAGTTGCTGAGAGCCTCACTAAGTAGCTAAGGCTGGCTTCAAACCTATGTGATCTTCCTGTCTCAGCCTCCCAAATGCTGGGATTACAAGCATGCACCTCCATGCCCAGCTCTTATACCCTATTTAAAAATTAAGAAGAAAGCCGGGTGTGGTGGTGCACACTTATAATCCCAGCATTTGGAAGGCTGAGACAGGAGGATGGTAGTTCGCAGACAGTCTCAACTACTTAGTAAGGCCCTTCGCAACTCAGTGAGACAAAGGATTAAAAAAAAAAAAATAGGGGCTCGGCTGGTGCTTTGCCGGGAACCACCGTGCACTGGTCCAATGGCCTCTAAAGGCGCCCCCAGAGCGCCCAGGAGCTGGCAGGCGGCGGCCCTTTCCGGGGGCTCTCCAGCTGGCCCTGCGGAACAAAAGTGGCTCTAAATCCAACACATGTGCAGTGTGGCAAGTTATAGGATTTAATATGAAGCACAGAAGCAGATAGTGCCAAATAGCAAGTAGTTGGTACACATTTGTGAGGTAAATGGGGCAGCATTCCTTTCTACTGTTGCTGAGATGGCAGAAAGTAATCGAATTCAGTATGAATATGAATATTCTAATACACCGAAGGTATTAGCGAATGAGGGTACCGGGAAAATTGAAAGTAGCACCACCAAATGCTGACTTGGAGCAAGGGTTCCTGAAAGGAGTTCCCAAAGGCATGTGATCATGCAGATGCCCCAGGGAATGGTCATAGCAGGAAATAATGAAGACGTTTCACTTTCAAGACCAGATCTTGACCTTATTCAATCAATTCACCGTAAACCTCTGGCACTAAAAACACCACCTCGTGTACTTACACTAAGTGAAAGACCACTAGATATTCTAGATTTAGAAAGACCTCCTCCAACTCCTTAAAATGAAGAAATCCCTGCAGTTGGCAGGCTAAAAAGAGAGCACTCTATGAGACCAGTTAAAGATAGGAAGATAAATCTCAAATTGAGACAGAAGGATAAATCTCAAATTCAAGGCTCTATGAGTGATAATTGCCAAAATGGACAGCTGGTCAAAAAAGACTCCGTGTATGGCATTTCAAATGTAGATACAACTATCGGAGGCACATAAAGATGACTCCTGTGGATGAAGCATCATTGAGATGACAGATAAACATTTATAACTTCTAAAAGAGGAGAACAAAGAATGTGCTAGAAGAGAAATGGTAATGTATTTAGCCAGGCATGGTGGCGCATGCTTGTAATCCCAGCATTTGGGAGGCTGAGATGGGAGGATCGCAGTTCTTGGACAGCCTCAGCTACTTAGGCCCTTTGCAACTCAGTGAGACCCTGTTTCAAAATAAAGAATTTTAAAAAAGGGGGGGGGCTGGAGGTATAGCTCGGAGGTAGAATACCCCTGAGTTCCATCCTCAGTACTGAAAAAAATAAAAAGACTAAAAACTAGGGCTGGGGGTATAGCTGGGAGGTAGATTGCCCCTAGGTTTCATCCCTAGTGCCACAAAGAGAGAGGGGGGGGGAGGGGAGGGGAGGAGAGGAGAAGAGAAGAGAAGAGAAGGGGAGAGGGGAGAGGGGAGAGGGGAGAGGGGAGAGGGGAGGGAGAGAAGGGAGAGAGAGAGAGAGAGGAGGGAGTAGGAGAAATGCATGTATTCAATTACTGAGACCGGAGGATCGTGGTTCACGGACAGCCTCAGCTACTTAGTGAGACCCTGTTTCAAAATAATTTAAAAAATATAGGGCAGGGGGGTGTAGCTCGGAGGTCAAATGTCCCTGGGTTCCATCCCCAGACATCCCCCCAAAAAAACCAGTTGTGACCTGTAGATTGTTTTACCTTTACCTGCCAAAATGCCAATAGGTGGGGCTTGTAGCCCAGCCCTAGTCTGTATCCTTGATTAAAGAGATGTTGGCAAAAAATTGTCTCAAAACTGAATATGTCTTTTGTACAGTCTCTAGTAAACTATCCTTTTCAGTCTTACACACAGATCAGGCCTGGTTTCTGACAATGCTTAAACTACCTAGTACATAAATAGTCCAAAGTATTGACCCAGTAGCCTCAAAGATCTATCATAAAAGGATTAAGCCCTTTATCAGAAAAATGAAAACACCTACATTTTGAATTGTTAGTATTTGCAACTAGAGCTTCAAATCAAAATAAATATCAGATACCTCAAATCTGATTTAGTGTTGGGTGATTTTTTTTGGAGGGGGGGACTAGATATCAAATCCAGGGGCATTCTACCTCTGACCTACACCCCCAACCTTTTTTTAAAAAAGTGTAGGGCGTGGTGATGCAGGCTACTAATCCCAGTCCTTGGGAGGTAGAGACAAGAGGATCACAGATTCAGGCCAGTCTCAGGTGGGGACTGGGTGGGGGCTGGCTGGGTGATGTGTGCATTTATGTCCACACAAGTTTTTTGCTTCATTATGATGTATAAATACAATGCACCAATAATTTTTTTAAAAGAGGCCCTCCACAACTTAGTAAGACGCTGTCTCACAATAAAGAATGAAAAATATGGCTGAGGGTATAGTTCAGAGATAGAATTCCCCTGGGTTCAATCCTCAGTAACACAGACAAAAAAGAAAAGAAAAGAAAAGAAATTATCCTTTGAAACAAAGTCTCACTGAATTGAGGGTCTTGGTAAATTGCTGAGGCTGACCTCAAACCTGCAATCCTCCTGTTTTAGTCGCCTAAATCCTGAGATTATAGACATGTGCCATGCTAGTGCTTGGCTAGGTCAAATTATTAATAAATGAAATATAGGATTTTTCATGTTGTGTATCCATACCTATTTATAAATTCATAAGCATTTTAGTATGTTTTACATTTAAAATAAAAAAGCCCACCAAAAGTAAGTAATTAACTACCAAAGACATTGTGGGACCATAAAATAGTACTAAAAATTTCACATCTAATCATATACAGTTCAAATCTATTAAATCGCTTTCTAGTAACTTTCAATAGAGTATATAGTGCTTATCCTTGAATTTAAGGGAAAAAACAACTTCCTTTTTATTTTCTTAAAGTACATAGATTTCATTTTGTAAATATCCAATACTAAAATTCAAACTTGCAAACTGGGCATGGTGGTGCACGCATCATCCCAGTATTTAAGGGGCTAGACAGGAGGATCACAGCTGCAAGAATAGCCTCAGTAACAACTTAGGCTCTCCACAACTTAGACCCTTTTTCCAAATAAAAATTATATAACTCAGTGTTAGAATGCGCCTGAGTTCAATCCTCAATACCACCAAAAAACAAACAAAATCAATCTTGCTTAAAAGTCCAGAAATTTAGTGATTGAAAACCCAATAAATTAAATCTACTCTCTAAAATGACTCAGTACTAAAGCCAAAAAAAAAAAAAATCTGAACTTTATTTAGTTATAACAGCTTGGTACACCCGTGTCCTCAGTAAGAGTAATTTGTAATCAGTCACTAGTGTTTCTTAATGACAGTAAAAATGAATTTACTCATTCAAAAATTCTATCAGAGTTCCATTTTTTTTTTTTTGCAGGTCTGGTGATAGAACCCAGGGGTATTCGACCTCCGAGCTATACCCCCTACCCTATTTTTTATTCTTTATTTTGAAACAGGGTCTCTCTAAGTTACGGAGGACCTCACTAAGTAGCTGAGGCTGTCCATGAACCGTGATCCTCCTGTCTCAGCCTCCCAAATGCTGGGTTTACAAGCGTGAGCCACCACACCTGGCTTAAGAGTTCTGTATTATTCCATTAACAGTTCAACATGGAAACCAGAAGTTGTTTTATTCTGGGATTTTTAAAAATATTTATGTATTTATTATTTTTATTTTTTTAGATACTAGGGATGAAACCCAAGGGCATTCTACCTCTGAGCTACACCCCCAGCCCTATTTTTTATATGTTTTTTTTTATGTGAAACATGTTGAAAATGGCATACATTCCGACTGTGTTTGGTGCCCTCTCCCCCTCCCCACTTCCCCTTTCCCCCCTCCCAACAATGAGTGTCCAGGTCAACCATGCTATATTTATATTTTACACAAATTCAGATGTAGCTCCTTCATTAATCAACCTCAGCCTTCTTCCTCTCCCATCCTCCATTTTGGTTTTGGTGAGGTTTCTCTTCCATTGTCTGGAGTCCCTCTGGTATCCCTAATACTCCATAGTTTGGGCATATTAGAGAAAACATAAATCCCTTCCCTTTCTGTGCTTGACTGATCTCACTTAACATAATATTCTCCAGGACTTCCCATCTTCCTGCGAATGACGTGATTTTGTTCTTCTTTATAGCTAAGTAGAATTCCACTGTGTGTATTTCCCATAATTTTGCAATCCATTAATCTGTTGATGGAGATCTAGGTTGGTTCCATATTTTAGCTATTAGGAATTATGCTGCTATGGACACAGGTATGCATATGTTACTGTAGTTATCTGATTTCAAACCTGTTTGGACAAATACCCAGGAGAGGTAGAGCTAAATCATATGGTGGGTCTATTCTAATTTTTCTAAGGAATCTCCACACTGATCTCCATAGTGGCTGAACTAGTTTGCACTCCCATCAATAGTGTAAAAGAGTTCCTCTGTCCCCACATCCTCACCAGCATTTGTCATTATTTGATTTCTTTATGCTTGCCACTCTGACTGGGGTTAGATGGAATCTCAGCATAGTTTTGATTTACATCTACCTGATGGCTAATGATGTTGAACATCTTCTCATGTTTTTGTTGGCCATTTGTATCTCTTCTTTTGTGAAGTGTCTATTCAGTTCAGTTGCTCATTTCTTGATTGGGTTATTTGTTTTGCTAGTGTAGTCTTTTGAGCTCTTTGTATATTCTGGATATTAGCCCTCTCTCAAGAGTGGTGCCCAGCCCTATTTTTATTCTTTATTTTGAAACAGAGTCTCACTGAGTTGCAAAGTAGCTGAGACTCTCTGTTGTCTCAGCCTCCCAAATGCTGAAATTACAAGTGTGTTCCACCACGCCCAACTTTTTTTATACTTATTAATATTCTTAAACCATACTGACATAAATAATTTATTGGAAAAGCTTCCATCAACCACCTCTAAGAAAGCGTTTTAACCCCCAAAAAGCAGTTGTAAAGAATTGAGTCATTGAGAGTATAGTTTGGAGGTAGAATGGCTCAATCCTCAATACCACACACACAAAAAAAAATCTCCATGACATCTTGCATCTTTACATCTTTAAAGTTTCACCCTGAAATCTTCCAGCTCCAGAGTGAAAAAAGCTTCCAAAACTCTTCAGAGATAGTCTGTGAGTGGTGTCCACAACCCATGTCGGGCGAGGAATTGGAGCCAATGCAGACAACAGCTAATATTGCAGAGTACACCTCTGGACACCTGCCTAGGACAGTGTGGGCTCTCTCCACTGCCACTGGTGGAAATCCGGGGCACTTGTACTGGCACACACAGTGCCAAGGCAGGGCCTCTGACAGGATCTCCTCATGGGGTGAGCCTGTTCAGAGAGGTGGCTCCCATATGGCTCAGGGCTACACCCCAGTTCAAGATGAAGTGCCTCATAGTTATGGTCTTGATTAATCTTATGTTCTTATATATTAGGCATTATAGTTATCCTCTTCTTATAAATGAAATCTCAGAGACAAAAATGAAAAAAATTTCTCCTTTCTGTCAATTTCCTCAGTAAATATTTTGGTCTCTATTTAAAAAAAAAAGAATTGAGCCATTATTTTGGTGTGTGTTTTGCTGGGGATTGAACCAGGGCATTGCACCTGCTAGGCAAGTGTTCAATCACAGAGCTACGCCACTAGCCCATGAACGATCATTTCTGGACATTAGATGACAGTCTACTCCCAGAATCTGTTTTTATTACAACAGAAATGACAGCTGTCAGTTATTGAACACTGATTAATTCCTAGATACTAAACACTTTATTTAACCTATAATCAACCCTGTGAATCAGATTTCCTATCTTTAATGCATAACCAAGGGAGATAGGCTCAGAGCTGAGCTAACAATGGCTAGCAGAGCCAGCATTTTCACCTGTTCAGATTCCACAGTTTAGGTTTATAGATAGTATGCTATTTACAGAACATCTCCCACTCCAGAAACTACTCTGTTATCATCTCCTACCTGAGAGAACAAGTTAGATGGGCTCTGCAAAATGTCCTGGCACTCCATAACATTCATTTTTCCCATGTTATTTTTATGAAATACCATTAACTTAATGCAATTCACAAATCTGGCAAATAATAATTCACTAGCAGAATTGAAATTTCACCATGAAAATTGAAGGGAAAAACCCCATATATATACACCCAGCTCCTCAACATATTTTAATGAGCCAAATATGATCACTTATTAAAGAGAAAACTCCGCTGGGCATGGTGGTGCACACTTGTAATCCCCATGCTTGGGAGGCGGAGACAGGAGGATCCCGTGGGTTCAAAGCCAGTTTTGCTGGCTTAAGAGACCCTGTTTCAAAACAAAAATATAAAATAGGTCTAGGAGTGTAGCCCGGCGGTAGAAAGGTTCCATCCCCAGTACCACCAAAATAAATAAATAAATAACTCCTGAAAACATACTTCTACAAGTAAATTCCAAAAACAAAAAAGTTAAATCTCATTAGTAATCAAAGAAATAGGATTAGGACCAAAATTTGTGCCAGGTGTGGTGGCACACACTTATAATCCTAGTACTTGGGAGGAAGATCACAGGTTCGTGGCCAGGCTCAGTAACTTAGTGAGAACCTGTGTAAAATTAAAAATAGACGCCGGGCATTGTGGTGCATGCTTGTAATCCCAGCATTCAGGAGGCTGAGACCAGAGGATCACGGCAGCCTCAGCTACTTAGTGAGGCCCTCTGCAATTTAGTGAGATCCTGTTTCAAAATAAAGAATAAAAAAAAGGGCAGGGGGTATAGCTCGGAGGTCGAATGCCCCTGGGTTCCATTCCCATACCCGCAAACAAATAAATAAGTAAATAAATAAATAAGTAAATAAATAAATATAAACTGTGCGCGGCGGCGCATGCTTGTAATCCCAGCATTTGGGAGGCTGAGACATGAACATTGGTGTTTGCAGACAGCCTCAGCTAATACTTAGTGAGGCCCTTTGAAACTCAGCTAGAGCCTGTTTCAAAATAAAGAATAAAAAATAGGGCTGGGGTGTCACTCTGAGGTACAATGCCCCTGGGTTCCATCCCCAGTACCACAAATAAATAAATAAATAAATAAATAAATAAATAAATAGCAGGGCGTGATGGCACATGCTTGTAATCCCAGCATTCGGGAGGTAGAATGCCCCTGGATTCCATCCCCAATATCAAATAAATAAATAAATAAATAAATACATAAACACATAAATAAGACTAGAAAAAATGAGTTGAGGGTGTAGCTAGGAGGTAGAATGCCCCTGGATTTCATTCCCAGTACCAAAAAAAAAGTAAAAATAAAAATAAAATAGGACAGGGAATATATACGGAGGTGGAATGCCTCTAGGTTCAACCCTCAGTGGCAGAAAATAAATAAATAAATTTAAATGGTGCAATTTTTACTTATTAAATTACATTTTTGTTTCTTTAATAATTCTGGGATTTTTTGTTTTGATTTTTCCATTTCAGTATTAGAGATTAAACTCATGAAAGCTCTATCACTGAGCTATATCTACAATCCTTTTAATTTTTATTTTGAGAAAGGGTCTGTTCCCCTACGTTGCTGAGAATAGCCTTTCACTTCCAATCCTCCTGCCTCAGTTACAGGTTTGTTACTGGAATTACAGGTGTGCACCACCACATCTAGCTGATTATTTCTGGGGGGTTTGTTTGTTTGTTTGTTTGTGGTAGTGGGAATTGAACACAGATGTGCTCTACTTCTGAGCTACACCCACAGCTTTCTTAGGCAGGGGCTGGGGATTTAACCTAGGTGGACTCTACCTCCAAGCTACACCATCAACCCTATTTTTTATTTTTTTATTTTGAAACAGAGTCTTAATAAGTTGCTGAGAGCCTCGTTGAGTAGCTGAGGATGGCTGTGAACCTGCGATCCTCCTGTCTCAGCCTCTGAAGTACTGGAATTACAAGTGTGTGACACCATACCTAGTTCAGAAATTTTCTAATATATCTTGTTTTGTTTTGTCTTGTTTTTTTCTGGTACTGGTGATTAAATTCAGAGCATTCTACCTCTGAGCTACACCCCAGCCCCTTTATTTTGAAACAGATTCTTGCTAAATTGCTAAGGCAAACCTCAAACCTGTGATCCTCCTGTCTCAGCCTCCCAATTACTAGAATTGCAAATATGCACCACCACACCTGGCCTGAATACATAAATAAAGGTTTTGTTCCAAGATGTTTATAGCAACTTTATAATAAATAAGGGAAGACCTAAATGCACATTAGAAAAAAGTTTAAGCACATTAGGCTATATTTACACAAAGAAATATCATCTTCCCATTAAAAATATTTACAAAGGGTCATTTATTCGTGTGTGTGTGTGTGTGTGTGTGTGTGTGTGTGTGTGTGTGTGAAAGAGAGTACTGGGTATTAAACCCAGGGGCATTCTACCTCTGAGCTACACCCACAGCCCTATTTTATTTTTATTTGGAAACAGGGTCTCACTAGGTTAATGAGAGTCTATTTGCTGAAGACTGAACCTGCAATTTTCCAGTTTCAGCCTCTCAAGTCCTGGGATTATAAGATTGTGCCACCACACCCAGCTCATTTTTTTAAAATCACGTTTTCTATTCTTGTCTTTCTTTGTGTGTGTGTGTGTGTGTGTGTGTGTGTGTGTGTGTGTGTGTGTTATTGGGGATTGAATCTAGGAGCATTCTATCTCCAAGCTACCCTCTTAGCCCTATTTTATTCTTTATTTTCTTTCTTTCTTTCTTTCTTTCTTTCTTTCTTTCTTTCTTTCTTTATTTTTGTGGTACTGAGGGTGGAACACAGGGGCTTTTCTACCCCCCCCCCCCGCTATACTCACAGACCTATTTTATACTTTATTTGGAAACGGTCTCTAAGTTGTGAGAGCCTTAAGTAGCTGAGGCTGGCTTCAAACCTGTGTGATTCTCCTGTCTCAGCCTCCCAAGCACTGGGCTATTCCTTTATTTTGAAATAGGGTCTCATTAAGTTGCAGATGGCCTCACTTAATTTCCAATGCTGGTCAGGAATTCCAATCTTCCTGTCTCAGCCTCCCAAGGATGTACCACCATGCCTGGCTTGTTTTTGTTTGTTTGTTTGTTTGTTTGTTTTAATCACCTTTGAGGTTAGGGATGTAGCTCAGTAGTAGAGTGCTTTCCTAGTAAACAGAAGACCTTGTCTTTAATTTCCCAGCATGGAGTGGGGTGATAGGGGGAGAAGGGCCACCCTGGAATTTGGGCTTGGCTAAATGCCTTCAAACCCTCCCTTCTTTGCTAACCTTTGGTGATGGTAAACAATGCAAGTGCAGTGCCAATTTGTCAATATTTATTAATAAAGTGATCATTTCATTTATGTTTTCTGCTTGGGAGTAAAGAATACATCCTATTTTTGTTTCTCCTCAGAACATAAATAAAAATGACATTCAACAAATTTTTTTTTTTTTTTCCGGAGATGGAACCCAGGGGCATTATACCTCCAAGCTACACTCCCAGCCCTATTTTTTAGTCTTTTTGCTTCTGAAACAGGGTCTCACTGAGTTGCGAAGTACCTCGCTAAGAAGCTGAGGCTGTCCTCAAACTGAGATCCTCCCGTCTCCACCTCCCAGATGCCGGGATTACAAGCATGCACCACCATGCCTGGCTACAGTTTTTTTTTTTTTTTTTTTTTCTTTTTCGAGTCTAGAGATGGAACCCAGGGGCATTTAACCTCCGAGCTACACCCCCTGCCCTATTTTTTATTCTTTATTTTGAAACAGGGTCTCACTAAGTTGCAGAGGGCCTCACTAAGTAGCTGAGGCTGTCCACAAACCTCATCTCAGCCTCCCGAATGCTGGGATTACAAGCGTGAGCCACCTCACCCAGGTCTGGCTGCAAATATTTTTTGAATAGATGAACTCTCATCCTCTTACCCATGTCTTATAAGCTTCTCTTATTTTCCCTGTGACTCCTTAGTTTTCTGTGTTCCATGTTTTGAAGAAATATAGATTTACTTCAGTTTTCCAATAGCTGGGAAAGAAAAAGAATAGAATTTTATTGATTTGTTCCTTCTGCATATAACTTCTCATTCATTCATTCATTCATTTATACTGGGGATGAACCCAATGGTATTTTAGCTCTGAGCTACTCCTCAGCTCTTTTTCTTTGTTTTGTTCTGTTTTGAAACAAGGTCTTACTATCATGTACTGGCCTTAAAAGTGCAATCCCCCTGGCTCAGCCTCCCAGGTACTGGGATTACAGGTTTGCACCACTGCACCCAGCCAGTGACTAATGTTTTGCTGTCTTTCTCATAGGTCTGTATGTCATGTGTGTAAGAAGGGTGGGTTGCTGGGGATGGAACCCAGAGCCTCACAGGCTAAGCAAGCACTCTTCCATTGAGAGAGTGATACAGCCCCAGCCTTTGTAGTTCTATATAATGCTCTCCTCCCTAGCAGTAATACAGTGTCTATGTCTTTTCCCTGTGTTTTTACCCCCACTCCATGCACCAATAATGCTCCAATACTGAGCTTCCCTGAATGCCTCAATAAAAACCAGCTTAGCCATTGCCAAACTATGGAACCAACCAAGATGTCCATCAACGGATGAATGGATTACAAAACTATGGGATATGTACACAATGGAGTTTTACTCAGCCATAAAAAAAATACAATTACAGCATTTTCAGGGAAATGGATGGAACTGGAGGACATTATGCTAAGCAAGATTAGTCAGTTGCAAAAAGTAAGAAATCGGATGCTTTCACTAATATGTGAAAGCTAAAGTGAAATGGGTCATAGGAGGCGCTCCAGGTGAAAAGGAGAACCCATAGAGGAGCAAATAAGGCCATCTGACTGAGGGGAGGGGAGGTGGGAAAAAAGCTCTTTGAGGCACATGATGTATTTAGACAAAAGTATCGATATCAATCATTAAGCCAAGCGTGGGAGGGAAGGGGGTGGGGATTGAACCGGGGGGGGGGGGCTGACTGGGTGATGTGTGCACGTATGTCTACACAAGTTTTTTTAAATCGCACTATAATGTATGAATATAATGCACCAATAAAAAAAAAAAAACAGCTTCTAGCTTCTCTGTGAAGAGCACAATGACCTGTTTTATCTCTCCTCTGAGTCATATTAATAACATTCGTTTTTACATTTCCTTGATATGTGTTGACTAAAGCCAAACAAAGGATTGAGAAGATTTCATAGGCCCTTGCTGACGTTAGTGGGATATTCTGAAGCTTTTACACAGGTTATGAGATCTCTCCTAGTACCTGGGCCACAGAAGACAGGCACAAAGGCTCTTTGTGTGTTGCTCAGTTTTGTGAGACCTGTTGTGCACCCAAACAAGCTGCCTTTTGCAGAACCCCAGGCTTTGCATGAAAATCAAGATTCTAACACAGAGTCCATTGAAACATTCCCCCTCATCAGCATGCTACTGGCAGCTGAAGGACCAGGGAAATGCCAAAGGGGCAAACTTTCACATAAATGGAACTCTGAGAGATACATGGGTCTCCCTCACCAGCTACATCTAGTTATTAAAAAAAAAAAAAGCAACACCGGGCGTGGTGGCGCACACTTGTAATCCCCGTGCTTGGGAGGCGGAGACAGGAGGATCAAGCAGGTTCGCAGCCAGCCGTGTTGGCTTAAGAGACCCTGTTTCCAAATAAAAATATAAAATAGGTCTGAGAATGTAGCCCGGAGGTAGAAGGGCTTCCAGGAACCCCAGTACCACCAAAAAAAAAAAAAAAAAAAAAGCAAACTGCTTATTTGAATGAGGGAGGTAAAGTTGACTAATTTGTCCCTAAGTAATGAAGTGTTATCTTTGGTAAAATTAATTTAAAAGGCATGAACCCAGAGATTGCCTGTTAACTATTTATTGTGTAAAGTAAATTTTTCCTAAATCTTTACCTTTATTCAAGTTTCTATACACTTCAATTTTATTTTATTTTTTATTTTTGGTACTAGGGGTTGAACACAGGGGCATTCTACTTCTAAGTTCTACTCCTAGCCGTGTGTGTACACACACACACACACACACACACACACACACACACACACACATATATATATATATATATATATATATATATATATATAATTATTTTTTTTTAAATAGGGTCTTATGCCAGGCATGGTGGCGTACGCTTGTAATCCCAGCATTTGGGAGGCTAACAGCCTCAGCTACTTAGTGGGGCCCTCTGCAACTCAGTGAGACCCGGTTTCAAAATAAATAATAAAAAATAGGACAGGGGATGTAGCCCGGAGGTCAAATGCCCTTGGGTTCCAACCCCAGACCCACAAAAAAATAGGGTTTTATGCCAGACATGGTAGCACAAGCTTGTAATCCCAGCACTTGAGAGGCTGAGACAGGAGGATTGCGCAGGTTTGAGGCCAGCCTCAGCTACTTAGTGAGGCTCTCAGCAACTTAGTGAGACCCTGTTTCCAAATTAAGTATAAAAATAGGTCTGGGAGTGTAGCCCAGAAGTAGAAAAGCTCCTGGGTTCCACCCTCAGTACCACATGTGCGCGCGCGTGCGCGCGCACACACACACACACACACACACACACACACACACACACACACACACAGGGTCGTACTAGGTTGCTGAGAGTCTTTTTGTGTGAGTGTGGTACTAGAGCTCTGAGATATACTTCCAACCCTTTTTATATTTTGTTTTGAAAGAGAGTTTCACTAGGTTGCTGAGAGTTCCACTAAGTGCTGAGGCTGTCCTTGAATCTTCTACCCTCCTGTTTCAGCCTCCCAAGTACTGGGATTACAGGCATGCACCACCATGCCAAGCTTGTCATATAATATATAGTATTTGGTATCCCTCCCTCCCTCCAAGAACAGGTTATCCTTTTCTCCTTTAATTCAACTTCATTGGCTTCATCCTCAATAATGAGCCAAGGAATTCCAATGAGAATGAATACAGGTTGTCTCTGGCAGCTTCTGGGCAAGCAGGTGTCCCTTGGGAAAAGATGCCCTGGGACCTGGGTAATGATCCCTTAACTGAATACAGTCAGGAACAGGTCCCCCTACTGATTGATATTCATTCTGGGAAAATAGAAAAGGATATAAAAAATAACAAACATGGAGAAACTATAAGCCAGCCAGAGGTAAAGAGGGGTTAAAGTCAGTTCCAGGCTTCGTCTCTTCATTGATTCATTTGACAGTTATTCACTGAAAGCCCATTCGGGCCTAGGACTAATAGATACTAGGGAAATAACACTGAACAGAACAAAGTCTTTGCCCTAGTATGGCTTTATTCTGGTGGGGAGACAGCCAGTACACACTTCTATATAACTGTTGCATACTAAACTGTGTACCCACCCCCCATTTCATATGTTAAAGTCCTGGCCTCAAATGTGACTATATTTAGAGAGATAATCCTTTAAGAAGGTAGTTAACGTTAAATAAGGCTGTGGGGGTGGTTCCCTCATGAGACACCAGCGTGCTGGCTGCTGCTTCTCTGATTGCCCCCTGAGGCCATAGTGAGAGGGCATCACCTCAGATTGAGAGAGGCCTCCTCAGAGACCAGGCCTGGCAGCCGGGACCTTGGACTCCAGCCTTCAAAACCACATGAAAGTAAACTTGTGTTGTTTAAACCACTGGATCTGTGGTAATGTTATGGCACTAAAATAATGTAATATCAGGAAATGATAAAGACTATGAAAAAATAGAGGGATAGGCAGCGATGGGATAGCCTTACTGAACACAGCAACAGAAAAAGGCCTTAAGGAACACCATTTTAGGTTGAAGTATTTCTGGGGGCAACCCCTGACATGAAATAATTAGAGCATATGAGAAATTGCCAGAAACACTAAGCATTCTGAGCACCTTGGGCAGGGTATGAAAGAAAGGAAATGGAGACAGAGAGGAAACGAGAGACCAGGTGATTAAGGCTACATCGGCCATAGTAAGAATTCAGAGTTTGTTCTAAGTGGGATGGTTAAAAGCAGGAGAGAGATATGTATGAATTCCTTCCAAGGATCACTGTCACATAGGAAAGAGAACACAGGAGGAAACGACTGGAGGCTGGAAAATGGTCAGGATGCTGGTCTAATCCTCCAGGAGAGAGATGATGGAGCCATGGGACAGAACAAGTAGGGATGGAAGAGGTGAGACATAGCAGATTCTGAGTATACTTGCCCCTTTGTCAAAGATCAATTGGCCATAGGCGTGTGGATTTTTTTCTGTATCTTCTATTCTGTTCTATTGGTCAGTCTGCCTGTTGTTGTGCCAATACCATGCTGTTTTTACTACTATTTCCCTATAGTATAATTTGAAGTCTGGGATTGTGATGCCTCCTGCCTGGTTTTTATTGTTGAGGATTGCTTTGGCTATTCTGGGTCTTTTCTTTCTCCATATAAAATTCATGACTAATTTTTCTAGGTGTATGAAGAATGTTGTTGGTATTTTAATAAAAATTGCATTGGATCTATAGATCACTTTTGGCAGGATGGCCATTTTGATGATATTTATTCTGCCTATCCATGAGCAAGGGAGATCTTTCCATCTTCCAAGGTCTTCTTCAATTTCTTTCTTTAATGTTTTATAGTTTTTGTTGTAGAGATCTTTTCCATCTATGGTTAGGTTTATTCCCAGGTATTTTATTGGTTTTGAGGTTATAGTGAATGAAATTGTTTTATTTCTTTTTTATATTATCTATTTTATTTTTTTTAATTTTTTGTTAAACATAAATGGTATACATTTAAACTATACTTGATGCTCTCTCCCCCCTCCCGCCCCTGTTTTCTCTTCCCCACTCCCACAGATGATTGTCCTGGGTAACCATGCCATATTCATAATTTTACACATGTTTGGATGTGGACCCTCATTAATCAAGTTCAGCCTTCCTCCTCTATCTTTCCATTCAAGCTTTGCCAGTATTTCCCCTCCATTATCTGGAGTACCACTGGTATCCTCTAGTTTCCCTAGTTTGGGCATATTAGAGGAAATATATGTACCTTCTCCTTCTGTGCTTGGCTGGTCTCACTTAACATAATGCTCTCCAGGACTTTCCATCTTCTTGCAAATGGTATGATTTTATTCTTCTTTAAGGCTGAATAGAATTCCATTGTGTGTATTTCCCAGAGTTTTGCAATCCATTCATCTGTTGATGGAGACCTGGGTTGGTTCCATATTTTGACTATTACGAATTGTGCTGCTATGAACATAGGTATGCATATGTTGCTATAGTTCCCTGAATTCAACCCTTTTGGAAAAATACCCAGGAGTGGTAGAGCTGGATCGTATGGTGGATCTATTCCTAGCTTTCTTAGGAATCTCCACACAGATCTCCATAGTGACTGAACTAGTTTGCACTCCCACCAACAGTGTAAAAGAGTTCCTCTTTCCCCACATCCTCACCAGCATTTGTTGTTATTTGATTTCTTTATGCTTGCCACTCTGACTGGGTTTAGATGGAATCTTAGTGTAGTTTTGATTTGCATCTCCCTGATGGCCAGTGATGTAGAACATCTTTTCATGTATCTATTGGCTCTTTGTATCTCTTCTTTTGTGAAGTGTCTATTCAGTTCATTTGCCCATTTCTTGATTGGGTTGTTTGTTTTGCTAGTGTAGAGTCTTTTGAGCTCTTTGTATATTCTAGATATTAGCCCCCTATCAGAGTGATGGCTGGTAAAGATCTTTTCCCATTCTGTAGGCTTCCTCTTTAAGTTATTGATGGTTGCCTTTGATGAGAAGAGACTTTTAAGTTTGATGCTATCCCACTTGTTAATTCTTGCTTTAATTTCCTGAGCTTTGGAGGTTTTGTTGAGAAATTTACTGCCTGTGCCAATATGTTGTAGTGTTGAACCCATGCTCTCCTCTACTAACTTCACAGTCTCAGGTCTAATTTCTAAGTCTTTGATCCATCTTGAGTTGATTCCTGTGCATGGTGAGATATAGGGGTTTAGATTCATCTTTTTACAAATGGATAGCCAGTTCTTTCAGCACCATTTATTGAAAAGGCTGTCTTTTCTCCAGCGTATAAGTTTGGCCCCATTGTCAAAGATTAATTGACTAAAGATGTGTGGATTTGCTTCTGTATCTTCTATTCTAATCCACTGGTCAGTATATCTGTTATTGTGCCAGTACCATGTTGTTTTTACTACTGTTGCTCTATAGTATAATTTGAAGTCTGGGATTGTGATGCCTCCTGCATGTTTCTTATTGCTGATAATTGCTTTGGCTATTCTGGGTCTTCTCTTTCTCCATATAAAGTTCATGATTGATTTTCCTAGGTCTCTGAAGAATGTTGCTGGTATTTTAATGGGAATTGCATTGAATCTATAGATTAGTTTTGGCAGAATGGCCATTTTGATGATATTTATTCTGCCTATCCATGAGCACAGGAGATCTTTCCATCTTCCAAGGTCTTCTTCAATTTCTTTTTTTAATGTTTTATAGTTTTTGTTGCAGAGGTCTTTTACATCTTGGGTTACATTTATTCATATATATATATATTTTTTTTAATTTTTTTCATTTTTTTGTGAACAAAGGATTGTCATTTTACTCTTCTCTCCCACTTTCTTCATTCCTGTACAATCCTGAGGGCATGGCTCCCATGCCCCATCATTTTATGACTTCATTGTTCACAGTTTAAATATATTATGCAAGGGCCCTGTGGTCCCGGCCCCTGGCCCCGACCCTGGGCAGATGGGCAGGCACTGGCAGGGCACCCTTTGACGACCCCCTTTCCACCCGGAAGGACCCTGTGGTCCAGGCCTCTGGCCCCGACCCTGGGCAGGTAGGCAGGCGCTGGCGGGGCACCCCTAGGCGACTCCCCTTCCACCCGGAAGGACCCTGTGGTCCGGGCCCCGACTCTGGGTGGGTGGGCAGGCGCTGGCAGGGCACCCTTCAGCGACCCCCCTTCCACTCAGAAGGACCCTGTGGTCCGGGCCTCTGGCCCCGACCCTGGGCAGGTGGGCAGGTGCTGGCAGGGCACCCTTCGGCGACCCCCTTCCCACCTGGAAGGACCCTGTGGTCCGGGCCTCTGGCCCTGACCCTGGGCAGGTGGGCAGGTGCTGGCGGGGCACCCCTAGGTGACCCCCTCTCCACCCGGAAGGACTCTGCGGTCTGGGCCTCTGGCCCCGACCCTGGGCGGGTGGGCAGACACTGGCGGGACACCCTTCGGCGACCCCCTCCCCACCCAGAAGGACCCTGCCATCTGGGCCTCTGGCCAGACCCTTTCCACCCAGAAGGACCCTGTAAAAAAGTAAAAGAAAAAGAAAAAAGGAAAATATCAGAGAAGGGTCAAGGAGACTGTGGCAGTTGCCAGAATACTGGAGATGCAGACAAAACTTATCCAAATGAACTGGAATTATTGGAAAAATTCCCTGCTAAGGAGAACTGCTTCTTCTCTACATTGTTAAGAATCTTGGACATCACCTGTAAGGAGAGAGACTTTAGCAGAGACCAAGGAGAAAGGCGCTGCTGAAAGCGGTCTCCGTGTTGGTGGTGGAGACTTGTATTCAGGAGAAGCAGAAATCGGAGCCTAACAACCTTATTTTTTTTTTTTTTGGAGAAATTACACCAAAGGTCGAATGCTACCGTCGTGCATGCTTAGGAACACTGGAAAAAATACAGAGTGGAAAAAGAGCTTGGGAAAGATTTGAAATGGTGGAGGCAGTGGCAATGGCAGTGGCCAGTACTCAGGGGAGGCAGAGATCTGATGCATTACACCTGGAACCTTTGAAGTAATGACCCCAGAGGCAGAATGCTACCTCCACGCACCCTTGAGAATGTGGGACAAATGGTTAGGCGAAGAGGGTGCTCGGATTAGAGCCTGCTGAGGGGTGAGGCAGGTGACGGACACAGCAAAGCTGGGATTGGAGCCTGTCGTGAGGCAAGGCCTATGTTGGAGCCTCCGAGGCCGGGATCAGAGCCTGCCGAGTGGTTAGGCTGGTGCTGGGGCCAGTGAAGCCGGAATCAGATCATGCTGTGAGGCAAGGCCGGTGCTGGGGCCTTCGAGGCCAGGATTGGAGCCTGCCGAGGGGTTAGGCCGGTGCCAGGGCCAACATGGCTGGGATTGGAGCCTGCCGTGAGGCAAGGCTGGTACTGGGGCCTCCAAAGCCAGGATCAGAGCCTGCTGAAGGGTTAGGCTGGTTCCAGGGCCAATGGCCGATATTGGGGCCTGCCGTGAGGCAAGGTTGGTGCTGGGGCCTCCGAGGCTGGGATCGGAGCCTGCCGTGAGGCAAGGCCAGTGCTGGGGCCTCCAAGGCCAGAATCAGAGCCTGCCGAGGGGTCAGGCCGGTGCCAGGGCCAGCGTGTCCAGCATCAGAGCCTGCCATGAGGCAAGGCCGGTTCTGGGGCCTCCGAGGCTGGGATCAGAGCCTGCTGAGGGGTTAGGCCGGTGACGGGGCCAGCGAGGCCAGGATCGGAGCCTGCCGAGGAGTCAGGCCGGTGCCAGGGTCAGCGTGGCCGGGATCGGAGCCTGCCGTGAAGCAAGGCTGGTGCTGGGGCCTCCGAGGCCAGGATCAGAGCCTGCTGAGGGATTAGGCTGGTGCCGGGGCCAGTGGCTGGCATCGGAGCCTTCCGTGAGGCAAGGCCGCTCTTGAGGCCTCCAAGGCTGGGATTGGAGCCTGCTGAGGCTAGCGAGGCCGGCATCGGAGCCTGCTGTGAGACAAGGCCAGTGCTGGGGCCTCCGAGGCCAGGATGGGAGCCTGCCGAGGGGTTAGGCCGGTGCTGGGACCAGCGGCCTGTATTGGATCCTGCGGCGAGGCAAGGCTAGTGCTGGGGCCTCTGAGGCCGGGATCGGAGCCTGCCACGGGGTCAGGCCGGTGCCAGGGCCAGCATGGCCGGGATCAGAGCCTTCCGTGAGGCAAGGCTGTTATTGAGGCCCCCAAGGCCGGGATCTGGGCCTGCCGAGGGGTTAGGCCAATGCCAGGGCCAGCGGCCAGCATCAGAGCCTTCCGTGAGGCAAGGCCGCTATTGAGGCCTCTGTGGTTGGGATTGGAGCCTACCAAAGGGTTAGGCTGGTGCTGGGGCCAGCAAGGCTGGGATCGGAGCCTGCCGTGAGGCAAGGCCGCTGCTTGAGCCAGCGAGGTCTGGATCAGTCCACCAGGTAGCCAGGCTACAGCTGGGGCCATCAAGAGTGGGATCGGTATTTGCAACACGGCATACACAGAGAAATATCGCAGAAAATTAAAACCAGATGCTTCCCCTAATCAGCAATAACTAGGAGGAAAGGGGCAACAGGAAGTGGTCGAGCTATAGAAAGTGCCCTATAGTAAAGCAATTAAGGTGACCAAACAGAGGGTATGAAATAGGGGAGGATGGAGCCTCTTTAAAAAGCAGGAGGTACATAAACATATGTATCAAAGTTAATCACCAAACAAGCATGGGATCGAGGGAAGGGGAGAGAATGGAATGGGGGCTGGATGAGGGCTAATTGAATGATGTATGCTTGTATATCCTCTCAAGTCTTGTATTCCAATGTGATGTATGATTACAATGCACCAATAAAAATAAATTTAAAAAAATAAATATATTATGCAAATCCTTCCTAAGCTAAGAGTAAAAATGTTACAAACTGAATAAGGATAAACAAGTATTAAAGTCTCCCAGAATTATTGTATTTGTGTCTATTTGGGATCTGATGTCCAGAAGGTTTGTTTTACAAATGTGGTTGCACCCACGTTTGGGGCATAAATATTTACTATCATTATATCTTCTTGGTGTATTGTTCCTTTTAATAAAAGGAGGTGCCCTGATTTGTCTCTTTTGATGTGTTTTAGTTTAAAGACTGTTTTGTTGGATATCAGGGTTGCTACCCCTGCTCTTTTTTGGTCACCAATAGCATGGTATATCTTTTTCCATCCTTTCACTTTCAGTCTGTGAATGTCTTTGGCTGTAAGGTGAGTTTCTTGCAGACAGCATATATTTGGATTATGTTTTTGAATCCACATTGCCAGTCTATGTCTTTTGATTGGTGAGTTAAGTTCTTTGACGTTAAGAGATATTATTGAAATATAATTTTTGTTTTCTGGCATTTTGTGTTCTGTCTACTCTTGGGTGGTTTGGTCTTTCTTCTTTACTTAAATGCCCACTTATTGACTTCCTCTCTTCTCTGGTTCTGCTTCTTTTTTCTTCTTTATGGTTTATTTCTTTAAGAATTTTCTCTAGTGTAGGCTTTGAATTCATGAATTTTTTAAGATTCTGTTTATCCTGAAACACTTTTGTTTCCCTATTGATTTTGAATAGTAGTTTTCCTGGATAACGTAGTTTTGGTTGGAAGTTATTTTCTTCCAGGGTCTGAATCACGTTGTACCAGTCCCTCCTAGCATTCATGACCTGGCTTGTATAGTCTGGGGTGATTCTTATTGTTTTGCCTCTATATGTCACCCGTCCTTTTGTTCTCACTGCCTTTAAGATTCCTTCCTTGGCCTCTATGTTGGTCATTTTAGCTATTGTGTGACGTGGGGTGGTCTTTCTTTGGTCCTGTCTCAATGGAGTTCTGTATGCCTCCTGGACATGAAGATCCAAGTCTCTTTCCATGTTTGGAGAATTATCTAAGATTATTTCTTTGAAGAGATTACGGATGCCCTTGGTCTGTACCTCTATCCCTTCTTCAATGCCTATTATCCATAAGTTAGGGTGCTTCATATTATCCCATATTTGCTGGATGTTTAGGTTTTGTTGCTGTAAAGATTTCTGTATATTGCTGACCGTGACCGTGTTTTCGGTTTGGGATTTCCTGTCTTCTAACAGTGATATTCTGTTTTCCATTTCATCTAATCTTCCAGAATTTCTTTCTATTGCTGTCTTCATTTCACTTATTGACTCTTTCATTTCATTCCAGACCTCTTTCTGATTCTTTCTTAGTGTTTCTAACTCATCTTTCATCTCCTCTAGACTTGTTTTAAATCATTTCATCATATTGTAGATCAAGATTCGGAACTCCCCTTCTCGCATTTCGTGACTTCTGTCATTTCTCCACTATTCCTGGTTCTCATATTTTCAACGTTTTCAGGCCTGTTGTTCTGTTGTCTTCCCATTGAAGTGGTACGAATTGGGTGATGGTGGAGTAGCTAGGGTGATGGGTGCAGGAGTCAGGTAAGGTAGAGAATATATAATTAGGTTGTGGAGGAATTCAAGTATAATGGGGTTGAGTCAGGTTGAGAATGGGAGAAGGTTAGGTAGTAGGACTCTTGTATTTATCAGAATATTTAAGTATGGAAATGTGAGAAACTTTGTGTGTTAAAGAAAGAGTTACAGTTGGATAAAGTAACAAAATAAGGTAGAAAGACTATTATACATCAAATATAAACAGCAGCATCGACAACACAATAATGGACCACCAGAAGAGAACCAGAAGGGTTAAGAGAGTTAAACAGGATAAACATAAGACAAAATAAAACAACCTAACAACCATGTGATATGCAGTGAAAGATCCAAACAAACCAGAAACCCAAATAAAAGTAAAAAAAGAAGAAAGGAAAAATTTTTAAAAAAAGGAATAATCTCCCTCAAAAAACTGAAAAAAAAAACCAAAAAAACCCCCCAGAAACATAAAAAAAGGAGAGAAAAGAAAAAAACAATAAAACAAAAATTAGCAACAAAAAAGGACGGAAATAAAAAATAAAATAAAAATTTTAAAATTTTAAAAAGAGAGAAGGAAACAGTCCTACTATTTAGTAACATACGGAGTGGCTCCGTGCAAGTTTCACGCCTTTAGTGCCCTTGCTGTGTCAGTGGGGTTGAAGGTGTTCCCCTGTGTGGACTCTGGCACACTCAGTTGCCGCAGTGTCTAATGACACTCGCTGCGTGCCCACTGGCTCCCGAGCTGTTACCTGGCAGCCCAATCAGAAGTTCTGACGGGCTGATAGTTCTTCCATATCTGGTTCTCCAGGGAAACAGCAGGTCTATGTCGGGGACCCTGCAGGTTCCCCAGTGTCTCTGTGGGTGCCTCTTCTGCTGTGCCAACAGTGCGGCTCAGGGGTTTGGCTAATCTTAAAGTTTGGGATGTCAAAGCTCTATGATCACTTTCAGACTCTTAGACAGTTCACAGGGCTGCCAGTGTTGCCATTCCCCAAAATCCTTTTTAGGTCCTCGGCTTGATATGGCCCCTTTTGTGGGTGTTGCAGAGAATCTCGCAGGTTAAAATTACTGGATTTTTTTTTTTTTTTTTTTTTTTTGGCAGTAGTTGGGTTGGGCCACGCCTTCTCGTGGCTGTGCCTCGGATCGTCGGGATGGGAATGTGCAAGTTTGGGCCTAAGCCAGGTCTGTGCTGGGGCCTAAGGCTGTAGCCTCTATGAAGGTGCTCTGCTGGTGCTGGGTGGGGGCTGTGATGGTGCCTGAGGCTGCAGCCTCTGAGAAGGTGCTGGCTGGTGCTGGGCCCGGGCTGGGGCTGGAGATGGTAGCAGCCCAGGGGGCACTGGAAGGAGCAGAACCCAAGCCTCGGGGCCCCAGGGTGGCTTACTGGCAACTGTCGGTCTGGCACAGAGGTGACTCCTGGGTCTCCGAACGAGCTTTTGGATTTTGTTGCCACGTTGGTGTAAGTCAGGTCCCGGGGCTACGGGGCTATGGTTTGGGCTGGTAGCCGGTGCAGCGGCAGCCTGCCAAGGGCCCAGCTGTTGTTGAAGCTGATCTGAAACTCACGCTTTTTTTTTTTTTTTTTCACTGCAGTTCAAGGTTCCTGGGTCAGTTTTGGTTTCTGAGCTATATTTATTTTGTTGGTTGAGACACTGCTTTCTCGTTAGTTGAATTTTATTTATTTCAACTACTGAGAAGTGCTGTGTCCCTCAGTTGCCATTTTGAATCCAAAATGAAATTGTTTTATTTCTTTCATTATGGATTCATTGCTGGCATAAAGAAAAGCAACTGAATTCTTTAGATTGATTTTGTATCCTGCTACTTTGCTGAATTGGTTAATCAGCTCCAGTAGTCTTTTGGTTGCGTTCTTTGGGTCTTCTAGATAAAGGATCATGTCATCGGCAAATAAGGATAGTTTTAATTCTTCTTTTCCTATTTAAATTTGTTTGATTTCCTTCTCTTGTCTTATTGCTATGGCAAGAGTCTCTAGGACTATATTGAAAAGGAGTGGTGATAGTGGGCATCCTTGTCTTGTTTCTGATTTTAGAGGAAATTCTTGCAGTTTTCTCCCATTCAATATGATGTTGGCTTTGGGTTTACAGTATATTGCCTTAATGATGTTGAAATATATTCCTTCTATTCCAATTTTTGGCAGTGTTTTTAACATAAATGGTTATTGGATTTTGTCAATTGCTTTTCAGCATCTATTGATATGATCATGTGGGTTTTTTTCTCAGTTCTATTTATGTGGTGAATAACGTGTATTGATTTGTGTATGTTGAACCAGCCTTGCTTTTCTGGGATGAAATCGACTTGGTCGTGGTGTACAATTCTCTTGATATGGTTTTGAATGCGTATAGCTAGTATTTTGTATAGAATTTTTGCATCTATGTTCATTAAGGATATTGGTCTGTATATTCCTTTCTTGAGGTATCATTATTTGGTTTGGGGATTAATGTGAATCTGACCACATAGAAGGAATTTGGGAGACTTCCATCTCTTTCAATTTCCTGGAACAATTTGTGCAGTATTGGGATTAGTTATTCACTGAAGATTTTGTAGAATTTGGCTGGAAACTCATCTGGGCCTGTGGTTTTCTTTGATGGCAGAATTTTTATTACTGTTTCTATTTCTTTACTTGCTATTGGTTGGTTTAGGTTTGCTATGTCCTCGGTTCAGTTTAGGTAGGTTATATATGCTTAGAAATCTTGGCCGGGCATGGTGGCGCACGCTTGTAATCCCCGCGCTTGGGAGGCGGAGACAGGAGGATCACGCTGGTTCGGAACCAGTCTCGCTGGCTTAAGAGATCCTGTTTCCACATAAAAAAAAGTAAAAAAAAAAAAATAGGTCTGGGAGTGTAGCCCATGGGAGTGTATCCCAGAGGTAGAAGGGCTTCCAGGAACCCCAGTACCAACAAAAAGAAAAGAAAAGAAATCTATTGATTTCTTCCATGTTTTTCAGTCTGTTGTATAAATTTTCAAAATAGTTTCTGATAATCTTTTGAATTTCCTCACTGTCTGTGATGATCTCTCCTTCTTCATTTCTGATTTTAATAATTTGAGTTGATTCTCTCTTTCTTTTGGTTAGGTTAGCCAGGGGTTTGTCAATCTTTTCAAAGAACCAGCTCTTTGTTTTGTTGATTCTTTGAATATTTTTGGTCTCTATTTCATTTATTTCTGCTCTGATTTTAATAATTTTCCTGCCTCCTGCTGGCTTTGGGATTATACTGTTTCAGTCTTTCTAGGTCCTTGAGATGTGTCATTAGGTTGTTTAATTGGTGACTCTCTGTTCTTATGTGGGAAATCAATTCTATAAACTTTCCTCTTAACACTGCATTCAAAGTGTCCCATAAATTTTGGTAAGTTGTTTCTCTATTTTCATTTAATTCCAGAAATTTCTTTATTTCTCCCCTAATTTCTGATCTTACCCACTCATCGTTCAAAAGTGTGTCATTCAATCTCCATGCATTTAAATAATTTCTTTTGGTTTTCCTCTTGTTGAATTTTACTTTCATTCCATTATGGCCTGAAAAGATGCAGGGAATTATATTACATCTTTTGAATTTGCTGGTGCTTGCTTTGTGGCCCAGGATGTGATCTATTTTGGAGAAGACTCCATGGGCTGCTGGGAAGAATGTGTATTCTGTTGTTCCTGGATGAAATATTCTGTATATGTCAATTAGGTCCGTTTGGTTTATAGTTTTATTTAATTCTGAAGAGTCTTTACTCATGTTTTGCCTTGAAGATTGATCTATTTGGCATGAGAGGTGTGTTGAAATCTCCCAATATTATTGTATTTGGGTCTATTTGAGATCTGATGTCCTGGAGGGTTTGTTTTACAAATGTAGGTGCACCCACATTTGGGGCATAAACATTTACTATCATTATATATTCTTGGTGGATTGTTACTTTAATAAAAGGAAACACCTGCTTTGTCTCTTCTGATGTGTTTTAGCTTAAAGTCTGTTATGTTAGATATCAGTGTTGCTACCCTTGCCTGTTTTTGGTCTCCATTAGCATGGTATATCTTTTTATATCCTTTCACTTTCAGTCTGTGAATGTCTTTGGCTGTAAGGTGAGTTTCTTGCAAACAGCATATATTTGGATTATGTTTTTGAATCCACATTGCCAGTCTATGTCTTTTGATCGGTGAGTTAAGTTCTTTGACATTAAGAGTTATTATTGAAATATGATTTTTTGTTTCCTGTCATTTTGTTTTCTGTCTTCTGTTTGGTGTCCTGTTATTTCTTCTTTACTTAGATGTTTCTCTGATCAACTTCATCTCTTCTCTGGTTCTTTTTTTTATTTTTTTATTTTTTATTTTTTTTCATATTTATTTTTAATTGGTGCACTGTATTCATACATCATAGTGGGATACATACTTTTGTAGACATACATGCACACATTGCCCAGTCAGCCCCCACCCGATCCCCACCCCGTTCTCTCCCTATCCCCCCCTCCTATGCTTGGCTTAGTAGTTGACATCTAGTATTATAGCAATTTATCCAAGATTAAAAATGATAATCTCACATAGCAGTTTCATTTGCCTGATACCAAGCTTTTGATGACTTAAAGATAACATTTCAATATTTCTTTTTGCTTTCTTTCTTACCAGAGAATCTATTTTTTTCTATTTTTTAGGTGAAACTATCATATATTTATATATTTATTTTTCAGAAAAAAAAATCTATCCTAATATGGAATATGGACTCTAGGTACCCACATCGATCTTGAAAAAGAACAAAGCTAGAAGATATATATTTTCTGATTTCAAACCATATAATGCTACAATAATTGAAACAGTGTAGTACTATTCTAAAGGCAGATATATAAACCATTGGAGTTAAATAAAAGCCTAGACCTAAATTCTTCCCTATATTGTCGTTATTTTTGACAAGGTTTCCACGAACATTTGGTGGTAGAAATAATAATCTTTTAACTAAATATTGTTGAAAAATAATAATTACATGGAAAAGAATAAAATTGGACCCTTACCTAATCCCATATACAAATATTAACTCAAAATAGATAAAAGACCTAAATATAAATCTTAAGACTATAAACTTTTAGGAGAAAATCTGGGTCATAAAACCTCACAACATTGAAATTGGCAGTGATTTCTTGGTTATGATTTCAATGGCACAGGCAACAGAAGAGTATACAAACTCCCCCAAAAATAAAAAACATATTGTATATCCAAAGACAATGTAAACAGAGTTAACAGTTACTAATAGAATGGGATAAAATATTTCCAAATGCTATATCTGAAGGTATATTAATATTCCAACTAGAAATCCTAAAAATTAACAACAATAAAGGCAAACAATACCCTTTAGAGATAGGTAAAAGACTAACATAAATAATGAATCTCCACAGATAACCAATCTTAGTTGTCTGTTGGATGGAAAATCTTGTTTCTCTAGTTCTGATGTGTGTTACCTATTTCTTCTTTGTAGTTAATCTCTTTGAGTATTTTCTCTAGTGCTGGTTTTGAAGACATAAATTCCTTCAGTTTCTGTTTGTCATGGAAGCTTCTTATTTCTCCATCTAATTTGATAGAAAGTTTTGCTGGGTAGGAAATTTTTGGCTGGAAGTTGTTTTCTTTCAAAATTGGGAATATGTTACTCCAAGCCCTTCTGGCTCTCATAACTTGGTTTGGGAAGTCTGGAGTGAATCTAATTGGTTTGCCTCTGAATGTCACTTGGCCCTTTGCTTTTGTTGCCTTTAAGATTCTCTGCTTGGCTTCCACATTGGTCATTTTGACAATTATGTGGCGTGGGGATCCTCTTCTCCGATCCTGTCTAAAGGGAGTTCTATAAGTTTCCTGGACCTGCGTATCGACCTCTTGCTCTATGTCTGGAAAATTTTCTGCTATTACTTCCTTGAAGAGATTGTTGATACCTTTGGTTTCACTTTCTTTTCCCTCCTCTATTCCAATGATTCTTAGGTTAGCTCTCTTAAAATGGGCCCATATTTCTTCAATATCAGATTCCTGCTGTCGGATATTTTTTCCTAGATTAGAAACTATGCGTTCATTTTTGGAATGATCATCTTCTAAGAGCGAGATTCTGTTCTCCATGTGTTCTAATCGGTTGTTTGTGCTTTGAATTGAGGCCTTTACTTCATTAATTGCATCCTTTATCTCTTTTTGGCTCTCTCTGAGTTCTTTTCGAAGCACCTCTATTATTTCTACAGTTATTTTCCTGATTTGATCTTCTAGAAATCTCTGATTTTCTGTTTTATCGGGTTCTGATGTTGTGGGGTTGTGAGCATTCATTGCTCCAGTATTATTCCTCTTTCCCATAATTTCGGAACTTTGTGCCTTCTCTGGGTTCTTCCCTTGGGTCACTATGACTTCACTTAAGGTGTTCTGGATCTCGAGTCAGTAGTATCTCAGACCCCACTACTCCTTTACTGGGTTGTATCACAGAGTCTCCGACCCAGAGAGTCGATAGAGGTTGCTTTAGACCGTGGGGGGTGCCAGGTTGCACATTCTTCTATGGTGTGATATCACTGCCACCGCCCCTCTCCCACTGGGTCAAGTCCCAGTGAGTACAGTACTGGGATTTCTCCGCTGTGGCCCGCAATTTGACTCACTGGTCTTGAGTACGCAGATGTAGCTGTAGTCAATTTGGTGCTGCTGCTGCCGGTGGCAATATGGCGCCGCTGCTACGCCCTCGGCTGTTGGGCTGGCGTTTTTTTTCTCTTGGTTTTGATTTCCACTCTGAATCCCTGCAGCATGTGCTGAGCTCAGACACTGGGAGCTTTAGATGTCCTCTGCGCCGAGAAATCCCGCCTGGCTGTTCTGCAGCGGCTCCCCTCGGCCTGCTGTGGCCGTCCTGTGAATTCGCCGGCAGTATGGCGCTGCTGTCGCGTCTGCCGCATCCTCGGGCTTGAGGATCTCCTCTGTGGCTCTGTTCTCAGTCCGCTTTCTCTCTGGAGCCTGGTGATTTTTTTGTTTCTCTGGTGATGTTGTTTTCTGGCTTTGAAAGGCGCTGATTTTGTGGTAATGGATATTTGTTGTTAGTGGGGCTCTTAAGCCCCGCTTTTCTCGGTCGCCATCTTCCCGGAAGTCTCTTCTCTGGTTCTTAAATCTGCTTCTTTTTTCTTCTTTATGGTTTATTTCTTTAAGCATTTTCTCTAGTGTTGGTTTTGAATTCATGAATTTTTTGAGGTTCTGCTTATCTTGAAACACTTTGTTTCTCTATAATTTTTTTTTTTTTTTTGTGATACTGGGGATGGAGCCCTTCTTCCTCTCGGCTAAACTCCCAGACCTATTTTATATTTTTTATTTGGAAACAGGGTCTCTTAAGCCAGCGAGGCTGGCTTTGAACCTGCACGATCCTTCTGTCTCCACCTCCCAAGCGCAAGGATTACAAGTGTGTGCCACCACACCCAGCTCTCCATCAATTTTGAGTAATAGTTTTGATGGATATAGCAATTTTGTTTGAAGGTTGTTTTCTTCCAGGGTCTGGATCATATCATACCGGTCTCTCCTGGCATTCATGACTTGGGTTGTATAGTCTGGGGTGATTTTTATTGTTTTGCCTCTATTTTTATTTTTTATTTTTATTGTTTTATTGTTTTGCCATCCTTTTGTTCTTACTTTTTTTTTTGGGGGGGGGGGTTGGGGATGGAACCCAGGGGCATTCGACCTACAAGTTACACCCCATGCTCTATTTTTTAGTTTTTATTTTGAAACTGGGTCTCACTGAGTTGCAGAGGGCCTCACTAAGTAGCTGAGGCTGTCCACAAACTGTGATCCTCTGGGTTCACCTTCCCGAATGCTAGGATTACAAGCATGTTCAACCACACCCGGTTGTCCTTACTGCTTTTAAGATTCTTTCCTTGGCCTCTATGTTGGTTATTTTGATTATTATATGACATGGGAAGGTTCTTTGATCTTAATGGTGTTCTGTATGTCTTCTGGATGTGAAGATCCAAGTCTCTTTTCATATTTGAAAAATTCTCTGAAATTATTTCTCTGAAGAGATTACAAATGCCCTTGGTCTGTACCTCTATCCCTTCTTCAAGTTAAGACACTTCATGTTGTCCCATAGTTGTTGGATGTTTAGGTTTTGTTGCTGTATTGACTTTTGTATGCTGTTGACTGTGTTTTTGGTTTTGAATGAACTGTTTTCTAACAGTGATATTCTACTTTTCATTTCATATAATCTTCCAGAATTTCTTTCTATTGTTGTCTTTCATTTATTGACTCTTTTATTTCATTCCAGACTGCTTTCTGATTCTTTTAGTATTTCTATTTCCTCTTTCATTTCCTGTAGACTTGTTTTAAAGCTTTTCATCATATTGTAGACCAAGATTCTGAACTCCCCTTCTTGCATTTCTTGTAGGTCAGTATTCGTGATTTCTGTTGTCTCTTCACTATTCCTAGTTCTTGTATTTTCAAGGTTCTCAAGCCTGTTTTTCTGATGTCTTCCCATTGTTTGTGAGTATTATGCTTAATCCAATCTTTTTTTTTTTTTTTTTTTTTGGTGGTGGTGGTACTGGGGTTCCTGGAAACCCTTCTACCTCCGGGTTACACTCCCAGACCTATTTTATATTTTTATTTGGAAACAGGGTCTCTTAAGCCAGCACGGATGGCTTCGAATCTGCACGATCCTCCTGTCTTCACCTTCACACGCAGGGATTACAAGCGTGTGCCACCATGCCCAGCTTAATCCAATCTTAATAGTAGGAATTTAGAGGTGTCAGTAGGTAGGCAGTGCTTTTTCCAGTGGTGAGTGTTGGGTATTTGGGAAGGAGCTGGGGTGATGGGTAAAGGATTTGGGTAAGGTAGAGGATATGCTTAGGTTGAGTATGAATTTAAGTATAATAAGGTAGTATCTGGATGAGAATGAGAGAAGGTTATATAGTAGGACTCATAGTAGAGTATTTTTAAGTATGGAGATATGAAATACTTGAGTATTAAACATGGAGATACAATAAGGGAAAATAACGTTTTGAGAGAAGAGAGTAGATTGGCTAGTGTGAGGAAGTTTGTAAAAGGAATATGGGGAAGGAGCAAACAAACATGAATAAAGTAACAAAACAAGATACAAAAGCTAACAATTATACTTTGAGGACAAAAAAAAAACAAAAGAAAAAAGGAAAAAGAAAGAGAAAAGTAAGAAAGAAAAAAAGGACAAAAATGAAATAAACTAAGAAGAACTAGCAACTGTGTGAAACAACAAAGCAAAACAAATGACCAAACCAGCAAAAAAAAAAAAAATTAAAAGAAAGAGAAAGAAAAAGAAAAAGACCCAAAGCAGAACAAAAAACAAAACAAAAACAAGCAAAAAAAAAAAAAAAAACAAAAAAAAGGTCCTACTAATTTACAAATATGGAGCTGGGCCCATATAATATTTGTATGTCTGATCACTGGTAGATTTTGGAGTATATTCTAATGTCTCTTATTTCCTCTGTACCCCATTGTCAGCTTTTGACCCAGTCTCTGCATGATCTCTTCTCTTGCCCCTGACAGCTTTGTGCAGAGGGCATCTAATATAGACTTGGCATGCCCCCCCCCCATGACTTTGCAAAGGTACCCCGCCTAGAGCACCTTTCCTGTGTCACTGGAGTTTCTAACTGGACTAGCCTGCCAGATCCCTTCTCTGGGCAAACAGGATTACCTGGCTGCTGAGGTCCAGGCCACTGGAAGGCTCATTGTGCTGCTGGATCCCGAGGCTTTCCTGTGCACACAGGGTTCTTCCCTGGGTCTCTGGAGTTCTGTGTCACTGTGGGTGCTGCCTTTGGTGAGATTTTGGCTTGGTCACCACTCACTGCTTAAGATGTTGGAGGTCTGTGCCGCTTTCAAGCGCTTGGATTATTTATCTGGATTTCTTGAGGCTGCCGGCCAGTCCACAGCAGGTCAGTTGTGTGCTCGAGATTTTTGCAGTGGATCCCACAGTTCAGAGTTATTGGATTCCTTCCACCATGATTCCTGTTTCTATTTTGGTTCATGAGCTGTATTTATTTTATCTAGACACTGCCTTCTCAATAGTTGAACTTTTTTGTTACAGCTACCAAGATTTGCTGCATTCTGAGGTTACCATTTTGAATCTCTCCCCGGCAGTTCTTTTTTATTTTTTATTTTGAAACAGGGTCTTGCTAAATTGCTGAGGCTGGCCTTGAATTGTGATCCTCCTGTCTCAAGTACTGGGATTACAGCTGTGTGCCACCAGGTGTTGTTAGAACATTTTTTTTTATGGTACTGGGGTTCTTGGAAACCCTTCCACCTCTAGGCTACACTCCCAGGCCTATTTTTATACTTTTTTATTTGGAAACAGGGTCTCTTATGCCAGCGCGGCTGGCTTTGAACCTTCGCGATCCTCCTGTCTCCAGCTCCCAAGTGTGGGGATTACAAGCATGCACCACCACACCTGGCTCTTGTTAGAACACTTTTAAAGCACCTAAGAAGCAAAGAGATATGGGGAAAGGGTGGAGAGGTGGTGATGAATCCGATGAGGTTAGAAATATCCCTGCAGCAGAAACAAGACTGATGAGTTCTTTAGATCAAGTAGATTTGCTCAAGTAGATGAGCTTCGAAATCTAAACTTACAACCCAGAGATAGACTCTCTGTTGCCAATTAGGCAGGATGGTTGTTGTTGCTGCTGTTGTTATTTGTTTGGTACTGGGGATTGAAATCAGGGGTGTTCTACCTTTGAGCTACATCCCAGCCCCTTTTATTTTTTTGTTTGGAAACAGTATCTCATTAAGTTGCTGAGAGTTGTTGTTTGTTGCTCAGAGTTTTTGAGAGTTATGTTGTGGAGGCTGGCCTCCAACCTGCAATTCTCTTGTCTCAGTCTCCCAAGTACTTTGTTTATAGGTGTGCACCACCACTCCCAGCTGCCAATTCAGTTTTGACTTTGGAAAGACCTCAGAAGGGTAGTCTATGAGGAAAGACTTTCCCAGCTGTGCTTCTGGATCTACTGCCTTAGGTAATCCCTTCTACATCATTTTCCTTTCATAAATGGAGGGTAGGTGGGAACTAGAAACGTGTTCATAGAATGACTCTGTGCCTCAAATGTTAGAAGATGAGTAATTTCAACAGAAAATAAAGAGAAGCTAAAATATGTACATTCTTATTATAGCTACATAATAACATTCAGAAATAATGTTTGAGTAGCAGCAACAATCTTATTATTTATTTATTTATTTATTTATTTATTTAGTGTGTGTGTGTGTGTGTGTGTGTGTGTGTGTGTGTGTGTTTTACTGAGAACTGAACCTCCAAGCTATACCCTCAGCCCTTTTTTAGTTTTTTATTTTAAAATAGGGCCTAAGTTGTTGAAGCTTGCTGTGAACCCATCATCCTCTGGTCTCCATCTCCCTGGAATTACAGGGGTACACCATCATAACCAGCTTCTTTATTGATCTTTTTAGACAATACTGCCATAGAAACTCCAGAACTGACTTCCACTTCAACAAAATAGCAATTAATTGAAGTTCTCTCTTTCCTCTATAAACTATTATTTTCTTTGTCTTTATTTTTATGGTGTTGAGGATGGAACCCAAGGCTTCACACATGAACTGCAAGGACTCCACCCTGAGCTCATCCTCGGCCTGCAAACTGCTGTACTGCATTGCTCACAAACTATTAATTAGATACAGGCACTTTTGCTATTCTCTTTCTCTCAAAAATCAGCAGACTAAGCAGACAAAATAATACAACTAATGGAATGTAAGAGAAGATTTTACAAAGTAATTAAAAATATAGCTGGATGTGGTGGCACATTCCTGTAATCCCACTACTTGGTAAACTGAGACAGAAAGGTCGCAGGTTCAAGGTCAGCCTCAGTGACTTAGTGAGGCTCTCTGCAACTTAGTAAGACCTTATTTCAAATAAAAATAAAATGGGGGGAGGGGAAGGTGTAACTAGGAGGTAGAATATAGAATCACGTAGGTCTCACTACCTGGTCACAATGTTATTAAGTTAGAAATCAAGAACAAAAAGATAATTTTGGGGGGTGGGAGAGAAAATAATTACTCCTAAATAGTTTGTGGCTCCAAAAATACCATAATGGAAAATAGAAAGTACTTGAAACTGAAGGATAATGGAGATAATGCTGTACTAAGTTGCATTATCTTTTTAAGTCATTTTTTTTTGTGTGTGTGGTACTGGGGGTGGAACCCAGAGGCTTTCTAATTCCAGGCTATACTCCCAGACCTTTTTAATATTTTATTTGGAAACAGGGTCTCACTAAGTTGCTGAGAGCCTCACTAAGTAGCTGAGGCTGGCTTAGAACCCATGCGATCCTCCTGTCTCAGCCTCCCAAGCACGGGGATTACAAGCGTGTGCCACCACACCCGGCTTTTTCAAGTCATTTCTGCTCTACATCATGGAAGATTTATCCATTTTAACCCACTACCATGTCCTGGCAGGGGCCACCCTGGGAAAAGAGTTATTTCTCACATACTGATCTCATGCTTGGCCATCTGGTTTGTTTTGGTAATGAAGTGTGAGTAAGTTGATATATGGGCCACTTGTGATCAGAAGTCTTGAAGTGCCACTGCTTAACTCATTCTGCCAGAGATGGACATGCCACAGATTACTGTCTCTCCAGGCTGGATCTCAGGAGACCACAAAGTCACAGTGAACAGTCAACATGTAAAAAATAAGTTTTGGTATGACTTTCCACTGGGAATGGGTTGCTTACTACAGTACAATTTAGCCACAGCTAACTGATACAGGATATATATATATATATATATATATATATATATATATATGTTTTATACTTGTGAGTTGAAATACTATTGGAAGTCCTAAAGTAATTAGACAAAGAAACAAAGCCAAGTGTGGTGGCACACAACTGTAATCCCATTGCTTTGGAGACTGAGGCAGGAGGATTACAGTTTTGAGGCCAGTCTCAGCAACTGTCGGGAATCCTGCCCGACAGCCTACGGGGCTTGGAGAAATGATGAGTACCAAACCCACGAGCCGGAAGTCAAGTCAAGCGAGATCTCATTTACTTCTCTCCAAGCCATCCTTTATATAGTACCAAGCCACGAGGGGAATTCCCATGAGAATTAAGAGCAGAATGTCTTGTACTGCTCTCCTTTTTCGCCCTCCCCAATCAAAAGGGGGGATGGGCATTGATTTCTCCTCAAGGATAATATTTATATTGGAGAGCAGGGAGGCAAGGGTGCAAACGCCTGCATTTAATATTTCCCTTGCCTTACCTGCGTCTCCAAAGCCTGGCATACTATACCGTATTTGCAGGGACAGGATGACGAACATTAGGGTTTTCATGACTTCTTTTAAAATAAAAAACAAAGGACTCATTTCAGGGATTTCCTCTTCCCTGGAATCATAATTACCAGTTATTGTAGGCAGGTGTTTGATATCTCTTGCTGGGACCCAAAGTGGTCTTTTATCATCATAGGGGAAGACACACCCAAAGCCCCTTCTTGCAGTTATGAGGGGATCTGGGCCCCTCCACATTCCCATCAGGGGATCTCTCCATTTTACTTTGATAGAGAAAAAGGGAATCTCTGTGGTCCAATGCCTATGAAAAGGGGACAGGTTGGAGTCTTTTGAAAAATTTAAAATATTTAGGGTTAATAATGCTTTTCTTAATTGATCATGTGGGGGTAGCGACTCCCCCGTTTGTTTTTGTAATTGAACTTTTAGGGTATGATTATATTTATCTATTAAAGCTTGTCCTTTTGGGTTATACGGAATGCCCGTAGTATGAATAATTTTCCATAATTGAAGGAAGGAGGCGAAATGTTGACTAATAAAACAAGGGCCATTATCAGTTTTGATTTGTTCGGGAATACCAAGAATAGCAAAACATTGAAGAAGGTGACTTATAGCATGTTTTGTCTTTTCACCCGAATGAGCTTGAGGTCCAAGCAGCCCTGGAATAGGTATCTATGGAAACAAAACTATACTTGAGTTTTCCAAATGGTTGAAAATGAGTTACATCCACTTGCCATAATCCATTGGGGCGTAGTCCTACCGGGTTGACTCCTGGCGATTGAAGGGGGGGTATTTGCAAGAAGGGTTGGCAAGATTTACAAGTGCGAACAATTCTTTTTAAATCCTTAGTAAGGATTTGAGGATATTTGTGGTTTAATCCTCTCCCCATGGCCTCTTCTATACATAGGGCTTGAACTTTTGTGTAGGCCATCGCCTGTCCCTTCTGAACGCCCGTCCCTTTTGAACGGCACTCGCCCATCTCTTTAGGGCCTATCATCCCATGTACAACTGCTGTTGTTCCAGCATGCCAAAGGCTGTTTATCTTGGAGACCTGCCGCGGCCCAGTGCAAAATTTACACCCTTTTCCCCTGATTTTTAAGGGCCAGCGAGAGCTCACCGGACGCCGCCGGAACCTGGACACTTTCCAAAGCACAGGCCCCTCTCTTGGGAGGGGCCCATTCCCTGGCACCCTGCCCTTCACAAAGAAAAGAGAACTCTCCCCGGGGCTCCTGCCGGCTTCTCCAGGATCGGTCACGTTACCGTACTGGATGCCTCGCGGCAACCATCTCTTCCACTTTGGACTTGGGGATCTGAACCTGACTCCCTTTCGATCAGCTCTAGTATAAATTAAATATTTAGAATTTTTATCTCCAATTGTGATAACCATTTTGGGTCTTAACCCGGTTACCAGAGGTACTGTCCAATGGATCTTGGTGGAACCGCTCCTCTTTTTTAAGGGGGCTGGGGGAAGCCCCCTTGGGCGGTTAAAGGCTCCCCCATTTAAGTTAAATTTGGACCAGCAGTGCTGGGCCCAATGAAAGCCATTAAGGCATTTGGGGCAGGGCATCTGGGGAGTTTCCACTTTCTTTCCTCCTCCCATAGGAGGCGTGGCCTGGGACGCACATTTTCGGTGGAAATGGCCCTCCCTTACGCATCTGAAACACGTGGCGGGGGCAACCCTTGATTGCTGTATTACCTGTATCAGTCTGTAAGCCCTCCCGTTGCCCTTCCTTTACCACAACTGCCATAGTTTGGAGTTGATGGCTCATAGAGCCAACGTCCCGAGAGGCCACGATCCATCTCTCTAAAGTATGCCCCTTCAACCCCGCGCAGGCCAGCTTATGGTCGGCTGTCATTCCGTCCCACACAAGCATTTTGACAAGCTTGTCTCCCAGTGGACCGGCTGGAAACCTTTTCCCAAGGCTGTTATACACTCTCTCTATAAATGTAGGTAGATCCTCACCGGGCTTTTGAGTGATTGCCGCAATAGGGGCCTCAGTGGGCCCATCGTCTAATTTTCTCCATGCTGCCAGTGCACCCGCCCTAACCTGATCCTGGTATGGGGGGGACAAGGCCGCCTGCTGTAGGCCAGTGGTATGCGGCTCAGCCATCACCGTAAGCATGCCGTAGGTTAAGGGGATGGCCGGGTTGGCATCTAATTTAATATAAGCATCTATTAAAGTAGGTAACAAATTTACTACATAAAAACTATCTGACAATAAATTTATAGACTCAAAAAATCTTTGTAGGGCTAGGGCTATGGAAAAAGGTTCCTTGAATTGGCAGGATCCTTTTATAGGCTGGAAGATGGTTTTTTGGAGCTGAGGATCCATTCCTTTTACAAAAGTGGAATAAATAATCACGGAGGCCCCTTCGTGCCCTCGGAGCAGGGCTGAGCCCAGAAGAAACAGCCAACAGGCGGAGCCCAGGATCAGCAGCCACCAAGCAAGGGTGGCGGCAGGGCGTGCATCCCTGTTCCGAGCTGGGGCTGGGGCTGGGGCTGGGGCTGGGGCTGGCAGGGAGGTGCAGCCACTAGGCAGCCTGGGAGGCGCAGCCTGCTGGGCCAGCCCTTCCACTAGGGTTCCTCCGGCACCCGCTTCGCCCGCATATGGCAGTGGAGGGGAGGGTACGGAGAATGAATTGGCCAGGGAAAGGGGCTGTGGGGAGTCCTTGGCATCCCCAAAGAAATTGGGAGGGTTTTTAGGGGCTTCAGGACCAGAGGGGGGTATATGCTCAGCAACCCCATTTTTCTCTGGCTTGGGGATATGTTCAGCGAGTTTATCTGGGGGTCGCGGGGGAAAACAACTTTTAAGCGTGGAGACGGTGGGGAGAACTGCAAGGGGAGGGATCTCCCCTTTCTCTGTCTGGGCTCACCTAACCAGCCCCTCAACTTGATCCCAGGTTTCCCAATCATAAAGATTACTTTCAGGGAGCCATGGGGCAGTTTTTAGAAGAGACCCCCAGGCCTGGGTGGCTTGGTTATCAGCGAGATTAAGTCCTCGGCTCTTGAGAACGAGTCTAAGGGATTCTAGGGCAGGGTCAGGTTTAGAACTGGACTTCCCCATATTAATAGCCACATTAATATATGGGGGGATACTCACCCAAAGACCGATTGCTTGCCAGCGATTTCTTTCATTAGGGTGTGAAGAGGGGGTCCTCACACGGGGCACCAGACTGTCGGGAATCCTGCCCGACAGCTGACGGGGCTTGGCGAGATGATGAGTACCGGACGACTCGAACACAAACCCACGAGCCGGGAGTCAAGTCAAGCGAGATCTCATTTATTTCTCTCCAAGCCATCCTTTATATAGTACCAAGCCACGAGGGGAATTCCCATGAGAAGTAGCCTAGCCTATCCGGGATAAAGATCACTAGCACGCAGTTTACAGCCAATCCCAGGCCAGTACATGAGCCATTCATGTGTGCGGGAAGCTCCTTTAAAGGTAGAAAGGGAAAAACCGCTCAGTCTCCCCACCCATAATGAATGGGGAAACCACGCCTTCCTAGCTTCCTCCAGGCGCCATATTTGCCCCTTTTTTGCTGAATCACTTTACTTAAAGTTTTGCCTTAGGCTGTAGGCCGCTCAGGCCGAATCTCCTTAGGCGCTGTATGGACACACCCCATCAAGCAACTTTGTGAGACCCTTAGTGAGGTTTAAATGAGAGGCTGCATTATTTCAACAGGGAGAACGGTAGTGCTGCTATTGCTGTCCTTTGAAGTGTGATGAGAGGTGTGTATAGAGATGTGGAGTGGCACCTGGACATTGTGGCACATACCTGTAATCCCAGTACTTGGAAGTCGGAGTCAAGATGATTATAGGAGCCGGGTGTAGTGGTGCACGATTGTAATCCCAGTACTTGGGAGGCAGATTTAGGAAGATTGCAGGTTCACAACCAGCCTCAACCACTTAGTGAGGCCTTCTGCAACTTAGTGAGAGCCTGTTTCAAAATAAATGATTAAAAAAGCCTGGGGTTTAGCTCAGAGGTAGAATGTCCAGGACTGGGGAAAAAAAAAAAAAGGATCATAGGTTCACAGCCAGCCTCAGCAACTTAGTGAGTTGCTGTGCAACTTAGTGAGACCCTGTTTCAGAATATAAATAAATAACAAATAAATAAATAAAGCAGGCAAGCAAGCTGGGGTGTAGCTCAGAGGTAGAATGCCTCTGAGTTCCATCCCCACGACCACAATAAAGGAAAAAAAGAAGAAAGGAAAAAGAAAAGGTCAGAGGGCATATGTAGAGTGCCAAGAAGGCCAAGCATTGTGGGCAGAGTGGACTGGAACCCAGTGCCCATTCTCAACCTTCTTTTGGCTTACCTTTTTAGTGTAACCTCATTTTCCAGATTTCTCAGAAGGTGAGGGTCTAGAGGAAAACTAGGATCTGCCAATGAAAGGCATGGTGCCAGATTTTCCTGCGGCAATGTTCTAGTATCCAAGCACTTGCTTTGTAGAAGCCCAGAGGGTTTGTTGTGGAGGTAGTGGTAGTAATAGCAGCTTCCTGACTCATATGACAACTTCAACAGTGTGTCTTAAAAGTCTGGAATTCGAGGAAGGCTTGCTGACTCCTCCCCTTCCTGGGTGTAGCAAAAGCAGTAGCATTTTGGCTGGTAGTTTTTATTTTGGCATCTTTCCTGGATACTCATTATAGATCCCTACCATCCAATGATTTTGTAATCATCTAATCTTCTATGTTAAGTTCTTTCCTACTTATATTAACCCACAATCCTCCTGTCTCAGTCTCCCCAGTACTGGAAATATAGATTTGTGTCACTACATTTGGCTTCTACTTATATTACGCTTGTAATCCCCACCCTTGGGAGGCGGAGACAGGAGGATCACGCTGGTTCAGAGCCAGCCCCGCTGGCTTAAGAGACCCTGTTTCCAAATAAAAAAATATAAAATAGGTCTGGGAGTGTAGCCCAGAGGTAGAAGGGCTTCCAGGAACCCCAGTACCACCATAAATAAATAAATAAATAAATAAATAAATAAAATGTACACAATAAAATTTTACTCAGTCATAAAGAAGAACAAATTTACGTCATTTACAGGGAAATGGATGGAACTGGAGAACATTATGCTAAGTGAGATTTGTCACAAAAAGTAAGAAATCAGATGCTCTCCCTAATATGCATTATCTAGGGAGAAGATGGGTCATAGGAGGAACTGTAGACAAAGAAGGAGAAACCTTAGATCAGCAAATAAAGTGACCTGAGAGGGATGGGCGGGGGAAATAGGGAAATTCCCTAATGTACATGATGTACCTCCACAAACATGTAAAAGTCAGTCAAACATGAGAAGCCAAACATGAGAAGGAGGAAGGGGGGAAGGAATGAGGTGGGAATTGGGGAAGGGCTAAATGAGTGATGTGTGCATGTATGCCTCTAACATCTTGTACTCCATTGAAATGTATGACTACAATGCGCCAAAAAAATAAAAAATAAAAAAAATAAAATCAGAACTGAAAAAATAAAACCAAACAAACCTTAGCCAGGTGTAGTGGAGCACACTTGTAATCCCAGTACTTGGGAGACTGAGACACTCAGAGGATTGTAGGTTCGCAGCCAACCTCACAATTCTGTTTCAAAATAAAAAATAAAATAGGTCTAGGGGGTGTTGCTAAGAGGTAGAACACCGCTGGGTTCAACCCTCAGTAACATACATACATACACACACACACACAGAAACACACATACACACACAAAAAAAAACTTAGCTGGGCGTGGCAGCACACACTTGTAATCCCAGCATTTGGAAGGCTGAAACCGGAAGATCACAGTTCTCAGACAGCCTCAGCTACTTAGTGAGGTCCCTTGCAATTCAGTGAGACCCCGTTTCAAAAAATATAAAAAGACTAGCTGGGCGTGGTAGCACACGTTTGTAATCCCAGCATTCGGGAGGCCAAGACAGGAGAATCATGGGTTCACAGACAGCCTCAGCTACTTAGTGAGGTCCTTTGCAACTCAGTGAGACTCTGTTTCAAAATAAAGAATAAAAAAATAGGGCTGGAGGTGTAGCTTGGAGGTAGAATGCCTCTGGGTTCCATCCTCAGTACTGAAAAAAAATAAAAATAACAAGACTAAAAACTATACTAAAAATTCCCAAACTCCATTTCCACATTAGTTTCAATGTAAAGAAGTTGTTGAAATATGCTTTCAGGAGTCTGTCTACTGGGTAATAAGCAATCTAGTAAATAAACTCTGAAGTTAACTATTAGTCTGAGCATATATGCTACAAAATTTGGTCAAACAAAAATTTTTTAAATTTATTTGGTGATATTGGGGATTGAACCCAGGAAGGTTCTATTTTCAAGCTACAGCTCCAGGCCTATTTATTTATTTATTTTATTTTATTGATGATCTGGGAATGGAACCCAGAGGCATTTGACCTCTGAGCTATACCCCCTGCCCTATTTTTTATTCTTTACTCTGAAACAGAGTCTCATTAAGTTGCGGAGGACCTAAGTAGCTAAGGCTATCCACAAACTGTGATCCTCTGGTCTCAGCCTCCCACATACTGGGATTACAAGTGTGCGCCACCATGCCCGGCACTATTTTTTGTTTAGAAACAGGGTCTCACTAAGTTGCCAAGAGTCTTGCTACTTGCTGAGGCTAACCTTGATCTTTCTGCTCATCTTCCCAAGTACTGGGATTACAACAAGCATGGGGCACCATACCCAGCTAAATTATTATATTTCTTAAGGAAAATGACTCTTTCTCTCTGAAGTTCAACACATCCATTGTACAAAAATGGCAACTGCCATCTTCAGGTGATTTTTAAGTGACTAGAAGTCATCAGATTAAGATATGGTATTCAATATGTTAGGATTTTCAGCTGGGTGTGGCAATGCACACTTGTAATCCCAACATTTGTGAGGCTGAGACCAGAGGATCGCGGTTTGCGGACAGCCTCAGCTACTTAGTGAGGCCCTCTGCAACTTAGTGAGACTGTTTCAAAATAAAGAATAAAAAAAAAAAATAGGGCAGAGGGTGTAGCTCGGAGGTCGAATGGCCCTGGGTTCCATCCCAGACTCTCTCTCTTCTCTCTCTCTCTCTCCCTCCCTCCCCCCGCCTGCCCCCCCCTCACACACACACACACACACACACACACACACACACACACACAGGTTAGGATTTTCAATTTTTTTATTTTTTAAACTTTATTTTAAAAGTACATTAAAAGCATCAGAAATACAAATCCGGCTTGATGGTTAACATAAGAACAATGGTTACAAAATGTTTTAAAGACATCACATACTTAGCATAACCGTAAAGCAAAAGGAGAACTAATTAGTATACCCTGCAAATTAATCATATTCAACTCAATTCTCATTAGTTTTAGTTCTCATTTTAGCCCTTATGAAGAGACAAGCTATATATGTATATCTATACCTATATTGTTATCATATAGATTATAACATATACATATATGGTAACAATATATGTATAGACAGATACACATAACTTATGAAGAGACAATTTATATCTATATGTATATATAGATATAGACATAAAAGGGCACTAAGAATCTAGCCCACTATGTATTTCATGCAAGTCAAATCAGTAATTTCTTGATGAGCATAAAGAAATTAAATATCTTATATGCACATGCTCAGTTTTCTTTATGCTGTAATTTTTACCTCCCCATGCTGGTCAAATCATCTCAAACTCAAAGGTCACACAGGAAATCTAACATTTAAATTTAAAATTTTACAAGTATAAATTACTTTTGTTATAACCTTTTATTAAATCACATTTGAAATGACTGTCCAAAAAAAGAGATAAATACCTTATAAAATGTGAATCTTCTTGATTAATGTCATTAATTATAAAGCTATTTAGCTTATTGAACTAAATACTATGTATTAAGAAAAAATCTAATTCTTAATTGGACACAATTTTTCAAATGCCCTTGGGAAAGGATATTAGGCTTCCTAAGTCTGTTAAAAAGAGGCAATATACTAACTTATCTCATGAGTTTATTAATAAATGAGAACAGTGTTATATTAAAAATACAAAAGCACAATTGAAGTCAGTAATAGTGACATCGAAAAATAGCATTCAATTACAAAAAGAAAAGTGAGAGAGTGGATATGTTCTCATGTGTTATAAAATTTAATAGCAAAAATAAAGGAAGAAAGGGAGAGAAGTAGGGTCGGTAGGAAAATAAAAGCAAGCAGGGAAGTCAGTCCTAGCAGGTCAATGGAAAAACAAAATAAAATCCTACACTTCACATTTAAATCTCAGGAACAGAAATGACTGAGGAATACTGGAAGGTAAGAGCTGCTAAATGAGGCTGGGCAAGTTCCAGCTGAAGTCTTCTCTGTCTTCTCCATGCCTCCCATTAACTTCATATTTGGGAAATGCCTGAGGGAGGGTGCTGTGCTTGGACTACTTTCCATCCAAAGGAGCAAACTGTCTTTCCTGCCTAATAATAATTCTAAATATAACAGCTAATAAAAATAGGTCTTGTTTCTTGATGCTTGAGCATAACAGTTCCTGAATTCTAGTGAGTTCAAATACTGTGTAATGAAAATATTTTTACATAAAAATATGAGTTCACAGTTGTTATCCTAGAAATCACAGGTATAGAACAAAATTAGTTTCAGGTATAGAAATACTGAATCTAGACGCCCATTTCCAGTTTAAGATTATCAAGAGAGCCGGACATTGTGGCACACACCTACAATCCCAGCTACTCAGGAATCTGAGGCAAGTGGGTCACAAGTTCAAGGCCAGCCTGGGTAACTTAACAACACCCTATCTCAAAAAGAAATATAAGATGGGGAGCAGGACTGGCAGTATAGCTAAGTTTTGCTTAGCAAGTGCAAGGGCCTGAGTTCAATCCTCAAGACTGCCAAAAAACATTAATAGGAGAAAAACAAAAACAATTAGTTTAAAAATAGATAATTTTGAGAATTTTTCTATAATAATCCTATATAAATAAAGGCAAAAAGGAAGTTATTTTTATTTTGTTTTGTTTTTGTGGTACTGGGGGTGGAACCCAGGGGCTTTTCTACCTCAGGGCTATACTCCCAGAGCTTTTTTATATTTTATTTGGAAACAGGGCCTCACTAAGTTGCTGAGAGCCTCACTAAGTAGCTGAGGCTGGCATCGAACCTGTGTGATCCTCCTGTCTCAGCCTCCCAAGTGCAGGGATTACAAGTGTGCGCCACCACGCCCGGCTAGGAAGTTATTTTTAAATAGTTACTTGAACACTCTCAGGTGGCTAATAATTCTTCTCCCACAGTTGGCAAACATAAGTCAGAACCCTCCTAATCTCAACTCCTTGCCTTGTTAAGCCTAAAATCATGTGGAGCCTGCTCCCCTGTGGGGTGGTCTTCTTCACTAGGATCCTGGGATAAAATGATTCCAGAATACAATCATTCGCTTGTAGCTGGGCTTGGTGGTGCATGCTGTAATCCCAGTACTCGGAAGGCTGAGAGAGGAGGATTTTAGGTTAGAGGTCAGCCTCAGCAACTTAATGAGGCCCTCATCAACCTATCGAGAACCTGTTTTAAAATAAAAATAGAATAGGGCTTGGGGTACAACTTAGAGGTAGAATGCCCCTGAGGTTCAATCACTTGTATCCCCCAATTCAATTGTAACAAGCAAAACCATCTTTCTTTTTTATTTTTTATTTTATTTATTTATTTTTCTTGTGGGTCTGGGGATGGAACCCAGGGGCATTCGACCTACGAGCTACACTCCCTGCCCTATTTTTTATTCTTTTTAATTTGAAACAAGTTCTCACTAAGTTGCAGAGGGCCTCACTAAGTAACTGAGGCTGTCCGTGAATCACGATCCTCCAGTCTTAGCCTCCTGAATGTTGGGATTACAAATGTGCACCACCATGCCTTTTAAAAAGAACTGTATAGGTATTCAACTGACAAAGGATAATAATGTCTATAATAAGAAATGTTGGGCATGGTGGCACGTGCTTGTAATCCCAACATTTGGGAGGCTGAGATGGGAGAATTGTGGTTCGCAGACAGCCTCAACTACTAGTTAGGCCCTTTGCAACTCAATAAGACCCTGTTTAAAAATAAAGAGTAAAAAGTAGGGCTGGGGTACAGCTCAGGGGTAGGATGCCCTGGGTTCCTTTCCCAGTACCTCAAGAAAATCAATAATAATAATAATAATAATAATAATAATAATAAATTCTTAGTTGACTGTCTTATAAAAGGAAAGTACCTAATGCCTATTTAGGAATTTTGATAAGAATAGAAATTTAAGTAACATATTTTTACTTTCTGTTTTAATAATATGTTGTTTATTCAAATAAGCCTACTATCAAAAAGGGTATATCATTCCCTATTTCAACACTTGAGAGAATCAACTTTTATATTTTTATAAAAATAACATCTTCAAGCTGGGTGTGGTGGCACAAGCCTGTAATCTCAGTTATTGGGAGGCTGAGACAGGAAGATTGCAGGTTCAAAGGACAGCCTCAGCAAATAGTGAGACTCTCATCAGCATAGTGAGACCCTGTTTCAAAATAAAAATAAAATAGGGCTGGGGTATAGCTTGGAGTTTGAATGTCCCTGGGCTCAATGCCCAATACAAAAAAAAAAAAAAAAGGCATCTTCAGTCTGTGGCTATAGGATAAGAAGTTCCGAGGCTGGCCAGGACAATTTAGAGAGAAGAGAGACTGTCTTAAAATAAAATTTTAAGAGCTGAGGATGTATCTCAGAGGTAAAAACACTCCTAGGTTCAATCCCTAGTAGAAAAACAAAAACAAAAACAAAAACACCTCATACTTTTATATTTTTTTTCAAAAAGTCTACCCAGAGCTCAGGGTGTAGTTTAGAGTTGGAGCATATACTTGGCATGCATGAGGCCCTGGGTTCAATTTCTAGCACACAAAAAAAAAAAAAAAGAAAAGAAAAGAAATAAAACCCAACCAATATATACTTTGAAGACCCACAATGGTGACCCAAAGGACTGTAATCTGTTCATTTCCTCCTTTAACAGCATCATCATTCTTTGTATCCATTTTTTAAAAGTTCAGTATTAAAAATTGGGCCACAGGCCAGGGCAAAAATCTCAATAAACTTTTACATCAAATCTTAAAATGTCAAGAAACTACAAAGAAAATGAAGATGGTAATTCTTCAGACCCCCCCCCAAAAAAAAACTGCCAGTTCTTTAGCTAAATCTTTAAATTTTGATCTGACACACTGATTTCAAAAACTTTTAAAAAATAATTGCTATTAGAAACAAACAACAACAAAAAAAAAAAAACATTTGCACTTATGGCCATAATCTCAGAACTTGGGAGGCTGAGATAAGAGGACTGTAGGTTTGAAGCCAGTATGTGGTAACAGGGAGACCCTGTTTCAAAATTCAAAAAAAAAAAAAAAGGGCTGGGGTCTAGTTCAGAGGTTAAAGCCTGCCGTGGGTTCAATCCCCAGTACCACACACAAAACACAAACAAAAATAAACATTTGTACATGGTGCTCTACCTCTGACTTCACACAGAGGGGACTGGAATATGCCTGGCGGAAGTGCTGTCACACTCCTGCACTAAGTCATTAGTAGTGTGATAGTGCATGGCGATGTATGAGCTGGCAAATCCGAAAGAGTTTCCTGGTTGGAATTTTTGCGGGCTGCTCTCCTGGGAAGGGCTGCTGTTGTAGATGCTGTAGTATGGTTCAATCCGTGTGTTGATGGGGGTTGAGCTGCTCTGGGCACAGTGCTGGTGTCCAGCAGAGACCTTGGGACTGACCACACTTTCCTTGGAATGACTTGGGCCACAAGCCTGGTCCACAAATTTCTTCTGTGGCTTTGGCGACAACATGTAGGCCGAGTTGGTTTCATGATGGGAGGATTTGTTTCTGTTGACCTCCAGGCTTCCCTTCCCCACAGCCCGGAGGCGAGTCTTCTGTTTGCAGCAAAAGAAACCCAGGCCAGTGTTGTGGAGGCACCAGAGCACTTTCCTTCTCAGCCCCGCGCTGTTCCTTGAATAGATAAAAGGGTTTAATCCTGATTTTAAAAATATAAGGGTAAATCCAAACAGTTCAAACTGGTAAAGGATGAAACTCCCATTGTTGGACAGAACCACCTGCACCAAGGAGATCCCCAGTGGAAGACAGCACACCAGGACAGACAGCACGATGATCACACAGGTGACCACGGCTTTGGAATCCTTGGCAGTGGAGAGGTTGATGGCTGAAACCAGCTGGAGCCGGCTGGCTGTAGGTGTTGGCAGCTGGTTGGGACTCTTGATATGCCCATGGGTCTGAATGTGCTGAAGTTTGTTGTAATTCTGGTTCCGGTACAGAGCTGGCATGGTACAGTGGATGGGATCTCCTCCTGCCTTTACAGGGACCCCCATGAAGGGCTGTGGCCTGGAAGCATCGACTGTGATGACCGGGGGGCACTTCCTGACTTGTGCGTTCTTGCGCAGGGTCTGAGCGATCATGATGTAGGAGACGGACACCACGGCGATGCAGAAGGTGAAGTCAACTACATAGAGGGACAGAATAACTTTCCCTTCTCCAGCCATCAGACTGGACATGGGAAGGCACAGGTGGGACTTACTGGTTTTCAGGGTGGCCAGGGTGGCAAGGGTGAAACTAGTTGCCCAGAGAAGCAGAGTGAGCAGCAAGGTGCAGGGGAAGGAGGCTGTGCGATTAGGCTGCTTCCCCAGCACCATGCGGAGCCGGTGCAGGGCAATCACAGCCACCGTCTTGAGGGACATGATGATGAACCCCGAGCTGGTGAGATGGAAGGTGAAGCAGAAAGCATCTGGGATGCCACTGGCTGAGCTGAAGAACAGCACGAAGGTGAACATGGGGGCCGTGACCCCACAAATGAAGAGGTCACAGAAAGACAGGTTCAGGATCATGAAGTCAAAGTTGGTTCTGAATTTCCTGAAGGCTGGATCAAAGAAGGACAAAAACACAATAAAGTTGCCATAAGAGCCCAGGCAGAAGATAACCGCGAGCAGAAAAGTACAGGTGACCAGGGTGGCCATGTGGATGAGATCCTGGAGATCCTCCTGGAGAGAGGTGCCGTTTCCTCCCTGCGGCTGCTGCACAGATAGCAAGGTGGCATTGGGCACATCCTGAAGGGGGGCTGTTGAGTTCATCTTCAGAGAGTAACGTCTCTTCTTTTTATTCTCCCAAAATCTCAATGGGAAGGGAGTCAGGGCCTCAACTCACAGATGAGTGACACGTGACAAGAGAGGCCCAAGGCAGATGAGCCTGCACACAAAAATGCACACCCAGAGACAGAAAGGGGATAATGGTGAAACAGAAAGGATTGATACTGTGATCTCATCCTTCACAGAAGCACTAGAATCTTCCAGTTCTGTACTGGTATACGGAAAGCACCCTCTACACAAAGTTGGGTACAGAATAGACACAAATGCCTCACAATATATCTACCCAACTAATATTTAGTTCTAAGACATGGTGGTTTGCAGGACTTTAGGTGTCATCTGGAAAGCATGTTTAAAAAGTCTACGTATCACCTAGAGGGCAGAACCTTTGGGATTCTGCTGAAGGGGTATGCAGATGTAACTTGTAGAAACATTTCTGTGGCAGGCACTGGAAATAGACACAAACACAGTCTCTCCATCAGAAATCACAGCAACTGCAGCCTAATGTGGTTGTAGGGTGTTATGGAAGCAGAGAAGGAGGGACCAAATCCTGGGGAGGATCAGGGAAAGGATGAAAGGGGGTTTGATGCGCAGGAACAAGCTGGGTGAAAGGTGAAGATCTGGGAGACCGACAGGCAGCAGGTGGCTGAGGCAAGAAATAGCATGCCCTCCAAACATAAGCAAGAGGGAACTGCCGATATATAATGTGGCCCTATACTTTGGTCCCACAAATCACTAACAAATCCTTATTCTTTCTCTAGGAAGAATTCTTTATTTCTCAGCGTTTATACTTTTCCCCCAGCTTGATTTCTTGGCCAATTGCATATCCTCCTTTAGAAAAATAAACTCTGTGAAGGACATTTGTGAGGGGAAATCAATGTACCAAAGATTATCTGGAATTCTTTTTTTTTTTTTTTTTTTTTGGTGGTACTAGGGATAGAACCCAGGGGCATTCTACCTCCGAGCTACACCCCCAGCCCTATTTTTTATTCTTTAATTTTGAAACACGGTCTCACTAAGTTGAGGAGGGCTGAACTGTGATCCTACGCTCTCAGCCTCCCGAGTGCTGGGATTACAAGCGTGTGCCACCATGCCCGGCAAGATTATCTGGAATTCTATTAGAAACTATACAAGGTACCAAGTACCACTATGGCTCTGGGATGTGGCTCAGTGGTAGAGTGCTTGCTTAGCATAAGCTAGGCCCTGGATCTGAATCCCCAACACAGCTAAAACAAATGAAAAACACCCAATAACTACAACAAACCAACCAAACAACAACAAAAAACTCCACTATTTTGTAAACTCTAAATAAACGTGAGTTATCATTATTTCAACAGAAATACACTCATGATGAACAGGAGGCACACACTCTTGGGCTCATTCACTTAACTTACATCAATTATGTGCACACCACAGGCCAGCATTATGCTAGATGCTAAAGGTATAAAGATTAATAAGCTCTAACCTCTACTTTATAAGAACTCTTCCTACTCCTTTAATCTCTTAGCCATTCTTTTTCTATTGTACAATGAAATTTAAAGTTTACTCACATAAATCTTCTACATTGTTTCAAACACAATTGTTTCAAACATTGTGTGGTCTGGTGTCCAAACTGCTCTCAAAGATGCTTCTCGCAAAACAGACCAAGTTATTCAGTGCTCTGCTCTTGGCAACCCAAAACTATTTGCTTTAATCCAACATTTTAGGAACAACCAATTGCACTAGGAAGTCCAGGGTTGATGTTCAGAATATTTAAACATCAGCTCAAGCTGACTCCCACAGGACTCCAGCTGTCAACCCTTTGTTTGCTGGATCAAGGGGCATACTGAAGAATGTGCCAGGTCTGTGAGGGGCTATTAGTGCTCCAAGCAGCAGCTATGGACTCCCCACCACAGAAGCTTCTCAGCATTTAACAGTGAAGGTCAAACAAATATCAGTCCTGGGAAACCCACATAACCAGTGTCCTTCATTAAGGAAAAAGCCTCTACTACATTCCTAACCATATCTAGCTATCCTTTTTTCTTCCTTCCTCCTTCCTTCCTTCCTTCCTTTTTTTCCTGGAGATTGAACTCAGTACATCCTACCTCATGGATACATCCCCAGCCCTTTTCATTCTTTATTTTGAAATAGGGTCTCACTAAGTTGCTGAGGCTGGCCGCAAGCCTGCAGTTCTCTTGTCTCAGCCTCCCAAAGACTACTGGAATTACAGGCAAGCACCACCAAGCCTGGACGCCTGGCCCTCTTAATGGTCATATAGAATAGATCATGAAAATATGGACAAGTTTTCCTCTGGAAAGCGAAACCAACTTTTTTGCACTTTCCTTTAAAAAAAAAGTTGTGGAAGAGAATAACATAAATCCTGAACTTTTGCTTCTTGATTAGAATTAAATAATAATAGCTTGTATTGCTTCCAGTGATAAAATATTATATACCTGTTTCTGAACCCTTTTGATATATTTATAGAAAAAGACAACTTTTTGCTGTTTATGAAAATTGTTCATACACATATTATATGACACAATGAAATCCATTATTTTATATAAGCAATATAAGAAAAAATTTTAAAACTAAGGTTTTCCAAATCTTTAAAAACATTTGTTAACTGGGGGCTGATCATGGTGCTGCACACCTACCATCCCAGTACTTGGAAGGCTGAGATAGGAGGATCATAGGTTCGAGGCCAGCCACAGCAACTTACTGAGCTCTTGTTTCAAAATACACGTCGGGGGTGGTGGTGCACGCTTGTAATCCCCGTGCTTGGGAGGTGGAGACAGGATTGAGCAGGTTCGAAGCCAGCCGCACTGGCTTAAGAGACCCTGTTTCCAAATTAAAAAATATAAAATAGGTCTGGGAGGGTAGCCCAGAGGTAGAAGGGCTTCCAGAACCACCAAAAACAACAACAACAAGGGCTGCGGGTATATCTCACAGGTAGAACGTGCCTGGGGTTCAACCTTAGTAACCCCTATGACACAAAAAACCCTTTGAGGAAGCAGGAAGAGAAGAGATATAACAGTGCTGATAGCAATCCCTTTGCTCCCCAACTAAGGGCTTCCTCTTTGGAATAAGAGGAATAAAGAGAAGTAAAGAGGGAAGCAGAAACTTGTTCTGGGAGAAATGAGAAGAACGAAGAGTTTGGAATGAGATGTTAAGGGAAATAAAGAGTAAGTGAGGAATCCTGAAGACGTTGAATGATGGAAGTTGAGGCCTGGGCAGCCCAGTGGGAAGGACTGCTAGGGAAATGAGCTGAGGAGGCGCCACATCAGCCAAAGATGGGAAGGAGAGAAGAACAGGATGTGGGGGTACTGAGGGGCAGCCTTCACTTAGCAGTCACTTTTTTTCAATAAATTAAAAAAAAATAGCCGGGTGTGGTGGCGCACGCTTGTAATTGAGGGGCAGCTTTCACTTAGCAGTTACTTTTTTTCAATAAATTAAAAAAAAAATAGCCGGGTGTGGTGGCGCACGCTTGTAATTGAGAGGCAGCTTTCATTTAGCAGTTACTTTTTTTCAATAAATTTTTAAAAATAGCCGGGTGTGGTGGCACACGCTTATAATATCTGCGCTTGGGAGGCTGAGACAGGAGGAAAGCACAGGTTCGAAGCCAGCCTAGCTGTCTTAAGAGACCCTGTTTCCAAATAAAATATTAAAAAAAAATAGGTCTGGGAGTGTAGCCTGGAGGTAGAAGGTCCCTGGGTTCCATCCCCAGTACCACCACCAAAAAATAAATAAATAAATAAATAAATAAAGAAAGAAAGAAAGGAGGATTTCAGGTCAGGAAATACTGGCAAGGCACTTAGCAATACCTTTAGTACACTTTTACTGAGTGCACCAGGGAAGTGTTCTGTGTCACATACTTTTTTTTTAAGGTACTAGAGAATGAAACCACAGAAATTCTACCCCCTAACTACACCCAGACCTTTTTATTTTGAGATAAAGTCTTATCCAGGCTGGTCTTAAACTTGCAATCCTCCTGTCTCAGTCTTCTAAATAGTAGGATTACAGGTGTATATCACCTTGCCTAGCTGTTCCACACTATTTTTTTTTGTGTGTGTGTGTGTGTGTGTGTGTGTGTACTGGGGATGGAACCCAGGGACATTCTACCTCAGAGCTACATCCACAGTCCTATTTTTTATTATTTTGAAAAAGAGTCTCACTAAGTTGCAGAGGGTCTCACTAAGTAGATGAGGCTGGCCAAAGACCTGTGATCCTCCTGTCTCAGCCTCCCAAGTACTGGGATTACAAGTGTATGCCACCACGTCTGGCTTGTTCTACACTATTAACTTATTAAATTCTCAAAAAAAAAAAAAAAACCCTGAAAGAGTATACTATTTATTTATGGTTTTATTTGTGGTACTGGGGATTGAACCTAGAGGCATTCTACTTCTGAGCTATATCCCTGGTCCTATTTTATTTTTATTTTGAAACAGAGTCTTGATAAGTTGTGGAGGGCCTCACTAAATTGCTGAGGCTGGCCTCAAACCTGTGAATCTCTTGTCTCAGTCTCCCAGGTACTGGTATGACAGGTGTGCTCCATTGTGCTCAACTTGAAAAAGTATAACGTCTTCATCTGAGTCAGAGAGGGGTCATTTAGAAGAGCAGTAGAGTTTGAACTTGAACCTAAGTTATTGCTTTTTGAAGCCCACATCCTGTAACATGCTGAGCAAAATAGCAAAGAGATCAAGGAAGAATCCCCATGTCAGTAGTTATTTCCAATGGTTATAACTTATTGGTTGGTTATTATAGGCCAAGCCCTTATATATGTTATCAAACTTTATTCTCATAATAATCCTATGAAGTAGGCATTGCTTCCCAACTAAAGGTTCCTGGAACACAAAATTGTAATATATTGTAATATATCTATATATTATATATAAATATATATTTATTTATCTTTATCTCTAGCTATAAATCTATATATAGGTATCTATATAAGTACTACACATATATTGATACACTCACACTTTTGTATACCTTTTTGGTAGACTTGATGAATGAAGTTCCAGTTAAGTAATCAGAAGCAGGGCACAGTGGCACACGCCTGTAATCTCAGTATTTGGTAGACAGACAGGAGGATTGCAGGTTTGAGGCCATCCTCACCAATTTTAGCAAGACCCTCAGCAACTCATAGAGATACTGTTTCAAAATAAAAAAGAGGGCTGGGTGTGGTGGCACACACGCTTGTAATGCCAGAATTTGGGAGGGACCATGGTTCTTGGCCAGCTTCAGCTACTCAGTGAGGCCCTGCTTCAAAATAAAGAATAAATAATAAGGCTGGGGGTGTAGCTTGGAGATAGAATGACCCTGGGTTCCAACTCCAGTACTGCAAAAAAATTAAATAAATTAAATAAATAAATAAATAAACAAAATTTAAAAAGGGGTAGGGTTGTAGACTGGAGGTAGAATGCCCCTAGGCTCAAATGCTAGTACCATCCCCCCAAATAATTACAAATCATTTTTAAAAGAAGCAATCAGGAGCCGTGCGTGGTGGCACACGCTTGTAATCCCCGCGCTTGGGAGGCAGAGACAGGAGGATCGGGCAGGTTCGAAGCCAGCCCCGCGCGCTGGCTTAGGAGACCCTGTTTCCAAATAAAAATGTAAAAATAGGTCTGGGAGTGTAGCCCGGAAGTAGAAGGGCTTCCAGGAACCCCAGTACCACCAAAAAAAAAAAAAAAAAAAAAAAAAAAAAAAAGCAATCAGGGGCCTGGAAAAGGGTGGAGAAGCAGAAGACAGAATAGGAGGAAAAATTTGGTTAGAGAAACCTTAGAATCAATAAAGGAAATGGGAAAGTTTCAGTACTAAATCCTGAGACTTTATGGGGCCAAGATCACAACTGAGAACAAGGCTTATGGTGGCAGAAATATCTCTATGCTTTGGGGAGAGGAGTAAATCAACTCCTTTTACTCCTAAATATGAGGCGTTACCTAAGTTACGTTCAATGCAGGTGTACAAGCTACTCTATCTCTGGGGCTTTATGTAAGTCCTGGAAGGTGCGATTAAAATCAGAGAGTTTAAGTTGGAACACCAGTCTTTAGCATGCAATTAGCCACAATAAGACAACAAATTCACGTGCACCTGGTTACTATGGAGCAGGGAGGGATCCTGAAGTAACTAGCAGCAAGAAACAGCAAATCAAAATATATTGCACCATAGTGATTATTTCTCATGAAGATGTGTAAAGAGCCCTGATAGTGTGCTGTTTTAATTTTTCATTAAACATCACAACATTTTATATAGCCCTTTATAATAAAGTCATGTCATGATCAACACTCTTCCAACTAATTTTTTCTCCTCATAGTGTCTTAGGCCTCCTCAAGGCAGACATTTCCAGGCCTAACTCGGAGAGGGCAAGGTTCTGTATTATTATTCCTACTGTGTTTGCATTGATCAGGAAAAACTCGGGGACGATGGATAATCAGCCCAAGGTCACAAAGATTCATGCCAGATTTTACAGATTTCAAACCTCTCGCTTTTTTAGTCGGCTGAACTACCTTCTGAGGCCCTGAGTGCCTGACAAGGCAGAGAAGGGATATCTGGGTCACTTGATGGCAGGGATGCAGAGGCCATGGAGCACCCTAGCCTGTGGGCAGAGTGGAGAGGGAGGCTGGGGAGAGAGGTCCACCCGACCGACCACGGGGGCTCCCCAGAGCTGGAGGAGAGGAAATAGTGGAGGGGCTGGGCGGGTGCGGCGGGACGCTGATAAAGGAATAGGCAGAGGCTGGCGGCGTGAGGAGGTCTCAGCTGGGGCATGGCCGGTAGGCTGGGGGTCCCGCGGGCCCAGCAGAGCCAGGGAACAGGCAAGGACCTGAGACAGGGCGGCAGGGCTGCCCTAGGCCTCGCCGGGAGCGCAGGTGCGCAGCACCCAGCCTGGCCCGCGCGGCGCCGCGGCCTCGGGCACCGGCCTCCCTGCCCCGGGCGGCCTCCTCCTCCGGGCCGCGGCCGCTCACCTGCCGGGTGGCCGCAGTGCCGCCCCTCCTCCTCCATCTCGCAGCCCGGACCCCAGCTCCGCCCGCCGTCCCCGACGCAGGGCCACAGGCATCCTCGCCATCACCGCCGCCTCCGCGCATCCTGGAGCCTCGGCGAGACAGAGGCGCCGAGGCGCAGTCACCGCGGAGGGTGCCGCCCCCGCCGGACACGGGCCCGCCCGCCCCGCCCCGCACCCCGGGACCCCCGCCCCGCCCCCCCCGCACCCACCAGCCCCGCACCCGGCCCCCGAGCCCGCCGGTCCCGCCCCCTGCCCGCGAACCCGCCCGCTGCTCACCCCGCTCCCCAGCCCGCCTGCCCCTCACCGCGTCCCCGGCGCCTGCCTTCCCCGCACGCCGACTGCTCCTCCCCGCACCCGCCTGCCCCGCATCCCGCGCCTACCCGACCCCCAAGCTCGTCTGCCCGCACCCCGCCTGCCCCGCACCCGGCCGGCGGGGACGCTCCCGCCGCCTCGACTTCGCTGCAGAATCCTGGGCTGACCACGTCGCCCCTGGGGAGTGGCAGGGGCTGAATTAGAGCGCGGGAAAGGGGCGAGTGGGCATCTCGAAAGGGAGGGCACAGGCGGCGGGGCCGGGCAGTGGCCCGAGGCCTAGCCCGGGGGAGGCGGGCGGACTGGGGGCGGGGTCCCTCCAGAGCTCTCCTGGGCCCCCACGATGCAAGTGACCATCCCGACCCCCACTCCAGGCTCCCGCGCTCTTAAGCCGCTCGCCCGCCCGGCTAGTGCTCTTTTTCCTCCTCCATAGATTAAATTGGCGTCATCATCTAGTTTGGAACTTAACAACACAGAATTTAGAAAGCAAGTCATTACAACCGAAACCAAGCCAACCTTAACTTGCCTAAGTCTCTTTAAATAATGGTGCTACTGCGGGAACTAAGCAAGGGGAATAACTACTGGGGAGAAAGGCAAAGTCAAAGAGGATGGCATGCAGACGTATGTCGTATGTAGTATGTTCAAGTTTAAACAACACACAAATCATTAAACTATTATTTACTACTCTTATTCTCCCAGAGTCCAACAAATTCTCAGGATGGGTTTTAGTCTGAGCATCAAGTAGCATTCTAAAGTACATATGCTATCATGGGAACAAAATAAAGCTAGTTACACTCTTAGGCCTTCGGTATCCCAACCTGGCTAATTAGGATCCTACTGCTTTTCTAAGTACTCAGGGGTGATACATTTTGAATGCCCTTTCCTTCACCTGGTACCAGAAAACCACAAAGTTATTCCTGAATGGTGAAATACATAGTGGCAAAGTTGCTACTGCAATCTCCATTTTGGATGAGAATTTTTCTTCATAAAAATCACCAAGTAAGAGCGAGTCGTGGTGGCGCACGCTTGTAATCCCAGCATTTGGGAGGCTGAAACAGGAGGATCCCGGTTTGCAGACAGCCTCAGCTACTTAGTGAGGCGCTTTACACTAGCATGTAGAGTGGAATTAAGCATTTTGAGTGGAAATTCTAACCAAAATTACATGCCTCTCGATATAAAATATCTGCTAAGTGCCACCTCAGTTGGGAGTGCTGTCACATGCCTGTAATCTGAGTAACTGAGAGGCTGAGGCAGGAGGAATGTATGTTCCCAGCCAGCCTCTGCAATTTAGTGAGGCCCTCTGTAACTTAATGAGACTCCGTTTCTAAACAAAAAAACCCAACAGGGTTCAATCCCCAGTGTAACACACACACACACACACACACACACACACACACACACACACACACACGTCTAGACATTTGGCTATATGAGATTGCACACAATAATGGGGAAAATTCACATCTTGTAAAGGAATCTAAAGATCTAAAGAGGAAGTTACAACTCCGGAAGTAGTTAGGACCATTCAGTAAGGACACACCTACTATAATAATGTCTATAACTGCAATACAAATTGATACATACTCACTTTGAAGAAAACAGTATATGAAGAAGGACTTTATACTTAAGTTTTAAGCCCGGCATGGTGGTGCACACTTGTAATCCCCGTACTTGGGAGGCTGAGAGGAAGATTGCACAGGTTCAAACCCAGCCTCAGCTACTTAGTGAGGCTCTCAGCAACTGAGACCCTGTTTCCTATAAAATAGGTCTGGGAGTATAGCCTGGAGGTAGAAAGCCTCCTCTGAGTTCCACCCCCAGTGCCACCGAAATACATACATACATACATACATACATACATACATACATACATACATAAAATAAAATACTTAGTTTTAACCGGGCATGATGGCACACGCTTGTAATCCCAGCATTTGGGAGGCTGAGTCAGAAGGATCACAGTTTGTGGATAGCCTCAGCTACTTAGGCCTTCCACAACTTAGACCCTGTTTCAAAATAAAGAATAATAATTAAAAAAAAAATAGGGCTGGGAGTATAGCTTGGAGGTAGAATGATCTCCTTGCAGTTATTCCAACAAAGGAATTTTTATTTTTTATTTTTTGTGATACTGGGGATGGAACCCAGGGGCATTGTACCTCTGAGCAGCACCCCAGGCCTATTTTTTATTGTTTATTTTGAAACAGGGTCTCACTGAGTTGCAAAGGGCCTAAGTAGCTGAGGCTGTCCGAGAACTGTGATCCTGTCTCAGCCTCCCAAATGCATTACAAGTATGCGCCACCACACCTGGCTCAAAGAAAAAATTTAAAATTTACAGTACAGAAAATAGAAAGTGACTTTGATGCTCAATGGAGAAATACTCAAAGATGATTATGACATTATTAATAGCAAAAGTTAAAAAAGTTTATTTTCAAATATACAGAAAAGGTAGCCGGGCATGGTGCCGCACACTTGTAATCCAAGCACTTGGGAGACTGAGACCACAGGATCATGGTTCACGGACAGCCTCAGCTACTACTTAAGTGAAGTCCTTTGCAACTCATTGAGACCCTGTTTCAAAAATAAAGAATAAAAAATAGAATAAAAAATAAAGAATAAAAAATAGGGGGTGTAGCTCGAAGGTAGAATGCCCCTGGGTTCAACCCCCAGTATCGCTAGAAAAAGCCCTAGTGTAATCAATATATAAGGCCTCAATACTCAAAAGTGTGGTTTTAGAACTGAGCATTGATAATCATGAACTGAGAACTTAGCAAAATCTCACAACTCGTAGGCACATTAATTTGAGAGAAAAAAATGATCTAGTGAGTCAGCGCTATTCACAACTTTCTGATAATGATGAAAAAGTTCACATGTGCTACTCAGCATGGGAGCTACACATATATGGCTAACGAGCACTTAAAATGTGCCTAACGAGACTCAGAAAATAAATTTTTCTTTTCTTTTTTTTGTGTGTGGCACTGGGGATTGAACCTAGGGGCATTATACACTGAGCCGCACCCTGATCCTTTCTTATTTTAAAACAAGGTTTCGCTAAATTACTGTGCCCTGGTCTCAAAGTTGAGATCCTCCAAGTACTAGGATTACAGGGGTACCACCACACCTAACAAAACTGAGTTTAATTAAATGTAAATAGTCACATATGGTCAGTAGCTACTTCTACTGGACAGGGCAGATCTGGATATTTTATTTGATCAAGGGGAATCAATTTACAGATCCCAATTTGTGATGGCAAAAGGAATCCACCAGAAACACTGCCAACACAACTGTCTTCTCCTCTTAATGAAGACAAAAGCCAGGTGTTAAAAACAATTTATTTATTGGGTTTTAAACTAGTTACACAATTGAAATAATCAGTTTGGCACTACTCTATACAGGGATTATGCCTGTGTATGCTGACACTTAAATACTGTACCAGGACCACTGCTGTGCTTTAGACTGAGTCATTCAGCAGAAAGATACTAAAAAATATACTGTAGTATTCCTTTAAGGAAGACTGTACAGAGTGTGTTGCAAGATGACATTCACCAACTTGTGAATTATTTCAACCTAGAAGATACCTTGCGCTCTATAAACTTGTCATAGGCAAACATACTGTTAGCATTTAGAGATGTACACAAGAAAGTTACATAAAAATCCAGACATTCTAATGATAAATGAACCAAAAAAGCCCACAGTTCAGCTTCTGGAACATGAAAGGATAAAGAAAAATAATTTAAAGACAGAAAATGGCATTCAATGGATATAAAAGCCTAAAATCACAGTAAGAGCTAAATGTGAATCTTTACAAATTAATTACACAATGGTGTTGTGTGAAAGGCTGCATCTGTACATAGTCTTGCCAATGCTATCTCTACAGTTTATACAATCTTTTACATCTATGTAACATATATTGAACAAGTCAAATACCAAGTCTTATTAGTCTCTCAACAATTCTGCAGGCAAGAGAGATAGAACAAAAGGAAGAGAAAAAAAATACAGAATTTCCACAAATACAGTACTCTTCCACTTAGGTGAAGGATAACAGTTTTCTTTTTCAAAGGGAGTCAAACAGTATTTGTAAAGAATACAGGTAAAAACCAATCAGTCAGAGTGTTTACTGTTGTTGCTGTTTATTTTCAAAATCACACAGTTAATACCCACACAACAATTAATCAAAAATTTATTCAAGAAACCCCATTTTTTTTTCCCCAGCAACTGGCTCTATTCAGCACCAAAAACTCCAGTCTGTGGGAAGCTCACAGATAGATGTAGCTTCTGTGACTTGGTTGAGCAATCCATCAGGTCAACAGTTAGATTCGAGACTTGCCCTCCTCTTTTCCTTTCTTCTTCTGGCTCTCCAGACCCAAGGCTCTCAAGGCTTCATATTTATGGCCCACTGCCCTACTAACATCTCAGTCCAATGGCCACTCAGAAACAACTCAAAATAATTTGAGATGATCAAATGACAGGACCTGTATTACTGATGGGTATTCTCCATTCCAAGAAAACGGTTTCTTAATAAATAAGTTCCTAGAGTGTTTGGTCTTGGTTGTCATGATCATACTGGGTAATTATTTCTAGTCGGAGACTTTGTGACTCTGTCAGATGCCTCAAAGAAAAAGTGATCACTATTCTGAAACCACTTCTGGACAAATTAGAAAATCAAATGGTGGTTGAGAACCTGGGAACACAGACTAAAGAGACCAAACATGGAAACCACCAAAATTATATGAGCTCAACATAGGCAGAGTTTTAAACCTATAGAGAGCCACCACAGATGGTACCTGAGGATCTGAAGTTTTTGATGAAAAGAGCCTGAAGTGAGGACTAGTCATCTGTATCAGGGAGGAAAAAAATTCAATTAGGTAATAGACACTCAATTCTAAAGCACCTTTAATAAAAGGCTTTCTTAATTCTTCCTATCCTAGTAAAAGGCTTCTGGGCTCTTCCTTTCAGTTTTCACCACAACCCAAAATGTCCAGACCCCACTCAGAAGGCAACAAGATTTAAGAATTTCTTCTTCTTCCCTTTCTCTCTCTCTCTCTCTCTCTCTCTCTCTCTCTCTCTCTCTCTCTCTCCCTCCCTCCCTCCCTCCCTTCTCTTCTCTTCTCTTCTCTTCTCTTCTCTTCTCTTCTCTTCTCTTCTCTTCTCTTCTCTTCTCTCTCTCTCTCTCTCTCTCTCTCTCTCTTTCTTTCTTTCTTTCTTTTAAACTAGGGATTCAATCCAGGAGCATTCTACCTCTGAACTACACTCCAGCCCTATTTTATTCTTTATTTAGACAAAGGATCACACTAAGTTGCAGAGGGCCTTGCTAAGTTGCTGGGGTTGGCCACAAACCTGTAAACTTCCTATCTCAGCTTCTCAAGCACTGGGATTACAGGCATGTGCTACCACATCTGGCCTAAGATTTCTTTTATCTAACTATTCCCATGCTACTTAGGCTACTCATTTACAAGGGTCCAAAAGCAGTTATATTAATTCTCTGCTTACTATTGGAAACAAAAAGGCATGAGAAAATCCTATGGGAACTTACTTCTATTAGCCATAGCAAAAGCCACTTTTATTTATTTTGTGGTTGGGACTGAACCCAGGGCCCATCCTAAGACAAGCTCTACCACTGAGTTACACCCCCAGCCCCCAAAGCCATGTTTAAAATAAACATCCCCCCCCCAAAATATATAAAATATAAAAGTGTCAGCAAAGATTTAAAAACTTCTATCCACTTTTCAGTCACCAAAGAATGACGTTTGGCAGAGACTTTCACATCTGTAAATCCAGAACTTTGCCGACTTACCCTCCTATGCATAATAGCATGGCGACACAAGGAGATCAGTGAGGAAAAGCAGTTGGTCATCAGTGAATTGTTGTTTGTGTTCTTGCCAGTTGTCATGGTGCGTCCTTCGGAAATTGGATAAGGTCTTTTTTACAGTCATCTGTAAAGCAGACAACCCATATACGTATTAACATCTCTGAACAACCAGGGTTACATACATATGTAGGATACTTTCAGTTAAGTAATAATCCATCTAAACTTGAGATCTCACAAGTTACAAGTATTATAATGTGCCAAGACATCCTGCTGCCTCGGCATCTATGTGTTGAGACCCCACTCCACATAGTTAAATCGGCAAAAACGCCCCGAGAAGGAGGTATCGTCTCTGGCCAAAGTACCCCCCACTTTTAGATAACCTTCACTATTATTCCTTTTAACTTTCTACACGAATTGCTCCAGTGATGTGAAATTAGGACTATAAAAAGAAATTGAGTCCGTGAAAATAAACTCTCTAATAATTTGTTTAAACGTCCTTGGCTCTGCTCAACAATAATGAGAAACTGGCCAGAATTCAGGTACTGTGATAAGCACCCCAGCTGCAGCAAACACAAATGGCCTCCGACCTTCATCACTATCCATTAACTCCGACAAAGTAGCTCAGTTCAAAAGTAACTGTTTACCCTTGAAATCCTGCCTAGAGACAGAGAAAAACCTTATGTGTGACCTTAAAGAAACAACTTAGCTGCCCAAATACAATAGACCCAAAGAAAAAGACTGTTGACTGACCGCATAGTTAAAGATGAATATGACAAAATAAAGGACAGACGTTCTAAATATATATGTATGAAGGAAAGGAAATACCGTAAGAGTAAGAAAAGCATTTTTGCATGAAGAAGAGCTTATCATAAGAAAGTCCCAACTGGGAAAGGAAAGAATTAGAAAGTTAGAAGCAGGTTATAGAGGGTTTGTGACAGGGAAGTGGATTATTAAAGATGAGTAGGTTTTTAATAGGTTTATTGTCTAAAGAAGAGTGCTCAGCAGTTAAGGAAATACGTCTGACAATTAGAACTAAGAACCTTGTGGTGTTGTTTGTGGTATTTTGTCTGCCAAACTGTGTTGTGAGTATGCTTAAGCTTTCAGATTTAGAAGATAAGATGCCAACACCTGAAGAAACTCCATCACATCCACCTGAATCACCACATTTCCCCACACTTGCTATATGAACTGAGCCCAAAAAGATGGAAAAGTTCCAGGAAAAGTTAAAGAAGATTCCCCGAGAAGCTCCCAAGCCTTGACTATTCTGGGAGGCTGCCACCTGGAACTGCTTATCTGCAAGACCTTGGAGAGAAACAGGAGTTAATTCTTCAAAGGCCAACAGCCAGCTGAAAGACACCCATCCCCCCTTTTCTCTTAACTTTACTGGGGAAGGGTATAAATTTCTTGGGGTTTTCGTAATAAAGTGTCATTGGCTCAAGAAGCCTTTGTCCACCTCAGATTCTTTCCAAAGCGTCGTCATTTAGGGACCTAAAGAAAATTCAGTCCCTAAAGGAGAAAGAATCGCTGCAGACAAGAGGCTGCAGAACTCCACCTGCCTTTTGCCCCATCTTTCTGAGGATTTGACCGGGAACGGACAATTACAAACCGACTGAGATTAGTCTGTGACAATAATGCTACAAAACCAACAAGTCAGTCTTATTTTCCCAAACCACTAAATTTTGGTAGGATTATTAACTTCACATTAGGACAAACCAATGGAACTTACAGTACATTATTAGACCAGTTTGTTTCTTTTTCTTTTTTTAGATACTGGGAATTGAAACCAGGGACATTCTATCTCTGAACTATACCTCAGCTCCCCCCTTTTTTGTGTGGTGGTACTAGGGATTGAACCCAGAGATATTCTACCCCTGGGCTATACCCCAGTCCTACTTTATTTTTTATTTTGAACAAGTCTCACTAAGTTGCGGAGTGCCTTGTTAAATTGCTGAGGCTGGCCATGAACCTGGGAGCCTCCAGTTTCAGCCTTCCAAGTTACTAGGATTACAGGGATTGCCATACCCAGCCCCTCACCCTCAATCCCAATACATTTTTTGGATATAGGGTCTTACTAAATTGCTGAGGCTGGCCTCAAACCTGTGATCTTCTTGCCTCAGATTTCCAAGTATGTGAGGATAACAGTGTGAGTCAACTGTGTCCAACTGGCCAGTTTAAATACACACATCTACTTACAAAGGTGAGAAGGACTAAACAATCTGCCTTTGACTGTTTTAACTTAGGAACATAGGCATTCACTATTAAATAATACCATCAGTTATTCCTGCTTAATATTAGCTTACAGCTTACAATAGGGTACTTTCCAGATACAAAATGCTAAAAAAATAGAAACATAAAATTTAACTACTCAGGTAATACTGATGACACTTTACTTCTACTGAACTGGGAAGGGAAGAAGCTACTACAATAATTTTCTTGCTACCAAAAGATCTCAAATAAACATGGAAGGATGGAGTACAAAATTTTAATAATTACTGGAGACAAGACCTGACCTAGCCAGAGGCAATATCTTTATCAAAACAACAAACTCAAAAAGTATACAGAAAATTTAATACAAACGGCATCTTATAAAACATAGCTATTACATGTACAAAGAAACAAACAAGAAAGAATTGTACCTCAATAGGTTGAGGATCATTCAAATGTGCACTGAGATTCATAAGGAGCTGGGGCATCCAGGTGGGAACATCATAAGGGCTAGAGAGAACACATGCACCAAGTCCTAGCACCCCAGCATGGCGTTTGACCAACTCTGCAAAGACAATTATATGTGCAAATATTTATGGTCTTTAATGCATTTGTTAGAGCAAAATAAAAATTTCAATTATGGTAGGAGTCGTTTTCAATGTGTGCATTTCTGAGTTTTAAAAAATGAATCTGTAAGTGCACAAAGCAAAAGCATGGTTTTTGAGGCTGAATTTAAGCCTTACATTTAAGAATTTTCAAGATATCCTATAGCTAGCCGTTTCTCAGTGACAGCAAAACCATACTATGTCATATTAATTGTTAAAACTAACACAGTAATGTTTTTTTCTGATAACTTTCTTTATATTCCAAAGTGCAATACCTGATCCTAGAACACTCTCCAGTTAGGCCGTGTTTTTCTGGATGGGACTATCCCCATACACCATGTGTAAGTGTCTGTATTTCTCAAAACAGAGAACTGCAATGTGTCAACAGTCTAAGGAGTTTCTGTTCCTTTAATAGTGATGTAAGTACTTTGAAGTTCTCATTATTTTCTTCTCTCTCCTTTTCTTTTTAAAATAGTGTTGGGGTCAAACTCAGGGCCTCATGCATGCTAGGCTACTGTTCAATCACTGAGCTACATACCTAGCCCTAAGTTATCAGAATTTTAAAATAAAGCTGTGTGTACACACGTTTGTAGGCATGGTATATATGTCTACATGGAATATGGAGGATACGAAGACAATAACGCAAAGAGACTTTAGAATATTCAAAGTTGTAAACAATGCTATTTGGGATACAAAGACCTAAAAATATATTTTTAGATACATTTTTTGTTTGTGGTACTGGAGACTGAACTCAGGCGCACTCTACCTCTGAATTTTACTCCTAGCTCTATTTTTTATTTTGAAACAAGGTCTTGCTAAAGGCTGGCCTCCAACTTGCAATGGATCCTCCGTCTCAGCCTCCCCAGTACTGGGATCACAGACCTGGGCAACTAGGCTCAGCTGTATTTTGATACTTAATTATTTAAAAATATAGTTCTCAAGCAAACAAATTATAATAATGATTTTTTTTTGGGGGGGCAGGTCTGGGGATGGAACCCAGAGGCATTTGACCTCTGAGCTACACCCCCTGCCCAATTTTTTATTCTTTATCTTGAAACAGGGTCTCACTAAGTTGCAGAGGGCTTCACTAAGTAGCTGAGGCTGTCCGCGAACCGCGATCCGCCCATCTCAGCCTCCTGAATGCTGGGATTACAAGCGTACACCACCACGCCGGGCTCAATAATAATGGTTATTGGAATGTGTTATTAAGTAACTAGATGACATAACTATGAAGCAAATATACTTATTGCTTAAGAACCTTATTATTTCAAGCACTTTACACTAAAATTCAGTAAATTTCTTACTAATCTTTCCATGTATTGTCTGTTATTCTTTTGATTGTGGCTGGTGGCAAGGTCAAATGGTTCTTCACATTTAAATTTCTCATTAAACATAACATAGTAGTCAGATGTAATTCTCATCTGGCTTTTTTTTTGGGGGGGGCGGTACTGGGGATAGAACTCAGGGGCATTCCACCTCCAAGCTACACCCCCAGCCCTATTTTTTATTCTTTATTTTTTGAAACAGGGTCTGAGTTGCAAAGGGCCTCACTAAGTAGCTGAGGCTGTCCGAGAACTGTGATCCTTCTATCTCAGATTCCCAAATGCTGTGATTACAAACGTGTGCCACCATGCCTGGCTTATTTACTTTTAACTACACTAGAAGTTCCCCTGTAATGTCTCTTCTTAGTCTCTTATTAAATGACTAGTGATGTACTGTTGTGCACTGCCTAATGACATTTTGAACACTACAATGCATACGCAATGGTGGTCCCATAAGATTATGTTTCTTAGTGGTGCCATAGCCATTTCAGTATAGTCTAAGTATATTACTATATGATGAGAAAATTGCCAACAATGTATTTCTCTGGACTTATCCACCATTAAACAACATATAGGTATACTCCTTATATGAATATTCCCCTCTCCAAATAAAAAGAGGGCTTCTTTGATTACTTACAGTTTTTTCCTCCACTTAGGCTCTAAATTCTAAAAACGGGTATTTGAAACCCTCCAAGTAACTAATTCTGAATCACTTTATAAAGCCATTTTGGGTAGAAGACACACTTGACTTATTTAAAGAGTCATATGGAACAATGCATAGGTTCTTTTGTACCTATCCCAATTTTAGCTTTTATATTCCAGGCCTTGCCATCTATATGCAACTATTCCCATTACTTACAAAAACTTGGGCACATACACATACTCTAAATATATATCGAGTAAGCCTGGCTAAGTCCCAAAACAATATGGGTGCTTTCTACCAGCAATGTTACCTGCAGAAGGAATGGTATCGCCTACTGAACCAGGGTCTCGCTTTCTTTTTTTAGGTAGTTTTGTTTTGCAAAGTTCCTCAAAATGAATCTGCATAGGACTGTCCATGGTAAGGAAGTTACATTGTAATAGACCACTTAAGGTGGTAGCAGCCATTTCTCGAACCTGTAGAGACAATAATTTCTATTAGAACTGAAATCTCTAGTCTAAAAGAATAATGGAGGACGAGGGGAGGGAGTAATGGTGCAGGAACTGACGTGGGGACTCCCTTGACCTGAATGCAAATTTTGCATGTTTTCTTGGGAGTTGTTTCGTTGTTTTATGTGGGACTGGGTACTGGGCCCAGAGGTGCTCTTATCACTGAGCTATTTTCTTGGCCCCTTTTTTTATTTTGAGACAGTATCTCACTAAGTTGCCAAGGCTGGTCCTGAACTTTCTTTTTTTGTAGTACTGGGGAGTGAACCTAGGCAGATTCTACTCTAAGCTCCAGCCCCAGCTCTGTAGTTTGGACCTTAAATATCCTCTTATGGCTTATGTGTTTGGTATTACTGGGAGGCAGTGGAACCTTGAAGAGGTGTAGTCTAACAATGTCTTTAGGTTACTAGGATTGTGCTGGAACCCAAGCCCCTTACTCTCTTCCTTTCCAGTGATAAGGTGAGTAGTTTTGTTCTCTTGTGTTCCTACTATGATCTCTGCTTTGCCATGTAACTGAAAACAAGGCTGAAAGACTGACACCCCCTAAATTGTGAGCCAAAATTTGTTACAGTAACAGAAAGCTAATTAACATATGCTCTAAAAATTAAATTTATGAAATTACTTTTGTGCCTGGCATGGTAGCACAGAGCTATAATCCCTAGTACTTGAGGGCTCACAGGAGGATCAGAAGTTAGCTTCAGCAATTCAGTGAGTTCTTGCTTCAAAATGAAAAATAAAAAGGGCTGGGGGTGGGGCTCTGGGGTAGAATGCCCCTGGACTCAATCCCAAGCACCTAAACAATAATAATAGTAACTTTTGAGAGTTCCAGTTTTCCATTTCCATTCCTTTAGCTTAAGAGAAAAAAAAAAGTTTAAATTTTTCCACTAAGACCTGTCAGAGTTGTAGCTCTGTTAGTATCCTAGGAATTAGACATTTGCTCTCAGAACAAGAAAGCTGGATATATGCTCATTAGGCAGGTGGAGAAATTTCTATTCTGTTTCCCAAGAATAAAAATCCATTTTCGGTACTCCAAAATAAACATATAAATACTCCACTACATGGGAAAATTTCCAAGCTCCATAAAATAAGTAAAATTTTCAATTACATTTTCTTTTCTCAAGACCTTTTTTTTTTTTTTTGGTAATGAAGGTTGAACTCAGCATTCAATTCAACTGCTCAGAGCATTCTACCTCTGAGATACAATCCAGCCCTTTAAAAAAAATAAAGAAAAGCCGGGCGTGGTGGTGCACGCTTGTAATCCCAGCGCTTGGGAGGCTGAGACAGGAGGATCACACTGGTTCGAAGCCAGCCTCAGCTACTTAGTGAGGCTCTCGGCAACTTAGTGAGACCCTGTTTCCAAATAAAATATAAAAAAGGTCTGGGAGCATAGCCTGGAGGTAGAAAGCCTTTGGGTTCCACCCCCAGTATCACCAAAAAAAAAAAAAAAAAAAAGAACCAGAGCCTCACTAAATTGTTGAAGCTAGCCTCAAACCTGTGATTCTCCTGTCTCAGCCTCCCAAGTATTGAGATTATAGATACAGATGTGTACCACTCTGCCTGGATTCCCCAAGGCCAATTTTAGAAGTTATATCTTGTGCATGCCCGTAATCCCAGTATTTAGGAGGCTGAGATAGGAAGATAGCAGGTTTGAGGCCATCCTCAAAAATTTAACAAGATTCTGTTTCAAAATAAAGAGAAAATAGGGCTGGGGTGTATCTCAGAGACAGAATGCTCCTTGGTTTTATCTATTGCTGGTTCAAAAAAAAAAGTTATTATTCCATATTTGTTATAACATGCTTTTCTTACATTAGGCTATTTGAACTAAACAATTATCTTTTGTGGTATTAATATTAGCTTCCAATTCCGCAAAAGATTATCTTTTTGTACAAAATATTTTCATAACCTTACCAAAAAAATTGCCTTTAATTTCTCTACCAAAGAAAAAAGAGTAACAATCTTAAGCCTAATGAATAATAGCATCTGTAGTCTTCTGCTTTGTTCAAATTGCTTCCATACACATTGATTAATCCCTTAAAAATCAATAAGGACGGTAATTATCATTCCCAATTTCTCAGATAAAAAAGGTCAGGTTCACAAAATATTCTGCCCAGTTGCAACGAGAAGACACATCAACAACATGCCTGTATACTTTTTAAATTTTCCATCTGTGCTGTAGAAGGTAATGATTAGGGTATCAAGACTACTCATATATATAACTATGTTAAAGTCAAATGGTTACTTCTTTTTTTTCTTTTCTTTGTACTGGGGATTTTAATTTGTACTAGTCTTTTAAAACTTCTTTATCAAACAGGATCTTGCTAAGTTGCTGAGGGTCTCACTAAGCTGCTGGGACCAGACTTGGACCTTAACAGTTACTGTTTAATAATTTGTTTTATTAAAACACATCTCACGAATGTGCAAATACTTCTTCAGAGGGGGAATATGACAGTTTCTTTACATTAACTGAATTTTGATGTTGTAACTTAGGTTTTACCTCTAATTGTTCATCCTCCAAAAGGCTTATAACCAGCCACCTGATGTCTTTAACTGCATCTTCATTGTTTAAGAAAATAAAAAGGTTATAAAATACCATGGTCTGGAGGTAGGTCAGTACTGTGTATCTTGCATGCCAAGAACTGCTTCTTGCTGTCTGTGAATGAGAAATAGGCACAAATAATAACAGTATTAAGAGGAACATGAAATAGCAATAAACATGCAAGTAATGTAATGTTCTAGTTCAGTTGTACTTTTGCAGGTATAGTTAGGCCAAATTTGTCTTATATTTCCTTCTCAATAAAAAGCTAAATGAGCTATTTCTGGTAGTTATTCCTAATGCGTAATGACGGAGTAATGGGAACAAAGCATTTAAGTAAAAGCCAATTTTAGAAGTGAGAATTATTCATGATTAATGACTATTAACATGAAAGACTATTAACATTAATGGCAATTCTCTAAGGATTGCATATAATTTTACTTTCAGTAGTGGCAGGTGGGGTCTTGAAAGCAAGAAAAATTAAGAACTACTAAATTCCACTACAAAAATATTTTTCAGTAGTAATCAAGCTGAAAACCTGAAAACTATGAGAACATTTTCATTTTTATATTATGTAACCTACATATGACAAAAACAAAACTGAGCATGCATCATACTAACAATGCAGTCAGAAAATACACAGTCAATCTAGGTCTGTTTCTTTGGCCAATATTATGTAGCTTCTTATAGTGAAATTTAAAATGAAAACAAAAATTAGATACTGTGTGTACTGCACTTGACCCTAAAGGTAAACCAGAATCCTAGCCAACAGATGTAAGTATTATAATTAAAGAATCTTACTTGGTTTAGCACCTGAAGTACCAAAGGCACTTGATGAGGGTAAAGCAACCCCTGAGACATTAGTGATAGGCAAAGCTTTGCATCTCTTTTCAGTTCATCATAGCTATTGTCATTCTCTACTGGGGCAATCTAGAGAATAACAACAACAAAAAACACAAACTGAAAAATAACTGCAATGAGTACAAACACATCTACATAAAAGAAACCGTATTTTTACTCTTAACAACTTCTATGAAAAATTTCAAACATATAGAAAACTAGAAAATAGAATTCTCTAGGCCAGGCGTGGTGGCGCACGCTTGTAATCCCCGCGCTTGGGAGGCGGAGACAGGAGGATCGCTCTGGTTTGGAGCCAGCCTCGCTGGCTTAAGAGACCCTGTTTCCAAATAAAAAATATAAAATAGGTCTGGAAGTGTAGCCCGGAGATAGAAGGGCTTCCAGGAACCCCAGTACCTCCAAAAAAAAGAAAAAAAGAAAAAAAAAAAGAAAAAAGAAAAAGGAAAATAGAATTCTCCATAAAACCACCACTCAGCAATGAGTAACACATTGATAATCTTTTGTTTCATCTTTTGCTTCCTTCTGGCTCCTGTTCCAAGTAAATTATCTGAAGCAAATCTCAAACATATTTTATCCATAAATATTTAATTATGTTATCTCCAAGTTTATCTTATATTTCCTTCTAAATAAAAAGGTGAGTGAGGTATTTCAGGTAGTTATTGCATGTTGTATTTGGCTGATAAAAAAACTTTTTTTTTTTTGGTGGTATTGAGGATTGAACCCAGGGGTATTTTAACTCCAAGATATAACATCAGACTGATTTTATTTTTTAAATAGTGTCTATTTTTTAATAGTGTCTTCACTAAGTTGCAGAGGGCCTCACTAAGTTGCTGAGGCTATCCATGAACTGTGACCTTCTCATCTCAGCCTCCCAAATACTGGGATTACATGCTTGTACCACCATGCCCTGGCTAGCTGTAATATTTTTAAAATCTCTTTTTAAAAAATTCCCTGATAACAAGCCGGGCATGGTGGTGCATGCTTGTAATCCCAGCATTTGGGAAGCTGAGACCAGAGGGTTGCAATTCGCAGACAGCCTCCGCTACTTAGTGAGACCCTGTTTCAAAATAAAAAATAAAAAATTGGGCAGGGGGTGTAGCTCAGAAGTCGAATGCACCTGGATTCCATCCCGAGACCCGCCAAAAACAAAACAAAACAAACAAAAAAACCCCTGATAACAGGGCGTAGTGGCACACACTTGTAATCACAGTATTTGGGAAGCTGAGACAGGAGGGCGGCAGGTTCGCAGCCAGCCTCAGCTACTTAGGAAGGCCCTCTGCAACTTAGTGAGACTCTGTTTCAAAATATAGAATAAAAATACAGGACTGGAGTTATAACTCAAGGTAGAATTCCCCTGGGTCCCATCCCCAGTACCACCAAAACAAACAAACAAACAAAAACCCAAAAAACCCCAAACCCAAAAAACAAACCCCAAAATCTGGAAAACAACAAAACAAAACCTTTCCCTGATTCAGAATGACCTCCCACCGGTTCTACAAAAGTAATCAATGACTTTTTTAAGTGTTAATATGAATCAATTAATTTCAACAAATATAATGTTTAATCCATTGTCTTTATTCCTTATGCTGGTAGTTATTTCTTCTTTTGTGTGTGTGTTTTTAAGTCCTGGGGATTAAATCCAGGGAACTCTTCCTCTGAGCTACACCCCTAGTCCTATTCTATTGTTTATTTTGAAACAGGGTCTAAGTTGTGAGGGCCTTACTAGGTTGCTGGGCTGACCTTGAACTTGTGATCCTCCTGTCTCAGCTTCCCAAGTACTGGGATTACAAATGTGTGCCACCATACCCAGCTTCATTTCTTCTTTGATTAGGAAGAGATTGGGTCCTGAGTCCTTTAACAAAATATCCCTGGTTTCTAGTGTAACAAGATAACATAGGTTATCATGTATATTTCTTGCTCCTAACATAAAGAGAGCTAAGAAATAAGCATATATCCTAAAGAGAAATAGAACCTACTGATATTTTCAAATGAAATTTGGAATTATTGAGATTTTATTTAACCATTTGGATTTTTATATCTTTTACCTCTCATGCAAAAACTTAGTTCCTGACAATTGAAAAACAGTGATGCTCATTTACTTTGCTTCCCTTTGCTTTTTCTTAAGGGGTTTTAAAGGGATCTCTAGCAAATATATGTATGGATATATGTATCTCATGGAGGCTATTCCACAGCAACAGAAATGATGCAAATCATGGGATATCCAAACCACAACTTATTTAACCAGTTCCTTTCCACAGCATATAGGTATCTGAGCCACTTAAAGGATTTTTCTATGTCTTTGTACACAGACACTTCACGTTAACCAGTGCACCTCTGGGCAGAAAAACATCATTATCAAAAAGTAAATGTAAGCCAGGCATGGTGGCGCACGCTTGTAATCCCAGCATTTGGGAGGCTGAGACCGGAGGATCGCAGTTCGCGGACAGCCTCAGCTACTTGGTGAGGCACTCCCTAACTTGGTGAGACCCTGTTTCAAAATAAAGAACAAATAATAAGGCAGGGGGCCGGGTGTGGTGGCACATGCTTGTAATCCCCGCATTTGGGAGGCGGAGACAGGAGGATCCTATAGGTTCAAAGCCAGCTTTGCTGGCTTAGAAGACCCTGTTTCCAAATAAAAATACAAAAAATAGGTGTTTGGGAGTGTAGCCCGGAGGTAAAAGGGTTTCCAGGAACCCCAGTACCACAAAACAAACAAACAAACAAACAAACAAACAAACAACCAGAAAACATAGGGCAGGGGTGTAACTTTAAGATCAAAGTCCCTGGGTTCCATCCCCAGAGCCGCAAAAATAAATAAATAAATAAATAAATAAATAAATAAAATAATAATAATAATATTAATAAAGTAAATGTATTTTGTGCTTATCTGGAACCTGCCCAACTCCTTTGCTCTTCTTTTTTTTAAGTAGTAGCACTGAGGAATTCTACCTCTCAGAGGTAGAAAACTCAGGGCCATTTCGCCTCTGAGCAACACCTCCAGCCCTTTTTTATTTTGAAATATGGTTTCCCTAAATTAACCAGACTGGTGTTGAACCTGTGGTCCTTCTGTCTCAGCCTCACAGATACTGGGATTATGGGCAGTGCCACACACCCAGCTCCATTCCTATCCTTATTGCTGATTCCCTTACAGATTCACACAAACAAAATATGATGTTTATATCTGGATTTTTGCTAGTAGGATGGATAAAAATAAAAAATTATGCCTCAGCAGGGCATGGTGATACAGGCTTGTAAGCCCAGCAAAATTTAGAAGGCTGAGACAGGAGGATCACGGTTCTTGAACAGCCTCAGTTACTTAGTGAGGCCCTTTGTAACTCAGTAAGACCTTGTTTCAAAATAAAAAATAGGGCTGGAGGTGTATAGCTCGGAGGTATAATGCCCCTGGGTTCCACCCCCAGTACCGCCAAAAAAAAAAAAAAAAAAAAAAAAGCCTCAATATGGTTTTTAATTTGCAAAAAAATTTATTTTCCCCTCTAAAATACCAGAGATTATCTCAACTTAGATTTACCAAATTTTATTTAAAAAGGTAGGACTTTCTTTGGTCAAGTTTTAGGCTCCCTGAAACCCTCTGACTAAGGCCACATCCTTTGGCCTACAGAATCTAGTTTTAGCAAGACTCCTGCTAATTCAGTTAAGGAAGGATCCCTTATCCTCACCTGATCACACTCCTTATTTCCCACCACTGATATATGATTACCCTGGCCTGCATTTAGTAAGAATACTTACTGTTAACTTAGTCCAGAAAATATCCCTCTACTCTTGATGTCTCTTAAGTATCAGAATAATATTTTCTTTAAAAACAGATCAAGCCGGGCGTGGTGGCACACGCTTGTAATCCCCGCGCTTGGGAGGCAGAGACAGGATCACGCAGGTTCGAAGCCAGCCGCGCACGCTGGCTTAGGAGACCCTGTTTCCAAATAAAAAATATAAAAATAGGTCTGGGAGTGTAGCCCAGAGGTAGAAGGGCTTCCAGGAACCCCAGTACCACCACCACCAAAAAAAAAAAAAAAAAAAAAAACAGATCAAGCCGGGCGTGGTGGCGCACGCTTATAATCCCCGCGTTTGGGAGGCAGAGACAAGAGGATCACGCAGGTTCGAAGTCAGACGCATGTGCTGGCTTAGGAGACCCTGTTTCCAAATAAGAATGTAAAAATAGGTCTGGGAGTGTAGCCCGAGGGTAGAAGGGCTTCCAGGAACCTCAGTACCACCAAAAAAAAAAAAAAAAAAAAAAAAAAATCAAAATCAAAATTTATAAATAAATAAGCAGAGCTGGGAATATAGCTCAGTGGTGCGGCGGATGTGGTAGTGCACACCGGTAATCCCAGCATTTGGGAGGCTGAGACAGAAGGATCACGACTCGCGGACGGCTTCAGCTACTACTTAGTGAGGCCCTCTGCAACTCAGTGAGACCCTGTTTCAAAATAAAGAATAAAAATAGGACTGGGGGTGTCACTTCGAGATAGAATGCCCTTGGATTCCACCCCCAGTATCATATACACACACAAAAGTCCATTTAGTTAACCTTATATGGATCATCTCTAATTTTTGAGCAAAATAATTTTTTTCTGAAGAAATGCTATCAATGGGAGGCAACTGGACACCAATATACTATGGTGTCTGCAAAAGTTTCTCTTAAATTTGACATACTAGGGGTAAATTAAAAATTCAGTTAAAGCTGAGTGTGGTGGTGCATACTTGTAATCCCAGCATTTGGGAGACTGAGACAGGAGGATCGCAGTTCGTGGCCAGCCTCAGCTACTTAGTGAGGCCCTTTGCAACTCAGTGAGCCTCTGTTTCAAAATACAAAGGCACCCTCTGTTTAGAATCCAATAAATAAAGCTGGGCTTTGTGGAGCATTCCTATAAATTCAGTACTTAGGAGGTTGAACAAGACTGTAGGTTCGAGCTGGGCATGGTGGCGCATGCTTATAATCTCAGCATTTGAGAGGCTGAGACGGGACTGTGGTTTGCAGACAGCCTCAGCTACTTAGTGAGGCCTTCCACAACTCAGTGAGACCCTGTTTCAAAATAAAGAATAAAAAATAGGGTTAGGGGTATAGCTCAGAGGTAGAATGACCCTGGGTTCCAACCCGAGTATTGCAGAAAACAAAACAAAAAAACTGTGAGTTCAAAGCCAGCCTCAGCAATTTGGCGAGACATAAGCCAGGCACCATGATGCACATCTGTAATCCCAGTAGTTGGGAGGTTGAGAGAGGATGATTGCAGGTTCATGGACAGCCTCAGCTGGCCTCAGCCTAAGCAACTTAAGTGAAGCCCTATGCAACTTAGTGAGATTTTGTTTCAAAATAAATAAAATAGGGCTAAGTAGGTGTTAGTTCAGAGGTAATATGCCTCTGGGTTCAATCTCTAGCATCACAAAAATTAATAAACAATAAAATACATAAATAGTGGTGCACACTTGTAATCTTAGCATTCGGGAGTCTGAGACAGGAGTATTGTGGTTCACAGACAGCCTCAGCTACTTAGTGAAGCTCTACACAACTTAGTGAGACTCTGATTCAAAATAAAGAATAAAAAATAGGGTAGGGGGTGCAGCTCAGAGGTAGAATGCCCCTGGGTTCCACCCCCAGTACCACAAAATAAATAAATAAATAAATAAATAAATAAATAAATAAATAAAGCTGGAGGTGTAGCTCTGAGTTCAATCCCAGCACCACACACACAAAAATAAAAAATAAATAAAAAAATTAGCTTATATAGTTACTCTAAACTTAGGCAAATTTCAAAGTACTTAAACTCATTTTACACTAAAATAAGAATGGGCAGAATCATGTGGTAAGCCACAATTTACTGCTCTTTTCTCTGAAATATATATTGCTCACACATAATTAGACAGGTAGCTGATTTTTAAACTTCAGATATTGATAATAACCCCGTTCTCTTAAATGGTTCTAATTTAACTTATATAAAGTAAATTAAGCATATTCAAATTAGACTTTTTCCCCACCTGTACCCAATTCCTGGATGATCTCATTCAATCTCAATGTTTTTAATGCCATGTACATGTAGATGGTGACACGCAAGTGTGTGGTCGAGCTGGACCAGCCCCTGAACTCCAAGTGCTCACTCACTGTCTTCATTATAGGCATCACAAACACATTGAAAATGAAATTTCTGAATTCTCTGGAGTCACTCTAAACAACAACTGTCTTTCAAATGCCTCTATCATTAAACACTACACATCTGTCTGGAAAATAACTGCTGTGATAACTTTATACCTCAGACCCCACTTAACATGATGGATTCTAAAAAAGATTCCCAACTTCAATATTAGTATACTCATGCTGGGAACGGTGATGCACCCTTGTAATCCCAATGCTTGGGAGCCTAAAACAGGAGGATCACAGGTTCCAGGCCATCCTCAGCAACTTACTGAGACCCTAAGCAACTCAGATCCTATTTCAAAATAAAAAAAATTAAAAAGAGGGCCTTGAGTATAGCTCAGAGATAGAATGCGTCAATTCTCAATACCAAGAAAAAGAAGTATATCCAAGTAAGATTTGAGGTGCATCATTAGTAAATTATGTAGTATAACTATGTAATGATTAGGTTTTAAATGCATTCAAATAATCTTTCTCCCAACCTTACTCTAATATCCTTTCTTTAGATGTCAGAAGATATATTCATCTCAACCATAACCCTACCTTAAAAAACAATGGCAAAAGCTGAAGTTGTTCTGTGACAGCTGTAGAGAAGGACCTTCCTGCACTTGCCATCAGCCACTTCAATACTATGTGGAAAGAAACACACAGAATCAGTCATTGCTTTCAAGCCAGAGATCACAAAGTAGAATATTTTAATGCTAGAATTATTCACTCTGATAGTTCCTTAATGCTATGAAAGAGATCCACTGACACTTCATAAACTAGACACTAACTGATCAGCAGTATAATAAGATCATGATAAAGGTTATCAGATAATCTAGCATACTGAGGCCACTACTCAAGAAAGACTGAAATAATGCAGATTAACAGCCCACCATGTACCAAACCTAAGGATATGTTGAAACTAGCCTTTGAGCTAGGCACAGTGACACATGCTTATAATTCCAGGATTTGGGAGCCGAAGCAGGAGAGCTGCAGGTTCAAGGCTGGCATGTGGTAACTTAGTGAGAACCCATTCAAAATAAAAAAGGGAGGAGGATGTAGCTCAGAAGCAGAAAACCCCTGCGGTTTAATCCCCAGTACTGGGTTGAGGTGGGAGACTGGTCTTCAGAAATTCTAAAGTATATAAAATAATGACCAAGTTGCTTATTCTTAAAATCTTTGAAAAAAAATTTAGCTACAGAAATAAAAGGACACCCCAAACAGCCAAAATAATCCAGAAAAGGTTGGGAAATTCATAGATATCAATGTCAGAACTTACAATGCTACTTTAATCAACAGTGTAGTACTAAAATAACAATGGGCATATAAATCAATGCAATCAATGCAATCCAAAAGAGAATAGAGAAACCCTCACAATTTGGTAGGCAATTTTTTTATAAGAATACTGCTAAGTGGAGAAATGATAATCTTTTAAATAAATGGTGCGAGTAAAATTGGATGTTCACGTGTAAAAGAATAAAGTTACCTTATGTACAAAACCTCCGTGGATTAAATAACTAAATATTTAAAAGTCAAAACTACAAAAAATTCGAAGAAAACTTAAGGGAAAAACTTCATGACACTGATTTGGCAGCAACTGCCACCAGGGGTGGGGGGGGAATAAAGTTAAAAAAATTGAACTTTTGGGATGGGTGTGGTGGTGCACCCTTGTAATCCCAGTGCTTGGGAGGGTAAGACAGGATTCCAGGTTCAAGGACAGCATCGGGAACTTTGAGAGGCTCTTAGCAACTTTGTGAGACCATTTCCAAATAAGAAATGAAATCAGACTGGGAGTATAGCTTGGAGGTAGAATACCTCTGGGTTCAATACCAAAAACAAAAGTAAACAACAAAAAAATTTTTTTTTGAATTTTGGTGCATTAAAGGACAGAGAGTGAGAAGAAAAACCACAGAGTAGGAGAGAATATTTATAAATTGTGTACCTAGTAAAAGTATTGCCATCAAGAACATATAAAGAATATTTTAAGTCAATAACAATAAAACAAACTAATATATAAAAGTAGGCACAGTCAGCTGGGCGTGGTGGCGCAAGCTTGTAATCCCAGCATTTGGGAGGCTGAGACAGCCTCAGCTGCTTAGTGAGGCCCTTGCAACTCAGTGAGACCCTGTTTTAAAATAAAGAATAAAAAATAGGGCTGGGAGTGTCACTCAAAAGTAGAATGTCCCTGGGTTCCATCCCCAGTACCACACACACACACACACACACACACACACACAAAAAAAAAAAAAAAAAAAAGAAAAGAAAAGAAAAGAAAAAAAATAAGTGGGCACAGGACTTGAGTTGAAAGTTCTCTAAATAAAACACTCAAATCACCAATAAACACAAAAAATGTTTAATATCACTTATTATTAGGAACCAAAAACATCCTCAGAAAACAAGCGTTGGCAAGGATATGGAAAAATCTGAGCTATTGTGCATGTCATAACTGGAATGTAAAATGGTGTAGCTGCTGTGGGAAATGGTTTGACAGCACCCAAAATATCAAACACAGAAGTGACATATAGTCCAGCAATTTCATTTTTAGGCATATGCTCAAGTGGAAAGTAGGTACTTAATAGATACTCATATATCATATATCAATACTCATAGCAGCTTTATTCATAGTAATCAAAAGGTGGAAATTCAAATGTCTATTAACAGATGAATGCATGAAAAAAAACATATAGCAGAAATGCATTTCTCATTCATGCTACAACAGGAATTAATCATGAAATACCACAAAAAGTGAAATACACCACACATAAAAAGGCTAATAATAAGCCTGTGTGGTGGTGCACACTTGTAATCCCAGTACATGAGAGGCCAAGACAGGAGGACTGCAGGTGTGAGGAGAGTCTTAGCAAGTAATGAGTCTCATCAACCTAGTGAGACCCTGTTCCAAAATAAAAATAAGTAAATGTCTCTGGGTTCAATCCCAGTGCAGAAAAAAGGAGGCTGATATTGTATGGTTTAATTGATAGGAGCTATTAAAATGCTAAGTAATAAAGACAGAAAGTAGAATGGTGGCTGCTAGGGACTGGGTGAGAAAAGGAGAATGAGAAGCTGTTTTCCTAATGGTACTGAGTTTCAATTTGATATGATAAAGAGAATTCTGGAGATGCATGGTAGTAATGGTTGCACAAAAGTATGAATGTACTTAATGCCAATAACTATATGCTTAAAAGTAGCAAATTCTATATTATGTGCATTTTACCTAAAAAAAAAAAAAAAGTGAGGGGAAATCCACAGGACAATCAAAATAAATGCCTGTTTCCAAATGACTTTCTACTCATTTTAGGTACTCACTAGTTTTTAAGAGTTTAATGCCCTGAGTTCGTTCATCTTCTTCACCAATTCCATTTTCTTCCATTACATGGTTCTGAATTTCTTCATCCACATCCATGAGGGGTTTTAATTTCTCTAGGATTCGAGCAGTAAACTCAGGGATACAAGGAGAGGTTGTTGGCGCGGTATTTGGCAGAGAAACATCTATCATGAATATGTAGGTCAACACACTGTTAAATAAAAAACACAATAATAAGCCCCACATTTTGTGTGTGTGTGTGTGTGTGGTACTGGGGAATTGAACCCCAGGAGTATTCTACCCCTGAGCTATACACTCAGTTCTACTTTATTTTTTATTTTCCAACAGGGACTTGCTAAGTTACAAAGGGCCTTACTAAATGGCGGAAGCTAGTCACAAATTTCTGATCTTCCTGTCTCAGATTCCCAAGTACTGCGATTATAGGTGTGTGCCACCACACTCGGCTCCCACCTTAGTATTAAAACTGAGGTTCAAGCTGGGCGTGGTGGCACATGCTTGTTATCCCTGCGCTCGGGAGGCTGAGACAGGAGGATCGCAGTTTCGAAGCTCTCACTTAGGCTCTCAGCAACTTAGTGAGACCCTGTTTGCAAATAAAATAGAAAATAGGTCTGGGAGTATAGCATGGAGGTAGAAAGCCTCTGGGTTCTACCCCTAGTACCACCAAAAATAAACAAATAAAAACATATAAATAAAAAAGATAAAATAAGCTGAGGTTCAATAGTCATGATCCAACCAAAGTAAATTTTCCCAAGACATAATTCTAAGGAAGGTTTCATTGTCCCAGTGAATAACTTGAGGTGTGGTGATTGCTCACCTCTGGCTCTGAGCATACTGCCTTTCTAGTTGTATTCAGAGTGCCTGTCTTGTTTCCCACAACTCAACAGCAAGTAAACAATAAATAAGTAAACAGTAAGTAAAAGTAAGTAAACAATGAAACTCACTGGTAACACAGTATGTACTGTTAGATATTAACATTTAATAATTTAAAAACACTCAAGAGGCATACCACACCACTGAGCAAAGGCACCTACCTCCCTATTCTTTCCCTGACATTTTTGTAAACTTGGGTGAGTTTGGGTTCCAAGTACTTCAGTAGTCTGTGCAACAGCTCAGGCACTCTCCATTCCTGCTGGGCAAGGCCACCTTGCAGAACATAGAGTCGGCTAAAATGAAACAGAAGAAGTATTGGGTTATTCTGCCTTCCCATACTGAAATACACATAAAAAATGCCTGTATTTCGCTCAAAACACAAAACACTATCCATTTTAATAATTAATATAGTGCCCTTACTGCAAAATAGCATTTTTATATTTAATTTTCCCCACATCCTCTTTTAATCTCCACTCCTATCAATTGGGAAAAATATCTCCACAAACTTAAGAATACTCAGTGCTCAGTGATTTTTTTGTTGTTGCTGTTGCGGTACAGGATATGGAACAAGGGGCATTCTACCTCCGAGATGCAGCCCTACCCCTATTTCTTTTTATCCTTTTTTATTTTTGGGTGTTACTGGGAATGGGATCCAAGGGCATTATCCCCTACTTTTTAATTAATTAATTAATTAATTAATTAATTATTTGGTGGCACTGAAGGTAGAATCCAGGGGCTTTCTACCTCCGGGCTATACTCCCAGACCTATTTTATATTTTAATTGGAAATAGAGTCTCACTATGTTGTGGAGGCTGGCTTCCAACCTGTGTGATCCTCCTGTCTCAATCTCCCAAGTGCAGGGATTACAAGTGTGCGCCACCACGCCCGGTGGCTAGTCCTTTTATTTTTGAAACAGGGTCTCACTGAGTTGTGAAGGGCCTCGCTAAGTAGCCGAGGCTGTCCACAAACCACACTCCTCTGGTCTTAGCCTCCCAAATGCTGGGATCACAAGCATGCACCATCACGCCTGGCTTATTCTTTATTTTGAAACAGGGTCTCACTGAATTGCAGAAGGCCTCGCTAAGTAGATGAGGCTGTCCTCCAACCGTGATCCTCCTGTCTCAGTGTCCTAAATGCCAGGATTATAAGTGTGCACCACCACGCCCGGCTTTAAGAGTGATGTTTTTTAAGAATAAAAATTCAAGCTGGGTGTGGTGCCACACACTTGTAATCACAGCATTCGGGAGGCTGACACAGACTCAGCTAACTAGTGAGACCCTCGGCAACTCAGTGAGACCCTGTTTCAAAAAAAAAAAAAACAGGGCTGGGGGTGTAGATCAGAGGCAGAATGTCTCTGGGTTCCATCTTGAGTACCTACCACCAAAAAAAAAAAAAAAAAAAAAAGAGAAGCTTGGGCTGCCTACATTTCTCCTACTTGTTTCCAACTGAAAAATAGCCTAAGTATTTTGTGTTAGTTATACTGAACTGGATCACACTTTCTTCTAGAAAAAATTAATTACTTTATCTAGCAATTAAGAGTACGGACAATTAATTTCTTTGTATAAATCAGTTAACCCAAAATCTTTTGCATTAACTTCATAGATTTTCTTTATATTTACCATGCATCTACAAAGGATCCTCCTTCTCCGCTCAATGGTGACTCCAACAATAGTTCAAAAAGCCAATGAAGTTTCCGGGGATCTCGGCTCTCCTGTGCAGAAGATATTAAGTGGTAATAAACAGGACTCCTCTAAACTTTATAAAGCAAATCATACCAAATTATTTTATAAATATTAAAAATACACAGAAGTATTCAGGAAAAAATCAAACTAACTGGTAAATGAGTCAAAACCAAATGTAATTATCACAGCCCATGTTATAGAAAATTGTTAGCTGCATGGGTTGTCCTTAAATTGAACTGTATAAGCCGGGCATGGTTAGCACATGCTTGTAATCCCAGTACTTGGGAGACTGATATAGGAGGATCACAGATTTGAAGGCAGCCTCAGAAACTTAGTGAGACCCTGTTTCCAAATAAGAAACAAAAATATCTGGCTGGGAGTATAGCTCAGCGATAGAATGTCTCTGGGTTCAATCACCAGTTTAAAAAAAAAAAAAAAAAAAAAAAAAAAAAGAAAGAAGAAAAAAAGAGAACTGTATAATCTGTGAATATGTGAGATTAAAAATAAGACCTATTTCCTTTTATTATGTGGCTTTTGCTACATATAAGCTACATTTTCAAATATAAATTTGACTTGGCAATTTATACTCATTCATTTCTGGTATTGGGGATTGAATCCGGGAGCATTCTGCCTCTGTGTAACCCCTGCCCCCCCAATTCTTTTAATTTTTTATGTGAAACAGTCTCACTAAGTTGCTAAGGCTGGCCTTGAACCTGCAATTCTCCTGTTTTAGTCTCCCAATTACTGGGATTATGAGCAGGCAGTACCACGGCTGTTGCTTTGACTTGGGAACTTAAAAGTGCACTGCTGCCACCTTGTGCAGTGGCACACACCTATAATCTCAGCTAATCGGGAGGTGGAGGCAGTAGGACCACAAAATTTGAGGCCAGCCTGGGCAAGTTAGCAAGATTCTGTCCCAAAATTAAAAACAAGAAAAAAAGAAAATGGGCTGGGGATGTAGCTTAGGTGATATAGCATTTGCCTTGCAAGTACAACACCCTGGGTTCCATCCTCAGTATAAAAATAAAATAAAGCCAGACATGATGGGGCACATTTGTAATCCCAGTACTTCGGAGGCTGAGACAAAAGGATCACAGGTTCAAAGCCAAGCCTTAGCTACTTATCAAAGCTCTTAGTATCCTAGTGAGACCCTGTTTCTGAATAAGAAATACAATTGGGCTGGGGATGTAGCTTGAAGATAGAATGCCTCTGGGTTCTAACCCTAGTACCAAAAAATAAAATAAAAATTGTGTTCCTACAGTAGGGAAGGTATCAAAATCACTTAAGGCTTATTTGAAGTGCACCAAAGTACTGTGTTTAATAATGTAAGATGACAAGTTTAAGAACAAAGTTTCAAGATTCAAGAAGTATAATAAAGTTCTCTACATTTTTGAAACAGGGTATCAAATAATTTTGAAGAGAGAGAAAGAAACAGGAGAACTTACACAGGAAGTTGCTATACAAGTTCCCCAGTCATTGTAAGTTTCCACAGTAATGTTGGACAAAGCTGTTCTAAGCAGAGGGCACAGAAGCTCCCAAAGCCTCTCCACCTACTCAAAATGAAATATATGAATACAAGTTAATGATAGAACACTTAAGATAACTTTTTCCTAAAAGTGTACATACATACTAACTGATATATCATTTATATTAATTTTTAGAGAACTCAATTCAGGAAGACACTTCACCACCATGTTATCAACATGGTATAGGCTAATTTTTTCCCCTTAAAATACTATTCAGAAAAGTAGAAGACCCCTAGAAAGTTCCTTATAAAATGTCTCTTGCTGAGATTTCTCAATTTTTAAATTTTTTAATAACATAGCACACTAGGCTGAAACAAAAATGTTGATTTTAAGTTTTGCATGCTTACCAAGGTCACCTAATTAAAATTTAAACCTATCTAGGAATTAGCCTAAGGTATAATCTTCTAGTTGTAAATCTTCCATTAATATAAATTACATTCAAAAAACTGTTTAGTTGTACCTAGACTAAATATATGTGTGTATACTTCTCAAAAGGTAATTAGTACACAAATAACTTTGAGATCTTCCTTCCCTAACAAGCCTCCAAGTGATGCCCATGCTTCAGGTTGATGAGCTTTAAAAAGGACAAATGAGAAGGGAGGATATAAGATAAAATGTTCACTGAAAAGCACCAGACACAGATTTAAAGGCGGGGAGGAGTTAGAAAATAGGTAACTCAAAAGTAGCTCTAGCCTGGGATGGTGGTACAAGTCTGGAATCCCGAAGTAGGAGATCACAAATTCAAGGCCAGCCTAGACAACTCTACAAGACCCAGTCTCACAATGAAACAATTACAAGAGCTGGAAGTGGTGGCTCACGCTTGTAATCCCAGTACTTGGAAGGCCGAGACCAGAGGATCACAGGTTTGAGGCCAGCTTCACCTACTTAGTGAGACCCTATCTCAAAATAAAGAATAAAAAATGGGGCTGGGCAAGAGCATGTGCACGCTCTTGTGATATAGCTATAGCCCAGTTAAAGAGTACTCATTACTAGGTCAAATACCAGTATCACAAAAACAAACAAACAAAAAAGGGACTCCAGTAATGATAGGACAAGGATATGTGTGACATATTTTAAAATTCTTTTTTGTAAACCCGTGTGTTTCAAAATTAAAATGGCTGTGGTTTGAAGAATGGCCCTGAATTCAATCCCTAGAGCCAGTAAAAAGCAAGCAAGCAAGAAAAGAGTATAGTTCAGAATGCCTCTGGGTTTAATCCCCAGTACCCTCCTCCCAAAAAAGAAAGGGGGGAAAAAAAATTCTTGCAAACAAAGTGTTCTTAAGTCCTTCTGAAAGTTGTCCCGAAACATATGTCATCTATTGAGGAAACAGTGGTCTACTTGTCATTTACTGAAGTTATTTGTCAGTCTAGTGCATTTTGCTAACAAACTAACATTAGGGCGGGAGTGTGAAACTCAATTTTATTATTAAAAAGAGTGACATTCTAAAAGAGTTCAAACTCAAACTGTAAGATTTTAAGAATAATATAGATGAGCAAGGAGACTAAGAAAACGGATTTGATGAGAAGCTGGAGAGCCTTCATCCCTGTGAAATAGAGTACAATGATATAGGGCCAGTGTTCAAGGGTATTCCTCCTTTTCAAGAGAAACCAGAACTTAAATAAATAAAAAATAAATAACAAAGTCTAACTCTCCACCTCCACAATTTTAGACAATAACTCAAGGTTTTAAAAATGTTGAATGTTGCCTATAGATGAGGAGTTTGTAACATATACTCAAAAGCAATACATATATATGGCACATTTTTATGTCACAAACATTTTATTTTTAAAGTACCAATATCAAACGTGATAGGAATTGCTAGATAAATAATGTATTTTGTAATTACATCACCTTTTCAAACGTCCAGTGCTTAGAACCTCTGATTAAGCCAGCTATAATTTCTGCAACACATCGCTGGGTACTTTCATGAGAATCTGCAACCAAACGTTCTAAATGGGGCTTCAAAACTGGCAGAAAAGCATCATCAAAATTTCTAAATATACCCTACAAAAATAAACAAAGCAATTCAGTAAATGACTGTCATGTCAAATATAATATGCTTCTACATTTTTGTCCTTATAGACTCCATGTGTTTTCTCTCCTTTAGAACTTCACTACCTTAATAATGTCTGAATTAATATAGTAGGAATACTAATTTTATCACATTAAAATGTAACTTATCAAATCAACATTAATAATCTTTTGAACTTAAAATATAAATGATGTATAAATATAAATGTATTTTTTAATTTTGTCTTCTAATGCTAATCACAAACATTAAAGATAAATACTAATGCCAGGTGTGGTGGCGCATCCTTGTAATCTCCGCGCTTGGGAGGCCGAGACAGGAAGATCGTGCAGGTTCGAAGCAAGCCGCGCTGGCTTAAGAGACCCTGTTTCCAAATAAAAATAATATAAAAGAGGTCTGGGAGTATATCCCGGAGATAGAAGGGCTTCCAGAAACCCCAGTACCCCCCCCCACACACACACACAAAAAAAAAAAAAAAAAAGAAAAAGAAAAAGAAAAGGAAAAAGAAAAAAGATAAATACTAAAAAATCTAACTTTATTAAGAGTCTTGACCTTAAGGGATTATCAGTTTTTTGTTTTTTGTTTTTTGCTGGTACTGGGGTTCCTGGAAACCCTTCTACCTTCGGGCTACACTCCCAGACCTATTATATATTTTTATTTGGAAACAGGGACTCTTAAGCCAGCGAGGCTGGCTTCAAACCTGCGCGATTCTCCTGTCCCCGCCTCCTAAGCACGAGGATTGCAAGCGCGCCACCACGCCCGGCATAGTATCAGTTTTGATCAGTGTAAATTCTGGTATCATATTAGTTGAAAGCAGATGGCTAACTCCAAACTTTAATCAAATGTTTAAAACTTAAGAACCTACAAATTAAATAGACACTGGGATTTATAAAGAAGGGATGTAAATAATATAGTTACCTTAAAGAGGCAAAAACGTCGAGGATTAAATTTATCTTTTCCTTTTCTGTCTTCTAAAGATAGAAAAGTAATTAACTGTTCAACAAATTTAGGATCAGAAAAATGATCAAATATAATCTGTTCTGCCTATAAAGTTAAAGAAAGAACAATATTCAGGTTTAAGATCTATTTAAAAACATGATTTTGAAATAATTAAAAGTATAAGATTTTGATTCAATAAAAAGCTATTATTTTGTTCTAAGGAATTTTTAGTTTTCTCTAGAAACTGTAATGCTCTCAAAAACCAAAATGATATCCTCCCCCTAAAATTGCTAAATACATAAAAATAACTAAAACTTTTCTTTCATATCCTCAAGTCTGGATACCATCTCATTCTGTGAATTTAAACCAACAAATGTTCTGCTTGTGAAATGAAAATTTATTGTGCCACCTGCCATGCAATTTATGAAAATCCCCCAAATATTAGCCAAACTCCAACAAACCACACTTATACTTGCATAGCCACAGAAGTTAAAGGCAAAGGTTGTTCAGTATTAGAAAAGTTACATGACCACTACTGAGAAGATATTAACCTTAAGAGCTACACCCCAGCTCTTCCTATTTTTTATTTTGAACAAGGGCTTGCTAAGTTGCTGGGGCTGGCCTTAAACTTGTAGTCCTTCCATCTCAGCCTCCTAAGTACTGGGATTATAGTGATAAAGCAGTAAATTCTATGAAGAGTAAGGAGTTTGGACTTTAATCTACAAACATGTTTTTACCAAGTACACATCATTAATTTGCAATGTGACTGAAAATCAGTCATTATCTTTGCCTTCAAGAAGCTTTTATCAGACGTATTGATCTTAAAAAAGCTAGCAGCTAACTACATAAAAAAATAGTATTTAAGGGAATGCAAAGTGGAGTAGTAACTTGAGAACAACCTTAGATATGAGACTTGTGTCAACTGTCATGAATAGGTATTGGACAATAGTAGATATCCACCCATATTTACCCAGTTCTATACTGAAATATCCAAATTAAAAAATAACTGAGCTAGTACTGAAATAAGTACTGAATTGGTGCTGAATAACAGGCCAAAATAAGATGCATTTGAAATTGGTGAAAAGAATCTTACCTCTGTCATATCCTCCCTGCTTCTGCCAAGCTTAGGCTGCTCTTCCACACCAGCATAAACAACCATATTCCTACACAGTAAGAGTTTATATTTGTAATATGCAGAGAAAAAGATATCAGGGCTTCATGGATAGAATTCATTAGAAGAAACTTTCAGTGAAATATAACTAGATGTTAAGTTAGGGATATAAATATGTCACAAAAATAGCCTTAAAAATTTATAACCTTAACATCTATCCATATGATCACTGTGTGTGATGATATAAATTATTTCTCTGGGTTGTTTTAGGTATCTATTATTAATAGATGGGAATATAATTTAGAGCATCTATTAATAACCCCAAGAGCCATATAATTATGTATTAAGAAAGACTAAGGCCTTTCATACAAGGAACGAGGCAGGAATGAGGCATAGCATTGGCAGGAGCAAAAGAAAGAGAGAAAGAGGGAAGAAGAAAAAACCTTCAAGTGTCCCTGAACCTCCCCCAAAATCCAAACATGGTTAATTTTACACCAAGGGTACCTAATGATTAAGTGGTTGCTAAGTCACAACTTACTTTGGCCAGGTGTAGTATCCCCAATGAGTTTTTTCAACAAAGCAACTTGACTCCCATTCTTTTTTAGTTCTTGGTATATTTTTGCTATCATAATGCAACCAATGATTATCAGGCCTATCACCAGCAAGAATTTGGGTGGGTTTAGGATATCCGCCTAAGGAAAAAGACAAATGAATTTTATCATGTTAAAAATTTACTCAGCAATTATTTTAACTTTAAATCAATGATATTAGTGTAACTCTTTATAACAAGAAACAATCTATCAAAAGTCTATTTTTTTTACAGTATTGAAGATTGAACCCAGAAGCATTTTACCTCTGAGCTACACCCCCTAGCCCTATATTTTATTTTTTATTTTGAAATTGTGTCTCACTGAGTAGCTGAGGCTGGCTGTGAAACCTGTGATTTTTCCTGTCTCAGCCTCCTAAGTAGTGGGATTATAAGCGTGCCACCTCATCTAGCTTTAATTTTTAATTTTTTAATTTTTTTGCAGTACCAGGGATGGAACCCAGCTACACCCCCAGGCCTATTTTTTATTCTTTATTTTGAAACAGGGCCTCAGTAAGTTGCAAAGGGCCTCACTAAGTAGCTGAGACTGTCTGTGAACTGCAATCCTCCTGTCTCAGCCTCCCAATCTAAAATGCTTTTGATATAGAACATGGGACTGGAGGTGCAGCTTGGAAAAATAACTGAATAAATAAATAATATACCCACTTGGTGGATGATCTATATAATATCAAGCAGATGACATATATTTTTCCCAAGTGTGTAGATGTACATGTATTAAGTAGATATAAGACTGAGATTATAGTTTAGTAATAGAACACTTCCCTACCATGCACAAGGCCCTAGGTTCAATTTCCAACAGAAGAAAGGAAGAAAGGGAGGGAAGAAGGGAGGGAGGGAGCAAGGAATTACCCTTATACTTTTTTCTAAGTCAACTTAATAATATAATTTCATAGTATCTTCATAGCTCTCAAAACCCCACAATAAAAGAATCTGATAACACAGAAATGCAGAGATCTCCAGAAGATCAAATCAGGAATGTAAATGTAGAAATAATACAGGATTTAAGAACTTAAGAGTCTGAAAAAAATAAAGGATGCAATCATTGAAGTAAAGGCATCAATTCAAACTATAAACAATCTATTAGACCACATGGAGAATAGAATCTCGCCCCTAGAAGATGATCACTCCAAAAATGAATGCATAGTTTATAACTTAAGAAAAAAAAATCAACAACAGGAATTGGACATTGAAGAAATATGGGCCCATCTTAAGAGAGCTAACCTAAGAATAATGGGCATCGAGGAGGGAAAAGAAGGTGAAACCAAAGGGATCACCAATCTCTTCAAAGAAGTAATAGCAGAAAAGTTTCCAAACATACAGCAAGAGGTCAATACAAAAGTTCAGGAAACTTATACAACTCCCTTTAGACAAGATCAAAGAAAAGGTTCCCCATGCCACATAATAATCAAAATGACCAATGTGGTAACCAAGCAGAGAATCTTAAAGGCAACAAAAACAAAGGGCCAAGTTACATTCAGAAGCAAACCAATTAGAATCACTCCAGACTTCCCAAACCAAGTCATTAAAGCCAGAAGGGCCTGAAGTAACATATTCCAAACTTTGAAAGAAAACGATGTCCAGCCAAAAATTTCCTACCCAGCAAAACTATCTTTCAAATTAGACGGGGAATTATGAAGCTTTCTTGACAAACAGAAGCTGAAGGAATTTATGTCTTCAAAACCAGTGCTAGACCCGGGCGTGGTGGTGCACGCTTGTAATCCCAGCATTCGGGAGGATGAGACTGGAGGACTGCAATTCGAGGACAGCCTCAGCTACTTAGTGAGGCCCTCTGCAACTCAGTGAGACCTGGTTTCAAAATAAAGAATGAAGGCCGGGCATGGTGGCGCACGCTTGTAATCCCCGCGCTTGGGAGGCAGAGACAGGAGGATCACGCAGGTTCGAAGCCAGCCGCGGGCGCTGGCTTAGGAGACCCTGTTTCCAAATAAAAATGTGAAAATAGGTCTGGGAGTGTAGCCCAGAGGTAGAAGGGCTTCCAGGAACCCCAGTACCACCAAAAAAAAAAAAAAAAAAAAAAAAAAAAAAAAAAGAATAAAAACTTGAAAACTTGGGCAGGGGGTGTAGCTCGGAGGTCAAATGCCTCTGGGTTACATCTCCAGACCCGCAATAAATAAATAAATAAACAAATAAATAAATAAAATAAAGAATGAAAAATAGGGCAGGGGCTGTAGCTCAGAGGTTTAATCCCCCTGGGTTCCATCCCCAGACCCAAAACAAACAAACAAAAAAAACAGTGCTAGAGAAAATACTCAAAGAGATTAACTACAAAGAATAAATTAGTAATACAAACCAGAACCAGAGAAATAAGAATTTCCATCCAGCAGACAACTAAGCAAAAAGAACAAACAGTATGTCAAACTGAAATAAAATATGAACATTTAGGAATTAAAAATCATCTCTCAATAATCACACTGAATGTAAATGGCCTTAACTCCCCAATAAAAAAGACATAAAGTGGTAAAATGCTTTAAAAAACAGAACTCATCTACCTGTTACTTGCAATAAAAACACCTTACAAGTAAAGATAGTAACAAACTTAACGTAAAGGGCTGGAGCAAGGTAATCCATGCCAACAGAACTCGAAGGCAAGTAGGAGTAGCAACTCTATCAGACAAGTTAGACTTCAAGCCCAGGTTTATTAGCAGAGACAAAGAAGGTCATTTTTTTACTGGTAAAAGGAATAATCCAGCAAGAGGAAATAACAATAATCAACATTTATGCCCCAAACATAGGTGCAGCTACTTTCATAAAACAAATTCTGTGACATTAAGTCACATATAAATCCCAATACAATAATACTAGAAGACATCAACACCCCTCTCACACCATTAAACCAATCTTCTAGACAAAAGGTCAGTAAAGATGCTTCAGAAATAAAGAACAACTAGTAATCAAATGGACCTGTTAGACACATATAGAATATTTCACCCAAGTACAGCAGAGTTCACATTTTTCTCAGCTGCTCAGGGAACCTTCTCCAAAATAGATCACATCCTGGGACAAAGTGAGCACTAGCAAATTCAAAAAATATGGCATACTTCCCTATGTCTTTTCAGACCATAATGTGTCGGGAATCCAGCCCGAAAGCTGACAGGGCTTGGCGAGATAATGAGTACCGACGACTCGAACACAAACCCACGAGCCGGGAGTCAAGTCAAGTGAGATCTCATTTTTTTCTCTTCAAGCACTCATATTATATAGCACCAAACCATGAGGGGAATTCCCATGAGAAATAGCCTAGCCTATCCGGGATAAAGATCACTAGCACGTAGTTTACAGCCAATCCCAGGCCAGTACATGAACCATTCATGTGTATGGAAAGCTCCTTTAAAGGTAGAAAGGGAAAAACCGCTCAGTCTCCCCACCCATAATGAATGGGGAAACCACGCCTTCCTAGCTTCCTCCAGGCGCCATCTTTGCCCCTTTTTTGCTGAATTACTTTACTTAAAGTTTTGCCTTAGGCCGTAGGCCGCTCAGGCCCGAATATAGATACACCCCATCAATAATGGAATGAAATTAGAAATCAACTATAAGACCCAGAGAAACCACATAAATATGTGGTGGCTGAACACTATACTTCTAAATGAAGAATGGCTCATAGAAGACATAAGAGGTGAAGTCAAGAAATATCTAGAAACAAATGAAAATAAAGATATGACATATCAAAACCTCTGGGACACTTTGAAGGCAGTGTTAAGAGGAAAATTTATTGCACTCAGTGTTCACATAAGAAAAACAGAAAATCATCAAATAAGTAACCTAATGAGACACCACAAAGCCCTTGAAAAACAGGAACAATCTAACCCCAAAGCCAGTATCTTCTTCATAATATCATTTCATACCTTATTTTAATCCACAGAACATTATTTGAAAGTCAAGAACTGTAATTTACACATTTCAAGGAAACTTTGTAAGTTTTATTAAAAAGCACTATCCAGCCAGGCATGGTGGCGCACGCTTGTAATCCCCGCACTTGGGAGGCAGAGACAGAAGGATCGTGCTGGTTTGGAGCCAGCCTTGCTGGCTTAAGAGACCCTGTTTCCAAATTAAAAAATATAAAAAATAGGTTTGGGAGTGTAGCCCGGCAGCAGGGCTTCCAGGAACCCCAGTACCACAAATAAATAAATAAATAAATAAATAAATAAATAAATAAATAAATAAATAAATAAATAAATAAATAAATAAAATTAAAAGCACTATTCATTATTTTTGGTAATACTTACTGATTTCATAAGGGTTGATGGTCAGCTTTTTGTGGGTTCTTTTTAGCTGCTTTAGAATACCCGCAACAGCTGAGATAGCCATCTAGAAAACAGGGAAAGTATACGTATCAACTTTTTTAAATCTCTTAAATGGATGGCTATTTTATTTAAAGCAGAAGTTGGATTCTATTTCTTTCAAAAATACCTGACCCACTGACGCTATCATTAGATAAATTAGCCTCCAACCTTTATCCATGCACGACTCTGCTAGTTCTTTAGAAAATATTTTTTTGTTAAAATACCTATTCATATTTTACACCTTGGCCTATGGTGTTTTGTAAGGGATTTTCTGCAGTTTGGCAGGCTAGTTCAGCATCCCCCTTATGCCTTACTTCTGATACTTGAAGACTGAAAACAAAAGTTATTGTCCCTGGACTTTTTTCCCTCTCGAAGCACTGCATGCCTGCTTTTCTTTTCTTTCTTTCTTTTTTTTTTTTTTTTTTTAAGGTGAAACTATCAGACATTTTTTTTTCCAGGAAAAATCTATCTTAACATGAAATATGAACTCTAAATACCCAAAACAATCTCAAAAAAGAACAAAGCTAGAAAATGTACATTTTCTGATTTCAAATCATATAAAGCTACAATAATTGAAACAGTATAGTACTGCTATAAAGGTAGATATATAAACCAGTGGAGTAAAATAAAAAGCCTAGAAATAAATTCTTCCATATATGGTCAAGTTATTTTTGACAAGGTTTGCAAGAACATTTGGTGAAGGAAATAATAATCTTTTCACTAAATATTGTTGAAAAATAATAATTACATGAAAAAGGATAAAATTTGACCCTTACCTAACACGATATACAAATATTAACTCAAAATAGATAAAAGACCTAAATATAAATCTTAAGACTATAAACTTTTAGAAGAAAGTAAAATAAAAAGCCTAGAAATAAATTCTTCCATATATGGTCAAGTTATTTTTGACAAGGTTTGCAAGAACATTTGGTGAAGGAAATAATAATCTTTTCACTAAATATTGTTGAAAAATAATAATTACATGAAAAAGAATAAAATTTGACCCTTACCTAACACAATATACAAATATTAACTCAAAATAGATAAAAGACCTAAATATAAATCTTAAGACTATAAACTTTTAGAAGAAAGCCTGGGTCTTAAAACTTCAAAACATTGAAATTGGCAGTGATTTCTTGGATATGATTTCAAAGGCACAGGCAACAAAAGAATAAACTTCCTAAAAAAAAATATTGTACATCCAAAGACAATGTAAACAGAGTTAAAAGTTACTGATAGAATGGGATAAAATATTTCCAAATGCTATATCTGAAGGTATATTAATATTCCAAATAGAAATCCTAAATTTAGCAATAATAAAAGCAAACAATACAATTTAGAAATAGGTAAAAGACTAAAATAAATAATGAATCTCAAAAGATAACCAATCTTAGTTGTCTGTTGGATGGAAAAATCTTTCTCTGGTTCTGGTGTGTATTACCTATTTCTTCTTTGTAGTTAATCGCTTTAAGTATTTTCTCTAGCACTGGTTTTGAAGACATAAATTCCTTCAGTTTCTGTTTGTCATGGAAGCGTCTTATTTCCCCATCTAATTTGATAGAAAGTTTTGCTGTGTAGGAAATTTTTGGCTGGACATCGTTTTCTTTCAGAGTTTGGAATATGTTACTCCAAGCCCTTCTGGCTTTCATGACTTGGTTTGGGAAGTCTGGAGTGATTCTAATTGGTTTGCCTCTGGATGTCACTTGGCCTTTTGTTTTTGTTGCCTTTAAGATTCTCTGCTTGGTTACCACATTGGTCATTTTGATTATTATGTGGCATGGGGAACCTCTTCTCTGATCCTGTCTAAAGGGAGTTCTATAAGTTTCCTGGACCTGTGTGTTGACCTCTTGCTCTATGTTTGGAAAATTTTCTGCTATTATTTCTTTGAAGAAATTATTGATCCCTTTGGTTTCACCTTCTTTTCCCTCCTCTATTCCGATTATTCTTAGGTTAGCTCTCTTAAAATGGGTCCATATTTCTTCAATGTCAGATTCCTGCTGTCTGATTTTTTTTCTAAGTTATAAATTATGCGTTCATTTTTGGAGTGATCATCTTCTAGGAGCGAGATTTTATTCTCCATGTGGTCTAATCAATTGTTTATAGTTTGAATTGATGCCTTTACCTCAATATTGCATCCTTTATCTCTTTTAGACTCTCTCTAAATTCTTTTCAAAGGTCCTGTATTATTTCTACAGTTATATTCCTGATTTGATCTGGAGATCTCTGAAATTCTGTGATATCAGGTTCTGATAATATGGGGTTGTGGGCATTCATTGCTCTCTTGTTGTTCCTCTTTCCCATGATTTCAGAATTTTGTGCCTTCCCTGAGTCACTACGACTTCACTTAGGGTGCTCTGTATCTCGAGTCTGTGGTAATCTCAGCCACCACTACTCCTTTACTGGGTTGTCTCACAAAAGTCTCAGACCCAGGGAGTTAATCGAGGCTGTGCAAGACCGTGGGGGTGCCAAGCTGGGCATTTTCCCATGGGGAGCTCCGACTAGGGTGCCACTGCTACTCCTTCACTGGGTTGAACTGCAAAATATCTGAACCAAGGAAATTATCAAAGTTACGCAAGTCCCTGGAAGTGCAGTACAGAGATTTCTCCTTTAGGGGCCACAATTTCACTCATGGTTATTGTACGTGCTGATCAGGAGCTGTCGCGGGGCGAGGTGAACTCGCTGCTTGCAATATGGCGCCACTGCTATGCCCTCAGCCGTGAGGCTGGCATATTCCTTTCTGGTTTTGAGCTCCGTTCTGAGTCCCTGGAAGGCGTGATGAGCTTGGCCACTGGGAGTTTTAGGCGTTCTTTGTGCTGAAAGAACTGCTGAATTACACCCGAATGATCCACAGCTGCTCACTTCAGCTCCTTGTTTACCTTTCCTCTCTGGAGCCTGGTGCTATGAGGGAAGATGGTGCCGGGGCAGCTCCGCCGCTGCATTCCGGGCTTGATTTCTTTTCTGGTCTCTAGTTGTTCTTCTAGTCTTTTTTTCTCTGTCCCTTGGGTTTACTTTTTTTTATTTCTCTGTTGCTAGTGTTTTCTGGCTATGAAAAGCGCTGATTTTGTGGCAACAGAGATCGAGTTTTAGCAGGACTCGTAAATGCTGCTTTTCTTGGTCGCCATCTTCCCGGAAGTTTGCATGCCTATTTTTCTAACGTCAATCTTTCTGATTAGCATATAAATGTATTCCCTGCTATATTTTCAATGTTAAAATCCACAGTGTCTAAACATGCCCTCACATTTTTGTTGAATAAACTAACAAGGACAGATTTCAAATCACTTCAACATATTATATTAGAAATTAAAGACTTCAGATGAGACAAATACTCTCCAACCTTACTAGTAAAAGTAAAGTATCTACCTTTCGAACCACAATTGCATCATGGTTGAGATTTTCAACAAAGAACCGTATGGCACGAAGAGGCAACACTCGATCATCTCTTAAGAGAAGAGACAGAAGTCCAATGCCTATATGTTCAAATTTCCAGGGCCTTATAAAAAGAGGAAGTCACAAAAGCACATTACTCATAAAACCACTAAAACAACAATCTATTAGAGAAACATAATTTTATGTTTTTCAAAAATTAAAATAGGTGTACCAAAATAATACTTTTCAATAACTCCTAACTTCTCCCCTAACACAAATGAGAGTGTGATTTTCTGTGACACATTCATAACCTTCCATCCAGAAAATCACTATAATATTTAAGATAAATGCTTTTGAGATAAAGGTAATTTTCCTGTAGAGCTACGAAAATATTTCAGTGGTAGAGTGCTTGCCTAGCATGCACGAGGTGCTGGATTAAATCTCCAGCACCACATTAAAAAAAAGAACAAAAATAATTTTTTGTACTCACAGATTTCTTTGCTCCACACCATCTAGCAAAGTGTTTACCAAATTTTCATAGTTCCTTAAAAATACAAAATTCTGGTGAGGCATTGTTTTGCTGCAATACTAAAATGAACATCAAATAATGTAATATAAATTCAAATATTACCCAAATTAACCCTTATCCTACTTCTCATCACCAGACTGTAAAAAGCTTGGTAAGAAGCAAGCCAGAGTTAAGTAGCTAAACAGAGACACTGGGAGAAGGGCCAGATACAGTGAAATGACATAACTTTTAAAAAGAATGGGCATTCAAAAGTAAAAAGTTAAGCTGTGTGTGGTGGCACATGCTTATAATCCCAGCAAAATTTGGGAAGCTGAGACAGGAGGATCGTGGTTCTCAGACAGCCTTAGCTATTTAGTGAGGCCCTTTACAACTTAGTGAGACCCTGTTTCAAAATAAAGAATAAAAAAATAGGGCTGGGGTGTGGCTTGGAGGATCTAATGACAATGTTTATCAATTATGTTGTTTCTGATGTTACCATCTAAAAATCATTGATCATGCACACTAAAGAAATATACAATAATAAAATTAACTTTTTACAATGGTGCTTTTCCATTTACAAAGCTAAAAGTGGAAAATCGGGGCACTCTGCAATAATTATCTCCCAATCTTCTATTTTCTCAGAAGTCAGTGTGTGAGTATCAGCAGAGCTATTTAAAACCTACTCTCTATACTGTCATCTATCTTACCAGACCATTCACCAATTACCTTAGTGCATCAGCATTCTTTTCTTGTTGGCGTCTAAGTCCTTCTTTAATTTTTTCTGGGCTAAGCAATGACTGGTTGACAGAAGGATTTTTTGACTCCTGAAGTAATTCTGCTATTGCAATGCACGACTTTGGAATCTTATTATAAAATCAAAAAGCAGGAAACAATTAGGATACATACTGTATCACAGATGAACCTTGAAAATGTTATGCTAAAGAAGCAAGACACAAAAGGCCACTGATTTTGTGATGCTTAATTGGCAAATTTAGAGTAACAAAGTAAGGGTTTCCAAGGGTTACGGGTATGACCACTATTGGGTATAAAGTTTCCCTTTGGATGATAAAAATCTTCTGGAATTAAGAGTGGTAAGAATTACACAACTTATAAGTGAACATAAAGGAATACAATTATACACATGCTAAATGGGTAAATATTATGGTATGTGAATATTATCTCAGTTTAAATATTTTTTTTAAAAAGAAATATATATATTCTTTTTATATATTCAAGTGATATATATATATATATATATATATAAAGTGACAGTTGTAAACAGCAGAAATATGTTTTATTAGAAAGGAATATATTAATGAACCTAAATCTTCCTCCACCTCTACCCTTTTATCTCCTCCCTGGCTCCCCTGAGGTTTTTGCTCATCATTGTCAACATGATTTACATTATGATGTGAGATTATAATGCACCAATAAATGAACACACACAAGAAAGGAATATATTAGCTAGGTGTAGTGGCACACTCCTCCTGGGAGGCTGAGACAGGAAGATCACAGGCTTGAGGACAGTCTCAGCAAGTGGTGAAACTCTCATCAAACTAGTAAGATCGTTCCAAAACTGAAATAAAATGGGGCTAGGGTATAGCTTAAAGGTAGTAGACTGCTTCTGAATGAATTCCCCAATACCCCCGCAACACACACACGGAATATTTTTAGAGCTAGGAATGGTGACACACGCTTGTAATACTAGTACTTGGAAAGTTAACACGGGAGGATTACAGGTTCAAGGCCAGCCTCAGGAACTCAAGGAAACTCTGTTTCAAAATAAAATTAAATTAAAAGGGAGAGGCCTGGGAATATAGCTCAGAGGTAGAACACCTTATGGGTCCAACCCCCAGTACCAAAAGGGGAGTGAAGAAAAGGGACAGAAAAGAAAGAAATACATTTAGAGCAGTGGTTTTAAACCAGGACAGAAATTCAAATCATAATCATTTTGGGAAAGGGGGATTCAACTATTTTTACTCTTCTATTATCAATCCTGATATTCTGAGGGGATGTGAATATGCCATTTGGAAAGTTCTTGATGATTTACTACATCTCTACATTTCAGCACCACTGAACTTTTTATAAAACCTCATCTTTCATTTGTCAAATCATCCTACTTTAATATTATGCACTATAAATTATAAAGCCAGTGGCCAAATTTTTAGGATTTTGTCTACTAAAGCTAATCTCCTAAAATAACTCATAAAAAATGAAGCTATGTACACATATGAAATAATAAAAAAATGTAATTTCCTGTTGTGACTTATTGGTAAAAATGAACTGGACATGCTCTTTCTATTCCATCCTATTATATACAATAGTGATCACTGAAGCCATAGAATGAAAACACTAAACATGAAAAACAAATGTTAAGATTATTACTGGAAAAAGATGTGAAAAATAAAGGTAGTTTAAGAAGGCAGTCTTTTTACTAAAATATGAATGAAAAAATGGGTATGCTTACTGTGAAATCCAAACCAATTGTTTCATATTGCCTGTGAATCTTTTCTGCAAGATCATCAAATAGTCTCACTATTGATGGCTTTTCCAGGGACATTGCTTGGCTAAGCCCAGAAGAAACAATTGCTGGCCATGTCTGTACAATACAGTCCCAATCATGAAGGTTTGCCAAGCATACACCACTGTGATTGCCAAGGAGACAATACAAGGCACCCTGCAGGAAAAATTAAATTTATATGGAAAATAAACATGTATATGAAAGATATACTGTTTAGTTATAGCCAACACACTTTTTCCCCCCCCCAGGACCGGAAATGAGCCTCCCAAATGCTGAGATTACAAGTGTGTGCCACCACACACAGCTTACACCTTGTTTTAAAATTGGTCGGTCAAAACAGTTCATACCCATAACATGTTACTTTTAATACAGGAATATAAGGCTATTTCTAAGAACATAGATTCCATTCTAATTTTCTTTTACTAGACCATAAAATGTTCCACTCAGTATTTACAGCATTTGAAATTGTTTATTAAATAGTAGTTCACTCAGATGGCAAACATTTCACTAAGTATATAAAAATCTGGTTACTCAATTATACTATATACATTTTACTCACAGATGTTTAATCAGAATGATTCTGCAGGCTCAAGTGATCCTCCTCAGCCTTCCAAACAGCTAGGACTACAGGCAAATGACACCATGCCCAGCCTATTTACCAAATGCTTTCTAAGGCATTTCTTTTTTCACACCAAAAAGAGCTATTTGTATCAAAACATTTTATTTCCAAAGCATCTGCTTTATCTTGATTTTTGTCTATATTCTTACCCACCCTATACTCCTCTCTGCAGGTTCCTGTAAGGTCACTGGTAACCATGATTTTGCTGAACTGTAACACTCAACTATGGGATCAGCAAACTTTTTGTAAAACAGCCAGAAAGTGAACAAAAGGCCATGTGGTCTCTGCCAATTACTCCTATTTGTCACTGCAGCATGAAGCAACAGTAAATATACAACACATACAGCAATGAACATGGTTGTGTTCCAATAAAACCTTATTTACCAAAGCAAGTAATAGCCTGGGCAACTGTGTGTTGATCTCTCTTACAAGCTAGCTTCAAGGAACTTGTTTAGTGCCTCTTCTCTGCTAATAATCTACTGCACAATACAGAAGGCCAGTACTTAATACCTCGTTTATTTTCAGTCCCCTCCTATTAATCTGCTAAGCCCTACCCATTCTCTCCTAAGTAACTTTTTTTTTCTTGCAGGTCTGGGGATGAAATCCAGGAGCATTCCCAGCCCTTTAGTAGCACTCCAAGCTACACCCCCAGCCCTATTTTTTATTCTTTATTTTGAAACAGGGGCTCACTGAGTTGCAGAGGGCCTCACTAAGTAGCTGAGGCTGTCCATGAACCGTAATCCTCCTGTCTAAGCCTCCCAAATGCTGGGATTACAAGTGTGCGCTACCACGCCTGGCTCTAAATAACCTTCAATCAACTAATTTCTCTCTGATATAGCAACCAATCCATCTTATTTAGACTTCATTGCATCTCTAAGAGATCCAGTATTTGCCTTATTTTGTGTCATTTCCTTCCTTCTCTGCTCTAAGTATCTCATCTTTCACTCAGTTGCTCAGACCTAATCATATTTCTTCTCAATCTCAGGCCCTTCATTCATGGTGGTCCTGCTACTCTAAACTTTCTGGTTTTTCATTCTGCCTCCAAAGGATCAGCAAGGATATTCAACTAAGAGTGCTCAAACTTAATTCTTTTCCTCAAGGAAGTCTGCACCTCATATTTTCTCCATGATTAATAGCAATTACAAATATAGATAAATAAGTACATAATTAGGGAAAGAAAAAACAAGACTATACCTGTTTATAGCTGAATTGTACTGATGTCTTTGTAATACATAAAAATAAGATAGGTGGACAGATAGGTACTAAAGCAAATATAACAAAATTAAAGTCTAGAATTCGAAGAGTGGATTATGGATGTTTACTGTAAAATTCTTTCAACTTTTCTGTATATTTGTAAGTTTGCATAGTAAAGCAAAAACAAAATATCTGTACCTTGAACTGCTGTTGTGTGACATCTTGTCTATTAGGCCGTAAGAACTCCAAAACCAATGGAATGATATCTCTACAACAGAAATTATATGCTCCCAAGGCAGCAAAAAATGTTTGCTGAGCCTTATTTCTGACCTGGAAAAAGTATAAAATGCAAAGGATTATTCTTATTTTTTTAAAGGATTATTATTAAGTGGTAGACAAACTACAAAAGATTTCTGAGTTATCAAAAATAAAGCAATAATTTAAATAACAGAAAAATATATCAAAGCACATACCCAAAGCACAAAAAATGAATATATGATTATCAAAAGTAAAGTATACCTGGGTGCAGTGGCACATGCCTATAATCCCAGTACTTGGTAGCCTGAGGCAGGAGGATTGCAGGTTTGAAGCCAGCCTGGGCAACTTAGTGAGATTCTGTCTGAACCTCAAAATTAAAAATAAAATAGGGCTGGAGGATTAGATCAGAGGTAGATTGCCCTAGTGTTCAATCCCTAGTAACTTTCACCACTATCAACACTAGTAAACACAAAGTAAAAGCATATTCACCAACTACATCCATGGTTTAAAATGGTCACACTCATCAAATATTTTGGTAAAGTGGAGACTGAGTGGCACCAATAAGCATTTGTTTAATAACAGAGCTAAAAGTAAGGAGCAGATTTCATAAATTTTTATTCTGAGTTACTCTAGATGAGAAGTATTAGATTTTCTCTTCAGTCTACACATGAATATTGAGATTTTCCAGTAATTTAAGCAAAAGAAACACAAAATAATAAACCCTTTCAATACAAACCATAAGTATAGCCTCACAAAATTTGAGCCCCCAAAAAAAAGATTCAATACGTATTTTTAACCTATGGACTGATTAAATAGTAATGAATAACTGATTCTTATTATAAGAATAACATATTGTGTGTATTTCAAACTCTTAAACACATATATTGAAACTAGTTACCTCACCAGGGCATTGTAGTGTGTGCTTGTAATTCCAGTACTTGGGGGTCTGAGACAGAAGGATGGCAGCCTCAGCAATTTAGTGAGGCCCTCTTTCAAACTAAAAAATAAGACAGGCTAGGGGATATAGCTCAGAGGTAGAATACTCCTGAGTTCAATCCTCTGTACCACAAAAAGTAAAAACAAAAACTAGTTCCTTAACATATTACTTTACAAAGATACAATAATTGGTTGCCAACGAATCTTTTTTCTAGGGGTGTGTTGTGTGTGTGTGTGTGTGTGTGTGTGTGTGTGTGTGCGCGCGCGCACGTGAGTGTGCATGTATAACTGGGAATTGAACCCAGGGGTATTCTATCTCCAAGCTATACGCCCAAGCTCTTTATTTTTTGTTTTGAAACAGGTCTCGCTAGGCTGTTCAGAGTCTTGCTATGATCCTTTCTCAGCCTCCCAAGTACTGGGATCATAAGCATGTGCTACCACACCTGGCTCTTTTTTCTAGTCCTCTATGCTTGGAGATAATCTCTGGATCCTATGCTACCTTAAAGAATGGACTCCACAAATCACATGGTAGTAGCAACCTAAAACCCAAGCATAATGCCTAAGTGGAATTATATGCCCTAAAAATAAAGCCTTCAAAGTCTAATTTAACAAAGTGACAGCAATATATTAACACTAACTCTCAATAAAAAAAATTGAGAAATAGTTATAGACAGAAAATTAAACATCATCATCATATTTATTTATTTGTGGTACAGGGGATTGAACCCAGAGGCATTCTATGTCCAAGCTACACCTCCAGCTGCATTTTTTAATTCCATTTTGAAACAGGGTCTCATTAAGTTGCAGAGGACCTCACTAAGTAACTGATGTTGGCCTCGAATCTGAGATCCTTCTGTCTCAGCCTCCTAAGTACTGGGATTACAAGCATGTGTCTCCAAGGCCCACTAACATTTTTAATTTTTAAAAAGTTTTAATATTTTTTAAATTTCAAAGGTGTTTTCAATGCTAATATGATTTGGAGAGACTAAATTTTAGTTGCCCCCCCCCAAACTGTGGGACCTGTGGGAGGTATTATTGAAACTCCACTGTTAAAATGAGGATACTCAGGTTGCATGCAATTAAATGATTATGTGGGGAGGGCAGAGTGTTTAGATAAGCCTTACCTGACTGTATGAACTTGTGGATAATCGAAGAAGATCTCTGATCATATCTTGATGTATCTTTTTGTACTCACAACCCTCAACAGTTAGTGTCCGTAGCTAAGAAGAAACGTAGATCAGTTCATGAAGTGCTTACTAAAGGTTCATTGAATTACAAAATCACAAATAACTAATATTTATCTGGAAAACTGGCATTTTAAAAGGTTATCATAATTGAGAAAGATATTTACCTCATGCTGCAACATTACTCTGTCAATTAATAGTGCTCTGATATGTTGTTTTTTCCCATGGAGCTGGAAAACAACGTAGCAAATACTTTAACATTTTCTCCAGGTAACCTCAACAATGAACTCCTCTGAACACCTTAATGAAAGCTTAGTTTCCAAAATGTCCAGAATGAGTTGGCAAGTGGTGGGTATTTTATTTATTCTAAAGATATTGGGCATATTTTAACATATAGCACCCCAATGAATTTTATGGCCCAACCAACATGGTTTTTCTTTGGTAATTAATTACTGAATGCATGGAATAATAAAAGTTGGGTCTTATTCAGTTAAATACTCAAAGTACATAAATAACCATCTAAGAAAAGTGGTCTACTGTTAATGCTTACAGCCTTTCATAGTTACTGAATATGTGTATTACAAAATGTCTTTTACACACCGGGCATGGTGGCGCACGCTTGTAATCCCCACGCTTGGGAGGCGGAGACAGGAGGATCGCACAGGTTTGAAGCCAGCCGTGCTGGCTTAAGAGACCCTGTTTCCAAAAATAAAAAACAGGTCTGGGAGTGTAGCCCGGATATAGAAGGGCTTCCAGGAACCCCAGTACCACCACCAAAAAAAAAAAAAAAGAAGTCTTTTACATTTCTAAAAATTACCATTCCTGCTTTTATTCATACTCTTCCACTCAACAAATGAAGATACTTGAGACTCAAAGATGACTCCTTTCACAATAACACTAGTCATTAAACTCCACCTTTTCAAATCACCTTATCTCCAGTCTACTGCCACTGACTTGATTTAGGCTGTCTTTTTATCACAACTGTAAGAATTCAACTCTGTCTTCTTTGTTTCCACTCTCATCTCTTGGTGCTCATTTTTTTCACATTGATAGAGTTTTTCAATATTCAGTTAACTGAATATTAATCTCTTCAATATCCAAATTAGATCTAACCAAGCAGGGTGGGCGCACACCTATGATCCCAGCTACTCAAGAGGATGAAGCAGAAAGATTGCAAGTTCAAGGCCAGTCTAGGCAACTTAACGAGACACTGTCTCAAAAAATAAAAAAGGCTGGGGATGTAGCTCAGTGGTAGATCATCCCTATGTTCAAACCCCAGTACTGTAAAAGGATACACACACACACACACACACACACACACACACACACACACACACACACACACTTTAGAACTTTTAGAGCTAGGTAGGGATGGAGCTCAGTGGTGGAGTGCTTGCTTGCCTAGCATAGGAGAGGCCCTGATTCCAACCCTAGTACTTTAAGAAAAAAAAGTGAAAGAACCTTTACTTCTCCCCCTTTTGCTGAATATAAAAGCAAAGAACTTTTTTATATAAACACTATAAACAATCTATTTTACATCCTATACTCTTCCCTAAATCATGCAAAATTTATGTAACTTCCTGCCCTTTTACATGCTATCCCTGTCTAAAATGACTAATATAATTAACATACAACTCTCAGAATGCTCCTCAGGGTACTGAAATTTAGACCAACTTCAGTATTACTTTTTTTTTTTTTTTGGTGGTACTGGAGATTGAGTCCAGGGACATTCTGTCTCCGAGCTACACCACTAGTCTTATTTTTTATTCTTTATGATTTACATAAAATTCATGCCTGTGGACAATTCCTTTTTTTTTTATATTGGGTATTGAACCCAGGGACATTCTACCTCTGAGATATACCCTCTGCCCTAGTTTATTTAATTTTTTGTTCTGAAACAGGACCTTGCTAGATTGTTGAAAGCCTCACTAAGTTGCCAAGACTGGTCTCAAACCTGTGATCCTCCTGTCTCAGCCTCCCAAGCACTTGGATTATAAATGTGCTCTACCATGCCTGGCTTCTCCTACTTTTTGTCTTCAAGTCCTTACAAAACAGCTGGAATACTGCTTTCAAATTCCCATTAAGAATTCAGAGATGGAGCCAGGCCTGGTGGCTCACGCTTGTAATCTTAGCATTTGGGAGGCCGAGACAGGAGGATCTCAGTTTGTGGACCGCCTCAGCTACTTAGTGAAGCCCTTTGCAACTCAGTGAGAAAACCTGTTTCAAAATGAAGAATAAAAAATAGGGCTGGGGGTATATCTTGGAGGTAGAATGCCAGTACCTCAAGAAAAAAAAAAAAAAAAGGGAAGAAGAATAATTTAGATGGGTATGAAAAGTGGCAGATAATTTTGCATAAGTAAAATACATTTTTTCTAGGATCCATGTGACCTATACTATGTTGGTTTTTGTCTTCATATAATATTTTAAAAATCTAAATTAGAGATACTATAGAGCTAGTAAAAAATACTAATTTAGACTTTTAGGTGAAAATACTGACCCTATTTTCCATTGATTTCTTTACTAAGTTGAAACTTTTCCATCGTGAGTCAAATTCATGCTTGTGAGATCCTTGAAATTGTAAAAGGTCTCCAATAATCTGTCAAAGAATTTTAAAAATTTATTTACAAGTCATCAAGTTAAGCAGTATTAGTAATTATAGAAATATAAAATGACAATTGTACCTTTATGATAAGAAACAATGACTTAGTATCATCTTCTGAATTAACAAGTATGTGGTCTATAATGGGAAAAGAAAACTGGTTAAAATAGTTTTAGTTACTATAAGAATCCCAAATCCATTAGTTAAGGGGAAAAACAATTCCCAATATGTTCACCATTAGGAATAAAAAAAAAAATACTAATCAATAGCATATATGCTATAAAATTAATAAATACTTATTAGTACAGATAAGTTAAACATATACAAGTATATAATACTTACTAAGAAGTTTCCTTATGACCTTGGCAATTGCTTCTCGGTGGTTCTCTCTGGATAGATCTATTTTTTGAAAAACAAAAAGGCATGTTAGAATCACCTTTCAACTACTGCATTTTGTATCAAAACAGTCTGTGCTAAGAAGAAAAAAGAAAAAAGAAAGGGCGTGGTGGAACACGACTATAATACCTGCCACTACTCCAGAAACTGAGGCAGAAGGATTATCTTTGTGTCTAAAGTAATAAAAAAGGGCTGGGGATATAACTCAGTGATACAGCACTTGCCTAGCATGTGTTAGGCCTTGAGTTCAATCACCAGAACTGCCAAAAAAAGAAGATAAAATAATTAGGAAAAAAACTTGTAATCCCAGCATTAAGGAGGCACAGACCGGAGGATCACAGTTCACAGCCTCAACTACTTAGTGAGGCCCTTCACAACTCAGTGAGAGCGTTTAAAAAAATATGAAGACTAAAATATAGGACCGGGGGTGTAGCTTGGAGATAGTACTGCATCCCCAGTACTGCAGGAAAAAAAAATCTCCCTTGATCACAGTTGGGTTAGTGGCTAGGCATGACAAAAAATAACTCAAAATCTCCATGTTTAAAATGGCAGCCTCAGCTATTTAGTGAGGCTCTTTGCAACTCAGTGAGACCCTGTTTCAAAATAAAGAATAAAAAATAGAGCTGGGAAGCCGAGAGTGGTGGTGCATACTTGTAATCCCAGCATTTGGGAGTATGAGACAGGAGGATTGTGGTTTGCACACAGCCTCAAGCTACTACTTGGTGAGGCTGTTTACAACTCAGTGAGATCCTGTTTCAAAATAAAGAATTAAAAAAAGGGCTGGGGGTGTAGCTTGGAGGTAGAATGCCCCTGGGTTCCATCCCCAGAAACACAAAAATAAATAAATAAATAAAACGACTAGCTTGTACAACTTTATATATAGAAAAGTGAGGAAGGAAACAAGGAGAAGGAGGAAAAATATCATCTGTGCCAGTATTTCAAAAGCTCTAATTGCTAATTAAAGACCATAAATGCATGAAATTCTCTAATTAGTGGTTATGGTGACCCAAATCAAGCAATTATACCTTACCAATTTATGTATATAACTTACTTCTGTGTTAACCCACCAGTAAGGAACTGTGGGCTAGATTCAGAACATGCCCAAGGCTAGGGTTTCATTACCTAACACCTTATATGTGTGCACGTGCACACACACACACACACACAAAATAAAAATAAATTTTAATTCACTACAATAGGGAAGGGAAGAGACAAACATTATTAGAATATTCTCATTACCGCTGGGCGTGGTGGCGCACGCTTGTAATTCCCGCGCTTGGGAGGCGGAGACAGGAGGATTGCGCAGGTTCGAAGCCAGCCGTGCTGGCGTAAGAGACCCTGTTTCAAAAATATAAAATAGGTCTGGGAGTGTAACCCGGAGGAAGGAGGGCTTCCAGGAACCCCAGTACCACCAAAAAAAAAAAAAAAAAAAAAAAAAAAAAAAAGAATATTCTCATTACCAAAAAAAAAGATTTTAAATATAAATGAACATTCTGATATAGCAAAGCCTGCCTTTCCTCATAGAAAACAAAGACCCCAATTCTATCTTTATATAATTTTCTAGTTTCTCTAAAAATAACAAAATGATTATTGTATAATTAGTTCATTTTATGTCTAGCTGGGCATGGTGGCACACACCTGTAATCCCAATACTTGGGAGGCTGAGACAGGAGGATGACAGGTTCAAGGATAGCCTCAGGGAAGTATTGAGGGTCTCATCAGCCTAGGGAGACCCTGTGTCAAAAACAAAAATAAGAGCCGGGAGTGGTGGCGCACGCTTGTAATCCCCGCGCTTGAGAGGCAGAGAAAGGAGGATGACGCAGGTTTGAAGCCAGCTGTGCTGGCTTAAGAGACTCTGTTTCCAAATATATAAAAAAGTATAAAACAGGCCTGGGAGTGTAGCCCAGAGGTAGAAGGGCTTCCAGGAACCTCAGTACCACCAAAAAGAAAAAGAAAAAGAAAAAAAATAGGGCTAGGGGTTTAACTCAGAGATAGAATGCCCCTGGGTTCAATCTCTAGTACCACATTAAAAAAAAAAAAGTCTAGGAAAATCATAACTACACCTACACAACCACTCCTAGCTATATCTATATCTATTTATCTAATCTATGGTACTGGGGATGGAACCCAGACCTAGTTTTTATTCTTTACTTTGAAACAGGGTCTCACTGAGTTGCAAAGGGCCTTACTAAGTAGCTGAGGCTGTGTGCGAAAGTAGGCTGTCTGTGAATCTCGATCCTCCCAAATGCTGGGATTACAAGCATGCGCCACCATGCCTGGCTTCATTTTTTTTTTTTTTTTTTTTTTTTTGGTGGTACTGGGGTTCCTGGAAGCCCTGCTACCTCTGGGCTACACTCCCAGACCTATTTTTACATTTTTATTTGGAAACAGGGTCTCTTAAGCCAGTGCGCGCAGCTGGCTTCGAACCTGCGCGATCCTCCTGTCTCTGCCTCCCAAGCGCGGGGATTACAAGCTTGCGCCACCACGCCCGGCGCCTGGCTTCATTTTAATCCTTATAGAATAACTGTAAAAACAGACTTTACAGTTTTACTTAGATTAGGATTCACATACCATATTCAAGTCCAGTATACAACTTTGTCTCCTCCAAGGACACCATACTTGGTACCCTGTATAAAAACAAGAGTGCTTGCATTTACTAATAACACCAATACAATGGACTGAAGGGAAACATCTCATTGCTAGAATTAAAACAAAAACAATATTTTGTAAACACATACAGTATTATAGTTTTCAATACTTTAAAAGAATTAATGGTAATGTTTCAGCAAGAACCATTACTACTTATCTTCAAGAACATGAAAACATAAGTCATCCAAGAAAAAAATTCACCTTCCAAAGGAATGTAATATGGATAATTTAATATTAAATATATAAACATTTAAATCTAGTAATAAACATACATTAATAAAAAAATTCAAAGCCGGGCGTGGTGGCGCACGCTTGTAATCCCCGCGCTTGGGAGGCGGAGACAGGAGGATCGCGCAGGTTCGAAGCCAGCCGTGCTGGCGTAAGAGACCCTGTTTCAAAAATATAAAATAGGTCTGGGAGTGTAGCCCGGAGGAAGAAGGGCTTCCAGGAACCCCAGTACCACCAAAAAAAATAAATAAATAAAATAAATAAAAATTAAAAAATTCAGCTTCATAATTATATAGCAATGGTTAAAATTCACAAGTTTTATTCAAGTATATATAGCTGAGAAGCTTCTTTAATCATTACTCTTCTTTTTAAAACCAACAAACTGAATTTCTCCTAACATCTGTTAAAATGTTACTCCTTTTGAAGAAACTGACACATAAAAGTACTATATTTCCTAAATTAAGATCTCCCACGAAGAGATATGTTACCACAACCAGAACCAGGTAATTAAGTTAATTAAAAAGTTAAAAGTCACCTTTTATTTATGTAAGGACACATAGGAAAATAATAACATATATATATATATCTGAAATGTAAATTTATCAATAAAAAGCATACTTCAATTTTCAGCATTTTATTACAAAATATGAGATTCAATTCAATAGATACTTTCTAAGAGGATGAACATAGGCACAAATGCCAAGAAAACTTGGTGGAGACAAGATCCAACACAGGACTAGTTAGTAAGGAGAAACTATATTATTACAACTAAGCATTTACAATAAGGAAAATATTTTTTAAATTGACATATCCCCACAACCCACATTCTGCCCCTCAAATTACTGAAATAAATGGGTCATCTCTATCTTAATATTGGACACTTATTTCCTTGTATTTAGCTAATAATATTACAGTTACTAAAATGCCACTTCTTTATGTTCTTCACCATAACCCTCGGCCTAGAATAGCAACAGTGCCTTCTCAAGATTCAAAATCAAATCTATAAACTGAGCATGATGGCACATGCTTATAATCCCAGCATTTGGGAGGCTGAGACTAGAGGATCGCAGTTGGTGAAAAGACTCAGCCACTTAGGGAGACCCTTCACAACTCAATGAGACCCTGTTTCAAAAAATTTTTAAAAAAGACTAGAAATTAGGACTGGTGGTGTAGCTTGGAGGTAGAATATCCCTGGGTTCCATCCTCAGTGCCCACACACACACACAAAAGAAATCAAATCTATAGAGTATAAACAAAAAAAAATTGCCTTAGTTTTCACTAATGTATTTAAAAGTTGATTAATACTTTATAATGCTGGTTCTCAAAGTAGGCAATACTGCCCACTCCTTAGGGGTGTTACAATAATGATATGTCATACACCTAACATAAATGACATACATACACCTAACACAAACCTGTCACTGCATCTTTCTGGTTATTTGCTTTAAAGATTTCCAAGTGGGCATTGAGCAACCCCCCCACCAAAAAAAAGGGTGAGGTAATCCAAATAAGCTTGAGAACGTCTGCTTTATAGAGTAGTAAATGCTAATTTGTTTTTCAGGGACTTTCAAGTCAAATTCATTAAAATTTAGTTTTCATTCTATAAACCTTTACAGCTAGCAAATTTGAAGATTTTATAAATTTGTTTATGATCAAATAATACATTTAATTAAAAAAATCAGACTTCTTTACAATGAATTTCAAGTCTCTCCTGAAATTAAATTTCACCATCCAAGAGAAAAAGTCTGTGTATAATTGGGTTACTCCTCCCCTTTCTTGGAAGATCATGGGGAAGTACTTTGTTCTGGGCTTTTTCATGGGAATAGATCTCTTTACTACTGCTAAAAATATAGGTAGTTTTCCAAAGTAGAAATATAAGTATATCCTATTCAGCCCATAGCAAGTACCATATAATACTATTCTGAATAAAGCATGGATTTTCATTTAGTCACATTACTCTTACAAATAAGATTAAAAGGCAACTGATATAATAAATTATTCTACTTAATTTTTACTCTATCAAAAAAGACTATCACTTGATAACCTGGGTATTGTATGCACTTCTGCCTCCAATAACACCAATCATACTGAAATCACATATAAAAACAAGTTTCATCTAAGAGGCTAATGCTAATTTGTTTAATCCACGTGTTACTCTAAATTGCTTCTCTACCAAGAAAATTTCAAGAAATATTATCTTTTATGGCACTTTAAAAAATGCAAACTTGTACATGATTCTAAAATTGTAACCAATATATTTAAATAAGAATGGCTTATCCTTTTACTCTATTTTTAAAACCTGAATAAAAACACATGGTAGTGCACACCTATAATCTTAGCAGTGGGAGGCTGAGACAAGAGGATTATAGGTTCAAGAACAGCTTTAGCAACTTAGCGAGACCCTGTGTTAAAATAAAAAATTACAAAAAAAAAAAAAAACCACCTGAGGGGGCATGATTTGGAGGTAGAATGCCTCTGGGTTCAATACCCAGTATCACAAAAAAACATTTATAATCCTAGCACTTGGGAGGCTGAGACAAAAAGACTGCAAGCTGGAGGCCAGCCTCAACAACAAAGTGAGACCCTCTGCAACTTAGTGAAACCAATAAGAAATGAAAAGGCTAGAGGTGTAGCTCAATGGCAGAGCACCACTGGGTTCAATCCTTAGTACCAAAAAACAAAACACATCTTCCCTATTTCCTACATATACAGAAGGTATCTAATTAGATATATATTTCAACTTTAAATTTTGTCAACTACCACAAGTTCCTTTTATACTTATTAATCTAAGATTTAGCTTTATGTTGATCTCTTCTCATCTACCAAAATTGCATTCATGCATTTCTATAGTAAGTGTTTCTTAGCAAGTATAAATAAATGAGTAGTTACATTAAATATTTCTTCTGATCATTAGGCAAATAATTTTCTAAGAGAAATCTTAGGTTCCATGACCCAAGGAACATGTTGAGTATATCTCTTTGTGGCCACCATATAAATCTAAGTGTGCACAGGGTGTATCTACTGATATTTAAAACTGCTCTTGACCTGGGAATGGTGGTGCATGCTTGCAATCTCAGTACTTGGGAGGCTGAGACAGGAGGATCTGGATTTGTGGCTAGCCTCAGCTACTTAGTGAGGCCTTTTGCAACTCAGTGAGACCCTGTTTCAAAAAAAAAAAAAAAAAAAAGAAAAAGAAAAACTAAAAAATAGGACCATGGGTATAGCTCAGAGGTAGAATGCCTCTGAATTCAATCCCCAGGACCATTTAAAATAAATAAAAATCAAAAAACAACAACAACAAAAACTGCTCTTGAACTGGGGATGTAACTCAAGGAAAGAATATTTCTTTAAATACTTCTTTATTATGTTCCAGACCCTGGGTTTGATCATCAGTGCCATAAAAAAAAGAAACTTTTTATAACTTATGTAATATACATAATCTTAGTCAGAATTAAGGTGCTGTCAGCACAGATGTAGGTTCTTATTAAAAGCTATAGTAAAGCCAGACATGGCGGCACATGCTTGTAATCCCAGCATTTGGGAGGCTGAGACAGGAGGATCGCACAGGTTCGAAGCCAGCCTCAGCTACTTAGGAAGGCTCTAAGCAACTTAGTGAGACCCTGTTTCCAAATAAAGTATAAAATAGGTCTGGGAGGATAACTTGGAGGTAGAAAAGCTCCTGAGTTCTACTCTCAGTACCACAAAAAAAAAAAAAAAAAAAAAAAAAAAAGGCTATAGTAGTAGTATTTATAATTTAAGTAAAATACTTCATCATGATCCCCCATGTGAAATTCACCCTACTCATTCATTAGTCCATTTTACAAGCTAGCATTATTTGCCCTTAGGAATTAAAACACCATTCTGAAAAATAATTTCAACACAACATATTGTAACATACCATCTACACACCAATGATAAAGCTAAATCAGTTTCATTGCTCCTAGCTACTACCAGGCCACCCAATTCATAACAAAATGTGTTAAAATATTTGTGTCACTAAAAAGACTTATTATTTTTCCACTACTATGTTATTTGTACTACCAGATGGCAATCTTTTTCAGATCTGATTAGATTTATGAAAATAATCACTGGTGAGAAAGGATGATAAAAAATAAGGAAGAAATAGCAAATAATATAAAAGCAAAATATACAAGTCTAATATGCAAATGAGGCTAGGTGGATCATCATGAAAATAGCTGCAAACAATAATACATAATTCTTCCTTTGTATAAGTGAAAGAACTCCAACCTTTCCCAACTATCTTTACCCTCCCAAATGAAAATAAACATTAAAGACATAAAGCCAAGTCTATAATAGGTTTCATCCCTTACAGATACAAACATTTCATAAGAGACTATTGGCCTATTTCTGTATTCTATAATCCAATTCAATCCAGGCATGAATGATAGCTATAAACACAACTGAAATGTTGGCTCTTACTTTATGTGAACAAAGGGTTTCTAAGAGAAACTTTACATACTGAAGATTTAAAATGGGCTCTTGAGAAAATAGAAACTAAACTATTTCCACATCTGACATACAAAGTTTAAAAAAATCAATGAAAACAGTCAGAAGGTGAAATAAGGAGAAAACAGGGTTACTCACCGTGGAGTAGTAACTGTTTCCTTTCCTGTGTGCAGCTTCCCCAGCAGAGCTGGGTAGTTTCCTGGAGGTGCCAAGAGAGGTTAGCTAGCCCTGCCCCTCATTGCATATGCAACACATCCTTTCATCACTTCATTAATGAAATGGTCTCACTCTTAGACCTTATGTAAGAATTTTTTTGAGTGAAAAGTTAGTAAAAGCTGAGATCCTAAGAATGATTTAACTAAGAATAATTTAATAGATCTATCAAAGGAAAGGGAGCACAACATAAAGAAGTATTTTGAGATGAAAATTGGTAACTCCTCTACCTTGAGTAACCCTGTTTTTTGAATGTTAAGTTTTCTCTACCCTGTGATAGCTGGTTAGACCTAAAAAGATTATATAAAGAATGGACTGAAAATGAAGAAATAGACAATTCAGGATTAAAGACCAGAGTCCAAATTCCTGTGTGACCCTGGGAAGGCATAATCCAAATTCCACATCTACAAAGGTAGTACTATGAGTGTAAACTATACCACTAATATTTCTCTTAAAATATTAAATGGTTCCAAGAGCAAATAGATTCCATTTTAAGATTAATGCAGCAACCTAAGATATCTGACAAAAATGTTAAAAATTTACATTATTAAATAGGTACTAAACTAAGAAATTTTACCTTTAATTACCCTCAACTTTCCTTATTATACCCACATTTCAAAATGTGAAGTTTATAGTAAATTCAATTATTTCAAAGTAACCCTATACTGCTCAAGGCCCCAAAGTACAATTAAAGTACCATTAGGTATCATTTACTTTTATGTTTAGGATTTTGCTTTTTTAGTCAGTCTCTAATCACATAGCACAGAAAATAGGTTTTCATAATTAGTAGCAATTTCCCTAATGAGATTAAGATCATTTCATATACTCTATCAGAAACTGAGTTAGATTTCTTACAGGAAAATTCAGAAGTAAACTAAGCTTTAAGTTTTTTGATCACCATAATTTCCCAGAAAACATATGAAAGGCAAACTTAACACTGACTAATCTGACTGGAAATGATTATATATACTAGAGTATTTTATATAATTAAGACTTGCATGATAAATATGCTTCAATTTAAAAAAAAATCATTTGAGTTGCTATGTACTTCCCAAAATTGGGCTGATATTTCAGAAAATGAAATGTCTCATAATTCCACAACCAAATTACTATTCACAAGAGTTATTTCCTCAGTTATTGGGCATTACACTAAAGCATTCATCATAATTGTGCATTCTTTTCTCTCTCATCTAGCACATTTTCCTCACTTCTACAGAGTAACTAATGTTTTTGGTCAGGTTATTTTTTCCCTCTACCAGTTTCATATTGACCTGCTAAGAATTTCTGTGTATTATGCTACAGATATTCTTTCTTCACACTAAAGAGTGACTTCATATCACTAAACAATGGAGCCATCATTTAAAATTATTTTACTAGTTTTTCTTTTCTTTTTTGTGTGTGGTACTGAACCCAGGGCCATTCTACCTCCGAGCTACACCCCCAATTCTATTTTTTATTCTTCATTTTGAAACAGAGTCTCACTGAGTTGTAAAGGGCCTCCTTAAGTAGCTGGGGTTGTCTGTGAACCTGCAATACTGCCTCAGCCTACCAAGTCCTGGAATTACAAGCGTGCGCCACAACACCCAGCTTTACTATTTCAAAATAACTTAAGACAGATTTTTTTTTGTGTGTGTGGATTTGGGAATGGAACCCAGGGGCATTCGGCCTTCGAGCTACACCCCCTGTCCTATTTTTTATTCTTTATTTTGAAACCGGGTCTCAGTGAGTTTTAAAGGGCCTCACTAAGTAGCTGAGGCTGTCTGTGAACCGTGATACTCCAGTCTCAGCCTCCCAAATACTGGGATTACAAGTGAGTGCTAACACACCTGGCATAGACTTAGATTTTTAAAGGCTATTTTATAGTAGTTGCTTCTGCAAAAAGAATGTTACATAGGGAACAAATTTTTAGAAGAATGTATTGCAAGTTATAAGTTGAAAATTATTAAGTTAAAAACTATTTAAAAGCTAAAAGAACACTTTTTTTTTTTGTTTGTTATTATATTTTTTGGTGGTACGGGGGTTCCTGGAAACCCGTCTACCTACGGGCTACACTCCCAGACCTATTTTATATATATATTTTTGGAAACAGGGTCTCTTAAGCTAGTGAGGCTGGCTTCGAACCAGCTCGATGCTCCTGTTTCCACCTCCCAAGCCCAGGGATTCCAAGTGTGCTCACCACACCCAGCTAAAAGAACTCTTTAAAACTTCCTCTTTTGGTAATTCAAACTCAAAGAGCTGACTTTTTTTGTTTGTAGAATTGGGGACTGAACCCGGACTGCTCTACTGAGGTATACTCCCAGCCCATTTCATTTTGTTTTTTAAATTTTGAAATAAGGTTTTGCCAAGGTTTTTCAAACTTGAAATCCTGCCGTTTCAGGCTCCCAAGTACTGAAATTGCAGGCATGTGCCACCGCACTCGGCTACTGACTATTTATTTTTAATTCTACTTTATGTAATTATTATCCTGCATAGATCTTTTAACTATAAGGAGCCTTATATATTACTAATCAATGATTTTAAAAATTGAAATTTAGGAAGCATTTTAAGTTTTTATTCTTAAATGCATATAAATATATGAGCACTATTTTTATCATCAAATATACTTTATATGACTTCATTCTGTTTTATTACATTAAATTTTCACTCTAAATGTGAAAATTTTTAAACAAAACTTTTCAGTCTCAATTTTTTTCCTTTTCAAATTTCTAGAAAAAAGATTTATGAAACAGTATTAATTTCCTAAGCTGACCCTTTAGCACTACATCCTAATGATCCTTTAGTACTGAAAATTTTGTAACACAAGTTACATGCTTTTGCTCTTGGATAAACTACTGGATTAAATGACTACAATTCTCAGTGTCAACCAACACTTTCATGTTGAACTAATTTTTATTTTTTTTCTTTGTTGTACTGGGGATGGAACCCATTCTACCACTAAGCTACAACCCTAGTCCTATTTTTTAATTTTTTATTTTGAAACAAGGTCTCACCAAATTGCAGAAGGCCTCACTAAGTTGCTGAGGCTGTCCTCGAACCAAGATCCTCCTGTCTCAGCCTCCCAAATGCTGGGATTACAAGCATGCACCACCACGCCCGGCTAAGAATTAAATTTAATAATAATCTAAATATGTTAAGTACAAAATAGTTTCTTACATGCCATAAAAGGATCAAGTTCTTTATGACACAAAGTTAAGATTAGTGGGAAAAATATTCAGTGGGCCTCTTGTTTTAAAATATTGCTTAGAAATATTCACTCAAAAATGGTTTTTCAGTAGAATTGCTTTGGCATTCAACTATAAAACTGATAAAAAAAAAAAAAAAACAGATTCTTTAAAAAGAACATGGCAAATTGCTAAGCAAACTTAAAACGGGTCTCCTTCCTAAAAAGACTTTATCTCTACTTAAAGCTAACTAACAATTTAAACACTTCAATGCATATACTTAGAAGTCTTCAGTGAAGAAAATGGGAATTATGGAAAATGGAAATCATGACTCCAAACAATGGCTATACGAAATACAGAAAAGACAAGCAAGCTACATTTTAAAACCACTCCTTAAAGTTTTATAAGATTTTTGTTGCAAAATCAGTAAATATTTATTCCTTGTGTGTTTTTTAGAAAGGGAAGAAAGGGTTATTTTACTCGTTTTTATGTGATTTTCAGTAACTTGTTCAGTAACAAGATGTTGAAAAAACAATGATCAAGGTGCTAAGTAAAAGATATTAGAAAAATTAAGCCCGGAGTGGTGGTACACACTTGTAATCCCAGAGCTTGGGAGGCTGAGAAAGAAGGATCGCACAGGTTCAAAGCCAGCCTCAGCTACTGAGTGTGGGTCTGTGGAACTTAGTGAGACACTGTTTCCAAATAACGTATAAAATAGGTCTGGGAGTATAGCCCAGAGGTAGAAAAGCCCCTGAGTTCCACCCCCAGCACCACACACACACACACACACACACACACACACACACACACACAAAAACTTAGAATACTGAAATGAGCATCTACCTACTTATTTATGTGCATACTGCCATGTTCATTCTAATGAATTAAATGGTAGTGCTAGAAGTGTATTGAGATACTTGTTCAAAATAATGGTGAAAAGTAGTCATAAAAGCAACCTGACAGATCTAAAAGCTCAAGATCATAAATGAATAACATTCTATAAATTTTTATTAAAAAATATTTCATGAGCCGGGTATGGTGGAGCATGCCTGTAATCCCAGCATTTGGAAGGCTGAGACAGGAAAATCGTGGTTTGTGGACAGCCTCAGCTACTTAAAAGGCTTTGTAACTCAGTGAGACCCTTTTTCAAAAAAAAAGAATAAAAAACAGGGCTGGGGGTGAGCTCAGAGGTAGAATGCCCCTGGGTTCAATCCCCAGTACTGCCAAAACAAACAAACAAACAAACAAACAAACAAACAACAAAACAAAACCATGATTTTTTGTGCTACAAAATTCTAAATCAACAATTGATTCCTTGCAAAAGAAAAAAACTACTTTTATAGTTTGTTTTTTGGGGGAAAAGAGTATTTATCTTTTAATTCAGTAAACTAGCAGATGAATTTAGTATTTCCACACTGATATTTTCAAATTGATTAACATTAAGATCCAGTTATTCTATCTTGGTACCATATGAAAATCTGAATAAAGCTTTTAAGTTTAGAGATCTAAATTATGACTGAAGTATTTTTGACCTAACAACTACAAATAAAAAAGGTTAAAATGATACAGAAACAGCAGCATAACACCAGAAATTCATTAAGTTGCTAAAACTTAAAATGTATGCCAAATGGCAAAACAGTACTGAATAGTTATTTTTACTTACAAATTAGTAACTGGCTCTCCTTTCAATGGAGGTAAGAGGTTCCCTGAGCCAATTAAACAGTTGTGCACTATAGTCAGACTCTGTAGAATATCATCTCTAGAGAAGATAAAAAAGACATTCCAAGAGTTTAGGAAATTTTCCCAAATTCCTATTAAACAAGACTTCTAGAGTCTAGCATAAAGTACAAAACAAATCAAATGGGTAAAACTTCTAGAGTCTAGAAGTTAAAAACTTCTAGAGTCTAAGGTAAAGTACAAATCAAATGGGGATATCCAAATTACATTTTCAGTTTACCCTTAATTAATAATATAGAACAAGTAAGGCTATAGTTGTAGATAAGTTTTAAAGTATGTGTTTAGGATGTACAAAGCCCTGCCTAGCACAATCAAAAGAAAATTTTTAGCTCCCATGGTGGCGTATACCTGTAATCCTAGTACTTGGGAGACTGAGACAAGAAGATCACAAGTTCAAGGCCAGCCTCAGCAACTTAGTGAGATTCTATTTCAAAAAGAAGGGCTGAACAATAAGGCTGTGGTTGGAGATTAGAGGCAAAGCCAACCATGCACAATGTCCTGCTTTCAATCCCCATGCTATATCATAAAAAAAAAATTGTTTTAGCTGGCATAGCGAGCTAAGACAGAGGGACTGTAGGTTCAAGGACAACCTCAGCAACTTAAAAAGATCTTGTATCAAAATTAAAAAGAATGACTAGGAATATAGCTCAGAGGTAGAATGCCCTTGGATTCCATCCCTGGTACTAAAAAAAAAAAAAAAAAAAAAAAAAAAGTAAATAGTACATGACAATTACACATATTTATTGCTACTAGGGATAGCTGCTTATACTTAAAGATATGAAGTAATTCTTAATCACCACCAGTAACAATAAGAGTTAGTAATAATAAGAGGAAACAGAGTTAACAGCTCTTCTAATTTTTTTCCATCTCTGTGCCTGTATGTGGTGCTACTACTAGAATGAACCCAGGGCTTTGTGCATGTAGAACATGATCCACTGAGCTACTCAGTCCTTTTTATTTATTATTTATTATTTATTTGTTCTGAGACTGAGTCTTGTTAAATTGCCTCAGGTTTGCATTGAACTTATGATTCTCCTGCCTCACCCTTCAGAATAGCTGGGATTATGGCCATATGCACTACTACATCCAGCCTTATTCCATTATTTAAAAATGAAACTAGCTAATGTACTATTACAGTCACTGTCATTCCATCAGGCTTCTTCCTTCAAGTCTATACCTACTGAGTATGCTTGTTAAGGACTTTTGTTATTTGATACATACTATTTTTTCCTATTATTTTAGAAGCTTTCAAAAATTTAAACTATAAAAGTCTAATAGCTTCAAAATAACTATAAATACAATGCAAGAGAAAAATAGCAATCTCATGGATATATTTCTCTAAATAACATCAATGTTAATAATGTTAACTACTAAACGGAAACAACCACCAAAATCTAAGCTCAGGCTAGGAAGACAGGCATTTTATTTTAGAGCTAGCATAACTACACACTTTCTAAAAGAAAACAAGTATAAGTGCTAAGTAGATAACAATTTCTACAGAAACTGGGTGGTGGGAGAACTATGGTTTATCTTTAAAATGTTTAAATGCTACTAAATTGTTTTATCACATTAGTTTCCTTATTATTATTTTATGCAGTTTCAAAACATATTAAATATGAATGCATCAGATATTCCAGATAAAGAAAGAGAGAAGGAAGGAAAGAAAGGAAGAAAGAAAATCATGCAGACATTTTTTAGTCTGTAACTGAATGATAATAACTATAAAAGAAAAACCAACCTAGACATTTCAACTTCTCCATCCCCACAACACTGAAGTTTGATGAGTTCAGGCTGGAGAAAGGAGTCCAACAGATAGAAGGCAAAACAAACTTCCTCTGAAGAAGGAACATGCCACTGAATTCCCAGATTCCACAAGTCTCCAGGTTTACCCCAGTCCTAGAAAAGAGCATTTTGTTCAGTGGGTTGATAAAACATGTCTACACACATTTGAAAAAGCTTAAAATAAAAAGCTCAAATAATCCAAACTTAAATACTATGCAAAAGAGTTGTATAAAAGCACATTACTCCTTTATTATCCCTGCTGAAAATGTTTCCCTAAGGCAGGGACTCCGAAGGTTGAAAAAGTATTAACTTTAAAGTATTATAAGGACAATTTTGCACAACCTAGTCAGACCCTGTTTAAAAATAAAATAAAAAGCCGGGCGTGGTGGCGCACGCTTGTAATCCCCACGCTTGGGAGGCGGAGACAGGAGGATCGCGCAGGTTCGAAGCCAGCCGTGCTGGCGTAAGAGACCCTGTTTCAAAAATATAAAATAGGTTTGGGAGTGTAGCCCGGAGGTAGAAGGGCTTCCAGGAACCCCAGTACCACAAAAAAAAAAAAATAAATAAAAATGAAAATAAAAAATAAAAAATAAAAATAAAATAAAAAGAGCTGGGGATGTGGCTCAGTGCTAGAGACCCTGGGGTTCAATCTATAGTATAGGAATATATATATATTTTTAATATATACATATCATATTATATATATAAATATATATATTTTATTTATTTAAATGGTACTGGGATTCCTGGAAACCTTTCTACCTCCAGGCTGCACTCCCAGACCTATTTTTTTAAATTTTTGTTTGGAAACAGGATCTCTTAAGCCAGCAAGGTTGGCTTCGAACAAGCGAGATCTTCCTGTTTCCGCCTCCCAAGCGCAGGGATTACAAGCATGCGCCACCATGCCTGGCACTAGAAATTTTTTTTTTTTTTTTTTTTTTTTGGTGGTATTGGGGTTCCTGGAAGCCCTTCTGCCTCTGGGCTACGCTCCCAGACCTATTTTATACTTTTTTATAATTTGTAAACAGGGTCTCTTAAGCCAGCGCGGCTGGCTTCAAAACTGCGTGATCCTCCTGTCTCTGCCTCCCAAGCACAGGGATTACAAGCGTGCACCACCATGCCCAGCTAGAAAAATATTAAAAAATATATATATAAATTTTGCAGATCTGGGATGGAACCTAGGGTCATTCGACTACGAGCTACACCCCCTGCCCTATTTCTTATACTTTATTGTGAAACAGGATCTCACTAAGTTACAGAGGGCCTCACTAAGTAGCTGAGGCTGTCCGCAAACTACGATCCTCCGGTCTCAGCTTCCCAAATACTAAATTACAAGCTTGCGCCACCATACCCAGCTTAAAAAAAAAAAAAAAAAAAAAAAATATATATATATATATATATATATATATATATATATATATATTTTTTTTTTTACTGGGGTTATATTTTTTATTTGGAAACAGGGTCTCCTAAGCCAGCGCACGCGGCTGGCTTCGAACCTGCGTGATCCTCCTGTCTGCCTCCCAAGCGCAGGGATTACAAGCATGCGCCACCACGCCCGGCTTAAAATATATTTTTTAAAAGGGTTGCCAGTATAACATAGTGGTACTTGTCTAGCATGCATGAGGGCCTGGGTTCAATCTCCGGTACTATAAAACAAACTAAATTTATGTAATGCTAAATAGTATAGCAATAACATTATATAAAACTATGGAAATTAAATATGGTATATCAAATTATTTCATGTATAAATTATGAAACAAATAAACAAACAAAACCTAGAGGGGTTAGGGATGTAGCTCAATAGTAAAACACTTGCCTAGCATGTGCAAGGCCCCAGGTTGATCTCCAGCACCACAAAAAGAAAACTCGAGTTTTAGCTTCCTAAAACAAGTATAATATATAATCTAATAAGTTTCAGTAATTTTTTTTTTTTTTTTTTTTGCAGGACTGGGGATGGAACCCAGGGACATTCTTGTGAGCTACATACCCAGCCCTATTTTTTATTCTTTATTTTGAAACAGGGTCTCACTGAGTTGCAAAGGACCTCACTAAGTAGCTGACGCTGTCCATGAACCTCGATCCTCCTGTCACTGAGTTGCAAAGGGCCTCACTAAGTAGCTGACGCTATCCACAAACCTCGATCCTCCTGTCTCAGTCTCTCAAATGCTGGGATTTAGAAAGAGTGAACCACCACGCCCAGCCAGTAATGTATTTTAAAATAAAAAATGATGTCTTTACAAAAAAGAAAGACAAAGGTACTGGGGATAGAACACAGAAGGATTCTACCTGAGCTATATACCCTCAGCCCTTTTTTAAATTTTATTTTATTTTTCACATAGTGTCTTGCTAAGTTACTGAGGCTGGTTGGTCTTAAACCTATGATCCTCCCGTCTCAGCCTTCTAAGTACTGACATTACAGATATGCACTGCTGAGCCCCACTAAGAAACACATATTACTGAAAAATGCTTGCCTTGATAGGAAAGTATTCAGAAGGAGGCTTGTCAAAGCCACCTGGTACGCTGCAGTATTCTGTAGGGTAGATAAGTGTAGTAGACCGAAGAAGATGATGCAAAAGGTTACAAGACAGAGTGTAACCCTGCTTACAGGTTAAATGTAGTGTTCTTTGGAGAATCTTTACAAGCTGCTCCCTATAAAGAAGCAACTTCTTCCCATCCACTCGAGTAATCTAAAAAAATAAAATTAAAATTGTTATTTTGGTTAAAAGATCAAGAATCAATAATTAACAAAGTTCAAGGTTCATCACAGTAGTCTAAAAACAGTGTTTCTAAAAATGAATTTCACTCATTTTAGAACTATCATATGAGTTGTATTCTAGCAATTATTATTATTATTTTTTTTTTGCAGTACTGGAGATGGAACACAGGGGCATTCTACCTCCAAGCTACATCCCCAGCCCTATTTTTTATTGTTTTCATTTTTTGAAACAGGATCTCACTGAGTTGCAAAGGGCCTCCCTAAGTAGCTGAGGCTGTCTGCGAACTGTGATCCTCCAGTCTCCACCTCACAAATGCGGGTTTTAAAAGCATGTGCCATCACACCCGGCTCTAGTAATTATTAAAAAAAAAAAAAATTTGAGTTTAGGCATTGATGTGAAATAATATCCCTTTCAGAAAGGTCTACCTCCTTAAAGATAAAAAATAAACTATCTCATAAAGGAAAGCATAGTTTAATTGATGGCCAAATTCTAAATGTAGAAATGGATTCCCAAATCTGATAAACTTTTTCAGTAAGTTACTCATATTAGAATTAGTCAGTTAAAAACTCAGTCAGGTAAGCCGGGCATGGTGGCGCACGCTTGTAATCCCAGCATTCGGGAGGCTGAGACCTGGAGGATCGTGGTTCGCGGACAGCCTCAGCTACTTAGTGAGGCCCTCTGTAACTCAGTGAGACCTGGTTTCAAAATAGAATAAAAAATAGGGCATAGGGTGTAGCTCGGAGGTCAAATGCCCCTGAGATCCATCCCCAGACCCGCAAAAAAAAAAAAAAAAACTCAGTCAGGTAGATTGCTGGACATGCAGTAAAAATTCTTTACTTTACACACTCTTTTGACAGTAACAGAGTGTGAGATATTCTGACTTTCTCAAGCTACAAAAATTTCCCAAACTTCCGACTCTTCATGTTTTATGATCAACTTGTCAGATAGAGCTAAATCTTAAACCCAACTTAATATTTTCTTCCAAAAATTTACAGTACCTCAGACAAAAGCTGAAGATTCCATAATAGCTCCTTGTCTAGTTCTTCTTCATTCAATACATCATCATCTATAAATGGCAAAACAGAATCAGGAAAAAACCTATGCATCCAACTAAATATATCACTTTAAAATATTTTTATTTAATATTTCTTATAGCTCATAAAAATCTTTCTTTCTTTTGTAGTACTGGGGGTAGAACCTAGGGGCTTTTCTACCTCCAGGCTATCCTCCCAGACCTAGTTTCATACTTTATTTGGAAACAGGGTCTCATTAAGTTGCTAAGAGCCTCACTAAGTAGCTGAGGCTGGCTTCGAACCTGTGTGATCCTCATGTCTCAGCCTCCCAAGCAGGGAAAAATCTCTTTCACAGAGTCTTTTCATTTCTTATTCATGAATGTTAATTTACTCCAAAAGGAGGTGGAAACTAAATTTTCAAGAAAATAAACATACCAGTCAAGACTTCTGGTCTCTCTATAGCTCACAAAATAACTGATGTTTTTTTGAGGGGGCAATTCCTTCCCCCAAAACAAAAAAATAAAACATTGCAAAATTCAAACAACTGCTGTCATTAATAGCATTCTAGAATCAAAGAAAAAATTTAACTAAAATTATAAAGATGGAATAATGACCTTATTTATGACTTACTCATTGTAAGCTGAGTTATAACACTGCAGCAGTGAGGAACAAATAGCTTCAAAGATTCTTCCGGGCAGCACTGAAAACATATTTGTATAAAAATAATTATTTTTTAAAGGCAGATACTTAATAGTCACAAAATAAAAGCACTCTTGCAGTGACAAATGAGGGCTGTAAGCTGCTACTGAAGCAATGTATTTTATGTATAAGGAGTGGTTCTGAAAGAATTATCCACACAAACTAAACTTACCTTTACAGCAGCACGGCACATGTCTGCCACCATGCGGCCCGCTACTCTTGTTTCAAATATATGTGAAATAGAAAAATTAAAAACCTTCTGAAGGGCCACCTGTTAAGGTAGGTAAGAAATGAAAATGTCTCATTATCATTTTTTTGGAAAATTAAATATCTGATGAACATAAAAATAATAAACATATTCAAATTACCAAAAATAAACAGGTAGGCAATATTTAACTTGTTTTGTAAGGATTTTCTTAATAATGTTACATTCAGATCTAAGAACAATCTTAGCAGATAATTCCATCTTGAACAAAGCATTTGAAGAAAAGCTTTTACTTCCTATAGAAACCCTATGTACAAAATTACAGATGATATAAGCAAATGCAGTGACATCTTGATAGCTAATCCAATGTAACAACTTTTGGAACATCTCATAGTTAATTTATCCTTCCAACAATTACAAACTACAAAATTCTATCACTATTCTAAAACTAGATGCAGTCTGTTTAATTTACAATTGGGATACAGAATTTTAACTTGCTTGCTAAATGAAATGAGTTTTAAGTTTGAATTATCAAAGCTGAAAATTATAAACAACTTACTTCATTAGGCAAGAAATTGTTTATGTTCATTTCTTTCTTTTTTTTTTTTTTTGTGGTACTGGGGTTCCTGGAAGCCCGTCTATCTCCGGGCTACACTCCCAGACCTATTTTATTTTTGGAAACAGGGTCTCCTAAGCCAGCGCGGCTGGCTTCGAACCTGCACGATCCTCCTGTTTCTGCCTCCCAAGCGCGGGGATTACAAGCGTGCGCCACCACGCCCGGCTATGTTCATTTCTTTCTACTAACTTAATCTTATACATGCAGGTATAAAGCAGTTTAGCTTTAAACTAGAATGAACATGTTAAACAACGAGGAGACAGAATTGGAAATAAAGAGCAGTCTTTAAAAGCACACTGTAAAATACGTAAAAATCAGTATCAAATTAGCAAACATTTACCTAGTGCCTTGTGAACATAACCATTTCTAATCCATTCCAGCGAAACAGACTATTATACTAAGATATCAACTTCTATCATGTGATGGCAAAAAAATTTCCAAACTTATTTCCTAATTATAATTGTGAATTTAAAAAATACAAGCATTTCTTATTCTCCATGGTCGTTTAGCCTATAAAGTTGCTGTGAACGCTGAAGTAGCAAATACTTTAATCACTGCTTCTAAGGGCAATACAGGATTAGGTTGTTGTGAGCCTCTGGACACATTTTCATCAAATGATCAATACATATTCCTATTGTGTCTCTGTTTATAGACATATCCTCTTTTTTTTCCCTGCAGGGGGAGGGCTGGGGAGTGAACCAAAGGCATTCTACCTCTGAGTTATACACTCAGCTTCCCTCCATTTTTATTTTTGTAAAAGGGTCTCACTAAGTGATTGGGGCTGGCCTCGAACCTGTGATCCTCCTGTTGCAGACCCCCAAGTACAAGGATTACAGGTATGCACCACCACACCTGGCCCTTAATACATATTCTTGATTCATCAAGAGTGACTTGGGAGGGTGAGGCAGGATCACAAGTCTGAGGTCAGCATGGGTAACTTAGTAAGACCCTATGTCAAAATAAACAAATAATAAGGGAGTAACTCATGTCTTCTGACGCTTACCTACATCTAACATCCATCGCCCCTCCATTAGGAACAACACAACTCTCTTATACTTAGAAACACAAGACCCTGCTTAAGCATTAAATTCTCGGGACTCATTTTTAATTGTTAAACACCAAAATCACCAATGAAAATTGGAAAAATATTGCACTGAACAGATAACTTAAAGGACTACTGTTTAAAAGTAAAAGAGCTGAAACAAGAATAAAGGGAATGTGTGCATCAGTTAACTTGAGTTTGCCACTGTACAGACATCCTCACAAAAATACTGACTTTGAGGTTACAAGTAAATTTAAGCATGTAGGCAATTTACTCACAAATATGAACCCAGGGGCATTCTAACTCTGACTTACCCTTACCCCAGTCCTATTTTTTATTCTTATTTTATTTTTTAGTACTGGGGATGGACCCCAGGGGAATTCTATCTCTGAGCTACATGCCCAAACCAATTTTTTTTATTCTTTATTTTGAAACAGAGTCTCACTAAGTTGCAGAAGCTGTCTACTCCTGTCTCAGCCTCCCAAATGCTGATTAAAAGGATGAGCCACCATGCCCTGCGTTATTCTTTTATTTTGAAACAGAGTCTCACTAAGTAGCTGAGGCTGGCCACAAACCATACCCGGATCCCCCTGTCTCAGCCTCCCAAATGCTGAGATTACAAGTGTGTGCCACCATGCCTGGCTAAAGTTTAGTTTTAAAACATTAAATACAGCTTAGAAAATAGAGGTTAATGTTTTGCAGCAATACTCTCTTACCATAAATATTTCTTTGGAACATTGTGTGAGGATTGTACTAAATGTAGAAGACAGACCTAATTCAACCAAACTCTCCAAGTGAGTCATTTTCTCAGTTTCTGTCTCTTCTCTGGTTTGCTCCAATGTGCTACTTTCTATAAGTCCAAAGCATCTAAATAATCCAAACAAAGTATAATTTTAGCAACAGTTCTTTTCTTCCTTGAATTATCAGTTTGACATTTTTGTGGAAAAAGAATGATTTTTACAAGTTTATAGCAAGAAATTCAAGCTCACGTAATATTCTTGATAATTAGATAAGTCTCTGTGGTACTAAATATTCAAGTGATAGCTACTTAATTTGATTGTTTATTTGTATTTTGCAGAACTAGGGATGGAACCCAGGGACATTCTACTTCTGGGCTATACCCCCAGTCTACTTTTAGTCTTTTTTTGAAACAAGGTCTCACTAAGCTGCAGAGGACCTCACTAAGTAGTTGAGGCTACCGGCAAACCTGTGATTCTCCCATCTCAGCCTCCCAAATACTGGGATTACAAACGTGGGCCACCACACCCAGCAATAGCTACTTAATCTGTACATGGCTCATAAATCAACAATCTTCTTTTAACTTTACAGAAACCAGCATTGGGTAGTAGCTAAATAAAGGTTACAAAGTAGAGACAACTAAGGTTTCTAGGTCAGGACAATCATTTTCTTGAATAGCAGAGAGAGCAAGTCTGGGTAAGCTATCAGCTGACCTGTCCATAAACTGTAAGACAAAATCTTCAAATTCAGCTGTAGCAGAACAAAGTTCTCGTTCCACCTATAACATACCAGTGGGAAAGAAGATTACAATAACATTACATAGAGCATTTGATTTCCCCCCTCTCTGAACTAATAAAATTCAATTATGGCCTTCTAAATAGATCTACACACAATTACAATACTGGATATTGTGAGGAATAACATATTCATGTATCAATTTAGAACTACTACTACTTTCTAGAAACTAAAATAAAAAATACCATTTTACAAAGGTCAAAAACAGAAGTCAAGCAGCCAATTTTCTTACTAATTATAGGTTCAAACTGCTGTTATATATGTAGTATCTCACTACTTGATATACAAATGATATAAGACAAATAAGAACATGCTTATGATAAAGAAAATCGTTATTTAAAAAAAACCTACAATAATGAAGAAAATCTCTCTTTGTTAAGACATTAATGTCTTGGAAAAGTTTATTCCTAATATAAGATGATGGAAAAACCAAACACCACCAACTATGCTTAGCATTGAAAAGTGACAGAAAACTGAAATATACCTCCAAATGTCTTGTCAGTGAGGGCCTAGCATTCCATTTATACCAGCCTAGTCACAAAGTAGTAATTTTACCTTGTAAAATCTAGCCAAACTTGATTTTAAACTATGAAATATTAATATGCATTACTATACACTAAGTATTAGAACTCAATCCTTTTTAACCAGAAAGCATCCTTACTTCAGTGAGGTCGTTTCTCTCTTGTAGTACAGATGAACAATCTACTAAAGGCACCAGAGTAGAAAATGTTGCTATAAACTGGAATGTGATCTGTGTGAAAATGCAAACAACTTTCAACATTAATTATATAATCCTAATTCAATACAAGTTCACTATAAGCTAGTATACCCACATAAATTATCTTGAAAGAAACTTCACAATAGTATTTCTGGTTATTTTTTACTTAATGTGTGTGTGTGTGTGTGTGTGTGTGTTATATTGAAGGTGAAGCCCTTCTATCTCTGGCCTATATCCCCAGCCCAAGTAGAAACAGGGTCTCAATAAGTTGCTGAGAGCCTCACTAAGTAGCTGAGGCTGTCCAAGAACCTTCAATTTTCTTATCTCATCTCCCTAAGTTCTTAGATTACAGGCATACACCAACACTTCTAGCTAAGATATTTTAAATTCCCACTAACTAGCAGAATAGTAATGAAGTTATACTAAATTTATTTTTGATGCAGTTACGTATTAGGTGTTAAGCACAAATAAAGCTCTACAACCTTTTGTCAATGAGAAATTACTTTGCCTCCCACCTTAAAACATAATATTAACTAACTAAAGTAAAAAACTGCCAATAGATAAACTAGAGACTAGGAAAGACTGGGAAATGGGCCAAGTGATAAGTCAGGAGAGATGTGTATAAGCAGGAGTTATCATTTTATACTTCCTAACTTTTCCTCACATCCCCTTGTTGTCGATGTAAATGAAGAGACAGCTAAGTGATCACATGCAGTGATTGTTAACATGTCTAAGAAAAACAGTAAATATAATGAGCTTTAAAACATCATGTGGTCAGGGCAGGAGATGTAGCTCAGTGGTAGAATGGTTGCCTACCATGTGTGAGGCTCTGGGTCTGATCCCCAGCACCACAAAAACGTTTACCCATGCTCAAAATCAAGAACAAGGGGAAAAAAGTCATATGATCATTAAATATATACAGTTTGGGACACATTACTTTACTTAGAAAGGAAGGCATTATATAGACCAACTACCCGCAAATTTAAACTTAGTAATCTGCACATATAATTCTGTTATCATTAACAAATTTTACAATAAACTGTATTCTATAAAAGGTTATCTAAAAGAAATTTAAAAATGCTCATTTACAAATTATAACTTATATATTAAAAAGTCATCAATATGCTCACCATGCATTTACTAAAGTCATTTGGATCCACCCCAGGCAATGCTCTCATCAACAGAGGTAGCATATGTGTTGGACCTTCAGGAAACCATCTGCCCCCTGATACCAAACTTCGGGCTACTCCAATTACACAACTTAATGTAGCTGTGAGCTGGTGAGGTTCTGTTAATGTCTCTAATGCAGGATATGTTCTACAGTTTGAAAATAGAATTTTATAATATTAAATATATTAAATTTATAAGTTGCATTTTGACTTAAAGGATCAGTCAGCAAAATAGAGTAAAAATTTGCTGTCAAAGTTGGCAGTATTATACATGTAAAAAGTACATAGGCTGCTGCTTGTTTCCCAATCCCCTATTGTCATCTTTCTCCATGCAAATTCCACAATGAAAAAAGGGTACAACTGGTAGATTTTGGGTTATTTTAGCCATCTTAATCTACACTGTATTAACCTAATGATTATTCAAATTCAAAAATAAGTTATAAATGCAATCTTAGTGAAATGCTGAAATATCTCCCATTATATATTTTTTAAAAAGACTTAAAATTTAAAGGTGCAAATCAGATATCCAAAACATATGAGAATATTCCTGATAACAGAGTGAGTACACTGTGGGGAATAAAATAAATACAATCAGTGATCTCTAAGTAAGTACTTAAGAGCCAACAACACTCATTCTTTGATTCAGTGATTTCACTTTTTCAGGATCTATTTTTGTGGGGGGGATCTAAAATACAGTCATTTTAAATTATAAATATACAGAAAGGTAAATAAGGGAAATTTCATTACAAATTAAGTGGGAAAAAAGATTTATAATTAGAATAAAAAATAACCAATCCTATGCCCTATTTTTATTTATTTATTTATTTTTATTTTTTTGTGGTACTGGGAGTGAAACCTAGGGGCTTTTCCACCTCTGAGCTATACTCCCAGACCTACTTTTTACTTTATTTGGAAACAGGGTCTCATTAAGTTGCTGAGAGCCTCACTAAGTAGCTGAGGCTGGCTTCTAACCTGTGCGATCCTCCTATTTTAAAAGATGAAGAAAACCAAGTGTGGTGGGGCATACCTGTAATCCTAGTACTTGGAATTCTGAGACAGGAAGATCACAGGTTTGAAGCCAGCCTCAGCAACTTATATAAGGCTCTAAGGAACTTATCGAGACCATGTTTCCAAATAAAAAATTAAAACAGGGCTGGGCACATATCTCAAAGGTAGAATGCCCCAGGTTCAATCCCCAGCAACACACACACACACACACACACACACACACACACACCCACCCCAAGGAGAAAAAAAATGAAAACACAATAAATTCTTGTTTTTGAAGATGTAAAACTAAACTTTTAGCCGGGCGTGGTGGCACACGCTTGTAATCCCAGCATTCGAGAGGCTGAGACCTGGAGGATCGCAGTTCGCGGACAGCCTCAGCTACTTAGTGAGGCCCTCTGCAACTCAGTGAGACCCAGTTTCAAAATAAAGAATAAAAAAATAGGGCAGGGGGTATAGCTCAGAGGTAGAATGCCCCCGGGTTCCATCCCCAAACCCGCAAAAAAAAAAAAAAAAAAAAAAAAAAACCCAACTAAACTTTTCTATTTATTTTTGGTATAGGTCTTGCTCTCTCTCAAGGTTACCCTTTAACTCAACTTTCTTTTTTTTTTTTTTTTTTTTTTTTGGTGGTACTGGGGTTCCTGGAAGCCCTTCTACCTCCGGGCTACACTCCCAGACCTATTTTCACATTTTCATTTTGGAAACAGGGTCTCCTAAGCCAGCGCGCGCGGCTGGCTTCGAACCTGCGCGATCCTCCTGTCTCTGCCTCCCAAGCGCGGGGATTACAAGCGTGCGCCACCACGCCCGGCATTAACTCAACTTTCTAAGTAGCTGGGACTATAGGTGTATACCATGTTGCCCGGTTTACATTTTTAATTTTTAAAAGTTTTGCTTTTATTTAAAAAAAAAGTTAAAATGGTCATACCACAATCAAACATCACAAAATTAGAAACTAAAATCTCAAAAAAAAAAAAAAAAGACACCTTGGCCAAACATACAATATGTCTTATTTGTGGAAAAACAGGACTGAAGAAAAAAGTGATGTATGTATGTGTTTTTATTTATAAGCTTTATTCCTTTCACACAAATTTATTTCACTTTATTCATAATTAAGCTGAAAAATACTAAAACCAGGCTCCAAAAGAGGAAAGAGGGGTAAAAAAGCATCAGAATACTTTAAACTTCAAAACAGCTAGGCAAACAGCTGAAGTCACCTTTACCCGTGAAGAGATCTGCCACTGATTAGCTCCTAATACTCAATAAAGGCTAAGTACCAAAGGCCCTCCTCTATTCAGATGCGTGAAACAGAAAAGGAGAGGCTAGGGATGGGGCATGCAGCTAAAGGGCAGAGAGAGGAAAGAAGGATGAAGGGGAGAAAGAGGAGGAAGGAATAGGAAGAAAAAAAAAAGATTAAGGTACAACCTACTGCCTAATGGCAAAGAAAACGGTGAAATTGCATGAGCAACTGAAATTTACAAGTAGTAGAGTCACATTTTGGTCAAGATCTTTAACAGAATGCCCTTTCCCAAGTAAATGTGACAAATACATATCGTGCCTCAATGGTGAATCAAAAATGGACTGTAGTCTAGATTTTTCCATTTAGGACCTTACAGAAATTTTTATATTACTTCATTGCTAGATCCTTCTGGGCTTTAAAAGCTAACATTTTTCCCTCTACTTTTTTTTTTTTTTTTGTAGTACTGAGGATTGAATTCAGGAGCACTCTACTTCTCAGCTACACCCTCAGCCTTTTATTTATTTTTTTTTTTTGAAATGGGGTCTCCCTAAGTTGATGAGTCTCACTATTTGCTGAGGCTGTCTTCGAACTGCAACCCTCCTGTCTCGGCCTCTTAAGTATTGGGATTACAAGCATGCACCACTACACCTGTCTTTCTCCATTTTTTTTTTTTTTTGGTGGTGCTGGGGATTGAACTCATGGGCATTCTACCTCCAAGCTACACCCTCAGCCCTATTTTTTATTATTTATTTTGAAACAATCTCAGTAAGTTGCAGAGAACCTCACTGAGCAGCTGAGCCTAGCTATGAACCTGTGATCCTCCTGTCAGCCTCCCAAGTTCTGGGATTTCAAGTGTGAGCCTGGCTTTCCTACGTTTAACAAAGACATTTAGAGAAAAATTATAAGGCTTAAGTTCTGGCATGAGAGAGTGAAGACGCTTAACAAAAAGCTGAAATACCCTGCTCTTGAAACTGCAAAAACCTGAGGCTCTTTTGTGGGAGGATAATGCACCTAAATTGGAAGAATGACTAGAAAAGTAGAGCGCTATTTTAGATACTGATTCAACATACAAAACACAATGATGTAGTCCAATCTGTAGTATAAAAATATAGTAAGATTATACATGAAAATAATGATAGTAAAATTTTCTTTTATATCACTAACTCACTGCCACATTTAATACACATTTTGATGAAAAAATTTTCAGTTATAAGCAAAAACCTGGGTAATTATAATGTACAAATAATCTAAAATGCTTGTTTTCCATTTAATTTTTTTCTCCCTCAATAAGCCTTTATCAGTTTACCAATCAAATTAAAATGCCTAGGTTCTCCTCAAAGAATAGGTACAAACACTAAAAATGCAAAACACAGAGAAAAAAAGAATCAAGCTGATCATAGGAGGAAAAAACCTAGATAACAAGAATAACCTAGCTACAGGGCTGAGACTTCCACAAAACAGGTAAAACACTTACCTTTCAAGTACAGGGGGTATTACTAATTCAGGTCTCATGAGAGCAAGATTCTGCAGAGCTTGGGCTGCTTCTAGACTACCAGTTTTGCTAAACATAGCCAAGAGGACAGGCTGAATAATGCATTGTACAAAGTCTGTAACATCTTGATCAGTAAGCTTATGGCTATCAGGCACAGGAGTTAGCCAAGAGGGCTTCTTGTATCTCTCGCGATGCAATCTTCTAACAACACAGTTTGGCAACCGCTGAAGTACTTTCATTAACTTGTTCTGGGGACAGAGAAACAAAAAGATCATGGTAGGTTCAACTTACTCACATCCATATTTATAGTTTTGCTTTATTCATTCAAAAAGCAATTTTAAAAATATCAGTTCTAAATACAAAGACCTGCACAGCAGAACTGGATAGAATCAAAGTTACCAATTACTTATATAACAAAAATGGAACTCAAATTCCTGTTTTATTTCTAGTATCACATAAATTTTCCATTACATGAAAAGCCATTTTGTAACAATGCATTAAAAAAAAGGTGACATGATAAAGTCTAAAAGATAATCCAACCCTATACTTTTGCTGAATTTTTGTTAGTGCTATTGGTAGAATATGGCATTTGTCAATAGTCACTATAGCAACATTGCCTTTTATAAGTCCTACAAAGACATAAGTTCATTTGAATTTAATCATTTAATATATAAAGGATGTAAATTATTACAAGTCACACAAAAGGCAACAGCTCATTATCACTTTATCTTTAAATTTTTAAACACTGCAGTACAAAATGAACAAACTCACCAGCCAACGGCCATTATTTGAAGGATGGTAAAAAGACGTGATGCTGTTAAACAAACCAGCTAAGTGTTTTTGCACTAGCTTACTTGGTCCACCCTGCCCAAATGAAAGAGTAAATATATTAGTACCTACAATTTACTGTAAATACAAGGGGTCCAACAGGTCCAAGAGTATATCTAAATCTCTAATGGGATTCACCTTCATCTTGCTGCAAAATCAATTCTACCCTTAAGAGTTAGAAACAATTCCCAAATGAACCCCCTGCCAATCAATTTAGAACATTCTACAAAAAGATAGAGCAAGATACTTAAATCAAATTATAAAACCAAAAAGGTATCTGAGAGATAGTAAATTAGGGCAATAGTGTATCTTAATACAATGAAGTAAAATAGTATGAATACCAATATTTATCACAAATATTACCATATTAATAAAAAATGGTAATATATGAGGCACAACTGGCATTTCTTAAATGACTCATTAAGCAAATTTCTCATTGTATAAAATGCAGATATTCTAAGTTTTATTTCTCAATCTATTGCCAAAACAAACACAAAATAGCTAACCGAACACTATATTTGGGAGAAAATAAGGTTAAACGGCTAGTCATCTATCAGATAGATGAAGGATTACAACTCGGCCTTAAAATCTGTCTCGTGATTTTCTTTAAAGAAACAGCAGAGATGTAAAATAGCAAATTCTATGAGAAATATACTTATGTGATAAAATGAAATCTATATCCATATTTCTCAACCCAGTAAATAGAATAGACCTACTACTCAAAGAAATCATAAAAATCTTATAGGGAAAACCACAAAATTCACAAAAATCTGACAATTAGCATTATTGATTTGGTGGTTGTTATTATTTATTTGTATTGTTAGAAACTGAATGCAGGATCTCTTTAGAGATAGGCAAACACTGTGCTGCTGAGCAATATCCCCTCTCATTTTTTGTGTACTGCGGGATGCACCCAGAGGCATGCTACCTCTAAGATGCAGCCCCCCTCCTTTTTCATTATCATCTTTTTAAATAGGATCTTGTTAAGTTGCTGAAGCTGTCCTTGAACCTGCGATCCTTCTCTCTTGGACTTCTAAGTACTGGGATTACAGGTGCAGACCAACACACCTGGCTCCCAGCCCCATTTTAGACTTCATTTTGTGATGGAGTCTCACTATGTTGCCCAGGCTAGTCTCAAACTTAACAATCCTTTTGCCTCAGCTCTGGAGTAAATGGGATTACAAACATGAGTCACCATGTCATTTTTTAAATATTTTCACATTTAACAAAAAATTGAAAGTACCAATGAAAATTGTGTGGGAAAGCAGAGTAAAGTGAACTCAACCACTGAGCTGATAATAACAACTATCCAATTTTGTGCCCCCCAAAGTTTCAACTCATTGCCTATATAAGATATTTAAACATCCAATTTTTTTTCTCTTACTGGATATTGGGGGAGGATGAGATTTCCCCCTCTATTTAAAAAAGAAATGGCAAACACAGGGAGCTTGAATTTCTTGCTATAAACTTGTAAAAATCATTATCTTCCACAAAAACATCAAACTAGTAATTCAAGGAAGAAAAAGAACTGAAGAAGCAATATATGAATGATAAGCCAAAAATTAGAGTTTTTGTATTATTACATTCCTAAACAATGATACCAAAATCTAAATTTACAACATAATCTGTCCTTTCCTTCAATGATTGTGATATATTTCCCCCATACTTCTCCCATCACTAAGATAACTTAATATATTAAGAACTTTGTGTCCAGGCCAGGTGCAGTGGTGCACGCCTATAATCTCAGTACTTGGGCGGCTGAGACAGTAGTACTTCAGGCTCAAAGATAGCCTCAGCAACTTTGTGACACCCTATTCCCAAATAAAAAATAAATTAGGGCTGGGGGTGAAGCTGGAGGTAGAAACCCCTTGATTCAATCCTCAGTACCACAGAAACAAAAACAAACATAAAAAATCTAGTATGTTGAGTTTTAATTCTATCTTGGAAAGGCCTTTTATCTATTAATTCAGTTCATGACCCTCCCCCCTTCTTGGTATTGGAAATTGAACACAGGGGTATTCTACATACGAGCTATACCCAAGCCTTTTTTTATTTCGAAACAAGGTTGCCTGGCATGGTGGTGATTGCTTGGAATCTCAGTACTTAGAAGGCTGAGACAGAAGGATTGTAGGTTCAAGGACAGCTTCAGGAAGTCTCATCAATCTAATGAAACCCTGTTTCAAAATAAAAATTAATAATAGGGCTGGAGGTGTAGCTCAAAGGTAGAATGCCTCTGGATCCCATCCCCAGTACCCTCCTCAACACACACACACAAAATAAGGTCTTGGTAAGTTGCCAAGGGTCTTGCTAAACTGCTGAGTCTTCCTAACTGGTCTCAAATTTTCGATCCTCCTATCTCAGACACTCAAATGGGACTGTAGGCATGCACCATCACACCTGGCCTAACTCTATTTTTAAAGTTTCTTCTTTAGGAAAATGTATAAATAGGAGTTTATGAGACTCTGGATCTGATGAACAAGAATATACTACATTAGAAAATACCCACGAATCTTGGCATGCTCAAGGCCCTGGGTTCAATCCCAGAACCAGAGCGAGTGAGAAAATATGAGAATGAATAAACATATCCAAGAATTAAGCGATCAATCAAGCCATTAAAATGGGCTTGAATTTTTTTATGACTAAGGCAAAACACAAATGATCCATGTCACAAACCATCATGGCGGTAATCCATATTACAGCATGTCCTATATCATAGGCATTTGTCAAAAATCTTGGGACTAACACTTGACTGCTTCCCACTGGGAGGTTTAGGCTTCTCAGAATTCTCGTAAATATCTTTAAAAAGAGAAAAGAAAAGAAAAAACCCAAAGTAAGTATCTATAGATACCAAAATAATTCCTTAAATATCTTAATATTATGTATTAGCATTATTGAATATATTCCCATTTTATAATTGTAGTCTTCAAGAAAAATTACAATTTAGTAATTTGCTTAATTCTTTAAAAACTGCATATAACTCTTAATAGATATACTTTATATTAGAGGGACATGCATATGAAGTATCTGCGTCCATGTACCCCGAAACAGACAATTGAGACATATAGTTAAACCCCAAAAGATAAAACAGAGTGTGACTACACATAAAATTTATTTTATTTTATTTTTTGTAATATTGATGATTGAACTCAGGGGTGTTCTACCACTGAGCTAGACCTCATCCTATTCCCCTTTTTTATTTTGAGATAAAGTCTTGCTAACTTGCCATGGCTGGGCTTGAACTTGTAATCCTCAGCCTCCAGAGTTGCTGGGATTACAGTTGTGAGCCACCTTGCCTAACTAGACAAAATTTGTATTTAAAATCTATTATTAATGAAGGCCCAAAGTGAGGAAAAACTATCTTTTAATAGCCAACAACAGAGAAAGACAGCAGCACAAGTGAAGGCAACCAGGGCCTTTCTGCTGCTCCCCAACACACTCTAATGTCTGTGTGTGCATCAGAATTATCTGGATATCCTATCTCCAGCTCTACTAATGCTCTGTAAGTAATCCTTTTTTTTAATGTGTGTATCTGTGTATGTGTATGTGATACTGAGGATTAACCCAGGGACATTCTACCTACAAGCTCTCAGCCCTATTTTTTATTCTTTACTTTGAAACAGGGTTTCACTAAGTTGCAGAGGGCCTCTACTAAGCAGCAGAGGCTGGCCAAGAACCTGCTATCCTCCTGTCTTGGCCTCCCAAGTACTGGGACTACAAGCATGTACCACTACCCCTGGCTTCTCTATAAATAATTCTACTACAGGTGAAGTAATACTGAAGATGCAGTGTTAAGAACTGCACCTAGAGACTGTCTAGCTTTATGTACTCTAGGAAAAATATATAGTGATTTAAAAAAAAAAGTGGGTAGCCGGGCGTGGTGGCGCACGCTTGTAATCCCCGCGGTTGGGAGGCAGAGACAGGAGGATCGCGCAGGTTCGAAGCCAGCCGCACGCACGCTGGCTTAGGAGACCCTGTTTCCAAATAAAAATGTAAAAATAGGTCTGGGAGTGCAGCCCGGAGGTAGAAGGGCTTCCAGGAACCCCAGTACCATCACCAAAAAAAAAAAAAAAAAAAAAAGTGGGTAGCCGGGCATGGTGGGTGGCACACGCTTGTAATCCCCACACTTGGGAGGCAGAGACAGGAGGACCACGTGGATTCGAAGCCAGCCGTACTGGCTTAAGAGACCCTGTTTCCAAATAAAAAATATAAAATAGGTCTGGGAGTGTAGCCCAGAGGTAGAAGGGTTTCCAGGAACCCCAGTACCACCAAAATGGAAAAAAAAAAAAAATATATATATATATATATAAATAATAACAATAATAATAATAAATAATAATAATAATGTGGGTAACACTAGAATACAAATCAAATATAATACACAAAGTATACTGAAAGGTATAAATGACACCCTTAATATCCATAGTACTTTCTCAAATCATTCACTCTGAAACTTAAGAGTTCAAAGACAAGACAAAATACCAAAGACAAGACAAAAATCACCCAGTTAGGATGCACTGATATGTTTGTTACCTTTTAAAAACAATTGGCCCATCTTTGGTTTTACTAACAGCCTAAAAATATTTTGTGGCATTTGGTATTAGTTATACAAAAAGCACTTCTCCTTTTGAAATAAAATTGAAAAAATATCAGTGCCTATTTATGTATGTTCAGATGTTCTTAATTACCTTTGGTACATATGGATCCCAATCTATGTACCCTATATTATCTGTAGCCAATCGAGCAAAAAGATTTACTAGTTGCTGCAAGTAAACACAAGAAAGGCAAAGTTAAGGAAACAGATTTCTTATTGTTTTTAAATATCATAGCCACACCCCTTATTCATTTGTTCAGCAATCAATAGTAGAACTTTATTCTTATAATCCTTTTTGCTGTTTTGTTTTGGTTATTTGCTTTTATAAGTGTTTTCTTAAAAACATCATTTTACACAAAGAGACTCAAATATTGTACGCATTGTGTGTGTGTGTGAAAGAGGGTTACTGGAGAAAGAACCCAGGGACATTCTACCTCTGAGCTACACACCCAATCCCTTGTTTACTTTTTATTTCAAAATGGGGTTTCCCTAAGTTGCGGAGAGCCTCGCTGAGTTGCTGAGGCTAGCTTCCAATCTGAAATCCTCCTGTTTCAGCCTCTCAAGTATTAGAATTATAGGCATGTGCCACTATGTCTAGTCGCAGACCCAAAAACATTTAGGTACTTCGTAATAAGCTGTAATAGAGACTTAGAGAGAATGCTTTTTATAAAATGCAATGACTTTTTGTTGTTGTTGTTGTTTTTATAGTACTGAGAATCCTATCATTAAGCTCTTTTGAAAATATTTTAAATATTGAGACAGAGTCTAAGTTGCCCAGGCTAGTCTCAAATTTGTGATCTTCCTGTCTCAGCCTCCCAAGTAGCTGAGATTATAGGCATGAACCACTACACCTAGCAATACAACTTAGCTTAATACACAGTTTATAGCTTTGATTTTTTTCTTGAACTGAGGATTGAACCCAGGTACATTCTACCTCTGAGCTACACCCCCAGCCCTATTTTATTCTTTTCACTTTAAAACAGGATCTTGCTAAGTTTTGGAGGGCCTAAGTAGCTGAGGCTGGCCTCAAACCTGCGATCCTCCTTCAATCTGAAGTACTGGGATAACAATCATGCACCACCATGCCCAGTTACAACACTGATTTTTTTAAACTCTCCAAATTTAAGTGTTGATTCATGTCACCCATTTAAAATCAACTGTAGCTAAAGTGCTTCTAAAAGGAAATTGGCAAAACATTTTAAATAGAAAACAGAAAAGGATATTTTAATGCAACAGATACACAAAAAGCATCCAACTAAGTGTCTGTCTCTATTTAGTATAGATAACAAAATACACTTTCATACATTTCACAATTCATGCTTATACTCTTTGATACTGATAAACCCAAAATAAATGGCTAGTAAAGTAAAAAAGAATTTATCATAGCACTGCTAATAGTAATTCTAAGAAACTGAAATTATTTATCAAATAATCCATCTTAAAATTAAATAGTAGAGGGAGAAAAGAAGAGGGGGATACTCACCCCCTCCCACTGTGGGAGATTTTGCACTGAAACCCAAAGGCCAATTAGTTCATCAAACCAAAGTCTGAAGAAGAAAAATGTTATGAATAGCAAGTGATTATATAAAGTGGTTCAAAGCCAGGCATCCTCTGTACTTTAATATATTCTTACTGATAACTATACAACCTCGAAAAAGTGATACTGAATGTTACAAACTTAATGGAACAAAGGCATATTTTTTGTCTGAATATTCCCTTTCCAATATTATGCTATAAAATATGATCTTATCTACTAAACTTCTACTGCATTATTAATTGTTTTGTGGTACTGGGGATAGACCCCAGGAGCATTCTACCTCCGAGCTACACCCCAGCCCAATTTTTTACTCTTTATTTTGAAACAGGGTCTCATAGAATTGCCAAGGGCCTCACTAAGTAGCTGAGGCTGTCCGTGAACCACAATCCTCCTGTCTCAGCCTCCCAAATGCTGGGATTACAAGTGTATGCAACCACACCCAGGCTTGCATTATTAAATTATTGTTTACTCCTATCTAACAACTGTTTACAATTTTCTCCTTCCTCTCCCCTACCTTTCCCCATTGTTTTCTTGTTTCTACTTGTTCTCACGATTTTCCCTTTCTTTCCTGATTTTTAAAGCTCTCTCATTTGACTTATCATATACGAATTATTCTCTACTTGTAATCTTATATTAAATCATTTTAGCTTTCACATATTTCAAGTAATAAATAAAATGGATGAGTATGTAAATTTTTAAAACTTAGTGTTTTACTAATTTATCTGTATGTTTCCACTTGTTATATTCTAGAATTTGTGTGTGTGTATACACACACACACACACACACACACACACACACACACACACTTACTTAAAACCTTTATGATGAAGTTCTGGAGGAAGGGAGGTAGGAAGAAATATTTCAAAATAAGTGATGGCCTTTTGCATTGTTACATCAAATGGACACATTAAAGGTCGCCATTCTTCTAGCATTTCTGCTGTTGCATCTACTGGAAAATATCTAATAAAGAAAAAGGTATTCATATATCTGATTTTAGCTAAAAGCTCTACAACATCAACATATGACTGACAAAATGAGAGATAGATAGGTCAAGGCTTAGCTCAGTGGAAGAATGCTCCTCATATCTGACTTTCAAAAAATGCTATAATATTGCCAGGCGTGGATGGCGCACACTTGTAATCCCCACGCTTGGAAGGTGGAGACAGGAGGATCACACATGTTTGAAGCAGCCTCGCTGGCTTAAGAGACCCTGTTTCCAAATTTAAAAAATATATAAAATAGGTCTGGGAGTGTAGCCTGGAGATAGAAGGGCTTCCAGGAACCCCAGTACCACCAAAAAAAAAAGCTATAATATTGATAAAACTCAGATAAAATACCTGCAAATTTAAATATAGTTGCTTCTATTTCCTTTGTGCTATTTAAACAGCAATTGAGGCTGGGCATGGTGACGGATGCTTATAATCCCAACACTTAGGAGGCTGAGACAGGAGGATTACAGAGGTCTGAAGCCAGCCTCACCTACTTAGTGAAGCTCTTAGCAACTTAGTGAGATCCTGTTTCTAAATAAAACACAAATAGGTCTGGAAGTATAGCCCGGAGGTAGAAAGCAAGCCCCTGGTTCCACTCCCAGTACCACCAAAAAAACCCAAAAAAACAAAAAAACAAAAACAAAAACAAAAACCCACAAAAAACCCACAAAAAACAAAAACAAAACAAAAAAGAGCAACTGAAAAAAATCTTAGATAAAAGAAAGGAAATCCATGAATGAGTAAGAGATCATCAACCTAGAAATCTCTAGGGCCCTTTGGATAAATCTGTGGGCACCATTTATGCTTACTGGACCACAGAGTTCTCCTGTGTACTAGGAGAAGACTGGGCCTAGAACATCTGCTCCTACAGATACTATTACTCTGCAATTCAGAGATGGCCAGGAGCATCTCTGAGGTAGAGAAGATTTAACAAAATAAAATCTGAAGTATACAGAGACATGCACAAAGGTATGTGGCTAAAAGGGGCACATACATAATTACTAAATATACCTTAAGAGGTTTAAATTAAAGGCCAGCATCTGAGAAGTTTGGATTCTTCCCAAACAAGTTTGAGAAACCCCTTCAAGTCCATTTATTGGTTTGATCTATATATACAACATATTATTAATCTTATTATAGTTTCATAAACTGTGTTTGTTTAAATCATATTTCACTCTTTAAAATGAAAAGCAAAATTACATTTATAATAACACTTCTGTTGAGTTCATCAGGCATTATGTTCATCAGGCATTATGTGCCAGATCCTTGTATAACATTTGGAAGTAAAAAACAAAACATTAAACAACACTAAATTATGTTCCACCTTTAAGGATTTCACACATCAAAACTCCCCTTCCTCATTTTTCTGAGCCAATTGTTATCTTTATACTCCAAATTAAAAAACCTGAGAGTTCATTAAATTACTTAAGAAAGAAACCTGGTAGCTGGCTGTGGTGGCACACACTTCCCCGCGCTTGGGAGGCAGAGACAGGAGGATCACAAGGGTTGGAAGCCAGCCTCAGCTACTGAGTAGGGCTCTCAGCAACTTAGTGAGACCTTGTTTCCAAATAAAGTAAAAAATAGGTCTGGGAGTATAGCCCGGAGGTAGAAAAGCCCCTGGGTTCCACTTCCAGTAACACACACACACACACACACACACACACACACACACACACGAAAAAGACCTGGTGATAATCAAGTTTCCAGTGAGAAAATACAGTCTAAGAGATTAACTGCCTAGCGCTGCTTACTGGTGGCTTATGACTCAGGTTAGATCTTAAGCTTCTTATCAAGTGGACATTTTACATCTTGAAAATGCCTTTGCCCAAGAATAAGTAGGGCAGTAGGTTGGTAACAAATATCTGAATTATTAAGTAATTTGCTAAATAAAACTCATATTATATGAATAGATCACTTTCCTTTCCATTCAGAAGAATTCACTGTACCCACAGCAGTAAAATGGTCTTAAAATAGACTGATAAGAATATGGTTCAAGGCTGGGCATGGTGGCACACACTTGTAATCCCAGTGCTTGGAAGACTGAGACAGGAGGATTGCACAGGTTTGAAGCCAGCCTCCACTACTGAGTGGGGCTCTCAGCAACTTAGTGACACCCTGTTTCCAAATAAAAAAATACATAAAAATAGGTCTGGGAGTATAGCCCAGAGGTAGAAAAGCCCCTGGGTTCCACCCCCAGTATCATAAATAAATAAATAAATAAATAGAATATGGTTCAAATCCCTACAACTGAACATTACTTAAATTCTATCCATATTCATTTCTAATCATAAAGATATGATATATATAAGCCAGGCATGGTGGCATACACCTGTAATCCCAGCACTTGCTAGGCTGAGATAAGAGGATCACAGGTTCTTGGCCAGCCTCAGCCCCTTAGCAAGGCCCTCTACAACTCAGAGAGACCCTGTCTCAAAATAAAAAATTAAGCCGGGCATGGTGGTGCACGCTTGTAATCCTCACGCTTGGGAGGCTGAGACAGGAGGATCACACAGGTTCGAAGCCTGCCTCAGCTACTGAGTGAGGCTCTCAGCAATTTAGTGAGACCCTGTTTCCAAATAAAATATAAAATAGGTCTGGGAATATAGCCCAGAGGTAGAAAGCCTCTGGGTTCCACTCCCAGTACCATAAATAAATAAATAAATAAATAAATAAATAAATAAAATATATATAGGAAGCTGGACATGGTGACACATGCTTGTAATCCCAGCATTCAGGAGGCTGAGACCGGAGGATCAGCTAATTAATGAGGCCCTCTGCAACTTAGTGAGATCCTGTTTCAAAATAAAGAATAAAAAATAGGGCGGGGGGTATAGCTTGGAGGTCCAATGCCCCTAGATTCCATCCCCAGAGCTGAAGAAAAAAAAAAAAAAGGGGGGGCTGGGTATAGCTTGAAGGTAAAATGCCCTTGGGTTCACTCCCCAATACACACACACACACACACACACACACACACACACACACACACACGATTTTTTTTTTTTTTTTTTTTGCGGAACTGGGGATAGAACTCAGGGGCACTCACCTCTGAGCTACACCCCCAGCCTTACTTTTTTATTCTTGATTTTGAAACAGGGTCTCACTAAGTAGCCTGAGGCTGGCTGCAAACTGGGATCCTCCTGTCTCAGCCTCCCAAATGCTGGGATTACAAGTGTGTGCCTTGACGCCCAGCTTTAGAATATTTAAAACTAATTATGCTACTTCAAAGAGTAAGAGTACATAGGAAAAACTTGTAGACCACCTAGTATCATAATTCATATTTTAGTGCAAGGCCTATAATACTCATTTTGGAAAATATTTTTGATCTAAGTAATAAATAATAACATAGGAAAATCTTCCAAATAAAAATGGCTAGATGTAGATTATGGTATTCTTTCTTTATAATGGGTGATTTGAAATTTTCTAAATTTGTCAATGAAATACAAAAAATTCAGTTCAAGAGCTGAGAATATGTTGTATTCAGTGACTAACATCACAATGTCAGACACTATACCTTTAAGTTCTTCTTCAAAGCATACTAAAGATGGGGGAAGGCCCACAAAAACAAGAGGCTTTATAAATTTAGAAGCTACTTACGGTCGGCAGCTTTTCACGAGTGTTTTGAGAACATTTTCTACAGAACTGGAGGGGGAAAAAGCCATTTGATAAATTAGGTTGGAGTATTTTAAGAACATATCTAATTCTATTAATCAGTATTTCTAAGGTAAGTTCATACATTCAGTTATTTATGTATAATAACTAATCATTTTTCATTAAAAAAAAAAACTGCAAGGACAAACTACCTAAAGTCCTTCATCTACTTTCCTCTATCCTCATTTTGCTCACTTTATGTTATGAAAAAAGGGGGTGGGGGAGAAAACATTACACTGAAAAAAGGACAGGCTAGGAGTGGTGGAGCATGTTTTTAATCCCAGTACTTGGGAGGCTGAGAGAGGAGGGTCACAGGTTCGCAGACAGCCTCAGCTACTCTTAGTGAGGTCCTGTTCAAAATAAAGAATAAAATATAAAGCTGGAGTGTAGCTCAGAGGCAGAATGCCCCTGGGTTCCATCCTCAGTATTGAAAAAAAAAAAAAGGACAGAATCTATTCAGTCTTTACAAAGTAGGCAGCAAAGATCATACTTATCAATATATGAATATGTTCAGTGGGTTAAAACTTCCAATATTTACTATAGTGCATTTATATCAAAATACAAATAACAGACATTCCAAAACTTAGTGTTCTTCTTTCATCAACTGCCAGGAATAAGGTTTTATAATCAATCAAAGAGAGTTCTATAACCTTTTGAACTATTTTAAGGCCAGCAATAATTATCAAAAACAACAGCCATTTCTTTGACCAGATACTTACAACGTCAGGTATGTAAAATGAAAAACTTGTAACTTTTTTCCTACACGGCAGTACCTCAAATGAATGAGAGACAAACACACAAATCTGCTTATGAATTTATGGAGAACATTTCTGTTTTATTAAAAAGGCCAGGTTGGGTGTGGTGGCGCAAGCCTGTAATCCCAGTACTTGGGAGGTTAAGACAGAAGGAGAGCAGTTTCCAGAGCAGCTTCAGCAATGTAGCAAGGTTTTCAGCAACCTAGCAAGACCCTGTTTCCAAACAAAAAAATTAAAAGGGTGTGGTGTGTGTGTGTGTGTGTGTGTGTGTGTGTGTGTGTGTGTGTGTGTGTAAAATGCCCAGAGGTAAAATGCCCCTGGGTTTACACACAAAAAAATAAGTAAGGCCAAGCGTGGTGGCACATGCTTATAATCCCCGCGCTTGGGAGGTGGAGACAGGAGGATCACGCAGGTTAGAAGCCAGGCGCACTGGCTTAAGAGACCCTGTTTCCAAATTTAAAAAGTATAAAATAGGTCTGGGAGTGTAGCCCAGAGGTAGAAGGGTTTCCAGGAACCCCAATGACACCAAAACAACAACAAAAAAAGTAAAAAGTAAAAAGAAAAGAAAGAAAATGCCAATATATACTGGTTTAAATACATGACCAGAATTGATTATTTAACTAGGCATAGTCAGCCAGGCATAGTGGCACACACTTGTAATCCCAGTACTTGGGAGGCTGAGATAGGGGGATCCCAGGTTCAAGGACAGCCTTCAGGAAGTAGTGAGACTCTCATCAACTTAGTGAGACCCTGTTTCAAATTCAAAAAATAAAAATAGGGCTGAGGGTATAGCACAGAGATAGAAAGCCTGAGTTCAATACTCAGTAACACACACACACACACACACACACACACACGTTAAATGCAAACAAAATAAGGGATATGGGGTAATTGTGAACTAGAATTTTTAAATAAATGTGTGACTACTTACAATACATATATATATATACATATATACATATATATGTGTGTGTGCATATATATATATATATGTTTTCAAATCAAGGGAAAGAAAGAAGAAAGGAAGGGAAAAAGGGAAAGGAAATAGAGAAAAGGGTCATTTTCAATCCATGTTTCCACCTGATAATTTTTCATTAAGCTTCTTGACATTCTTGAGTCTAGAGGTCTTTCTAACTTCTCTGAAAGCTTAAGAACTACAAAGAAATGCCAAGAAATAATACAAAGCAGATTCTGCGCAAGTAATATATAACCAAGAGAGAAAAATACAATCTCATTACTTGGGAACAGTAGAAATCATCTTCAATTTCAAAACCACTCAGAGAAAAATTAAATGAAGAGGAAACAGGAAATAACTCATGAGCTGACTTCTAAATTAAAAAGAGCCACATGACCAGAAACCCATTATGTAGCTTTTTTTTATTATCAGCGAGAGGCTCTACTTTCTCACACCAGGAAAAAAAAAAAAAGCTAAGTGATTCAGAAACAGTTTAGAGAATATCTAAGTTTACCTAGTTAAAAAAATATAAGCTCTCCAACAATATTTAAAGCTCCCTAAAGACTGATTTTTTATTACAAGCATTTCCAAAGTCTTTATAATAAGGCTATCTGACCATATACAATTGCACATATTAAATAATTTCTATTTATACATATCTACTTACAATACTCTAATATCAGGGTAACAAAAGCATAGATTATGGGTCTTAGACTGAAGAACCATTTACAGACAAATTACAGAATAAATAGGAAAGGTTTGAAGAATTGTCTATTTCCAAACTAAATAACAGGTAAACTTACATGCAGACTTTAAAAGGGTAATTCTAAGTTGGTAAACTGTCTTTCCAAAGAACAGAGAAGATACAAAATCACTTCCTAATGTTTGTGTTCATATTTATCTTCCTGATTCATTTGAGACAGTGACACAGAAAACCTGACTTCTATACTGAGTAACTTCCCTATACCAACAAACTTCTGTATAATAATGTCAAAACTACTCTGCAAGTCATAAAAGGCTGTGCAACTACTATTTTCTCTAGATCTCTTCACTATTCAGAAACATAGGAAGTCAATTATAACACTTGACAGTGTCACTTATTATGAGGACTAGGGTTTGTGGGAATGGGATTTAGTTCACCTAAATAAATTCCAACCCCTTCTTATATATAAGGCCTGTACCATTGGATTTATGCTCTTTATCCAAAAAAGGGTACAATCTCTCTAACCTGTGATATCTGTATAGTGACCTTTTGTGATTCTTGTAATCTCTCAAGATGAAGGGAACAATGTTTCTGTTTAAAAATAAAATGAAAGGTTAAGGCTAGATGCTACCAGACTACATTTCACTAATCCTTAGAGGGAGTGAATAATCACTACATACTTTCCAATTATTGGAAATTTAAAATACTATAGTGATAACAATTAAAGACTTTTTTAATCAAAAGGATCTACAGATGACTATGCTTTGGATAAATTTTCTCATACTCCATCTCCTCTTAGGAATGGTATACTAAATTGAAAAGAGAGCCATGGACAAAAGTATAATGGCTCACATTTTGGGCTTAAGAGTCAGACAGAAACCGGGCATGGTGGCACACACTTGTAATCCCAGCATTCAGGAGGCTGAGACAGGAGGATCGTGAGTTGCGACCAGTCTCAGCTACTTAAGTGAGGTCGTTTGCAACTCAGTGAGAGCCTGTTTCAAAATAAGGAATGAAAAATAGGGCTGAGGTGCCAGGCGTGGTGGCACACGCTTTAATCCCTGCGCTTGGGAGGCAGAGACAGGAGGATCGCGCAGGTTCAAAGCCAGCTGTGCTGGCTTAAAGAGACCCTGTTCCCAAATTTAAAAAGTATAAAAATAGGTCTGGGAGTGTAGCCCGGAGGTAGAAGGGCTTCCAGGAACCCCAGTACCACCAAAAAAAAAAAAAAAAAAAAAAATAGGGCTGAGGGTATAACATGGAGGTAGAATACCCCTGGGTTCCGTCCCCAGTACCGGAAAAAAAAAAAAAAAAAAAAAAAAAGTCAGAAGTGATTTTGAGTAACAATTTTGCTACTTCTAGTAATGCAATATTAAAGCGTAGTTTTTTTCATCAATATGAGCAAAAAAATACCTACCTCTCATACAACTGTTAAAAAAAATTAAGATAATATACAGAAAGCCATTAGGTGGCCCAGAATTAAACACAATAAATGTTAACAATTATTACTTCATATTTAGCCAAGATAAATTGTATTTTCAGTTTACATAATTGAAATTTTATGCTAGTTTTGCTTTTACAGTGACTCTACTGCCTCTAAGGAACTATTAATTTATGATTTAGGAAACCATCAAAATAGGAAATTTCTCATCGACTGCCACCTCATTATTAGGGCAGAAAGTGAGTTTTTGTCCCAGTTTCAACTAATGACTGTGTATTTTCCTCTCTGGACTGCAATTACTTTATGATGATATTCCTTTTAACAACACTACTAAATGCCAAAAATGTAGCAGACAAGCCTGAGGAAAGCCTTGGCCTTCAGTTACCCCAGTTACTGAGATGGTGGACTTATCAAATTATTGCTCAGACCCAAAAGTACTTATGGCTTCATCTGAACTGAAGTTTGACTTTCAGAATACAAGTTGAAGCTGGGCATGGTGGCACACGCTTGTAATCACAGCATTCAGGAGGCTGAGACCAGAGGATGGCGGTTCGCGGACAGCCTCAGCTACTTAGACTTAGTGAGGTCCTCTGCAACTTACTGAGACCCTGTTTCAAAATAAAGAATAGAGCCAGGTGTGGTGGCGCATACTTGTAATCCTAGTGCTTGGGAGGCTGAGACAGGAGGATCGCACAGGTTGGAAGGCAGCCTCAGCTACTGAGTGAGACTCTCAGCAACATAGTGAGACCCTGTTTCCAAATAAAGTATAAAAGAGGTCTGGGAGTATAGCCTGGAGGTAGAAAGCCCCTGGGTTCCACCCCCAGTAACACACCCACACAAGAATAAAAACTAGGACAGAGGGTGTAGCTCGGAGGTAGAATGCCCCAGGTTCTATCTCCAGACCCGCCCCCCCAAAAAAATACAAGGTTAAATGAACAGAGTTCCTGGGTAATTATCTCCAGCACTTCATTATGTAACAACTCTCGGAGCCTGAGATCATTCATGAGCTAAGTGCCAAGAAATCTGGTTCAGGACATGCCATTCCATGTGGGGGCAGCAGTGGCAAGAGTACTGTCTCAACTGGCCCTCTGACAGATCAACAAAGAGACAGGTCATCAGAACAAGAAATAGAAAGGAAAAATAGCAAATCTCTCTAGAAACATATTAATATGAAAAAAGCAATGCTGTATGATACCTTAACAGCAAAACATATAAAAGACAATACTTTAAAACTAAATTTAAAAAATAGTAAATGAGTTATCAAGGCCCAAATTATTCTCACTGAAAATTTCTAAGTCTTTAGCTGGGCATGGTGGGTACATGCCTGCATTTCCAGTAATTGAGAGGCTGGGACAAGAGAACCACAAGTTTAAGGTCAGCCTCAGCAACTTATAGTGAGACCCTGTTTCAAAGTAAAAAATAAAGGGTTGGAGGTGTAGCTTGAAGGTAGAATGCCCCTGGATTCAATCTCTAGTATCAAAATAAAAAAGAAAGAAAAGACAAAAAGAAAATATTTATCTTTAATATAAAACCCATAAAAATTACATTAATATTGATAAAACAAATAAACATATTTATACACATAGCAATTCAATTATAATTGTCTTTGCCCATTTATTAAATTGAATACATGCATAATTCCCAAACATTTTGCTAGTAGCAAATATTCATCAGTGTGCTGCCTATATTTGTAACTTGTAATGTGTTACTCAAAATGCACACTGTTTTCTGAAATAATGCCATGTTTAGAAGACTGATGTGGGCACCAGTCACTGAGCCGCCGCTGAGGACTATGCAGCCTCTCCCTGAAGCCCACTTGCTTCCAACACGCTATCCCTCCCCACCCTACCCCACCCTCCTGCCCACCTTCCGCAGGCCTTTTTCACCCAGGAAAAGGAATTGTAGCTCAATGTCTGCTATCGAGAACCTCCACTCTTTTGACCCTTTTGTTGATGTAAGTAAGGGTGATAACCTGCTTCCTGTGGGCATTGCGGATCATATCCATATAAAAATTCAACAGAGAAATGGCAGGAAGATCCTTACTACTGTCCAAGGATTCGCTAATGATTACAAGAGGCTAATGAAAGCATTAAAGAAAAAAAATTGGCTGCAATGGTACTGTAATTGAGCATCCAGAATATGGAGAAGTGATTCAGCTACAGAGAGGCCAGCGCAAGAACACATGCCAGTTCCTGGTAGATACTGGACTGGCTAAGGACGATCAGCTGAAGGTTTATTATTAGTTTTAAGTGCTTGTAGCTCACTGAAGCTTAAGTGAGGATTTCCTTGCAGTGAGTGGAATTTCCCTTCTGTCCTTTGTCACAAGTTTAAAAACCTCACAACTTGGATAATGTAGCCATTTGGAGTCCACTTTTAACTTGAACTACTTTTAACTCCTTCCTGCAATAAACTGAAAAAAAGCCATGCTGTCTAGTCTTAAAGTCCCTCATTTAAACAGAGGTCAGGCAGTAGGTACCTGGCAGTGTGTAGCCCCAGAGACCCTAAGATCACACACAGCTATGTCTGGCCAGAAGCACTCTCCCTCTGCAGTCCCTAGCCCTAAAAGAATGTCAGCACCTGAACCACTCTGGGTGAATCCAGAGGATGGGATAAGGCAGCAACAGCAGCTGTACCACTAGAGGGAGTCTCCAGTATCTAGCCTTACCAGGTGGGCAGAACTCAGAGGTCACCTTCCTTCCAAGGAGGTGAAAGCAACATCTGGCTTGACATCAGGGTCTTTCTGACCAGACATATCCTAGCTAAGGGATGGCCAAACAACAGACTATGATGCCAGCCTAATACCAATTAAACTTCTGACGAGGGAACAAGTACCAAGCTGATATTATCAGTTATGTAGCTAGCTATAGAGTTTGCAACTCATTTGCAACAGCTGCCCAGTGCCATGTGAAGTAACAAACTGGTATTTGGTTCTCTTTTCTTCCCCCTTTTAATGTTATTTAAATAAAACTTGTTTTCAGAAACAAAAAAAAAAAAACACATGTGCTTCATTTATGAAGTAAAATCAATTCTTACACTGCTAGTGTCAAGTTCACAATTATTTATCTCCTTTTTTTGTCTTTCTCTTGAATTTAAAACCCTAAATATGTATTACTCTGGTAGAAAGTATAAATACATGAGCCAAGTGAAAAGGTAAAGATGGAATGAAAGATAAAGAAGGCTGGGAGAGCCGGTCATGGTGGTCCACGCTTGTAATCCCCGCGCTTGGGAGTCAGAGACAGGAGGATCGCGCAGGTTCAAAGCCAGCTGCACTGGCTTAAGAGACCCTGTTTCCAAATAAAAATATAAAAAATAGGTGTCTGAGAGTGTAGCCCAGAGGTAGAAGGGTTTCCAGGAACCCCAGTACCACCAAAAAAATAAAAAAATTAAAAAAGGCTGGGAGAAATAAAAAATTGATAACAAACAACAGAATCTGTTCTAAACAACAGAATCAGCTCCAAACAACAGAATCTGTTCTTTAAAATATGATGAAACACATGACACTCTAAACAGTGGTTTCTTCCAATAAAGTCAGACACATAAAGTATACAACTTTAAGACCTGAAGACAGACAGTTAAGTGAAGCAACCTTCCACTTTTGATTATAAAAATAGTACTCTAATAATAGTATGGACACAAGCAGTCAGCTGACAGAACTATTTCAAAGTGTACAAAATGAAAATTTAAGATGAAAATACTTCATCTTAAATACTTTCATCATTTAAGATTAAATACTTTCATTTAAGATGAAAGTATTCATCTTTTAAGATGAAAATACTCAAAACAAAATACCAGTACTAAAAGCACACCATATTAAATGGCTGGGGTTTGGGTGGGGGGGTTGTTTATTTGCTTGTTTTGTGATAATAGGGACTAAACTCAGGGGCATTCTACCTTTGAGCTACAACATCAGTCTTATTTTATTTTTTTGAAACTGGGTATTCAAGGTTGATGTCTTACTACTTGCTGAGGATAATTTTGAATCTACAATTCTCCTGTCTCAGCCTCCCAAGTACTGGGATTACAAAGGTGCATCACCACATCCAGTTTAAATGGTTCTTTGTAAGATATGGGATTTTAAAAATAAAACATCTGTAAAGAGAATTACAGCTCCTGTCTCAAGCTTCCCAAGTACTTGGACTATAAGTATGTACCACCACACCTGGCTTCATGGACTTTCTTCATCACACTTGCCTACAATTGAGAAATCTAGTAGTCTTTGGAGAAATGTTAGAGAAACTAATTGGGAAGCCATATAGAAATACTTTTACTTTTTCGTTTCTCAGAGCAGTTCTCTGTCCCTAAATTTCTAATAATTTTAGTTGCCTTCCTATTTACCATTGTATTAAGCACACTAATATAGCAGTGCTTTGAACATAGTCAATGGATAAAATTACTCTTTACAGATATAGAATGCCCCTGGACTCCATCCCTAGTACCACTAAATAAATAGGGCGGAGTATATAGCTCAGGAGGTAATTTATGTCTTGGTTTTTTTTTGTTTTTTTTTGTACTAGCGACTGAACCAAGGGGAGTTTTACCTTTGAGCAACACTCCCAGCCCCATTTTATATTTTAGTTTGAAATAGGGTCTTGCTAGTTTGCTGAGTCTTGCTACATCATCATCATCATCATCATCATTTTGGTGGTACTGGGGGTGGAACCCAGGGTCCTTCTATCTCCAGGCTATACTCCTAGACCTATTTTATACTTTATTTGGAAACAGGGTCTCACTAAGTTGCTGAGACCCTCACTAAGAAGCTGAGGCTGGCTTCGAACCTATGTGATCCTACTGTCTCAGCTTCCCAAGCGCTGGGATTACAAGCGTGCATCCAGCTCTTGCTACACTACTAAGGCTGTCCTCAAACCTGCCAATCCTCCTGTCTCAGACTCCCAACTACTGAGATTATAAGCATGTGCCACCATGCCCAGCTCTATTTTGTTTTATTTTGAAACAGAGTAAGTTGGGAAGGGCCTCAGTTGCTGAGGCTGACCTTGAATCTGCAATCTCCCTGTCTCAGCTTCCCAAGAGCTAGGACTACATGCATGTGCCACCATGCCAAGCTCATAATTATATTATTAAAATATAGTTATACCCAAGAGTAGTGACATTTACCTACAATTTCAGTACTGAAAGCTGAGACAGAAGGATTGTAGGTTTGAAGCCAGCCTCAGCAACTCAGTGAGGCTCACATCAACTTAGCAAAACCCTGTTTCCAAATAAAAAATAAAATAGGGCTGGGAGAATAGCTCAGTGGTAGAAAGCCCCTGGATTTCAGTCCCAGGACCACAAAAAAAAAGCAATAATTCATTATTGCCATCGTCTTTTGGTATGGCACAAAAAACAATCTGTTATAAAATTTATATGTATTAATATATCTATATATTTAGTATTGTATGCTAGTTTTCAATCCTATTCTTATACTTTTATCAGATTTCTGTTGGACACATACCCTACTACTTCTTATTGCATTATTCTTTTCCCTATTCACCTTTTACTTATATTGCTCCTGCTGAGTCATTCCCAACTTTGTTATCTCATCTGAATTTTTTTTATTTTCGTAAAATAGCTAATTACAAAATACAAAATAGCCGGGCGTGGTGACATATGCTTGTAATCCTAGTATTTGGGAGACTGAGACAGGAGGATCTCGGTTCCATTCATGGACAGCCTCAATAATGTAACAAGACTCTAGGGCTGGGGTGTGACTCACAGGTTAAAATACCCCTGTGTACCATTCAGTTCATGATGAGTTTCTCTATTTTTCTGGCTTGAATGAATTTCCATGTTTTAACATATGAAACCTTCAAGAAATAAATGACTTCTGACCACTATACTTGAGACCCCTATATGAAGAACCAATTAGGGCCTAAGTTCAGATCACTGAGTCATATTTTAATCCTTTCCATTCGTATCATTTCACATCATGACCTAAAAGCCCGCCATCTGTAGTTATTTTTTAAAAATTCAATGATAAAGCTGGGCGTGATGGCACACACTTGTAATCCTAGCATTGGAGAGCTAAGACAGGAGGATCATGGTTCATAGACAGCCTCAACTACTTAGTAAGGCCCTTTGCAAATCAGTAAGACCTTGTTTCAAAAAAAGAATAAAAAATAGGGCTGAGGGTACAGTTCGGAGGTAGAATGCCCCAGAGTTCATCCCCAGTACTGCCAAAAAAAAAAAAAAAAAAGATAAAAATTCTAAGATTCTTGTTTTACAAACACAGATTACTAACCTAAAGGAACCCTGAGGGTTATTCATGGACTAAATTTACTGAATTGAGGAGGCTACTGAATTAAGGAGGCTACAAGAAATAATGTAATATGATAGATATGTTTATGGGTCTAAGACTGAGAAAGAAATTAGAAAGAAGTCTTTAAAAGATTTGTTTACAGAGCTGGGCATGGTGGCACATGGTTGTAATTCCAGCATTTGGGAGGCTGAGACAGAAGATCAAGATTCACAGAGAGCCCCAGTTAATACTTAGTGAGGCCCTTTGCAAATCAGTGAAACCCTATTTCAAAATAAAGAATAAAAAATAAGGCTGGGGGTGTAGCTTGGAGGCAGAATGCCTCTGGGTTCCATCCCTAATACTCCATCCCAAAGAAGATTAGTTTACAAAAGAGAAAAGAGAAGGAATGGATACAAATACATAAAATGGTGCTCTTCAGAAAATAAGTACGTAAATATATGCTAAATGACTCTAGACAATTCTGAACAAACAGCTTTAAAAACTAAAGAAAAAATTCATTAAAAACTCTTAATCCTATATTTTATATCACTTAACCTAAGATTGAGGAAATTAAAGGGTCATTAACAAAAAGAAATGACAATTATCAGTCAAGTCTGAAACAAATATTAGCTTAAAATGACAGATGATTATATTATACTCTGTACATTCAAAATAAAATGAAATAAAAAGCTTAAAAAAATAGAGGTCTTAAGCCGGGCGTGGTGGTGTACGCTTGTAATCCCAGCATTCGGGAGGTTGAGACCAGAGGATCACAGTTCGCAGCCTCAGCTACTTAGTGAGGCCCTCTGCAACTTAGTGAGATCCTGTTTCAAAATAAAAGAATAAAAAAATGGGGCGGGGGGTGTGTGGCTCGGAGGTCAAATGCCCCTGGGTTCCACCCCCAGACCCGAAAAAAAAAAAAAAAATAGATGTCTTGAAGACTTAGGACATTATGTGCTAAAAACCAATAATCAGACATTTATAGTTCTAAACATTTCTAGAAAATAACATAAACCAAGAACTGTGCATTTAAATGGCTGTGTTCTAAAAACAGTCAATCATTGAAACTGATACTACATTAATGGGAGTGGGGTGTCTTCTGGGAGATAGATACTCTGGATTATCTAATGCTCTTCTTAAAGGAATATTGAAGAATTAAAATACATGGATATATTAGAAAGAATGCCAAATGTACATTCTACCAAAACTAGATTTGAAGAAAAGTATCTTGCTTTCTTTCATTAGTATGGTGACATTCGATGTTAGAGGTATCTTGGTTGGAAAAGCTTTGACCGGGCAGCTTCAGTTTCAAGAAGACAAGTTAGGAGTCAAATTATATAGAAATAAGCATATTAAAATATATATTTGGTTGCTTATTTCAAGCAACTTAATAGTCTTCAGTTATGATCAATTCCCTAAGTACCCCAAATGCCCCCAAAGAAGTACTTAAACAGAAATACTTACTTAGGAAACCAATTTAATCCCAGGTGCTCTGTCTTGGAATATAATATTCTTTCCACCATGTCATAAAGTGGTCTCCAAGGCAACTCCAAATCATCTCTTGAAAGAAGTTCCTTTTTCCTATTTGGAAAACAAACTGCTTATGGATGGATGTGTGTGTGTGCAGGTATGTGTATATCAAACCTACGACAGCCTGGCATGGTGATGCATGCCTGTCATCCTAACACTTGGGAGGCTATGACAGGAGGATCGAGGCCAGCGGAGACCTATCAAACCTACTACACAGGGAAAACAGTTAAGCTCAGTGGGTTTTGCTTTTTCCCAAACACAACCACTCACCAGAACACAGTATTAAAAAGAGTGGTGCACGCTTGTAATCCCCACGCTTGGGAGGCAGAGACAGGAGGATAGCACTGGTTCGAAGTCAGCCTTGCTGGCTTAAGAGAACCTGTTTCCAAATAAAAATATAAAATAGGTCTGGGAGTGTAGCCCAGAGGTAGAAGAGTTTCCAGGAGCCCCAGTACCACAAAAAATAAAAATAAAAGAAAATAAAAATAAAAAGAACAATGTACAAGAGAACACTAGACTAAAAGGGGCATTTAAATATGTGCCACCATTACTGCATAGAAATTTCATATTTTCTAGCAGTATTTATAAAGTACTTTATGTCTGCAACATTGTGCTTAAAAAAAAAAATCAGAAAAGCAAAAGAATACATGATCACTGTCTTTTCAAGGAACTTATTACCTATCCAGGGGAAATACTTAACATAAATGAATATATAATCAAATATATTTGAAATATAATCAAATATATAGTTGTATGTATACTATAAAAGAGACAGCTTCATGGAGATGATTTTTAGCTATAAGATTAATATATACAATTAAACTTATAACAACATTTTGTGATTTTTTTTTTCCTAAGTGGCTTTCATTCCTAAAAACCTTGAAGAAACAAACTTCAGCAGAAACCACAGAAAAGGAACTTACTTCAACAAGTTGATCAAGAGACGGGCAAAGCCCTGCATCATGCTGATTTCCAGTTTGGGAATTGATACAAGTTCATACAATAGCTTAATAAATAGAACATGATCTTCTTTGCTAAACTTTCTCCCATAAAGTCGAATATACCTGCAAAAACAAATAAATAATTAAAGCTTTTAAAACTGGGTACAATAACACTTATTCTCCTTAGTAGCCAAGAAACCTAACGTCCATGGAGGGATAAAGAAAATGTGGTATATGTAATAAAATAAATTGTTCTGCCTTAAAAAGAAAATCCTGCTATACAACATGAATAAACTTTGAATGAAATAAGCCAATTACACACACAAAAAAACCCCACCAGGATGTGGTGGCACATGCCTGTAATACCAGCTACTCAGTAGACTAAGATAAGAACAACTCAAATTCAAGGCCAGCTAGGCAACTTAACGAGATCTTGTCTCAAAAATAAAATATAAAAGAACTGGGGATGTAGCTCAGTGCAAAGAATACCCCTGGTTCCATTTCTAATACCAAAATAATAATTATGCAAATGTTAGATTTCTATTTACCTAAAGCAATCAAATACAGAAACAGAAAGTAGACTTGTGGTTGCCAAGGGTTTCAAAATAAAGGTTAAGGGTATAGCTCAGTGGTAGAATGCCCCTGGGTTCAATCCCCAGTAACACACAAACACAAGGGGTATGTTATAGAGGGACTTTTTTTTAACCACATACATTGAAAAAAGGTATGTCAGCCAGGAGTGATGGCACAAGCTTGTAATCCCAATACTTGTGAGGCTGAGACAGGAGACCTCCGGTTTGTGATCAGCCTCAACAACTTAGTGAGATCATCTGCAACTTAATTGAGACTCTGTTTCAAAATAAGGAACAAAATAGGACTGGGAGGGGGTATAGCTTGGAGTTAGAATTCTCTTGGGTTCCATCCCCAATACTTTAAAAGAAAAGAGGTATAGTGAAACACAAATTTCAAATATCTCTTCTGCTAAGCATTTCATATTTATTATCAACATTATGCAACAAAAATCCTTCTGTAATCAAGATATTACCATAAGTATTTAATAAAAAAAGGTTTATAATAACTGAGTTCTTATGCAACATTTGATGGCCAATTAAGACACTGCTGCCTTATTGTTATAGAATATTAATTGGCCTTCAGTCATAAGTAATCTGAAAAAAGTTCCTCTGTCCCCCTCCTTTATTAAACAAATACTTATTCTAGATAACCTTCAAATTAAACTCCCTAAAACTACTTAAAAACAAGCACATGACAATGTAATTAAAGACCCTAAGCCCAGTTTTGCCAAAGATACTTCAGGCTACTGAATAAACAAAGTTGTGCCTTCCTGAAGCCTCTCACTGTTTCATTGTAAATTTAGAAGTAAAAGCTAGAAACATTTAAATGGTATTTTAAGTGAAAGCAAACTATCCTTTAAAACTAGAGTTTATTTTTAAGATAAGAGAGCTGGGCGTGGTGGCGCATGCTTGTAATCCCAGCATTCAGGAGGCTGAGGCAGGAGGACCTCATTCACCAACAGCCTCAGCTATTTAGTAAGGTCCTTTGCAACTCAGTGAGACCCTGTTTCAAAATAAAGAATAAAAAAAAAAAATAGGTCTGGGTACACGTGTAGCTCAGAGGTAGGATGCCCTTGGGTTCCATCCCTAGTACCTAAAAAAAAAAAAAAAAAGATAAAAATAAGAGATTTCAAATATTGCTTAATTTCACTGGCTGTTTCAGACCTTGCCAAGACTCTAAATGCCCTTAAATTATACATATACTCTCTGCTGTAGTTAGAATACTTTTGTGGAAAAATTGGAGACTCACTGCTCTAAGTCACTGAAATAAGTTAACTACAGTCCACAGTTGTCTTAACATTAGATACATAATATTCACAAAACCTTAATTTTAATACTATATAAGCTGGGCAGTGTCCCACTCTTGTATTCCCATACTTGGGAGGCTAAGACAGGAGGATCACAGGTTCTTTACCAGCCTCAGTAACTTGTGAGGCCCTCTGTAACTTAGTGAAACCCTGTTTCAAAATAAAAAATCAGGCTGGGAGTGGAGCTCAGAAGTAGAATGCCCCTGGGGTTCTATCCCTAGTACCAAAAGTATAATGATGATGATGATGATGATAATAATAATAATATGTAAAGAAATCAATGAGTGGTAGGAATGGGGAAAAGACTGCTTGAAAGACTGAAGCTACTGACAAAGCTAAAGATTTTAGGAGGACTTCTCAGAAATCTTTTATTTCCCCTAATTCTCTGGCAACAAGCAAGCAATTTTTCCTCATTGTATCTAAAAATATTATCCAAGAGAATTTTTTCAGGAACATGAAACATACTAATCATAAAAAAAACTTAATAAACTGGTCTTCATTAAAATTAAAACTTTTGCTCATAGGCCGGGTGTGCAGGCACATGCTTGTAATCCCTGAGCTTGGGAGGCGGAGACACACTTGGGAGGCGGAGGCTGGTTCAAAGCCAGCCTCCCTGGCATAAGAGTCCCTGTTTCCAAATAAAAATATAAAATAGGTCTGGGAGTGTAGCCCGGAGATAGAAGGGTTTCCAGGAACCCCAGTACCACACACACACACACACAAAACTTTTGTTCATAATAAAAAATTATTTACAGTAAAAAGTCCAGTCAGATACTTGGAATACATATATATGACAAAGAACTCATATCCAAAAAGTCTGGAAAAGTTATAATCTCTTAACTCCTATATGGTGTTTTTTAGGCAGAAGCCTGCAGGGCCCACACTCTTCATCACAATGGCCCCTTTCCCCACCTGGGATCCCTAGTAAACAGAGTCCAAGAGGAGGAGGACAAAAGTCAGGACACCAGCCACCCATCACCCTTCCTCATTGCCAAAGAAACCTGAAGGTTAAGATTAAGCTCAGGGAAGCTCTATCAAAGAACTAAAAAAAACAGCAAAGACCCCCTTTGCCCTTTTTTGCTTTGTGCTTTTTTTTTTTTTCTTTTGCAGTAGTGGGGATAGAACCCAGAGGCATTCTACCTCCAAGCTAAACCCCCATCCCTATTTTAAAATCTTTTTATTTTATTTATTTATTTTGGGGGGGGGGGTTAGGGGATGGAACCCAAGGGCATCAAACCTCCGAGCTACACCCCCTGCCCTATTTTTTATTCTTTATTTTGAAAGAGGGTCTCAGTTGCATATGGCCTAAGTACCAGGATCCTCAGGTCTCAGCCTCCCAAATGCTGGGATTACAAGCATGCGCCACCACACCCAGCTTCTCTTTTTATTTTTTGAAACAAGGTCTCACTGAGTTGTGAAGGGCCTTGCTAAGTAGCTGAGGCTGGCTGAGAACTTCTATCCTCTAGTCTCCACCTCTAGGATTATAAGCATGTGCCATCAGGCCAAGCTCTTTTGCTCTTGTTCAGCGCTTAAGATGGCCTGCCTTCCCCCTCAAATCCCTCCCTAAGTAAAATCTTTTCCTTTATCTCTGATTGACATATGTTGAAATTCTTTTCACCATGAAAAGCCATGAACCTACCTAAGTTATTTTGGTTTTCCATGGCAAGCCTAGTCTCAAACCTGTAATTCTCCTGTCTCAGCCTCCTAAATATGGGAATTTTTGGCATGCAGTACTATGCTCAATCTCCCAAGCCCTCTTATTTAATTAATGTGTGTGTGTGTGTGTGTGCGCGCGCGCGCACACGTGTGTATGGTACCAGAGAATTGAACCCAGAAACATTCTACATCTGAGTTACAACCTAGCCTAATTTTATTTGAAACAAATGTCTCCCTAAGTTGTTGAGGATTTCTCTAACTTGCTAAAGCTGTACTCAATCTTACAGTCTTCCTGTCTCAGCCTCCCAAATGCTAGAATTACAGGCCACACCTGGCTAGATTAAAAAAAAACCTCTAATAATAAATATTTGACCAAATTAAAATTAGACAAAGCTGGGTGTGGTGACTCATGCTGTAATCTCAGCATCTGGGAGGCTGAGATGGGAGGATCACGGTTCACAGACAGCCTCAGCTACTTAGTGAGGCCCTTTGCAACTCAGTGAGACCCTGTTTCAAAAAATAAAAAAATCAGGCTGGAGGTATGGCTCAAAGCTAAAATGCCTCTGGGTTCCATCCTCAGTACCAAAATAAAATAAAATAAAATAAAATTAGACAAACTGACTTTAAAATAGAGTTTTCCAAAACACCTAAAACAAAGGTCTATCATATTTTATTTTGTGATACTCAGAATTGAACCCAGGGGCATTCCATTCTATCACTGAGCTATATCCCGTCTTTTTTTTTTTTTTTTTTTTTTTTTAAGCAGGGTCTCACTAAGTTGATGAAGGCCTAGCAAAATTGCTGAGGCTGGCCTCAAACCTGCAATCCTCCTGCCTCAGTCTCTCAAATTCTGGGATTAATTATAAGCACCCTGCCACCTCACTAGTTTATCTTCTTTACAAAGTATAGTATTTCTCATGAAAAGGTCCAAATGGAAAGAGTTCACAGGTATATAGTTATCTTTGTCCCTATGCATAGGTTAGACAAAACTCACTGGAGTGTGGCATATTCTGAGGGTAGAGTTATCCCTTTGTGACTTATTAAAACTGACACAATTTGATCTAGATGTGGTGGCGCACACTTGTACATGCTTGGAATCCCACATTTGGGAGGCTGAGACAGGAGGATCGTGGTTCCCAGACAGCCTCAGCTATTTAGTGAGGCCCTTTGCAACTCAGTGAGACCCTGTTTCAAAATAAAGAATAAAAAATAGGGCTGGGGCTGGAAGTGGTGGTGCACACTTGTAATCCCCGCACTTGGGAGGCAGAGACAGGAAGGTCGTGCAGGTTGAAAGCCAGCCGCACTGGCTTAAACTTTTATATGTTTTATTTGGACCCTGTTTCCAAATAAAACATATAAAAATAGGTCTGGAAGTGTAGCCCAGAGGTAGAAGGGTTTCCAGAAACCCCAGTATCACCAATAAATAAATAAATAAAAATAGAACTGGGGGTGTAACTCGGAGGTGTACCCCTGGGTTCCATCTGCAGTACTACAAAAAAAAAAAAAAAGACAATTTCTTAGACTAATAAAGTAGCCAACTTTTTTTTTTTTTTGAGAAATAAAGAAAAAAATTTCTAGCTGGGTGTAATGGTGTATGCTTGTAATCCCAGGATTTGGCAGGCTGAGACAGGAGGATTGCAGTTTAGAGGACAGCCCCAGCAAGTTAGACTCATCAACCTAGCAAGAACCTGTTTCAAAATAAAAGTTAGTAAGTAAGTAAATAAATAAACAAATAAATAAATAAATAGGGCTGGAGGTATAGCTTGGAGGCAGAATCCCCCAGACTCAATTCCCAGTATGGAAGGAAGGAAGGAAGGAATTTCTTGAAATGCTTTAATGGGTGTCATCTATGAGCCAGGCAATGAAAAATTTAAAAATAAATTAATAAATAAAAAATGAATGGCCCTGAAGCATGCAGCCTAGAAAGGGAGACAAGTAACTTAACTGAGTATTCCAATAATGCGTGGGTAAAAAAAGAAAGAATAAACAATTGGGCTGGGAGTAGAGCTCAGAGGTAGAATGCCCCTGAGTTCTATCCCAGGTACCACAAAAAAATAAAATAATGCTCATAATACAATTTTAATAGTCATATGGTCAGTCTGCTTTTCATCTATGTTCCCTACATTACATGGCTTTCTCCAAACTCCTCCCTAACTAAACCCTAACTCAAGTTCAGCTGTGAGTCTTCCCCTAGGTAGGCTTCCCAGGATATATATATATAACCAGGAAGCTTTCCCTCTTTTGAACATAGTGGTTAAGAGCAAGACCTTTGTGGTCATCAAGGAAAACTGACTATAACAAAGTCTCTGCTGATTCAATGCCTGTGCAACTCCTGCATCCATTAGCTGAAACCCTAATCTGCAACATCATGTTATTTTGAGATGGAAGTTTGGGGTTGCAATTAGTCTTGAAGGTGGAGCCGTTATGATGGGATTAGTATCTTTATAAAGAATCAGAAAGAGCTTGATTCCATTTCTCCTTGCTGCTCTACAGGTGAAGATACAGCAAGGCAGCTAGCTGTTAACCAGGAAGAGGTTCGCCAGAACTCATGGATGGTGGCACCATGATCTCAATTTCCAACCTTCAGAAGGAGGAAAATAAACGTTTGCTGGTAAAGTCATTCAGCTTATGGTATTAGAGGAGCCTGTGCAGACTCAAGACAACTTTGTTAAGCTTCATTTTTTTCAAAAGTAAATTTGGGATAATAAATATAGTTTATAGGTTTAATGAAGTAATGAATGTAAAGCACCTAGCATCCCTGGCATGTTATGACTTTGCAGTGTGTGGCAGGCAGTATCTACACCACTCAATATTCTACTAATACTCTCTTGTAAATTCAGGTTATTGGTACGTTAACTGTTATAAACTTTTCATTTTCATTACTTATGTCCTTCTAACTCAGTAAGTACCAACTGATTATATGATCTGAAGAATGACACCTGTTACATATGTACCTTTAAAATTGTTTTTGACCAAGCATAGTGGCACACCAGTAATCCCAGTACTTTGGAGGCTGAGACGTAAGAGTGCTTCTAATGGGAGACTGCCCCGTATTGGTTTCCAATAAAAAGAGTGAAAGCTGGTCAGAGCCTGGGTGCTAAGCAAGCACTCAGACAGGCGGGCAAGAAAGAAATTAAAAAAAAAAAAAAAAAAAAAAACCCAACAGATTGGCCTTCTATACTCTTTTTTTTGTTGTTGTTTTTTGAGGTACTGGGGATGAAACCCAGGGGCATTCTTCTACCTCTGAGCTATACCCCCCACCCTATTTTTATTCTTTATTTTGAAACAGGGCCTCACTAAGCTGAGGCTGTGTGATCTTCCTGTCTTAGCCTCCCAAATGCTGGGATTACAAGTGTGCACCATCATGCCCTGCCTTGCTACACTTTTAAACTCACCCTCCCCTTATCCTTGCCCTGTTTTTAACCCATAGTAATAATGTAGAGACAATTAGAGCTTTTAGCCTGCTATAGATAGATAGATAGATAGATAGATAGATAGAAGATAGATAGATGTGTCCTGCTCCTGGCACATCTTAAAAGCTGTAGAGATAGCAAAAGCCTAGTGCTCTGTTCTGAGATTATGCTCTGTGAGTTTATACACCGCTGCATTAGCTGTGATTAGTGCCTCTGTTTCCCCATTGTCCTCCAAGACCAGGCTTTGATATACAAGATGCAAGCTATAATTGGTGCTTGTTTCCCTATTTTTCTTTGTAACCTGACCTGATATGCAGGATGTAAGCTCAGTATGTTATTTCAAAGCACCATCAATTAATGGGCAACTGGTAGAGCAGAGGTAGAAAAAATATGGTAACACTTAACAAGTACACTGACCAGCAACAAGGTAATACTACCAGCCTAAATGAGTTGCTAGCCCGGTTATCCTGGGAACACTGATAAGAACACACCAAAGCCCAGTATGGTGGCACAGGTTTCTAATCCCAGCATTTGGGAGGTTGAGACAGGAGGATCTTGGTTCCTGGACAGCCTCAGCTACATAGTGAGGCCCTTTGCAACTAATTAAGACCTTGTTTCAAAATAAAGAATACAAAATATAGGGCTGATGGTGTAACTTGGGAGTTGAATGCCCCTGGGTTCCATCCCCAGTACCGCAAAAAAAAAAAAAAAAAAAAAAAAAAAAAAAAAAAACCAATGGAAAAACTTTATTTATGGGCTGGGGTCTGAGGGGAGGGCACCTTGGAGCTCTCCATTTTCCTTTCTCTCCCTTTCTATTTCCTACTGACTTTGCTGATTAGTTTTAATTTCCTTATTCAACAAATGAATAGAGAAAAAGAGCCCACAGTGCTGTTACAAACCATAACAAAGGGATAGCAAGTTTGAGGATAGCCTCAGCAAGTAGTGAGATTCTAATTACCTAGTGAGGCCTTGTTTCAAAAAAATAAATAAGATTGGGCTGGGGGTGTAGCTCATAGGTAGAACACCCCTTGGTTCAATCCCAGTAACACACACACACACACACATACACAAATTCTTTGGTCATGCCCTACAATAACAAATATAATCTAGTACATATACATACACACATATACAAAACTAAAATAAAGGTCATGAACTGTCACCCTCATTATGACCAAATGCACTCTAATTATTTTAATCTACTTTACCAAAAACTAGTCAAAACCTATCAGATTGATTCCCCAACTCTTTTGCTTATGACTCATTATCTGTAATATTATATAATACACATATAAATGAACATACAGATAAAAATGTAATTCCCCCTTTAAATAACCTTAAGATAAAAAAAATTACGGGTTTTTTTAAATCACATTTCTAAATAATTTCTGGATTGGTTATGTGGTAACTTCTGCTGCCATACACAGAACAGTCAACTCCATTTGTTAAGTGTTTACAGAAATTTGACATTTTATTTATTAAGGTATTTGGAAGTAATCTACATTCCTTAGAACAACTATTCCAACTAAACTCTTCAGGAATCTGCCCCAAGTGAACTCCATTCAGAAGACTTGCTACTTAGTGAGGGCTTCCGCAACTTAGTGACACCCTGTTTCAAAATAAAGGATAAAAAATAGGGCTGGAAATGTAGCTAGGAGGTAGAATGCCCCTGGGTTCCATTTCCAGTACCACCAAAAAAAAAAAAAGCCTCCATTCAATTAAAGAACATATATTTCAATTACAATGTTATTTTAAGATGCTGCATGCAGCCAAGAACATATGGGGGAAATTATTTAAAAGTAACATTCAAGCCAGTCCTGGTAGCCTGTAATCCTAGTACTTGGGAGGCTGAGACTGGAGGATCATAGGTTCAACAACACCCTCAGCAAATAGTGAGGCTCTTATCAACCTAGCAAGATCCTATCAAAATAAAAGACAGGGCCGGGCATGGTGGCGCACGCTTGTAATCCCCGCGCTTGGGAGGCGAAGACAGGAGGATGGAACAGGTTCAAAGCCAGCCACGCACGCTGGCTTAGGAGACCCTGTTTCTAAATAAAAATATAAAATAGGTCTGGGAGTGTAGCCCGGAGGTAGAAGGGCTTCCAGGAACCACCAAAATAAATACCACCAAAATAAATAAATACCACCAAAATAAATAAATAAATAAATAAATAAATAAATAAATAACAGGACTGGGTAATACCTTGGAGGTAGAATGCCCCTGGGTCCAATCTCCAGCAACATACATACACACACACACACACACACACACACTCAGCTCTCAGAACTTTAAATATTATTTTATTATATTTAAGCTACTTAGTGCCTCAGTGAGAGGCATTAAAACACACTGATAAGCAGGCCATAGTGCTGCACGCTTTTTTTTTTTTTTTTTTTACAGTACTAGGGATTAAACCTATGGGCATGCTACCTCCGAGATACACCCCCAGCCCTATTTTTTATTCTTTATTTTGAAACAAGGTCTCACTAAGTCAAGGAAGAAAGCCTCATTATGTAGCTGAGGCTGGCCGCAAACCAAACCCCAATCCTCCTGGCCTCTCAAGTACTGGGGTTTCAAGAGTATGCCACCATGCCCAGTTTGGTGCATGCTTGTAATTTCAGTATTTGGGAGGCTGAAGCCAGCCTCGGCAACTTAGCAAAGCTCTCAGTAACCTAGTGAGACCCATTCCCAAGTAAAAATAAAATCGAGCTGGGAGTATAGGTAGAGGTTGGAGGTTGAGGGTTTAAACCTCAGTACCAAAAAACAAACACACCTGATGAGAATGAAACTCTTTATTTAAAATAATATATTTAAAATTCATATTTTCTAAGCCAGGTGTGGTGGCGCACACTTGTAATTCCAGCATTTGGGAGGCTAAGATGGGAGGATGGAGGTTCCAGGACACCTCAGCTACTTAGTGAGGCCCTTTGCAACTCAGTGAGACCATGTTTCAAAAAGAATAGGGCTGGGGGTGTGGCTTAGAGGTAGAATGCCCCTGGGTTCCATCCCCAAATATCTTATTTTCATTCTCCATATCTCATTTTGGAGCTACTATTTTCCCTGCCTGGTCTGTCCTAAAAGAACAAAAATGTATAATAGCAGAAAGCATACCGGAATTTCCTTTAAGGCAGAAATCTTATACTGACAGGTCCCAAATGCCCAGCCGGCCGTGGTGGCACACGCTTTTAATCCCAGCGCTTGGGAGGCTGAAACAGGAGGATCACGCGGGTTCGAAGCTGGCCTCAGCTACACAGTGAGGTCCCCGGCAACTTAGTGAGACCCCAATTCAAAATAAAGAAAAGTAAATAAATAAAAAGGGCTATAGTAGGGCATGGTGGTACTTGCCTGTAATCCCATACTTGGGAGGCTAAAACAGGAGGATTGCAGTCTCAAACAATAGTGAGACTCTCATCAACCTAATGAGACTTATTTCCAAATAAGAAATAAAATAGGGTTGGGAGTGTAGCTCAAAGGTAGAATGCCTCTGCCTTCAATCCCCAATAACGTGAAAAGAACAGAACAGAACAGAACAGAAAAGAAAAGAAAAGAAAAGAAAAAGGACTAGGAGCCATGGTGGCACATGCCTGAAATCACAGTACTTAGAGGCTAAGAGAGGAGGATCACAGTTTTGAGATCATCCTCAACAACTTAGACCCTCAGCAACTCATTGAGACGCTGTTTCAAAATAAAAAACAAAAGCCGGGTATGGTGGCACATGCTTGTAATCACAGTACTTGGGAGGCTGAGACAAGAAGATCACAGGTTCATGTCCAGCCCTAGCTACTTAGTGAGGCCCTCTGCAACTTAGTGAGACCCTGTTTCAAAATAAAGAATAAAAAAGTAGAGCTGGGGGTATAGCTCAGAGGTAGAATGACCCTGGGTTCAATCCCCAGTACTACAAAAAATAATAAACGATAAAAAACGAGCAAGGGATTTAACAGTAAGATCATGTATGATGCCCTGGATTTAATACCCAGCACTGCAAAATATATTTTATGTATGTGTATTTATATATAAAACACACATAATGCGCCGGGCATGGTGGCACACGCTTGTAATCCCAGCATTCGGGGGCCTGAGACAGGAGAATCATGGTTCTCAGAAAGCCTCAGGTACTTAGTGAATTCCCTTGAAACTCAGTGAGACCCTGTTTCAAAATAAAGAATGAAAAATAGGGGTTGGGTGTAGCTCGGAGGCCCCTGGGTTCCATCTCCAGTACCGAGAGAAAAAAAAAAAAAAAACCACACACACATATGAATATATATGCATGTATGTGTGGAGAACAGGGTCAATGGGAACTCTAACTCAATTTTTGCTGTGAACTAAAACTGTTCTCTAAAAAATAGTTTAATTTTTAAATCAAATATGAAATATATTGCTATACTTATACAACTGTCAGAAAAATTCATTCCTCTCAAAATGACTTAATTAAAAATCACTTAACTCCTATTTTTTCAAATGGAAAATCAATTTTCTCATTACAAAGATTTTTTTGGTTTCTATTTTGACTCATCACTTAGTAACAAAGACAACCTTATTTACTTTTATGAACTGGTTCACTCTAATATGGTAATTGTCAAGATTCCAAGATTACTTTAGTAATAGAATGCACTTGTAGTACCTCACATTACTAGACAACAGATTCAGCAGTCAGCATTTCCTGCTTTCTTCCCCAACAATGATTCAAGTTTGGATATTTTGTGTTTGGATTAATTTTCTTTCACAAGAGATGGTCAGTTTTTTGTTTGTTTGTTTGTTTGTTTGTTTGTTTTGGGCGGATCTGGAGCCCAGAGGCATTCGACCTCCGAGCTACACCCCCTGCCCAATTTTTTATTCTTTATTTTGAAACAGGGTCTCACTGAGTTGCAAAGGACCTCACTAAGTAGCTGCGGCTGTCCATGAACCGCGGTCCTCCAGTCTCAGCCTCCCAAATGCTGGGATTACAAGTGTGCACCATCATGCCCAGCTAGATGGTCAGTGTATTTGATAACTCATAACCAATCTATATTAAATTTTAAATTCCTGAATCAGGCCTGATGGCATACACCTGTAATCCCAGTACTTGGGAGGCTGAGACAGGAGAATTGTAGGTTTGAGGGCAGCCTCAAAAAGTAGTGAAAGTCTCATCAGCCTAGTGAGATCCTGTTTCAAACTAAAAATAAAATAGGGCTGGGGTATAGCTCAGAAGTAGAACACCCCTGGGTTTAATCCCCAGTACCACACACACACCAAAAAAAATTAAATTTCTTAAATGCATTGTTTGGCTCAACTAGAATAACCTGTCTAGGAAGGTTACATAATGTTAATAATAATTTAAAAGCTGTACCTTTATTCTATGTATTTATTTTTTTTCTGGGTTCAATCCCCAGTACCTCTCCTACCAATATAAACAAGCGCGCGCACGCGCGCGCGCGCACACACACACACACACACACACACACACACACACAGAGTCAAAAAATTACCATGGATGGATTAAATATGTAAGGGATTATTCTACTATCTATAACGTGTAAAAAAGAAAAATCAAGGTTTTTTTGTTTGTTTTTTGGTGGTATTGGGGATGAAACCCAGGGGCTTTCTATCTCCAAACTACAACCCCAGTCCTATTTTTTTATTCTTTATTTTGAAACAGGGTCTCACTGAGTTGCAAAGGGCCTTACTACGTAGCTGAGGCTGTCTGCAAAAGTAGCTGAGGCTGTCTGTGAACTGCAATCCTCCTGTCTCAGCTTCCCAAATTCTGGATTACAAAGGTGTGTCACCACATCTGGTTGAGAAATCCGTTTTAATTTACCTAAGGATTCTAATTCAGGGTTCCATCCCCAGTACCATCAAAAAAAAGAAAGAAAGAAAGAAAGAAAGAAAGAAAGAAAGAAAGAAAGAAAGAAAGACAGCCAGCCAGCCACTAGGTTTTTTTTGGGTTTTGTTTTGTTGGTACTGGGGTTCCTGGAAACCCTTCTACCTCTGGGCTATACTCCCAAACCTATTTTATATTTTTATTTGAAAACAGGGTCTCTTAAGCCAGAGAAGCTGGCTTCGAACCTGAGCGCGGGGATTACAAGCGTGCACCACCACTAGTTTTAAAATCCACTAATTGTCTTAAACTGCCTGTCAACTCTAAAGCGAAGAAGAGGTTAAGTAAGGTCAAGCCAGGAATAGATACCTGAGGAGTTCTAGACTTCACTGCCTCTTTGTAAGGTCCAGAAGAAAAAGAACAAAAATAAGTTTCAAAATTACCTCTGAAAACCAGGCATGGTGGCACATGCTTGTAATCTGAGCATTTGGGATGCTGAGACAGGAGGATCACAGTTCATGGACAGCCTCAGCTACTTAGGCCCTTTGCAACTCAGTGATACCTTATTTCAAAATAAAGAATAAGCCAAGCATGGTGGTGCACCTTGTCATCCCAGTGCTTGGGAAGCTGAGACAGGAGGTTCGAACAGGTTCGAAGCCAGCCTCAGCTACTTAGTGAGGCTCTCAGCAACTTAGTGAGACCCTGTTTCCAAATAAGGTATAAAATAGGTCTGGGAGTATAGCCTGGAGATAGAATGCCCCTGGGTTCTACCCCCAGTACCCCCCCACACACACACACAGAATAAAAAATAGGGCTGGGGGTGTAGCCTGGAGGTAGAATGCCCGTGGGTTCCATCCCCAGTACTGGGGAAAAAAAATTACCTTTGTGTCAGTCATGGTGGCACAATCTATAATCCTGTACTCAGGAGGCTGAGACAGGAGAATCACAGGTTAGAAGACAGCCTCAGCAAGTGAGATTCTCAACAACCTAGCAAGACCTTTTGTCAAAATAAGATAAGACTAGGGGTGTAGCTTGGAGGTAGTATGTCCCTCAGTTGAATCCCCAATATAAAAAAAAAATTACCTTTCTTCAATCCTCTTCACTCTCTACATGGGTCATACATGCTATCTACAGTCCATAAACTGTCTTTACTTCCACTTTCCAAAGACTACTAATTTGTTGCTTCTTTCTCCGATTTGTTTTCCTTAATTTCCCTTGTTTCCTTCCTTCTTAAAACTTTGCCTTGTAATCTCTCTTAAATAGGCAGTTCTAATATTACAAACTGTATATTAATGTTTGTACTGTATCACAGGACCAATTAAAAAAATAAGCCAGGTGTGGTGGCACATGCATGTAATCTCAGTACTTGGGAGGCTGAGAAAGTATAATTGCAGGTTCATGGCCAGCCTGAACAATTTAGTGAAGCCCTCTACCACTTAGTGAGACCTTGTTTCAAAATAAAAGAATAAAATTGGTCTGGGAGTATAGCTCAGAGGTAGAACATTCCTGGGTTCCATCCCCTGTACCACAAAAAATAAAACAAAACAAAACACAGGGGCACTGAAAATGTAGCTCATTAGTAAAGCGCTTGCCTATGCCCAAGGTACTGCGTTCAGTTCCCAGTAACACAAAAAAATAAAAATAAAACAAAAAGTACACAAAGAAGCTGTGGTCAGAGATGCTAAACAGATCTGCAAGTGTCAGAATGGATTTATTTACTGCCTCACTAAATAGCAGAAGCTAGCTGCAGCTTGTGATTCTCTTGTCCTAGCCTCCCCAAATATTGAGATTACAAGTATGCACTACCATGCCCAGCTTCAGAATGGATTTTAAACTACTAAAATGAAGTATAAAGCCAAAAAGGGGTGGCCAAATGTAGAGTTGGCAAATCTCTTAACCCTGAAATCTGTCTTAAAAAGGGCTCGGGCAATAGCTTGAAGGTAGAATGCCTCTGGGTTCAATCCTCAGTACTACCACCCCCACCAAAAATTAAAAAAAAATTTAAAACCCCACAACTATTAGCACTTTAACATAACTTAGGACAAAACAAAACAGAATCTTAGAATAAAAAAAAAATTACCCTAGATCATAATATATATAGCCTGTTGAATTCAAAATGTTACCTAGGGCAATCCCCAGAACCAGTTTCCAGCATTTAACCACCATTCCAAAATAAAACTCTATCCACAACAACACTTTTTACTGGCTATTTACATATAAAATTTAGGGGTTCTAGCCAGGCACATGCTTCTAATTCCAGTACTTAGGAGGCCAAGATAGGAGGATTGGTAGTTCACAGCCAGCCTCAGCAATTTGATGAGGCCTTCAGCAACTTAGTGAGACCCTCTTTGAAAATAAAAGAATAAAATAGAGCTGGAGGTAATAGATGAGAGGTAGAATGCCCGTGGTTTCAATTCCCAGTACCACAAGAAAAAAAAAATTTATGGGTTCAAAAAAACTTCTAAAGCTATCTAACTGCAATCCTGCCCTGAACACCAAGTGTTTTCTCCACTGTATTTTTAGCCATTCCTAGGTAAGAATTGCTCTTAACAAGCCAAAATACTAATAAAAATCTTGGTGTTAATGTACCAAACTTGTTAACAATAAGTACTTCAGAAAATATTACATTATACCTGTGTAGATTCTAGGTTCATAAGCCCCAACTAGATATATTTTCACACATTGGTATATTTATATACTGTGTACCTAAAAGGAGCTGTTTATGCACAATGGTATTCTCTGGCAAGTCTCAACTAAATGATTTAAATGGGCAATTGTTGGAACCTAATAAAGTAGCTGTATTTTTCCTGTGCCTAAATAACACAAACACCTAGGAGGCTCACTTGAAAAAGAATATGAATTATAATCATTTATAACATTGAAAACACTCTTCCCTTTGACTAAAAGTAACTAGATCTGTTGTACCTCCTTCCTTTTCTATGGATTTTTTTTTCCGGGTCTGGGGATGGAACCCAGAGGCATTTGACCTCCGAGCTACACCCCAGCCCTATTTTTTATTCTTTATTTTGAAACAGGGTCTCACTAAGTTGCAGAAGGCCTCACTAAGTAGCTGAGGCTGTCCGCAAACCGGGATCCTCCGGTCTCAGCCTCCCAAATGCTGGGATTACAAGCGTGCGCCACCACACCCAGCTTCTCCTATGGATTCTAATACCACAGACTTGATCCTCTAGTCAAGAGGAGGGCTATTAACCTTAACGTTTTGTCACTCTTTGAAGAGGGCAAATTTAAGTGCTTTCGTTTTGCTTCGTTTATTTAAAAAGGTAATTTTTCCAGTCCACCCTGTAAGAAGTGATGAGAAATTTGTCAGAGGCCCCCTAGTAACTTAGCAGATAAGAATCATCCTGTGAGGAAATACAGAGAAGACTATTGCATTACAAAACCCTGAGTCATCACCCCGTTCACTCAGTAGATTTGGGTAAACACTAAACAAGTGACTAAGGTCCTGTGTGTTCACCCATCCATAACCACAGGCATTGAACATTCAATGTTACCAGACTTTAAGTACAGTTAACCAAACATGATATAGCAAAAAAAAAAAAAAAGAAAAGAAATTTTAGAAAGTTCTGACAGTACAGATGCCCAACTAGCAAATAAGGTCCCTAACCTCCCCCCCCACAGTACTTTTCTTTTTCTAATTTCTGTGACACTATAATTTAGTTTACATCTTAGAGAAATAAGAAATACTCCTGACACCGACTTACGTTAAGTCCCAAGCCTAAAACACACATGCCTGATACTAATAACGCCAGGGACAACCTGACAGCACTCCTCTCTATGTTGCTTGTAATCGTAAAGGTCTCGCTAAAGGAAATGTCACAACAGAATCAATATACACTTCCCTCAGATTCTAAGACAACGTTCTCAACATAGACGTCTACTCCACAGCCCAAGAATGCGCTGGCAGCTGATTTTAAACCAGTCTTTTTTTTAATCAACCCCACAAAGAGCAGCCCCCCCCCCGACAATCCATTAGTTGTTTCACAAAGTTACTAGAAGCGAGAAGAGGCGGGGATCCTAAGAGAAGACTCAGAGAAAACACCAGGAGAAGTCAAGAGTTCCTTCTCCAAAGACAAATCCTCTCGCCCAGCCTCTCCCACACGCAAAGCTCCAACGAGGACCTTTGGGGACCGCTCATTTCTCTCGCTCCTGGCACGATGTCCTCCGGCTCCCCGGGGCCCCGCAGGTCGCAAGAAACCACCAGAACGCTTGGGGAGAAGCAGCTGGAGAGGACGAGGGCTGCCGGGGACCGAGAGGGCCCGCAGGAAAGCGGCAGGGAGGAAGCCGGATTCTCTGCTGACTGGCCAAGACCCGGGGCCACTGGCCTCAACGCGGCGGCTCCAACCAGGTCAGGGCCGAGGGTCCAGCGGTCCGGACCCAGAGCCGCCCGACCCCTCCCCACCGAGCCGTGGCCGGCACACTTACGTGGAGAGTTTCCTGGTCCAGAAGAGGCCCCCGGGCCACAGCTCCTGGAGCTGCACGGCCCGGCCCAGGTTGCTTTTGATCTGGGCCAGCTGCAGGTCCGACTCGGCGTCCAGCCGCTCGGCGTACGGCAGCAGCTTGTTGTACACGATCTCCTTCTGCGGGACGAAGCCCCGCGGGCCGGGCCCGGGCGCCCCGCCGGGCTCCGGGGGCTCCCCGCCTCCCGCCCGCTCGGCCGGCTCCATGAGCCCGGGGACAGCCCCCCGCCCCCTCCCACCCTCGCCCTCCCCGGCCCCCTCCCCTCTCCGGGCTCCGCCTCCTCCGCGTCGCCGTCGCTCCGCGGCCCGGCGGCCCGTCGCCTCCCCGGCCGCTGCCCCCTCCCCTGCCGGCGCGCTGCTGGGCCCGCGCGGTCCCCGGTTCGTTGGCGGCGGCAGCGGCCGCTCTGCCCGCCCCGCACCGGCTCCGCGGGTGACGCTGCAGCCGCCGGCCGGCGCTTCCGGGCGGCCCCGAGTCACTTCCGGGGCGGGGCGGGGCGGGGCGGGGCGGCGGGGCGGCGGGAGCTGGGCGGCCGCCTTCCTCGCCGCGGGCAGGGCTCGGAGCCCCCACCCCGGCCTCTGGGCCGGCGCGAAGCTGCCCACCGGAAACACGAGGCCGAGTTCCAACCTATTGTCCACCCGGGCCGGGGCCTGCGGGCGTTCCCTAGGGCTGCCCTGCGCAGCCTCGAGTTGCCAGGGCCGCAGGCCCAGGAACTGGTTCCCCCCGCCGAGTGTCCCCTGCTTCTAGGCCACGAGAGTTTATGAAATAGCCTAGGTAACCCGTATCTATCCCACCGGTTCCTTATAAATGTTTCACTGGCTCCCCTTTAAGCCGCTGCCTTCTGTATCCTCCTGGCCGCCATCATTCCACAGGAGGGAATATTCAACAAATACTAGTTGAACTATTGAGTTTGCTAGAGGTCCTAAAAGTGAAAAGTTTAAGGGCACCTGGTTTCTGCCCTAGGAACTTAAAGCCCAGCAGAGATACAGACTAATGAATTACATGTGAATCACAATCCTAGGGAATGCTCTAATGTCTAAAGTACAGAATGTCTCACGAACTCTTAAAAAAGGAGCTCGAACTGGAGGGGTGTCCGGTAGTTTCCTAAAACTGTTATTTAAGTTAGCTATAAGGGGTTGAGTGCAGAGGCAGCAAGCCTGTATTCTAGGAATTCAAAGTTCAGAATAGCTGAAGATTGCAAGACAGTAGAGAAATGAGACCAAGAAGAAAATGCTGGAGAATTTAGAGCTTTATTGTAGAAACACAAGAAACTTCTGAATGATATTAAGCATAAGAGTGGCATTCTAAGATTTACATTTTGAAGAATTACTGATGTTTTATGGAGTGTAGGTTGGAACAAACAAAATTGAGAACTGAAGGACCCCTTGAGCAGACATAAGGATGGCTTGGGTATTAGCTGAAATGATTTGAGCTATTTCACTAGAATAGCGTGGACTCAGTCAAATGTGAAAAATGAAAGAGACGGAAGAAATGCGTGATGCCAGAATTCTGTCAAGTTGAGGAGAGATAGGAATCCTTAAATGCAATAAAGAAGACAGAAGAAACAGTTTTGGAAGCAGAATGCCTCTGTATGGGTATGTTGACATGGGATCTGGAGTACGATATAAATTGGGATATGGAAAACGAACGTGGTGCACGCTTGTAATCCCAGCATTTGGAAGGCTGAGATGGGGGGATCACAGTTCCCCAACAGCCTCAGCTACTTAGTGAGGCCCTCTGCAACTTAATGAGACCCAATTGCAAAATAAAGAATAAAAAAATAGGGCTGGGTGTGATCCTCAGAGGTAGAATGCCCCTGGGTTCCATCTCCAGTACCATTAAAAAAAAAAAAAAAAAAAAAAAAAAAAGGATATAGCTGTTAGGAGAGAATGAGAAAAGTGAAAAAAAAAAAAAATGGACCTTTGACAAAACTCTTAGGAACCTCACACTTAAGGATGGGCAGAGAAAGAGAAAGGGGGCATTGAGTGTGCCGGCACTGGGGAATGGCTTCAAAGTGTATTTGAAAATAGCTTTGGCATTAATGTGCCAGCATTGGGAAATGACTTCAAAATGTATTTGAAAATAGCTTTGGTATTAGAAAGTCAGAGCTTGGGTGTGGGCAGGCACTCAGACAGGGAAGGGACCCTGCAGAGCCCAAGGGCCTCTGCATTTTAAAGACAAGTAACTTCTAGCAGACAGGCTAGGATGTGGGAGGATGGCACAAGTCTTCAAGAGAACCTGACTTTGATTATCAAAGTAACACATTTTGGGTCTTAAAGATTTGAGCTTACAGCGAGGAGGAATAGCGGAGGAGGAAGAAGACTTTTGGTCAGATAGGATGTAAGATAGTGAATCTCCATCAAAAGACTTGCCCTGGAGAAGGGGCAGATCTAGTCGGGTCAGAAAGATGACTGGTTAAACGAAGATGCAAGATAAAATTCTATATAAAAACTGTTCTATATCCAAAAACTTCAGTAACTTATTTTCAAGTTACTTACTCCACTATACCTCCTCTGGTGTAGTGCTTTAATTTCAAGTTACTCCACTACACCCCCTCTGGTGTAGTGTTTTAATTTGTTCCTTCTTTCTGTTTTTGTATTAATAAAATTGCTTAAGCTTACAGAAAGAAAAAAAAAAGAGTTCTGGCTATTCTTTTCCAAGATAGCTAAGAACAAGAACCCGTGGCTACATCTCACAGTGGTACAGTTTTGCTCTACCACCGTAACATAGAGCACAAGGAATATTCACAAGAAGCAGTTAAAAAGGTATGAGGCATTCTAGGAGAGTGGGCACTGCTAAAACCATAATGTTTTGCAGGGCGTGGTGGCACACGCTTGTAATCCCCGCACTTGGGAGGTGGAGACAGGAGGATCACACAGGTTCGAAGCCAGCCATGCTGGCTTAAGAGACCCTGTTTCCAAATTTTAAAAAAGTATAAAAAAATAGGTCTGTGAGTGTAGCCCAGAAGTAGAAGGATTTCCAGGAAGCCCAGTACCACCAAAAACAAACAGTTAAACAAACCAGAATGTTTTCAGTGGAGGAAATGATCAGTCCTATCAAAGGGTGGCTGGCAGGCCAAATAAAACTTGAGAAGGGTTTATGGAATAAAGGCTTTATTGTTAAAGGAGATAATTTCAATGATGCTGTTGTAGGGGTCAAGGAAATGTGATTACAATAACAAGGGACAAAAGGAAAGAGACAACAAATACAAACAACCGTTTAAAAAAATTGTGTGGGTAAGCCAGGCATGGTGGCACACGCTTGCAATCTCAGCACTTGGGAGGCTAAGACAGGAGGATCTCACATGTTCAAAGCCAGCCTCAGCTACTTAGTGAGGCTCGCATCAACTTAGTGAATTCCTGTATCCAAATAAAGTATAAAATAGATCTGGGAATATAACCTGGAGGTAGAAAAACCCCTGGGTTCCACCCCCAGTACCACACACACACACACACAAAAAAAAAAAAAAAAAAATTGTGTGGGTAAAGCTGGACATGGTGGTGCACGCTTGTAATCCCAACATTCAGGAGGCCAAGAGAGGAGGATTGAGGATTGAGGTTCAAGGACAACCTCAGCTACTTAGCGAGGCCCTTTGCAACTCAGTGAGACCCTGTTTCAAAATAAAGAATAAAAAAATAGGGCTGGGGGTGTAGCACAGGAGTAGAATATCCCTGGATCCCACCCTCAGTACCACACACACACACATAAAAATTTTGAGGGTAGAATAGAGAAGATATATAAAAATATCCAAAACGAAATGAACTTTTGAAGGTGGAATCTATTAAAATATGTTTAAATATTGGTGAGAAGGAGCCAATGGAGAGGTTGAAGGTATGTGGGTAAGGATGACAGAGAGTGGGCGAATGTGGAGTCACTGGCTCTTAGCAGTAAACCAGACTGGTTTCATTGTCTGAGAAGAAACACAGGGAAGGAGATGTAAAAAGTCAGGAAGATTTTGCAGATTTGGTACTGAAGTTGGAGAAGTTTTTTGATGATTTCTACTTTTTTTGTGAAACAAGAGAGTGAAAATTAGGAAATGGTGGATACATTTGAGGAAATTAGAGAGGTAGCAAAATTCAGGGAAAAAATCAAGAAGCATAATTTTGCACAATTCAGTGATATTCTCCAATTATGTTCGGGTGCCCAGGATTGTATAACTGTCCAAGCTGGTGTAATAGAATAACAAAAGAGGAACAGTCTCGCACGCTTGTGATCCCAGCGCTTGGGAGGCAGAAACTGGAGGACTGCAGTTCACAGACAGCCTCAACTACTTAGCAAGGCCCTTTGTAACTCAGTGAGACCCTGTTTCCAAAAAAAAAAAAAAAAAAAGACTGAAAAATAGGGCTAGGAGTGTAGCTCAGAGGTAGAATGCCCCTGGGTTTCATCCCCAGTACCGCAAAAAAAAAAAAAAAAAAAAAAAAAAAAAAGAACAGAATGTCACTGTGTTGATGTTGGCTACCATTTATTTGTTTGTTTATTTATTTATTTATTTATTTTTTATTTTGTGGTACTGGAGATTGAACACAGGGACATTCTACCTCCAAGCTACACCCCAAGCACTATTATTTTATTCTTTATTTTGAGACAGGGTATCACTTAGTTGCAGAGGATCTCCCTAAGTAGCTGAGGCTGACCTGTGATCCTTCAATCTAAGTTTCCCAAGTACTTGGATTACAAGCATGCACCACCACACCCAACTTATTATTTTACTTTGAAAACGGGTATCAGTAGGTTGATAAGAGTCTCACTAATTGTTCAGACTGTCCTTAAACCTGCAATCTTCCTGTCTCAGCCTCCCAACTACTGAGATTTCAGGGCCACACAACTGGCTATCTGTCAGTGCTTTAACTATAATATCTCTTTGACTTCTCCAGAAATAACTGAGTCAAGAATATTTGAGGACGGTGTTACCTCGTAGGCACTGCCGGAGACCTCCACCCAAGACAGCTCTCCTCCCCCGGCCTCTCCCCTCCCCCGCCGGTGAGCCCTGGCCTCCTTTGGCTTCTCAGAGCTTTTAGCGTGGGGTAGGGCAGTAGGCCCGGGAGGGTGGTTACCGCGGAGGAGCCACATCGCTGTCAAGATGATAGAGGTACTGAGAACAACTGACTCTCGGAAACTGCTACACCAGCTGAACACTCTGTTGGAACAGGAGTCTAGATGTCAGCCAAAGGTCTGTGGCTTGAGACTAATTGAGTCTGCACATGACAGTGGCCTCAGAATGACTGCGAGACTAAGGGACTTTGAAGTAAAAGATCTTCTTAGTCTGACTCGATTCTTTGGCTTCAACACGGAGACATTTTCTCTACCTGTGAATTTACTGGACAGATTCCTGTCTAAAATGAAGGTACAGCCCAGGCACCTTGGGTGTGTTGGCTTGAGCTGCTTCTCTTTCCAGAAGAAGAAAGGAATGTCTCATTGGCAACTGACTTGATCCCAATTAGTCAATATAGGTTCACAGTTTCAGACTTGATGAGGATGGAGAAGATTGTATTGGAGAAGGTGTGTTGGAAAGTGAGAGCTGTAACTGCCTTTCAATTTCTGCAATTCTATTTTTCACTCATCCAAGATAATTTGAAAGGAGAAATGGCCTTAATTTTGAAAGACTAGAAGCTCAACTTAAGGCATGTCACTGCACGATCATATTTTCTAAAGCAAAGCCTTCTGTGTTGGCATTGTCTACCATTGCTTTGGAGATCCAAGCACAGAAGTGTGCAGAATTAACAGAAGCAGTAGAAAGTCTTCAGAAACGTTCCAAGATACACAGCAGAGATTTGACCTTCTGGCAGGAGCTCGTGTCCAAATGTTTAACTGAATATTCATCAAACAAGTGTTCCAAACCGAATGTGCAGAAGTTGAAATGGATTGTTTCCGGGTGTACAGCACGGCAACTGAAGCATAGTTACTAAGAATAACTCACCTTCCAACAATTCCTTTACAATATTATCTTCAAAATAAAATGGGTTTGTAGTAGCAAAGATAAAAATGTCACTGATATAATCAGCTAATGTTTGAAGGCATTTACTACATATAAAGCACACTACCCTAAAAAAAAGGGATTATTCAACCTCTATACATTTGCTACCCATTTCATTAGATTATCAGCTCAGAAAATTACATCCTCCTCAATAACCTGAATTTGTAATGTAATGATGCAATATTTTCTTCTTTTTTTTTTATCATCACACATCATCTTGCTGTATGTAGGACCTTAAGCTGTAGCTCATTTAAAGTTATATGGGACTGAGTAGGACAAGAGGATCAAAAGTTTGACCCATGTATGAACAAATTTGAGATTGTTAGCTTATAAGAAAAATCATCAGATATTGTGCTTTAAAAAAAGTAATAAAAGGTGGATGATCAGCCTGGTGTGGTAGTGCATGCATGTAATCTCAGCATTCAGGAGGAGCGTGGTAGCCTCAGCTATTTAGTGAGGCCCTCCGCAATTTTGTGAGGTCCTGTTTCAAAATAAAGAATAAAAAATAGGGCAGGGGATATAGCTTGGAAGTCAAATGCCCCTGGGTTCCATCCCCAGACCTGAAAAAAAAATAAAGTGGATGATCTCCAGACCCAGTTTCTTAAATTACCAGGGGGAGCCGGGCATGGCGCACTCTTGTAATCCCCACGCTTGGGAGGCAGAGACAGGAGGATTGCATAGGTTCAAAGCCAGCCATGCTGGCTTAAGAGACCCTGTTTCCAAATAAAAATATAAAAATAGGTCTGAGAGTGTAGCCCGGAGGTAGAAGGGTTTCCAGGAACCCCAGTACCACCACCAAAATAAATAAAATAAAATTACCAGGGGATTTCAACACTATAGTATAAAAATGTAAACTTAGTCACGGCAAATATGCTATACCTTCTTACCATCTAATTTAACTCATAGGAAAGATTCCTCTTAAAAATAAATGTTAATGTTTAGCGTACCTACATATGATTATGTATTTGAGGTATGAACAGTGAAGTTTTAATAGCTAGTAATATTTAAGCAGACTTTTAAGTTGGGTTTTTTCATTGCTTATATTTGTTTCAGTAAAGAAACCCTCTTCTCTGATGCCTTCCTATACAATCCTGAGCTATGGATTCTATAATATTATAGTGGATTTAAGCTAAGAAGCCTCAAAACATCCTAACTAGATTAGCAGGATGTTCTCAGACTTGAGAAAACTGCCAAATATTATGCTATAGTAGTATTGTGTTTAGATTTTAATTCATCTGTGAAACATTCAAATCAGACCTAAAGGCATAAATGTGAAACATCAATATTAAGCTTGGGAAGGTAAACTGTGAATCTTCACTTCTAAACTTTCTCTATTGGATCAACAGATTGTATTTAGTTGGTATTAATCGTAACCTACTTAATATAATTATTAAAAATTTAAATTATGAATTTTACATCAAAACCAACTTTTCACAAATGCACTTTTAAACCACGAGGGTTAATACTCCAGGCAACATAAATGGTTTATTGGCACCCATAGCACAAGAAATAGATATTCAGAGATGAGGACTTTAGTGCTATATGAGAATTACATTTAAATTTTAAAGTATTTTATATAAAGCAAATAACACAGACCTAATGAGTTTGGCAATATTAAGTTATTTTTAATATTTCTTCTAGAAAACAGGTGATATTTGTATCCATGACAAAAATTTTTATACAGAAATGTACTGCCTCAATCTAGTCCCACAGAAAATTTTTCTTTTGTATTAGTAACTCAAAATGATCACTCTGAATATTTACTTTACCCATTCTGAATATTTACTTTATCCCATTAAAGTAAGTTCAGTCTATATTAAGCACTCCTGAAGTATTTTTTTCTTTACTATGGGCTTTTTTTTTATAAAACTTCAATTGTTTCTAATGTAAAATTTTGTTTAAAAGGAAGAGAATATACTCTTACAAATTTAACAAAATCAAGACGGCACCTTCATAATTACGGGTGTCGCTGAGATCGTAGCATTCAGGATTCCCCATGTCCGCCTGGGAATGTGAGATGGACAGTGCTGTAGATGGGTACTCAGGACCGTGTGGAGACTTGAGTCCATCCAGAATGCCTTTAATTTTGGCATCACGTAGTGGATAAATAAGCAATGAGAAATAAACCAAAGAACCAGTTTATTTTATGCTTAACCTTTTTTAAACCATATTTTATGGATAACTCCTGAGTTTTCCCAAAAGGCTGATATATTTCATTATTTATGAAAGCATCAGATTTAATATTGAGTTGGCAGAGGTCACCTAACCAACTACCATCATGTTTAGTATTAAAGGATATACCTTTCAATAAAATTATTGAATGCAAAAAAAGAATATTTGAAAGAAAGTAGTTTGCCAGGTGTGGTGGCCCATGTCTATAATCCAGGTACTTGGGAGGCTGAGACAGGAACATCACAGGTTTGAGAGCAGCCTTCGTAAGTAGTGAGACTCTCATTACCCTAGCAAGACCCTGTATCAAAAGAAGGCTAGGGGTGTAGGTTGGAGGTGGAATGCCCCTGGGTTTAATCCTCAGTAACACACACGCACGCACACACACACAGAGTGATTTTTTATTTATTTTTTCTTTTATTTTTTATGGTACTGAAGATTGATTCCAGGCATATTCTACCTCCAAGCTACACCACCAGCCATATTTTTTAAACAAGTCTCACTTGGTTCATGAGAGTCTCACTGCTTGCTGAGACTGCCCTCAACCCTGCGAACCTCCTGTCTCAGCCTCCCAAGTACTAGGATTACAAGTGTGCACCACCACACCTGGCTTGGAAGTGGTTAAAGTTTAAATTGATTGAAGTCTAAGTGAAGAGAGTAGAGGACTGATGAGAGAGTAGAAAAATGGAAGTTTTAGATTCTGATGAGTTATAAGGATAATCAGAGGATTAGGCTGAACAAGCTACCTAAATAAACGGGAATATCTGAAGGAGTTCCAGGTATGTCAAACTCCCTTGAAGCAGACATCTGGAATGGAAAAGTTAAAAAGAAAAATAAAAAATATGACATTTCTTCCTGTTGTTTTACATGATGTTTAACAGAAAACACTATTGAAATAGCTCCAAGTGAGAAAGTTGGGCATTGCAAGTTTCTTTGCTGACCTAGGGTCTATTTTCTCTTCTTAGTCCAGCTCCAAGCTTTTTTATCTCGTATAGGTCAGGAGACTCTGCCAAAGGATAATAACCCATTATCCTTTCAGCCAGACCCTGAGAGAGACATTGACTTCTGATCACACCCCTCAAAGCATTAGATTATAATCGCCCTTCTTGGAAGACTCAGAAAATGTAGTAGCCCTTCAAAGAAAATATTCTGAAGAGAAAGGATGAATCTTCCTCAAGCAGGAAAATTGACAAGGATAATTATCAATTGAATATTTATGTCTTTGATATATGTATTTGTCCTCTATGTGGCCCATTTTTTTTTTTTTAGCAGTGAGTAAAAATGACCTGCTGTTAGTGTTTGACCCTACCTTAGTTTTCTCTGCATATGGTATACTTTGTACTAGGGATATGATGGCAAATGGTGAATCTGTTACCAGAAGCATAATCTTAGAAATATTAATGAGTCATTCTAGTATAATCAAGTATCCAGACTGCTAAGCTGCAGATGCTAAAGGTACAAGAATATTGTATCTGAAAGAGGCTGAGGGCTTTTTCCCCCTTAGTTCCTGTATGATTTTTATTTATTTTTGTATTTAAATTTGTTTGTTTATTTATTTATTTATTTATTTATTTTTGTGGTACTGGGGTTTGGACCCAGGGGCTTTTCTACCTTTGGGCTATACTCCCAGACCTATTTTTTTTTAATATTTCATTTGGAAACAGGGTCTCACTAAGTTGCTGAGAGCCTCACTAAGTAGCTGGGCTGGCTTCAAACCTGTGCGATCCTCCTGTCTCAGCCTCCCAAGCGCTGGGATTACAAGCATGCGCCACCACGTCTGGCTATATTTAAATTTATTTAATCTGCTGTACTAGGAATCAAACCCAGTGCCCCACAAATGTTACGCAGTGCTCTGACACTGAACTACATACCCAGCTCTCTGATTTTTAAGTGTTGAAATTTTCACCTAAAAATCCTCATTCTTTATTTTTTTTTAATTTAATTTTTGTGGTAGTAGGGGTGAAACCTAGGGGCCTTCTATCTCTGGGCTATACCTCAGCCCTATTTTATTTTTTATTTGGAAACAGGGTCTCTTACTAAGTTGATGAGAGCCTCATTACTAAGTTGCTGAGGCTGACTTCAAACCTGAAATCCTCTTGTCTCAACCTCCCAAGTACTGTGATTACAGGTATGTGCCACCACATGCCACCATCCGACTAAAAATACTCATTCAAGCCAGGCTTGGTGGCTTACAGTTGTAACCCCAGCATTTGGGAGGCTAAGGCAGGAGAATCACAGTTTGCGGACAGCCTCAGCTACTACTTAGTGAGGCCCTTTGCAACTAAGTGAGACCCTGTTTCAAAATAAAGAATAAAAAGTAAAACAGAAATAAACAGTAAAACAGGGATGGGGATGTGGCTTGGATGTAGAATGCCCCTGGGTTCAGTCTTCATCACAGCACACACACACACACACACACACACACACACACAAATAAAAAAATACCCATTCAGTCATAGTGTCCACTCTACAGCATTTGAATTAGAGTGTATTGGAGTTCAGTTTCCAATAAGGAAATGAATTTTTCTACCAAGTGATGTTGTGCATGCATCTTATCATTTTGAATTTTATTATAATATATAATTACAATGCACCAATATCAGTATTTTAAAAAGAATGTTATGGCCGGGCATGGTGGTACATGCTTGTAATGCCAGCATTTGGAAGGCAGAGACCGGAAGATTGTGGTTCACAGACAGCCTAAGGTACTTTAGCAAGGCAACTCAGTAAGACCCTGTTTCAAAAATTAAAAAGAATAAAAAATAGGACCAGGGATATAACTTGGACGTAGAATGCCCTGGGTTCTGTCCCCAGTACTATAAAAAAAAATTATGGTTTTTCTTTGTTAGCATTTGGATATTTTATTAAAATACACCAGATATGGAATTCTTTTGATATTGCAAAGGATTTTTTTAAATCAAAAGATTGAGACAAGCATGGAGTATCTTACACCTGTGATCCCAGATACTTGAGAGGCTGAAACAGGAAATTGTAGATTTGAGGCCAGCCTGGGCAACTTAGCAAGACCCTGTCTCAAAATTAAAAAAACAAAAGGACTGGGGATGTACCTCAATTGTTACCATTTTTGCCTAGCATGCACAACGTCCTGTGTTCAGTTTCTAGCACCATCACACACACACACACACACACACACACACACACACACACACACACACTTACTTCATGTCCTTCATTATTTATACAAAATTTTCAACTATATTTCCATCCATAATTTCTTTGTACTCTTTCTTTCCTTGTAACATTCCTATTAGACATATGTTGTACCTTCTTGTCCTAATCTCCTTATTTCTTTTTTTGTTTGTTTTTGTTTTTGTGGTACTTGGGATGGAATCTAGGGGCATTCTACCTCAGAGCGACACCCCCAGCCCTATTTTTTATTCTTTATTTTGAAACAGGGTCTCACTGAGTTGCTGAGGGCCTCACTAAGTAGCAGAGGCTGTCCGCCATCTGTGATCCTCCCGTTTCAGACTCCCAAATGCTGGGATTATGAGTGTGCACCACCAGGCCTGGCTCCATATGTTTTATATTTTACAATCTTTGTGTTATTGACCTCATTCTGGATAACTTTATCAGATGTATTTCTCATTCTTAAGTTCTATTTTCACTCATTTCTGATGTGCTGTTTAACTTGACTATTGAACTTTTCATTTCAGTTACTGTATTTTTAATTTTTAGTGTTTTCTTTTCCAAATCTGTGTATTCTGTTTTTTATTGAATCTTGTTATTTATGGTTCCAATGACTTCTTTAATTTTAGGCATACTTATTATTTATTTAGGAAGTCATATTTCAGAGTTTAAAGGCACAATTATGTTTACTCATGGTGAATCTTATGTTTTGTAACTTTTTATATTGTGAGAGCATCTTCAAAAGGCATTCTTAGCCAGGCGTGGTGGCGCACGCTTGTAATCCCAGCATTCGGGAGGCTGAGACTGGAGGATTGTGGTTAGTGGACAGCCTCAGCTGCTTAGTGAGGCCCTCTGCAACTTAGTGAGACCCTGTTTCAAAAAAAAAAAAAAATAGGGCAGGGGGTGTAGCTCGGAGGTCGAATGCCCCTGGATTCCATCCCCAAACCTGCAAAAAAAAAAAAAGGTATTCTTTCTCTATAGGAATCTCATGTAACCCAAAGCAGTATTTTGTTTTGTTTTGTTTTGTTTTGTTTGTACTATATCCACAAAAGTATCTCAGGCTTGGTGCCAAACAACATTGATTTTTCAGCTAGTGTAAATTTGGATTTCTGTCCTATGCAGGTTTTGGTTCTGGGAATTCAATTCTGAGAGAGTTCTATGTTATGCTGCATTTTGGTTCCAACTTGCTTAGATCCTACCTCCCTGGGTAGATATTATAAAACAAATCACACCAGGTACAGTGGTGCACACCTATATTCCCAGTCCATGGGAGGCTGAGACAGGAGGATGACAAGTATAAGGCCAGCCTTAGCAATTTAGGGAGACTGTTTCAAAATAAAAAATAAACTGGGTGTGGTAGCTCACACTTTCTTTTTCTTTTTTTTTTTTTTTTTTTTTTTTTGCGGGTCTTGGGATGGAACCCAGGGACATTCAGCCTCTGAGCTGTACCCCTTTCCCTATTTCTATTTTTTATTTTGAAACAGGGTTTCACTAAGTTTCAGAGGGCCTAAGTAGCTGAGGCTGTCTATGAACTGCAATCCTCTGGTCTCAGCCTCCTGAATGCTGGGATTACAAGCATGCGCCACCACGCCCGAATTAGCTCACACTTCTTTCTTTCTTTCTTTCTTTCTTTCTTTCTTTCTTTCTTTCTTTCTTTCTTTCTTTCTTTATTGTGGTACTTGGGAGGAAATCCATGGCATTCTACCTCAGAGCTACACTCTCAGCCCTATTTTTTATTCTTTAATTTTGAGACAGGGTCTCACTAAATTGTGGATGGCCTCACTAAGTAGCTGAGGTTGGCCGAGAACCACGATCCTCTGGTCTCAACCTCCTGAATGCTGGGATTACAAGCGTGTGCTACTACGCCTAGCTGTTATTCTTTATTTTGAAATAGGGTCTCACTGAGTTGCAAAGGGCCTCACTAAGTAGCTGAGACTGTCCTCGAACTGAGATCCTCCTGTTTCAGCCTCCTGAATGCTGGAGTTACAAGCATGCGCCACCATGCCCGGCATATCAGTACTTGTGAGGCTGAGACAGGAGGAGCACAGTTTTAAGGCCAGCCTTAGCAACTTAGAGAGACCCTATTTCAAAATTAAAAAAAAAAAAAAAGCTGGGCATGGTGGCACACACTTGTAATCCCAGTACTTGTAAGGCTGAGACAGGAGGATCACAAGTTCACGGCCAGCCTCAGCTATTTAGTGAGGCCTTCAACAACTTAGTGACACCCTGTTTCAAAAATAGAACAGTGCATCAATAAAAAATTAAAAAAATAGTGGCGCACGCTTGTAATCCCAGTATTCAGGAGGCTGAGACCAGAGGATCATGATTTGCGGACAGCCTCAGCTCCTTAGTGAGGCCCTCTGCAACTCAGTGAGACCCTGTTTCAAAATAAAGAATAAAAAGTTGGGCAGGGGGTGTATCTCGGAGGTCAAATGCCCCTGGGTTCCATCCCCAGACCCGGAAAAAATAAAAAAATAAAAAATAAATAAATAAAATAAAGAATAAAAAATGGGGCTGAGGATGTAGCTTAGAGGTAGAATGCCCCTGAGTTCAATTCCTGGTACCACAAAAACGAATAACCAAATAAATAAATAGGGCTAAGGATGTAGCTCACAGGTAGAATGCCTCTGTATTGAATCCCCAGGACCAAAAAGAACAAACAAAACTGAAAAACCACCCAAATTACTTGCTACTCTGGGATCCAGTAACACCGCCCCAAAGTTAATTCACAGTCAGTTCACACAGATCACTCTGGCTTTCCCTTCTTCTTCCTCCTCCTCTTTTTTTCACATTAATAGGGCAATCCCATGCCTCAAGAATGCTAGGGAAGCCCTGTGCCACTAAGCTATATCTCTAGCTCTTTTAAACCTAGGAACATTCTCTCACTAAATAGCCCAGGCTGGCACTTGCATTCCTCTTAACCTCAGTCTCCTGAGTAGTTATATTACAGGTGTGCACTACCACAGCCAGCTCTTCTTTGTTTCTGGCATTTGGAGGTTTTCTTTGTGTGTGTGAGTGCATCTGTGGTTATTATTTGTTGTTATATTTAACCCAGTCATTCCTATTGAATAGGAATGTGTGTGTGTGTGTGTGTGTGTGTGCGCGCGCGCGTGCGCACGCGTTGGTGAGGACTGAACCCAGGGGCATTCTACCTTCGCGCTACACCCCCAGTCTGTTTTATTATTTTGAAACAAGGTCCTGCTAGGTGGATGAAAGTCTCACTATTTGCTGAGGCTGTCCTTGAAACAAGATCCTTCTGTCTCAGCCTCCCAAGTACTGGGATTACAAGTGTGCACTACCATGCTTGGCTGCAAGAGGGTTTTTGCATTAGCTCAGGCTGTCATGTATGGAACTGGCCTAAGGAATGAATTTCTATCATTATAAAATATTAGATTTCATTGAGGACAAAAGAGAATGGTTATGGACTATTAAGAGTTTTCTTAAACCAGGCATGGTGGTGCACACCTATAATACAAGTATTTGGGAGGCTGAGACTGGAGGATTACAGGTTTGAGGCCAGCCTTGGCAATTTAGCAAGACCTTGTTTCAAATTATTTTTTTTTTAAAATGTGGTGGAAGCCGGGACTTAGCTCAATGGTACAGTGCCCCTGGTTTCAGTCAATCTCCAGTAGCACAATACACATATAAACTTTTTAATTAATTAATTTATGTATTAATTTATTTATTTTTGCGGTACTGGGGATGGAACCCAGGGGCATTCTACCTCCGAGCGACACCCCCAACCCTATCTTTTTTTTATTCCTTATTTTGAAACAGGGTCTCACTGAGACTGGGTTTGAACCTGTCTCAGCCTCCCAAATGCTGGGATTACAAGTGTGTGCCACCACGCCTGGCTCACAAGAGCTTTTTTAGAGTTCACGTCCGAGCACATAGGTTTGGATAGAAACGTAGCTCAGAAGTAAAGTGCTTTGCAAAGCATGTGCAGGGCCCTGGGTTTGATTCCCAGCACCATAAAAATCAACAATAAGCCTCTCGCCCAAGTAGATAAAAGATTAGTGATTTCTATCCACTAGTATATTTATTTAATGATTAAAATGTAATTCAAGCCTAGTGTGGTGGTATACACCTGTAATCTCAGTACTTGGGAGGCTGAGATAGGAGGATTGCAGGTTTGAGGCCAGCCTCAGCAATTTAGACCCTGTTTCAAAATAAAAAGGAACTGGAGGTATAGCTCAGAGGTAGACTGCCCGCATTAAGCTTCAGTGCCACAAAAACAAAACAAAACAAAAAGTAAAGCAAAATAAACAAAAAACTAATTTATTTATTTATTTTCAGTACTGGGAATGGAACCCGGGGGCATTCTACCTCCAAGCTACCTAGAGGCATTCTACCACCCCCAAAATATTTTTTTTTATTCTTTATTTTGAAAGAGAGTCTCACTGAGTTGCAGAGGGCCTCACTAAAGTAGCTGAGGCTGTCTGGGAACCATGATCCTCCTATCTCAGCCTCCCAAATGCTGGAATTACAAGCGTGTGCCACCACGCCTGGCTCAAAAAACTAATTTAGTTAAAATACTTCAGCTACTTAGTGAGGCCCTCTGCAACTCAGTGAGACCCTGTTTCAAAATAAAGAATAAAAAATAGGGCTGAGGCATAGCTCAGGGGTAGAATGACCCTGGGTTCCAACCCCAGTATTGGGAAAAAAAAAAAAACAAAAAAACAAAAAAACCTATTTGAAGTTGGGCTTGGTGGTTTACACCTGTAATCCCAGTACTTGGAAAGCTGAGACAGGAGGATCACAGATTCAAGGACAGCCTCAGCCAAGTAGTGAGACTCATCAACCTAGTGAGATCCTGTTTCAAAATAAACATTTTAGGCCTGGCCGCTGCTTTGCCGCTGCTGCCAGGTGGCCCTGCAGCCGTTCTCCCTCCTCAGTAGCATCTCACTGGAATAGCAGGTCCACTATCCAGACCTCCAGTCCTTCAACTCTTTTGCTGATACGAATACGGGTGATGACTTCCTCCTGGCAGGGACTGAGGACTATACACATGTCAGGATCCGGCCGCACAGTGGCAGGAAGACACCGACTACTGTGCAGGGCATTGTGGATGATTATGACAAGAAGAAACTCTTGTGAAAGCCTTCAAAAAGAAATCTTCCTGTAATGGTACTATGACCGAACATCCTAAGCGTGGCAAGGTTATTCAGCTTCAAGGTGACCAAAGAAAAAACATTCACCAGTTTCTCTTGGAGGTCGGCATTGTCAAGGAGGAACAACTCAATGTCCACGATTCTAAAATGAACCCAATTACATGCAGGATTTCTTGAATGATTTTGTCCTCTAAATCTTAAATCGCTGCCTTATGAAATAAATCTCTACAGTCAACAGACTATTTATTTGCGGTACTGGGGATGGAACCCAGGGGCATTCTACTTCTGAACTATATACCCAGCCTTATATTTTTTTCTCTTTCTTTTTCTTTTTTTTTCTTTTATTTTTTTTTTTTTTGCAGGTCTGGGGATGGAACCCAGGGGCATTTGACCTCTGAGCTACACCCCCTGCTTTATATTTTATTATTTATTTTGAAACAGGGCCTCACTAAGTAGCTGAAGCTGTCTGCAAACCACAATCCTCCTGTCTCAGCCTCCCAAATGCTGGGATTACAAGCATATGCCACCACTCCTGGTTCTAGTTGTATTTTTTAGTGGTAATTGAAGAAATGAACAATAGTATCAGTGGAGAGATAATACATAATGAACAAAGAGAAGGTACATTCTTTCCACCTCCCCCAGATCATATATATACATAAATAGAATTCTGTGGTTGCTGGACATGGTGGCACACACTTGTAATCCCAGCATTCAGGAGGCTGAGACAGGAGGATCGTGGTTCACAGATAGCCTCAGCTACTACTAAATGAGGCCCCTTGCAACTCAGTGAGACCCTGTTTCAAAATAAAGAATAAAATAAATAGGGCTGCGGGTGTAGCCCAGACGTAGAATGTCCCTGGGTTCTATCCCCTGTAACCCCCCCCCCCAAAAAAAAAGTGAATAAATAGAATTTGGTCTTGTCATAGGCAAAGAATGGGATTGTTTGCATGACTAATTTGAATAGCCAGCAAGACACTCACAATCACATCTAATGTTCGAAATGCCATCATTTGCAATCTGTTTCTTTGTGCTAAGCAGAATCTTCTGAAATTTACAGACCTATAAGAGGAACAATGTATCAAAACCCTTTCTCCACAGTGAATCATATATTCATTAATTAAATAAACAATTATTAAAGTGCCTCTGACTGACAAATTTGAGATCATAAAATGAATGACACAGTACTTGTCCTCAAGGAATTCACTGTCTAGTCAATTAACAGTCATTAACAGGAGTTCACTGTCCAGTCATTAACAGACAGGCACATATAAATTGTAACCAAATGGCAGCTGGGATCTCGTTACATCCTTAAATCTCATAATAAAACTGTTTGTTAACTCCCTCTATAGGCTTTGAAAAATCCAATGCTTCATCCAATAGACCTGTCAGTTTTGGAGGACGGGCACTCACAGCTCTATATTTTGGTCTCTGCTAAACTGATTCAGTTGAGTGATTATGTGTGTGTTTGTGTGTGTGTATGCATATGTGTTATGGTACTGGATATTGAACCCGTGATTGCTCTACCTGTGAGCTACATCCCAGCCCTATTTTTATTTTGAAACAAGGTCTCACCAAGTTGCTGAGGCTAGCCTCAAACCTGTGGTCCTCCTGTCCTACTTCCCAAGAACTGGGATTACAGGCATGCATGCCTAGTTTACCATGAAATATCTATTGTTCTTGTCCGTGCACTACTTGACTACTAACATGGAACATGACTATTTTCTATTTTTCTTAATTTTCCACACAACAAAGGGCTTACACAAGTGTATGTATATATATATATATATATATATATATATATATATATGCGTGTGTGTGTGTGTGTGTGTGTGTGCATGTGTGTGTGCTATTGTGTGGTATAAAGTTTATGGAGACAATTTACATAAGCATGTGTGTGATATAAATAGGTTCATGGAGACAAATGACTTAAAAAGTGTGTGTGTGTGTGTGTGTGTGTGTGTGTGTGTGTGTGTATGTGTGTGTTATATGAAAAGGTTCATAGAGATAAGAAATAAAACACCTTAGGATTGCTTCCGGGAAGATGGCGACCGAGAAAAGCGGGGCTTAAGAGTCCCGCTAACAACCAATCTCCATTACCACAAAAAGAGCGCCTTTCATAGCCAGAAAACACCATCACCAGAAAAACAAAAAAAAACCCACCAGGCTCCAGAGAGAAAGCGGACTGAGAACAGAGCTCAGGGCCACAGAGGAGACACACGCGCCCGAGGACGCGGCAGCAGCGCCATACTGCTGGCGGCAGCGGCGAACTCAACGGACGGCTACAGCAAGCCAGGTGAGCCGCTGCGGAACAGCCAGGCGGGATCTTTCGGCGCAGACAGCATTTAAAGCTCCCAGTAGCTGAGCTCAGCACACGCTGCAGGGATTCAGAGTGGAAATCAAAACCAGAGAAGAAAAAATATGCCAGCCTCATGGCCGAGGGCGTGGCAGAGGCACCATATTGCCACCGGCGGCTGCAGCAGCAGTGAATTCACCGAGTCCAGTACAGCTACATCTGCGTACTCAAGAACAGTGAGTCAAATTGCAGGCCACAGAGGAGAAATCGCAGTATTGGGCCTCCTGGGACTTGACCCAGTGAGGGAGTGGTGGGGGCAGAGATATCACACCATAGGAGAACATGCAACCTGGCACCCCCCATAGTTTAAAGCAGCCTCTATCGACTCCCTGGGTCGGAGACTCTGTGATACAACCCAGTAAAGGAGTAGTGGGGTCTGAGATAATACAGACTCGAGATCCAGAGCACCTTAAGTGAAGCCATAGTGACCCAAGGGAAGAACCCAGAGAAGGCACAAACCTCCGAAATCATGGGAAAGAGGAATAACACTGGAGTAATGAATGTGCACAACCCCACAACATCAGAACCTGATAAAACAGAAAATCAGAGATTTCTAGAAGATCAAATCAGGAAAATAACTGTAGAAATAATAGAGGTGCTTCGAAAAGAACTCAGAGAGAGCCAAAAAGAGATAAAGGAGGCAATTAATGAAGTAAAGGCCTCAATTCAAAGCACAAACAACCGATTAGACCACATGGAGAACAGAATCTCGCTCTTAGAAGATGAGCAATCCAAAAATGAATGCATAGTTTCTAATCTAGAAAAAAATATCCAACAGCAGGAATCTGACATTGAAGAAATATGGGCCCATCTTAAGAGAGCTAACCTAAGAATAATTGGAATAGAGGAGGGAAAAGAAAGTGATACCAAAGGGATCAACAATCTCTTCAAGGAAGTAATAGCAGAAAATTTTCCAAATATAGAGCAAGAGGTTGATACACAGATCCAGGAAACTTATAGAACTCCCTTTAGACAGGATCGGAGAAGAGGATCCCCACGCCATATAATTGTCAAAATGACCAATGTGGAAGCCAAGCAGAGAATCTTAAAGGCAACAAAAACAAAGGGCCAACTGACATTCAGAGGCAAACCAATTAGAATCACTCCAGACTTCCCAAACCAAGTCATGAGAGCCAGAAGGGCTTGGAGTAACATATTCCAAACTCTGAAAGAAAACAACTTCCAGCCAAAAATTTCCTATCCAGCAAAACTTTCTATCAAATTAGATGGAGAAATAAGAAGCTTCCATGACAAACAGAAACTGAAGGAATTTATGTCTTCAAAACCAGCACTAGAGAAAATACTCAAAGAGATTAACTACAAAGAAGAAATAGGTAACACAGGTAACACTCACCAGAACCAGAGAAACAAGAGTTTCCATCCAACAGACAACTAAGATTGGTTATCTGTGGAGATTCATTATTTATGTTAGTCTTTTACCTATCTCTAAGTTGTATTGTTTGCCTTTATTGTTGTTAATTTTTAGGATTTCTAGTTGGAATATTAATATACCTTCAGATATAGCATTTGGAAATATTTTATCCCATTCTATTAGTAACTGTTAACTCTGTTTACATTGTCTTTGGATATACAATATTTTCTTTTATTTTTTAGGGAGTTTGTATATTCTTCTGTTGCCTGTGCCATTGAAATCATATCCAAGAAATCACTGCCAATTTCAATGTTGTGAGGTTTTATGACCCAGATTTTCTCCTAAAAGTTTATAGTCTTAAGATTTATATTTAGGTCTTTTATCTATTTTGAGTTAATACTTGTATATGGGATTAGGTAAAGGTCCAATTTTATTCTTTTCCATGTAATTATTATTTTTCAACAATATTTAGTTAAAAGATTATTATTTCCACCACCAAATGTTCGTGGAAACTTTGTCAAAAATAACTTGACAATATAGGGAAGAATTTAGCTCTAGGCTTGTATTTAACTCCAATGGTCTATATATCTGCCTTTAGAACAGTACTACACTGTTTCAATTATTGTAGCTTTATATGGTTTGAAATCAGAAAATATATATCTGCTAGCTTTGTTCTTTTTCAAGATCGTTTTGGGTATCTAGAATTCATATTCCATATTAGGATAGATTTTTTTTCTGAAAAATAAATATATAAATATATGATAGTTTCACCTAAAAAAACAGAAAAAAATATGCTCTAGTAAGAAAGAAAGCAAAAAGAAATATTGAAATGCTATCTTTAAATCATCAAACGCTTGGTATCAGACAAATGAAACTGTTATGTGAGATTATCATTTTTAATTTTGGATAAATTGCTATAATACTAGATGTCAACCACTAAGCCAAGCATGGGAAGGAGGGATGGGGAGAGAATGGGGTGGGGATCGGGTGGGGGCTGACTGGGCGATGTGTGCATGTATGTCTACAAAAGTTTGTATCCCACTATGATGTATGAATACAGTGCACCAATAAAATAAAATTAAAAAAAAAACACCTTGAATTTTGCCATAAAATACTTTCTTTCCTAAAACATCCATTTCTTTCTGTGTGTGTGTGTGTGTGTGTGTGTGTGTGTGTGTGTGTGTGTCACTGGGGATTGAACCCCGGGACATTCTACTTCTGATCTACACCTCCAGCCCTATTTTACTTTTTATTTGAAAACGAGGGCTTGCTAAATTGATGAGAGTCTTACTCCTTCCTGAGACTGTCCTTTGATCCTCTTGTCTCAGCCTTTCAAGTACTAGGATTGAGTTCACGCCACCACACCCAGCCAGAAAGATCCATTTCTTCATGGTTGATGATCTCATAGAGTTCATTGATTAGTGGGACAGGCAGACATTTAAAATCCATTTTACTGGTATTGTTGTAATTTTGTTAGATACCCTACTAGGACAAAGGGCCTTCTAGTTCTATAGAATAGGGTAATTTGGCCTACACTGGAAAGCCTAGAAAGATTTCTTTGAGGAAGTAGCATTTGATGAAAAAAGGTTTAGAAGAAGGATGATTAGAAATGTTCCAGCTAAACCAGGCATGGTGGCACACGCTTGTAACCCCAGTATTTGTAAGGATGAGACAGGAGGATCCGTGTTAAGGGCCAGCCTCATCTACTAAGTGAGACCCACTTTTAAAATAAAGAATAATAAATCAGGCTAGGGGTGTAGCTTGGAGGTAGAATGTCCCTGGGTTCAATCCCCAGGACCACACACACACACACACACACACGCAAAAAAAAAAATTAATAAAGAAATGATCTATCTAAACTGGGTGTGGAGGTGCACTTGTAATCCCAGTACTTGGAAGGCTGAGAGAGGAAGATCGAAAGTGTTGCTAACCTTTTCCATATGTATGTACTCGGTGTCTCACTTTCCTCCATGAAGCAGCTTGAGGCCCTCAGTAAGTTAACCAGTCTCAAAGTAGTCTGTTACAGCAATAGGTAATGGACTAAAGGATTCGTGTATACCCTCCTAAGGTACTGGGACTTTACCTTACAAGCATTGATTCAGGAGTATGACATGAAAAGCATTATGGTTTAGAAGGATAATTCTGGGCAGCAGCGTCGTAAAAGTATCTAGTATATTGAAGTGGCAACCAGTGGTGAGTGGTGAGGTGCTCTGAAAATACGTGATGAAGGCTTAAGAAATGATTTGGTAGTTGGCAATCAGGAACAAGAGCTAATTTAAACTTGACACCAAAATTGAGTGAGGTAGACCAACCTCACTTGAACACAGATGAAAAATTATTAACAAAAATTCTAGCAAATGAGTCCAGAAGTGTATATTTTATTGTTTTTTATTTTTTTGGTGGTACTGGGGTTCCTGGAAACCCTTCTACCTCCGGGCTACACTCCCAGACCTATTTTATATATTTTTTAAATTTGTAAACAGGGTCACTTAAGCCAGAGAGGCTGGCTTCTGTGTGATCCTCCTGTCTCTGCCTCCCAAGTATGGGGATTATAAGCGTGTGCCACCACACCTGGCCAGAAGTGTATATTTTAAAAACAATAGACTGAGATCAAGCAGAGACTAGGGATTTAGCATAGTGGTAGAATACTTGTCCACCATGTATAAGGCTCTGTGTTCTATCATGAGCACCATGGAACAAAAAACAAAGAAACCAGGTAGAATACAGGGCTGGTTTAGTGTAAAAATATTACCACATTAATGCAAAAGAAAGAAAAACCCCTCTTAAGAAATGTAAAATAAATGATGATAAAGCACCCATTCATTCATGATAAAAATTCTTATCAAATTAGAAAAAGATTTTCTTTAAACATGATAAAATTTCTACCAGTGTCTACATTTGACAATGAAACTTCAATAGTCAACCCATTAAAGTCAAGAGCAAGACAAGGATACTAATGGAATTAATAAACTGAGCGAGCCAGGCGTGGTGGCACACGCCTGCAATCCCATTACCTTGGGAGGCTGAGACAGGAGGATGACAGGTTCATCGCCAGCCTCAGCTACTTAGGCTCTCCACAACTCAATGAGACCCTGTTTCAAAATAAAAAGAATGAAAAATAGGGCTGGTGGTATAGTTCAGACATAAAATACCCCTGGTTTCCATACCAAATAAATAAATTAATAATTATACTGCATTAATAAGCAATCCCAAAGTATTAGTGGCTTAAAACTTACTATTTCTGCCAGTCAGGGTGGCACATGCCTGTAATCTCAGTATGTGTGAGGCTGGAACAAGAGAATTGCAGATTTTGAGGACAGCCTTAGCAATTTAGTGAGATCCTGTTAAAAAAAGAAAGAGCTGGATGTATAATTCAGAGGTAGAATGCTCCTAGGTTCAATCCGAAGTACCACATAAAAAGAAAGAGCAAGAAAGGAGGGAGGAAAAGGAGGAAGGAAGGGAAAAAAAAGACTTACAGTCTGGCGTGGTGGTGCATGTCTGTAATTCCAGAGGCTGAGAGTAGGATAGCAGGCTTGTGACCAGCTTCAGCAACTTAGTGGGACCTTCTGCAACTTATAAGACCTTGTTTTAAAATAAAAATAAATTAGGGCTGTGGATATAGCTCAGAGGTAGAATGACCCTGGGTTCAATCCCCAGTATCACAGAAAAAAGAAAATTCTTTATTTTGAAACAGAGTCTCACTAAGTAGCTGAGGCTGTCTGCAAACCACGAAACTCCAGTCTCAGCCTCCCGAATGATGGGATTACAAGTGCGCACCACCATGTTAGCTTTGCTTACTTATTTTATATGTGTGGTACTGGTGATTTAACCTAGGGCCTCGTACATTCTAGGTTAATGTTCTACCACCGAGCTACATCTCCAGTTCTATGGAGTTATTTCTGGCTGCCCAGGCTCTGAACTCACTTGCCAGGTTGTGGAAATTCTCCATTATCTAGGTCTTGGTGGAAAGTAAGCTCCTACATTTATTTAACTTCAGAAGCCTAAGGATATGATTCATCCTCTTCTTACTCTCCTGACAGCCTTGTGACCCATATTAGGCCACCACGTACTTTGAATCTTAAGTAAGTGATGTCAAGATAAAGGGATGATGAATGATATTAGATCTGTGGTAGTTACAGTATCTGCAGTCTGGTATCATGGCCATATTTATCATGAGCAGTGGCTGCTATGGCAGCCACTATGTCAAATAGTAGAAATAACATACGAGCCAGGCGTGGTGGCGCACGCTTGTAATCCCAGCATTTGGAAGGTTGAGACAGGAGGATCATGGTTCGTGGACAGCCTCAGCTACTTAGTGAGGCCCTTTGCAACTAAGTGAGACCCTGTTTCAAAATAAAAATAAAAATTAGGGCAGGGGGGTGTAGCTCAGAGGTAGAATGCCCCAGGGTTCCATCACCAGTACTAAAAAAAAAAAAAAAAAAAAAATGAAGAAGAAGAAAAAAATAGAACTGAGGGTGGAGCTTGGAGGTAGAATGTCTGTGGATTCCATATATATTTTGTATGGACATGTATTTTCTATTCTTTTGGATAAACACCTAGGAGGAGAATGGCTGGATCATTTGTTAGGTGTATATGTAACTTATTAAGGGAATACAATATGTTTTCCAAAGTAGTTATCTTATTATTTTTTTTGTGTGTGTGGTACTGAGGATGGAACCCAGGGGCATTCTATCTCCAAGCTACACCCCCAGCCCTATTTTTTATTTTTTATATTGAAACAGGGTCTCACTGAGTTGCGAAGGGCCTCACTAATTAGCTGAGGCTGTTCGTGAACCATGATCCTTCTGTCTCAGCCTCTCAAATGCAGGAATTACAAGTGTGTGCCACCATGCATGGCTATTATCTTATATTTTTACCAACAGTGTATGAGAATTTTAGTGCACTTGTCTATATTTGGCCTAATCAACCTTTTTTGTGTGCTGTGGATAGAACCCAGGGTCATTTGACCTCCAAGCTATACCCCCAGGCCTATTCTTTTTTATTTTAAAACAGGGTCTCATTAAGTTGCAGAGAGCCTCACTACATAGCTGAGGCTGGTTGCAAACCCTGATCCTGTCTCAGCCTTCTAAATGCTGGGATTACAAGCATGTGACACCCTGCCCAGCCTGTGATCAATCTTTTTAAACATTAACTATTTTACTGGGAGTGTAGTTTTACCTTATTATGGTTTTAGTTCACATTTTTCCAATGACTAATAATATAATTATTTTCTGTGTTTATTTAGCATATATATTATATACATATATAGTTTTCTGAGCTTCACCACAGCCCTATGAACAAGGTCTCTCTGAATTGCCAAGGTCTCATCTGACCTTGAAACTGTGGTCCTAGTGTGTTGGCCTCCCAAGCATGCCTGCTGTCTTAATTCTTTTCTGTGGAGTGACATCATGGAAGCTAAGAGAATGTTTCAGAGAAGAGAGGTATTGCTGCTGAATCAAGTAAGATAAAGACCAAAATGTTCAATGGATTTGGCAATATAGAGGTTATTGGTGACATTAATAGCTACAATTTCAGAAGCATGATGGGGTAAGGAAGCTGGGTTGGAGAAGATTCAAGTTCTACCCAAAAGAATGAAAACAAAACTATCAGAGTAATGCAGACATATCTATGTTTATATCTGCACAATTGCCAAACTATGGAACCAGTCGAGATAGCCATCAACAGATGAATGGATTACCAAACTATGGGATATTTACACAATGGAATTCTACTCAGCCATAAAAAAGAACAAAATTATATCATTTGCAGAGAAAGGGATGGAACTGGAGAACATTATACTAAGTGAGATTAGTCAGTCACAAAAAGTGAAAGGTCAGACATAGGAAGGACTCCAAAGAAGGAGAAAACTTAGTTGAGAGGGGGAAGAGGGAAACACCTCAGTGGTCATGATGCACATACACAAACTTATCAAAGCCAATCACTGTGCTGAGTATGAGAAGGAGGGAAGGGGGAGGAAATAGGGAAGGAACTGAGGGAGGGCTCAATGAGTACTGGGTGCACTTATGTCTCTATCATCCTGAATTTCAACAGAGTGTATGACTTGATTATAATACATCAATAAAAAATTTATAGCAGAATACAAATCCAAAAGTACATATATATACACACATATATATGTGCACACATATGTATATATATATATATACACACATATATACAATATATTTTTTATTTTTTATATATTATTTGGGGTGGTACTGAGGATGGAACCCTTCTACATCCGGGCTACACTACCAGACCTATTTTATATTTTTATTTGGAAGCAGGGTCCCTTAAGCCAGTGAGGCTGGCTTCGAACCTGCGCGATCCTCCTGTCTCTGCCTCCCAAGCATAGGGATTAAAAGCATGGGCCACCACGCCTGGCCTTAATTTTTTTAAATTTTAAAACAGGATTTCATTAAGTTGCAGAGGGCCTCAGCTATATAGTGAATATATATTTTTTCAATAAATATATATTGGTGAGAGAGTATGGAGATACCTGTAGAAACAGGATATTCCAGAACATATCCTGTGAGGGGAAGCAAAAGAAGGAGAATAAGTGAATATAAAGCCAGGTTTGGTGGTATAGGCTTATAATCCTAGTTCTTGGGAGATGGAGACAGGAGGACTGCAGGTTCAAGGAAAGTCTCAGCAAGTAGTAAGATTCTTATCAACCTAATGAGATCCTGTTTCAAAAATTTAAAAAAGGGTGACTAAGGGTGTAGCTCAGGGGTAGAACACCCCTGGGTTAAATTCCCAGTACCACAAAAAAGTAAATATGGAATATAATATATACTACATAGGATATAATATAGAATAAAGTAAGGTTATAAGTAAATTAAAGGGTATTTTACAAAGGAGAGCTAGCACTTGTTTGTTTAGGATCAAAATAAATAATTAGAGCCTGGCATGGTGACACACACCTGTAATCCCAGTACCTGGGAGGCTGAGACAGAAGGATGGTAGGTTTGAAACCAGCCTCAACAGCCTTGTGAGGCACTCTTCAACTTAGTGAGACTCTGTTTCAAAATAAAAAGTAAAATAGGGGTGGGGGTATATCTTATGCACCTGAGTTCAATCCTCAGTGCCATAAAGAGAGAGAGAGAGAGAGAGAGAGAGAGAGAGAGAGAGAGAGAGAGAGAGAGACAGACAGACAGACAGACAGACAGACAGACAGACAGACAGACATGGGTTGGGGATGTTCAGTGGAAGGGTGCTTGCCTAGTGTGTGCAAGGAGCTGGGTTCCATACCCAGCACTGCTGAATAAAGAAAAAGGCAATTTCTACTGTTGAATTGTTTTTTTCTAAGTTGTAAACTATGCTTTCGTTTTTGGAGTCATCTTCTAGGAGCAAGATTCTATTCTCCATGTGGTCTAATTGATTGTTTATAGTTTGAATAGATGTTTTTACTTCAATGATTGCAACTTTGGTTTCTTTCAGACTCTAATTTTTTAAAAATTCCTGTATTATTTCTATAGTTACATTTCTGATTTGACCTTCTGGAGATCTCTGCAATTCTGTGTTGTGAGGTTTTGTTATTGTGGGGTTGTGGGAGCTCATTGCTCCCTTGTTGTTCCTCCTCCTCATGGTTTCAGAAGTTTGTATCTGTTGTTTTTGATAGATTTCTCTCAGTCTCTAGGTGTCTGCTGGTATATCCAAGGGTAGCTTGTATTGTGTTCAACAGTGAAGGTTGAGTAAGGAGGGAAGTGACGGAGTAAATGGAAGAATAGGGTAACACCTCAGATAGGGTTGAAAAGAGTGAGAGTATGAGTAAGGTAGTATATACTAGAGATTAGAGATAGTAAAAATGTCATCATATTCTAGTAACCAATGTGGAATTTCTGGTATAGTGGTATGAAGTGGATTTAATAGAAGACAAGGGAGAGATAAAAAGAAGAAAAAAGATAGAAAAGGGATAGTGAGAAGGGAGTAGGTATATACAAAGGAAGACGCTTGGGAGAGGATTTGGGAAGAGGGTAAAAATAAAACAAAACAAAAACCCAAAACAAACAAACAAAAACCAACCAGGCATGCACACTCACACACAAAAAAGAACAAAAACCCAAACAACCCCAACAACAAATTAATGCAACTCTACAAATAAATAACCAGTATGTAGGTCCACTGCAGTCTCTACTGAGTGCCATGCTTACCTTTTCCGCTGTGAGTCTGGTTCTCCGAGTATTTTCTCAGTCTATGCAGATAGTATCAATGGGCCTGGATTTGGTATTAAGTGCAGGTCATCCTCCACGCTTTCCACAGATTCGGAGTCTCCGTCTCTCCCTGCCACTGTTGGTGGTATATGCCTCTGAGACCAAATTCAATGTAGGAGTCTGTTCTCCACAGGTAGGGCTGGGCTGGTTTGACTTCTCCCCGTTCACCACGTTGGGAGGACTGTGGTGATCCCAGAGATCCTACTAGTTGGATCTAGTGTTAAGCATAGGTCTCCCCCCATACTTTGCACTAACCAGAGCCTGATTTGTCTGAGCTTCTGTTATGTCCAACAGCAGATCCCACTCCCACTTTCTCTGGGTTGTGTTGGAAAGCGTCAGACCTGGGGAGTTTACCAGGGCTGCACGAGTCCCTGGTGGCACCCAGCTGGGCATTTTCGCACAGGAACCAGGACTTCACTTACGGTATTATTGATCTCTGGAGGGTTTGAATTTTTAAAAGTAAATAAAAAATAGGGTTGGGGATGTAGCTCAAAGGTAGAATACCTCTGGGTTCAATCCTCAGTGCCAAAAAAGGAAATTGCCAGGTGTGGTGGCACAAGCCTGTAATACCTGTACTTGGGAGACCGAGACAGGAGGATCACAAGTTCAAGACCAACCTCAGCAACCTAGTGAGACCCTGTTTTCTTTCCTCCTCCTCCTCCTCCTCCTCCTCCTCCTCCTCCTCCTCCTCCTCCTCCTCTTCTTCTTCTTCTTCTTCTTCTTCTTCTTCTTCTTCTTCTTCTTCTTCTTCATTTTTTATTGGTGCATTGTAGTCATACGTCTTAATGGGATAAAATATGGTGGAGACAGTCAGGCGTGGTGGCGCACACTTGTAATCCCAGCGCTTGGGAGGCTGAGACAGGAGGATCACACAGGTTTGAAGCCAGCCTCAGTTACTTAGTGAGCCTCTCAGCAACATAGTCAGACCCTGTTTCCAAATAAATTATAAAATAGAGCTGAGTGTATACCCCGGAGGTAGAAAGCCCCTGGGTTCCAACCCCAGTAACACACACACACACACACACACACACACACACACACACACACAAAGATGGTGGAGACATACATGCATATATCACCCAATTAGCCCTTAACAAATCCCAACCCCATTCATCCCCATCCCTCCTTCCCATGTTTGGCTTAGTGATTGACACTGATATGTTTGTTTAAGTACATCATGTGCTTTTTTTCTATTTTTTCTTTGTTTTTACTTTATTTTTATTTTTATTTATTTATTTATTTTTGGTGGTACTGGGGTTCCTGGAAGCCTTCTACCTCCGGGCTACACTCCCAGACCTATTTTTACATTTTTATTTGGAAACAGGGTCTCCTAAGCCAGCGCAAGCGGCTGGCTTCGAAGCTGCGCGATCCTCCTGTCTCTGCCTCCCAAGCGCGGGGATTACAAGCATGCGCCACCACGCCGGGCTTTGTTTTTATTTTTTATTGATGCATCGTAGTCATACATCTTAACTGAGTAGAAGATGGTAGAGGAATACATGCACACATCACTCATTTAGCCCTTCCCAGGGAAAACTAAAGTCTAAAGATTAAAACCCCATGCAAATTAAGTCCAAAGAAATTAATATCTGAAGTCAAATTTACTTACCCTTGAGATTTAAACTTTGAAGAAATTAATGTCTGGAATTCATTTAAAATTTTATTCAATTTAGAATGATTCTTAATGCTTAAATAGGGTCGGATTTTTTTAAACAGCTGTGGCTCAGATAGAAATTCTATTACTTTAATGTATTAGTCTTTTACTGAGCTTCTTGAGAATCCAAAAAATATGACATATGGCACAGACAGTTAATAGAGCATTATTTCCTCAGCCATAAAATTTAGAAAAAGCTATTCCCCATCCTTTTGTATACTTATTCCAGGAAAATTTACATTCCCTGAGTTCATTAATTAGTGTTATCAAGTTCCAGGATCAGAGACTCTGGTGGCAAGTGTGGGAGAGAGAGAAACTCTGAGTTTAGCTTCATCAACATGGTTGATCAGACACAAGGTTTTGGAATCCAAAACCTGTCAACATATACTTAATTAGAAGATGTTAAATTTGGCACCCTGAATTTTTCATTTCTGGGGAAAGATTAACCTAGTAATTCCTATTTCAGTGAATGACATTTGAGGTTTTGTTGTCTTCTTGTGAAGACTAAAAATTTATAGAATTTGAAGATTATCAGTCAGTATAGGCTGGGTTATACTATAATAACAAAGAACCCTAGAATATTAGTGCCTTGGAACAATAACAGTTTATTTTTCACTCACTATGAACATCCATTGAGGATTGACAAGGAGTTGTGATCACACTGTATTCCCTTAAGAAACTATAATGATGGAACTCAACAGGTTTATCTATGATTGCCCTAGAAGGACAAAGGAATGTGACAAGTTGCATCTCCACTCTTAAAACTTCTGCCCAAGCTGGGTATGGTGAGACACACCTGCAATCCTAGTACTTGGGAGGATAAGACAGGAGGATCATAGGTTCGAGACCAGCCTCAGCAAGTTTGCGAAACTGTCAACTTAGCAAGACCCTGTTTCAAAAAATGAAAATGGCTGGGGGTGTATCTCGGAGGTAGAATGTCCCCAGGTTCAATCCCCAGCACCACACACACACACACACACACACACACACACACACACACAAATGTCTGCCCAGAAGTAGGAAAAATCTCTTCTATTTATATCACTTCTGTTCACATTCATATGAAGGTGATATGAAATGTTTACTGATGTGTATGTACCGCCATGCCCATTTTAGGAGGTTCTTTTAATCTGAAGCATTTCATATCACCTTCTAACATCAAAGGTAACATGGAAAGCTTAAAGCGCCAAGTTCTTGCCCCTTCAGTGTTGCCTGTAGAGCATGTTCTGTCTATGAGTGCTGCTAAAATGGACATTTTTCATTACTGGGGTTCTTGTCTACAAAGTGAAACCAATGAGTCCCACAGATTACAGAAAGGCAATTAGGGAGTTTATTGTAAAGATAATGCAGAAGGGAAAAGAGGCTGAGCACCCTTTCTGGCAGCGGGGACCCTGGAGTCCAACATCTGCCTTCTGGACACTTGGCAGTAGCCCAAGCCACATGCTGCCAATTGAAAACTGCCTTCGAAAGTTCATGCAATCCATCAAAGAGAGTTGCTGATCACCCCTAGGGCCCTTGGTCGGTCTTGATGTCCAGCGAGTGTCTTCTAGTCACTGTGGTCAAGTCTTCTAGTCCAGGTCAAGTGCCATCAATTACATAGTACTTTCTTTCAAAGTCAACACAACCTCTGTTGGGGGGGGGTGAGAGAGAGAGAGAAAGAGAGAGACAGACAGATAGAGACAGAGACAGAGACAGAGAAAGAAAGAGAGGATGCACTCCTAGAGGAAGACTTCTTTGAGTTTCCTTTCCCACTTGGAGTCCCAGAGGTGGTTTTCTGGGACTTAGTGTTTGTTCTTTGTATCTTTTTCTCTCGGTTGGGGTCCCGGACACTGTTTCCTGGGATCCTGGGATCAACCAGAGTTTTGTTAACATCTGGTCACTCTCAGCAGGAGGCTATCTGGTTCTATCTATTTCTTTTTACCTCCTCACCACTAGTAAAATATCTTGTGAGCTGACAATTTTACTCCTTGACCACAAGCTGTTATGACTACTTCCATGTCTAGAAGAATTTAAGCCAACATTTCCCAAACTGGTCAGATTAAATGAACCTCCTAAAATGGGCATGGTGGTACACATCAGTAATCCCAGTACTTAGGAGGCTAAGACAGGAGGGTCATGGGTTTGTGGACAGCCTCAGCAAGTCATGAGACTCTCAACAATCTAGCAAGTCCCTGTTTCAAAACAAACAAAAATGAACCTCCTAATACTGAGTTTCTTAATGGGCTCTTGGCTTATGGAGTAGAAGAGTGAAATCTACAGACAACAGGAAAGTGAAAGTAGGAATTTTATTTTAAAGGAGCAAGCAAGCAGAGAAGCAGAGCACTCCTGGGGACTTGGCAGACTCCAGAGTCCAGCGGGCCTTCTGCACTGCCCACGTGTAGCCCAGGCTAGGCATCATCAACTGCACACCACCTTGCCCCAAAGTCCACTCCATCCACCGAAGGGAGTAGCAGGGCTAACGCTCACACGCAGTGGAGTGGTCCCAAGACAGTAGCTGATTTTGGTGCTGAGCATAGGGCTTTTTACATGTTTAAAGTCCTTTGCATAGACATTAGCCAATGAAAAAAGTTCCCATTTTTTATCTTTTTAAATGTTTTTTATTGATGCATTGAAGTCATATATCTTAATGGGATAAAAGACTTGTGGAGACATACATGCGCACACCATCCAATTAGCCCTTATCCAATCTCCATCCCATTCCCTCCCCATCCCTCCTTCCCATGCTTGGCTTAATGATTGACTTTGATATGTTTGTTTAAGTACATCCTGTGCTTTAGAGAGTTTCCCTCTTTCCCGCTCCCATCCCCTCAGTTAGGTTGCCTTATTTGTTCCTCTATAGGATCTCCTTCTTCATCTAGAGTTCCTCCTGTTACCAATTTCTCCTTAGCTTTCACATATTAGGGGAAGCGTCTGATTTCTTATTTTTTTGTGACTGACTAATCTCACTTAGAATAACGTCCTCCTGTTCCCTCCATTTCCCTGTAAATGACCATTATCTAGTTTTTCTTGACTTAGTCAATATGTCATCTATGGCCTCTAATTCTCTGAAGTCTTGAGATTGTTGTGCATGTTTGTTCCCTGGTCTGTATGAAGAAATAGCCCATGAGTCTAAGGTTGGTGCACACAGAACTTTGGTTTCAGACTTCTTGGCTCTGCTCCTCCACATGAATTGTTCATGTTCAGGTCCAGTGAGCAACACAAAACTGATAAGTTGGGGTCCGTTCCACACTCTGCCCCGCGAGCAATATCTCGTGAGAGTAAATCCCCCCCAGAGATGCATACCTTAAAAAGGGAGGTCCCTCCCTTCCAGCCTCAGATGGGCCCGCGAGTCTCCAGGACTGCTCAGCCCCCCATCCCCGGGAGAACCGTACCATTAAAAGCTGATACTGGACCTCTCTCGTGTTTTACATAGTATATGGACTTGCATTGTACTTTACAAAAACCACCTTCCTTTTGGGGGATGGGGGTTCTTAACCCCTATCTTCTTGGAGTCTTGTTTCCTCATTGCCTACCCACTCCTCACTAATTCCCATGGAGGCAGGGCAGAGGACCTGGGAACAGGAAGAATTAAAGCAGTCATCTGCATCTCCCTTCTGTGAGGTTGGGGAGGTGAGCAGGAAGGTGAGAGACTGGCGGCACCACAAAACCAGGCCCTGATCAGACTACAGATAATCATTCAAATTAAGGATCAAAACTATGCAGAAGTCATTGGTTTCTCAAAACCCGGTTCTGACCAATCCTAAAAGGGGAGATAGAAATCCTTAGGAAGGTTTAAAAGCCCATACCCAGAGGGCTTTGAGGTCATTCTCTTTCTGGGATCCCCCCACCCCTGTGTGAGTGGTGAGTGAGTGGTAGCAGCTTTGCCTTCTATCTTTCCCTGTCTTAAAATAAACTTCCATATTTCTGTACCCTTCTGTACCCTTCGCTACTCCTTGGACTTCAACCATTGATATCCACTGGACAAAAACCCTAAAAGAGGAGACACTCCATTTCAGTATGTTCTATTTCAACAGAAATAATCTAGTAGTGTTGGGGTTAAGGCCCATGAATCTGTACTTTTTAAGATCATTCTCTATTAGGTCAAGGAAATCTCCCTTATAACATAGGTGTGTTGTGGTAGTTGTAATGAGAAGTGTGTGTGTGTGTGTGTGTGTGTGTGTGTGTGTGTTACTAGGGATTAACAGTAGGCACATTCTACCTCTGAGCTATATTCCCAGCCCTATTTTACTTTTTATTTTGAAACAAGGTCTCTAATCTGAGTTGCTGAGCGCCTCACTGAGTTGCTGAGGTTGGCCAAGACCTGTGATCATCCTGTCTCAGCCTCCCAAGTACCGAGATTAAAAGGGTACTGAAACTTTGAACTGAGGGTTGCTCTGCCATTAAGTTATATCCTCCCTCTTTCTGTTTTTCTCTCTTTTTCTTTTCCCCTTTCTTCTCTCTTTCTTTCGCTCTCTCTTTCTTTGTTTCTTCTTTTTTATATACTGGGAATTGAGCCCAGAGCAATCTACCTGTGAGCTAAACTCTCAGCACTGTTTTTATTTTGAAATAGGATTTCTTAAGTTACTATGCACTGGCCTTGAACTTGCAATCCTCCTGTCTCAGCCTTACAAGTATTGGCATATAGGCCTGTGCCACTGCGCCCAGCTCAGCCGGTTTTGGTTCACAGAAAAATTAGTTGAAAATGCAGAGTTCTCTGTACCTCCTGGTCACATATACACAAAGGATATACCTAAGGCTGGTAGACAAATTTGACCGGGAAGAGAATGATTTCAGTATTTGGCCTAAATTTCAAAGAAGAATATGCAATATATCCCAATATCAATATCTCCTCTCCCATCTCTGGAGTGCACAGCTCTCTTTTATTTTGCCTAAGAGAAAAGTGAGGAACAAAGAAATATTTAAGCTGTTCAGTTATGTACAACTGCAATCCAGTACTTGAGAGACTAAGACTGGAAAATCCACGTTTGAGGCCATCCTCAGAAATTTAGTGAGACTCTCAGCAACTTAGTGATCCTGTTTCAAAAGTAAAAAGTAAGAGGCTAGGTGTGGTGGTGCATGCTTGTAATACCAGTGCTTGGGAGGGTGAGACAGGTGGAGCTCAGATTCACTACCAGTCTGAGAAACTTGGTGAGGCCCTCTGAAACTTATAGAGACTCTGTTTCACTTAAAAAGGCAAAACAGGGCAAGTACTAAGCCCTGAACTAAATCCTCAGTACTTAGGGCAAGAGTGAGAGGGAGAAAGACAAGAGAAACAATCAAACTCTTAAGTATCTAAGTAACTACTTTGAGAATACACATAGTATAACACTTTTATTCCCAGAAAGCTGCCTCTCTGTTTTTCATTAAAAAATTTTTTGATGTTCCTGACACATATTTCATTTAAATATAATTTTATTTCTTTGGATATTCTTGAATAAAACATGTTCTCTTATACTGTTCTCTGGCAGAAATAATATTCAGTGGCACTGTCTGATGACATTTCAAAAGTGTCTCCTACTTCCTCTAATCATTAATTTGCATTATATTTTCCTTTATGAATACATAGTATCTTTTTATAGACCTCTCCTCCCTCTCCCTTTCTCACTCACTCTCCTCTCTCTTTCATAATAAAAGAGGGAAGATAATTCTGGTATGCGGTGCTTAAAGGGGCATTCTACCTCTGAGTTTCACTCTCAGCCCTTTTTTGTTTCTGGTACTGGGAAATAAACCCAGAAGCATTCTACTTCTAAATTACACCTCCAACTGGAATTAATTTCTTATTTGGAAACAGTCTTACTAGGTTGCTGAGAGCCTGGCTGAGTTGCAGAGGCAGGCTTTAAACCTGTAATCCTCCTGTCTCAGCCTCCCAAGTACTGGGATTACAAGCATGCGCCACTATACCCAATTTATTTTTTATTTAAAAACAGGGTCTCTGCTGGGTGTGGTGGTGCACGCTTGTAATCCCAGCATTTGGGAGGCTGAGACAGGAGGATCAGGGTTTGCGGACAACCTCAGCTACTACTTAGTGAGGCCCTTTGCAACTCTGTGAGACCCTGCTTCAAAATAAAGAAAAAAAAAATAGGTCTGGGGATATAGGTCTGGGAATGCACCTGGGTTCCATCCCCATTACCGCAAAAACCCAAAACAAGCAAACAAACAATAAAAACAGGCTCTCACTAGGTTGATGAGGTCTTCAAACCTGTGCTCCTCCCCGGTCCTGAGATTACAGGTATGCACACCCATGCCTGGTTTGACTGCTGCCTTTGTTTCCCCAGTGTGCACTGCCTCTCTAAAACATCCTGGCCTCCACAGAGTAGTCCACTTTTCTCGAGTTTAACCCTTTTAAAATCATACATATCGTGCTGGGTGTGGTGGTGCATGCTTGTAATCCTTGTACTTGGGAGGCTGAGACAGGAGGATCGCAGGTTTGAGGCCAGCCTCAGCTAAACTTAGTGAGGCCCTCTGCAACTTAGTGAGACTTTGTTTCAAAATAAAGAATAAAAAATAGGGCTGGGAGTGGAGCTCAGAGATAGAATGCCCCTGAGTTCAATCCTCAGTAGTAAAATCACACATACTGTAAATAAATAAATAAATAATAAAATAAAACAAAATAAGGCTGGGGTGTAGCTCAGAGGTAGAATGCCCCCAAGTTCAACTCCCAGTATCACACACACACACACACACACACACACGTGCGCACGCACACACACACACACACAGAGAAACATCATCATCATCATCATCAAATACACATATTTAATGCTATATATATATATATATATATATATATATATATATATAGTGTGTGTGTGGTACTGAGGATTGAACCCAGAGGTATTCTACCTCTGAGCTACAGTCTCCGCCCAATGTTATTTTATTTTAAAACAGGGTTTTGTGAGGTTGATGAGAGTCTCACTACTTTTTGAGGCTGGTCTTGAACCTGCAGACCTCCTGTCTCAGCCTTCTAAGTACTGGCATTACAGGCATATGCCACTATGCCCAGCTTTGTATTTTGCTTTAATTAATTAATTAATTAATTATTTTTGTGGTGCTGGGGACTGAACCCAGGGGCATTCTACATCTGAGCTGCACCCCTGGTCCTATTTTTTTTTTTTTAGTCTAAATTTTATTTTTTTGAAACAGGGTCTCACTGAGTTGCAAAGGGTCTTGCTATGTAGCTGAAGCTGTCTGGGAACCGCAATCCTCTGGTGTCTGCCTCCCGAATGCTGGGGTTACAAGCGTGTGTCACCATGCCTCGCCTGTATTTTGCTTTTTTAAAACACTTTTTCTTTCTATTGATTGTCCTTTCCTTGTTGGAAAATAGTTTGTTCCATTTGGCATGAGCTTTTCCACTGGGTCTTTACTATCATTGAAACTGTCAAATGATATTCTGAAAAGTTAAAACATTTCAGTGTATTTTCAGCTCAGCTCTTCTTTTGTATAGCGCACGCTTGTAATCCCAGCATTTGGGAGGCTGAGACAAGACGATCACGGTTTGAGGACAGCCTCAGCTACTTAGTGAGGCCCTCTGCAACTCAGTGAGACCCTTTTTCAAAATAAAGAATAAAAAATAGGGCCGGGCGTGGTGGCGCACGCTTGTAATCCCCGCGCTTGGGAGGCAGAGACAGGAGGATCGCGCAGGTTCGAAGCCAGCCGCGCGCGCTGGTTTAGGAGACCCTGTTTCCAAAATGAAAATGTAAAAAATAGGTCTGGGAGTGTAGCCCGGAGGTAGAAGGGCTTCCAGGAACCCCAGTACCACCAAAAAAAAAAAAAAAAAAAAAAAATAGGGCTGGGGGTGTAGCTCAGAGGTCAAATGCCCCTGGGTTCCATCCCCAGACTCCCCCACACAAAAATAAGTAAATAAATAAAATTTAAAAAATAATAATTAAATATCAAAATAAAATACTCCTGAAATAATAGCCAAATTTCGAATGATAGGCTTTTTGCATTTATATTTGCTTTTCACTTGTCCTGATTTTGTCAATACTTACTAAAAGTGTAGCATTCTGGTTATAGCATTGAAATTTTTGTGTGTCAGGTTCTGGTCATTTCACCTAGCTTCTGCTGCCACTCTCCTGACCTCGCAGCTGGTTGGCTGGCTTAGGTGCTCCTGCTCTCTTTCTCTCCCTCCTACCCCCCGGGTTTGAACCCTTTGAACTATGACCTCTTCCCTTTTTACTATTTTTATTTTGAAATGGTCTCTCACTAAGTTACTGAGGGTTTCACTAAATTGCTGGGACTAGCCTTGAACCTAGAGCCTCCTGTCTTAGATTTCAAGTACTGGAATTAGAGACATGGGCCACCATACCTGGTCCCTATTATGTTTCTTAACCAGCAGCCAGAATTTTCCTATTAAAACACAATTAGGTCGTGTCACTCTTGACCCCTTGAATGGCTTCCTACTTCATACAGAGTAAAAGCTAAAGTGTTCACAGTAGTCTACAAGGCCTTAAGTGATCTGACCCACTTTCCTACTCCAGTGTCTCCTCTCTCTCTCTCTCTCTCTCTCTCTCTCTCTCTCTCTCTCTCTCTCTCTCTCTCTCCTCCAGCTGTTATACTTCCTTGCCATTTCTTGAATATGCTCAGTTACTCCTTATTTCAAGACTGTGTTATTGGTGTTTGGAATATGTTCCCCAGATATATCTCATGACACATTTTTTTTTTCTTTCTTGGTACTGGGAATTGAACCCAGGGAAATTCTGCCTTCAAGCTACACCCTCAGCCCTATTTTATTTTGCCTTATTTTATTTTATTTTATTTTATTTTATTTTTGGTACCAGAGATGGAACCAAGGAGTCTTCTACCTCTGAGATATACCCACAGTCCTATTGTATTCTTTTATTTTTTGAGACAGGGTCTTACTAAGTTGCAGAGGGCCTCACTAAGTTATTTTTATTTTGAAAAAGTGTCTCATTAAGTTTCTGAGGCTGGCCCACCAGTGACCCTCCTATCTCAGATTCCCAAGTATTGAGATTACAAGCATGTACTACCATAACACATTTTAAGACCCACTCCAGCAATCTCTTTTCCTTTCCCCTGCTATTTTTTGTTAATATAACATATTCACTACCATCTAATATTCATCTTTTTTCTTTTTCTTGGTACTGGGGATTGAACCTAGGGACATTTTACATCTGAGCTACACCCCCAACCCTGTTTTTTATTTTGATACAGGATCTCGCTAGGTTGATGAGAGTCTCACTACTTGCTGAGGCTGTCCTTGAGCCTGAGAGCCTCTCAAGTACTGAGATTACATGTGCGGACACCACACCCAGCTGAATGACATATTTTAACACCCCACCTCAGCAATCTCTATTTCTTTTCTCTGCCATTTTGTTAATATAATATTCACCACCATGTAATACTTTTTTTTTGATACTGTGGATTGAATCCAGAGACATTTTACCTCTGTGTTACACCCCCAGCTCTTAATTTTTTTTTTTTTTTAAGGAATCTTGCTAAGTTTCTGAGGCTGGCCTCAAACCATGTTCCTCCTGTCTCACTCTTCCAAGTACTTGGATTACAGGTTTACATCACTATGCCCTACTAATCTAACACACATTTATAGTTTATTGTCCCACATTGCTACAGAAACACATGAATATTAGTTCTCTTAGGGGCATATTGCACAGTGCAGACACAAAGAGGGCTCTACAAGGAAAAGTAGTAGATGAATTAATTGGTAGGCAGCATGAGAATGAGAAACAACACACTGGGAACACTGGGTAACAATCTGATGCTACACAGGAGCTTTAAAATGCTCAGGGAATCTGGGAAGGCAGGGCAGGCTGGAAAGGCAAACGTTGGCTGTGTGGTTTTCCCCCCACTTCACCTGGAGGCATGGATATCTTTACTGCTTTAGTCCAGTTTAAATTGAGGCTGTAAAAATTGCATTTTATCTGATGATCTCAAAGTACTTGATCCTATTCCGCTGTCTTCTCCATATTCCAGCCTGTCCTGAATTTACAGTAGGAAATCTTGTGTGATTTTTAAGGAAGTAGGAATATTTGTCTCCCTCTTTCCCTTTTTTCCTGTCTTTTTTTTTTTTTCTTTTTTGGTCTGGGGATGGAACCCAGGGGCATTGGATCTCTGAGACACACCCCCTGCCCCTTTTTATTCTTTATTTTGAAACATGGTCTCACTGGGTTGCAGAGGACCTCACTAAGTAGCTGAGGCTGTCCGCAAACCGTGATTCTTCTGTCTCAGCCTCCCGAATGCTGGGATTACAAGTGGGCGCCACCACGCCTGGCTTTTCTGTCATTCTTCCTTGATTCATAAGCCCACTTCCTAGCTGGACGTGATGGCACATGCTTGTAATTCTAGTTCTTGGGAAGCTTGTAATCCCAAGACAGGATGATCACAGGTTTGTGGGCAGCCTCAGCTACTTAGTGAAGCTCTCTGCAACATAGCAAGACCCTATTTCAAAGTGAAGAAGAAAAATAGGGCTGAGCCTATAGCTTAGAGGTAGAATGTCCCTGGATTCAATCCCAGTACTGAAACTGGGTGTCTCTTTTTATTAGGGTTCTTATCCAGTGTATCTTCATGAATAAAGCCCAATGACTAGCTAAGGGTATAAAAATATGAAAGTTTATTTTAAGTTAGGAAAAGATAGAGGACAAAGCAGCCTCCCTCAAAGGAGAAGGGCCCTGGAAAGAAAGTGACCTTGAAACCCTCGGGGAGTGAGATTTTAGGCCTTCCTGAGGTTTTCTCTCAGTTCTTTTATGATTGGTAAGAATTGGGTTGTGGAGAACCAATGACTCTGCACAGTTTTGATCCATAATTAAAATGATCATCTGTGGGCTGGCCAAGGCCTCGATTCTCTCACCTTCCAGCTCACCGCCTCAGCCTCACAGAAAGGGGGATGCAGATGGCTGCTTTAATTTTTCCCATTCCCAGGTAACTCTGCCCTGCCTCAGTACCATGGGAGAAAACAAACAACAAACAAACAAACAAACAACCTTCCTAAAGATCTACTCTATTGGATCTTCTAGAGAGCTTTCTGATGGGTCCCAAGTTCCAAATGAAGCAGTTTTATCTTGAGAAAGACAAAGAAGTTGAAAAAAAAAAAAACTATCTAAGGACAAAATTACAAGAACTAATTTGCCTTATTTGTTTTGGTACTGAGGACTGAACCAAGGAGCATGCGCCATCTCACCTGACTTCCTTTTTTATTTTTGGTTTGAAACAAGGCCTTGCTAACTTTCTGAGACTGGTCTTGAACCTGCAAGCCTCCTGTATCCTCCTCCTAAGTACTTGGGTTACAGGTGTGTGCCACCATGCCCAGCTCCTTGGTTTTATTTTTTTTCTATAATCTGGCAACATATCCTTGCATAAAGTAGAATAGGTCTTCCATTGAGCCAAGCAGAGGTTGACTTTATATGCATAAAAAGGCTGAAGAAGCCAGGTATGGTGGCGCATGCTTGTAATCCCAGTACTTGGGAGGCTGAGACAGGAAGATAGCAGTTTGAAGGTCCGCATCAGGAACTTAGTGAGGCCCTCCACCACTTAGTGAGAGTCTGTTTCAAAATAAAAAGATAAAATAGGGCTTGGGGGTATAGCTTGGAGGTAGAATGCCCCTAGGTTCCATCCCCAGTAATAGAGACAGACAGACAGCACACACACACACACACACACACACACACACACACACACACACACACACACACGTGCTGAAGAAAGCATCAGCAAAGAACAACATAGAGATCATCTCAAAGTTAAACTGTGTAAACTGGAGACAGACAGAAAATAGAAAAATAACTATTTGACTAACATAGGTTATATTTGGTTATTCAGGCCAATTAAACTAGCCTGATTGGGAAATTTGGCTCTTTCTCCTGATTTCAGATAGTTTAGTTTCAGGATGCATAACTCCATTCTGATTTTTAGTTTGGTCTTTTGGGGCACAGTAAAGCATCTAGTCCCAAACAATAGCCTCCTGTAGTTTTTACTTAACAACTCCAAGTTCTGTTTTCAGACTCCTAGATTATTCTACAATTAATGAGCATTTGAATCTGCAACCATCATTGAGGTGACATAATTTTTCATATGTAGCAGGTTTAAGGATACCAAATTTACTCAAGGCTTAAGGTAGCAAATGAATTAAACTTAGTAAAGTACAGGTATGGCCAGGCATGGAATCACACGCTTGTAATCCCAGCATTTGGGAGGCTGAGACAGGAGGATCGCAGTTGGTGGACAGCCTCAGCAACTTAGTGAGACCCTTTGCAACTCAGTGAGAACCTGTTTCAAAATAAAGAATAAAAAAGTAGGGCCGGGGTTGGAGCTTGAAGGTAGAATGCCCCTGGGTTCCATCCCCAGTACCGAAAAAATAAATAAATGTATAGGCAGGAATTCATTCTCACTCCCTATTCTTCATTTCACATTCCATAATCACTTTTTCTCCACACTTTGGATAAAATCTTGGGCAGGTCTTAAAACTTTTAGGTAATTTTCAGATAGTAAGCAGTTTAGTAGCCAGGCATGGTGGCACACACTTGTGATCCCAGCATTTGGAAGGCTGAGACTGGAGGATCGCTGTTTGCGGAGAGCCTCAGCTACTTAGTGAGGCTCTTTGCAACTCAGTGAGACCCTGTTTTAAAATAAAAAATAAAAAATAAGGCAGGGGGTTTAGCTCAGAGGTAAAATGCCCCTGGGTTTCATCTCCAGACCTGCAAAAAAAAAAAAAAAGTTTAGTAGTTTAGTCCATGTTAGAGGTCCATGTTTAAAATGGTGTGGCTTTTTCAGCATACCTCTGCATGGGGATCATTTTAAGACAGATCAGCTTCCTCCTGCAGGGTCCCACTTTGTCCAAGGTTCAATCCTATAATAAGAACTGTGTTTGCTAAAAGCACTGACCCTGACAGGCATGGTGGCACAAGGTTGTAATCCCAGCATTCGGGAGGCTGAGACAGGAGGATGTCGGTTTGCGGACAGCCTCAGCTACTTAGTGAGGCCCTCCACAACTTAATGAGACCCTGTTTCAAAATAAAGAATAAAAAATAAAGCAGGGGGTGTACCTCGGAGGTCAAATGCCCCTGGGTTCCATCCCCAGCCAAAAAAAAAAAAAAAAAAAGGAAGCACTGACCCTTCACTTGACCTGTAGACTGTAGATGTCAAGTGAACATCTATAGTATGTTTAACTAAAAGGATAAAAGATTAGCATCTCTGACTTCATTTGCTACCTTAAGCCTTGAGTAAATTTGGTAATCTCCCCTTCAAAGCAGAAGGCATGAAGATAAGAGTAAAACTAAGATAGTTTCAAGATTTGCAGTGACATCAGAATCAACAAATTGTTAGATTGTTGACTGCTAGCTTTCAAAACATTCTGTTCCAGACGATCAGAGCAGCACCTAAACCTGAAGAAACTAATACCATGTTACATTTCTAACTTGTTCTTTCTGAGTCTGAGTCATTGTGCCCTATAGCCACCTTGGCTTTCAGGAACAGCAGATCTGATGGATAAACATCTGACTAGAGCAGAAAGGACCTCCAGGCAGCAGTGAGTTTCTAATCAAATGCAAGACACTGACCATTCTGAGGTAGCAATCAACCAGACCACAGTTTGACTAAAACTACTTTACTATATATATACTTCTTGCCCTCTGATTTTGTTCTTTCCCCTATTCAAATCTGAAGCTCACATCAGTACCCCAAAGAAGTTAGTCCCCGTGTCTTACCAGTATAACATCAGTACCCTGAAGAAGCCAGTCCCCTTGTTTTCCCTATATTGACTATTACATTTCTTTCCTACTTCATCCTTACCTTTTTTTTGTTTTGTTTTTGGTACTGGGGATTGAACTCAGAGGCATTCTACCTCTGAACTACACCCTCAGCCCTATTTTTTAATATTTATCATTTTGAAACATGGTCTCACTAAGTTTCTGAGGCCCTCACTAAGGCTCTCACTAAGTTGCTGAGGCTGTCCTCAAACCTATGATCTGCCTACCTCAACCTCCCAAGTACTGGATTTCAAGTGTGCATCACCACGCCTGATTCCCTATGTCCTTTTTTATAACCTCTCATTTTCACTTCAGCTAGTTGAAGGAGAAACGTCTATTCTTGGCAATCAAATAAAAAAAACTAGCCAGGTGCAGTGGCACACACCTATAATCCCGTACTTGGGAGGTTGAGACAGGAGGACTGTAGGCTCAAGGCTAGCCTCAGCAACTTAGTAAGACCCTGCTTCAAAATAAAATAAAAAGGGTTGGGATTGTATCTTGGAGGTAGAATGCCTCTGGGTTTAATCTCCAGAACCAAACAAAGAATGCAGTGTATGATAGTACTCTGGGAGCAATAGGATGATGCATCCTGCTTTTATTCATTTCAAGTTTTTTTAAGTGCTGAAGATCAAACCCCACGTCTTAGCCATGTGAGGCAAATACTCCTCCCCTGACCTACATCCCCAGTGCTTTGAGTTTTAATAATACATATTAAATATCAGAATACAGCTGCTGCTGATTAAATGGTGAGGTTGTAATTGTCTTGTTATTGCTTTTTCTTTTTTGGAAGATCTGAGGATTGAAACCAGATCCTTGTATATGCTAGGCAAGTACAAAAAGAGTGCTCCTACAGTGTACGGTGGTATTACACACCTGTAATGCCAGTATTTAGGAGGCTGAGACAGGAGTGTCACAGGGTTAGGCCAGTGTCAACAACTTAATGAGACCCTGAGTGATTTCACAAGCCCTGTTTCAAAATAAAAAAATAAAAAGTGCTGGGTAACTACTATCCAGAATATACAAAGAGCTCAAAAGACTCTTCACTAGCAAAACAAACAACCCAATCAAGAAATGGGCAAATGAACTAAATAGACACTTCACAAAAGAAGAGATACAAAGGGCCAATAGATACATGAAAAGATGTTCTTCATCACTGGCCATCAGGGAGATGCAAATCAAAACTACACTGAGATTCCATCTAACCCCAGTCAAAGTGGCAAGCATAAAGAAATCAAATACCAACAAATGCTGGTGAAGATGTTGGGAAAGAGGAACTCTTTTACACTGTTGGTGGGAGTGCAAACTAGTTCAACCACTATGGAGATCTGTGTGGAGATTCCTAAGAAAGGTGGGAATAGATCCACCATACGATCCAGCTATACCACTCCTGGGTATCTTTCCAAAGGGGTTGAATTCAGAGAACTACAGCAACATATGCATACCTATGTTCATAGCAGCACAATTTGTAATAGCCAAAATATGGAACCAACCCAGACCACCATCAACAGATGAATGGATAGCAAAACTTTGGGAAAGACACACAATGGAATTCTATTCAGCCATAAAGAAGAACAAATTATATCATTTGCAAGAAGATGGAAAGCCCTGGAGAACATTATGTTAAGTGAGATCAGCCAAGCACAGAAGGAGAAGGTACATATGTTTCCTCTAATATGCCCAAACTAGGGAACACAGAGGATACCAGTGGGACGCCAGATAATGGAGGGGAAATATCAGCAAAGTTTGAATGGAAAGATAGGAGAGGAGGAAGGCTGATCTTGATTAATGAGGGTCTACATCTGAATATGTGTAAAATTATGAATATGACATGGTTACCCTGGACAACCATTGGTAGAAGGGGGGAAGGGAAAATGGGGGCGGGGAGCGGGAGAGGGCACCAAATATAGTTTAAATGTATACCATTTATGTTTGATAAGTAAAATAAAAAATTAAATGCGAGTAAAATAAAAATAAGTGAGTACGGCGGAGTGTGAAAAACACGAGAGAGGTCCGGTACACATGGCATGTAAAGTTTTAATGGCACGGCTCTCCCGGGGATCAGGGCGAGGCGCATTCCCGCGAGTAAACCCCCATCTCGCGAGATGCATGCCTTTAAAAGGAGAGCCCGCGTCCTCAAGCTTCGGACAGGCGCGCGGGCCCCATGGTGCCTCGCCCTGATCCCCGGGAGAGCCGTGCCATTAAAACTTTACATGCCATGTGTACCGGACCTCTCTCGTGTTTTTCACACTCCGCCGTACTCACTTATTTTTATTTTACTCGCATTTAATTTTTTATTTTACTTATCATTTGGTGCCGAACCGGGAGAACTCTTGGGTCCCTCCGCATTTTTTTTCCTTTTTTTTTTTTTTTTTTCTGCTTTCTCTTTTTATTTTTACTCTCTTTTTGAGCCCCGGACTCTCCGACCCGCCAGCAGCTCGACTGTGAGGTCCCACACCAGTGCTCCGCTTGCAGGCGTTGCTCCCACCACTGCCGCCGCTGCTGCCCCGTGCCTGCCCGGACCGTAAGCCATCTTTTCAGCCCCGCGCTCTCCGGGAGAGCCGGCGGCCTTCTTCCAGCCCCGAGCTCTGCTGAGAGCTCACGGCCATTTTTTCGGCCCCGTGCTCTGCTGAGAGCTCAAGGCCGTCTTTCCGGCCCCGCGCTCTCCGGGAGAGCCGGCGGCCTTCTTCCCGCCCCGGGCTCTGCTGAGAGCTCGCGGCCATCTTTCCAGCCACGAGCTCTGCTGAGAGCTCACGGCCATCTTTTCGGCCCCAAGCTCTGCTGAGAGCCAGTGGCCATCTTTCCAGCCCCGAGCTCTGCTGAGAGCCCGCAGCCATCTTTTCAGCCCCGCGCTCTGCTGAGAGCCGGTGGCCATCTTTTCCCGCCCATGTGCTCTCTTCCGGAGCGCCGGCGGCCATCTTCCGCGGCCACCACCGCCGGGGCGTGCAGGCTCCACCGGCCGCCAGGCTGCTAGTTCCACCCGCCCGGAGCCAGGCTCCTTGGGTGATGCTGGCACCTGTTCTACTTGCTGACCTCCTGCACGGGCCAGGACCTCTGCCTGCTGCTTGGACCTCCTAAAACCGCCGTTCCCGCCTGCCCACGCCGCCCGCCGCTGGAATGGGAACGCGCCGCCCGCGGACTGCGCCACACTGCGCGCCTATGTCTTCTCCACGCCTGGCGTTGCTTAGACCCGCCTGCCGAGGCCGCCTGCCTCCTCCATCTAGGCGGCCGCCACTCTGCTAAACAGCCCCCAGCCCGCCAAGTCCAGCCCGCGCTCCAGCTGGTTCCTCCACTCGGACTCGCGCCCTGGCGCCCTTCACCCTGTGCCTGCCCACCCCTGCTGCCTGGGCCTGGCCATTCCGGTAAGCAGCCACATGGAATTACTGGGGGGAGGGTCGCCAGCTTTGGCCCGCCATCTTGGACACGTGGAATCACTGGGGGGCCGCCATCTTGGCCCCACCATCTTTAACCCCTCCCACCTCATGGCCTCACTGGAGGCCTCGCCATCCTTAACCCCTCCCACCTCATGGCCTCACTGGAGGCCTCGCCATCCTTAACCCCTCCCACCTCATGGCCTCACTGGAGGCCTCGCCATCCTTAACCCCTCCCACCTCATGGCCTCACTGGAGGCCTTGCCATCCTTAACCCCTCCCACCTCATGGCCTCACTGGAGGCCTCGCCATCTTTAACCCCTCCCACCTCATGGCCTCACTGGAGGCCTCGCCATCCTTAACCCCTCCCACCTCATGGCCTCACTGGAGGCCTCGCCATCTTTAACCCCTCCCACCTCATGGCCTCACTGGAGGCCTCGCCATCTTTAATCCCTCCCACTCCACCTCATGGCCTCACTGGAGGCCTCACAATCTTTAATCCCTCCCACTTTCCACTCCTAACCAATCCTAGGAGTCGGCAGCCACCTTTCCGGCCCGAGCCAGGCAGCTTGGCACTTGCTCTGCCTGCCAACCGCCTGCGCGGGCCAGGACCTCTGCCTGCCGCTTGGACCTCCTAAAGCACCGTTCCAGCTTGGTTCTCCGGTCACCACCGGGACCTCTGGCCGGTTTGCCCCACCCGCCCCGAGCCAGGCTCACTGGCAGTGCTCCTTGGGGCCCAGCCTCAGCGTCTGGCGCGTGCCTGGAAGCCATTTTGTCTCCACGCCGCGGGCCCGGCAAGCCATGCCGCCTGCGCACCCCCACTGATCCCACCTGCGCCAGCCGCCAGTGCCGTCCACACCAGCCACCGGCATCCACGCGCCCCAGCTCCACCACGCTCCCAGCAGCTTCTCAGCGCTTCTGTCGCAGCCAGCGCTGGCTGGCAACACTTCACTCCGGTAAACTGCCTCCTTCCCTTGGTTAGCGGGTTCCGGACTTGGGTCTTCCGGTCCACTGGGACCTAAAAATCCAAGCGCTTGGTGACCCATTGTCCCCCCGGTCCACTGGGACCACGCTGCGGATGACCAGGTCATCCTCCGGTTTTGAGAAGGAATGAAGACGTTCTTCCCTATCTCTTAACCTCTGTTTCCGAACGATTGAGCAGGGAAACCGGGGACGCCCATTTCCTGTTCTTCGTTTCCGCCCGTGAACCAATTATGGGGAGTCGAACCTTTATACTAGCAGATGCCCTGAGAGCCTGTCTGCCTTGATACGAGTTGGGAAATAGGTTGCGGTGGCCCAGGAATAGTTAGGAACTTTTATAAGCGGTCTGGTATCCTTCCAAATGCTCTCCCCCATCAGCTTCCATTTATTTTCCCGCCAGCTGCCATTTTGTGATGGCGCGTAGTCACTGCCTGGTGATGTCACAGTCGCCATTTTGGCCCGCGCCAGACTGCAATTTTGCTGGGCGGCCCGCATGGGCGCGCCCTAGGTGCTGTGGGAAACGCCGGGGCTGGGGCGACACCCTCTGCCCGTGGGGAGTCTGCGTTGCCATTCTTGCCGGACACCAGCCCCGGGACGCGCTCTTTGTGAGTATAGGTCCATCACAGCTGACAGAACCTTAACATAGCATCTAAGTTTTAATTCCAGAGAGAAACAGGCGGAAATGGAGCATACACTCCGACTTTGCCAAAAAGCAGATCCCTGGTAGCTGCCCTTTGGCTGGCGGTGGCGGCTCAGCCCCCTGGAGCGCCACCTAGGTGTGGAAGACTGCAACAACAACTACCTCCAGGAGCCTGCCTCAAGTGGGGCAAAGCCACGCCTACCAATCAGACTGTGCCCGGCGTGTGGCCAGGAGGGCCACTGGAACAGTGCCCTTGGAAAAGGGTGAGCCCCAGGTGCCTCAACACAGGGGGAGCACCTTTCCAGACCAGGCCCCACCGCTGGCCCTACTCAGCCTGGCTGAAGACTGATGGCTCCTGGATCCCTCAACCTCCATCCTCTTTGCCAGCTCAGGGTAGCTCTCCAGGTACTGAGTAAACCAGTCTCCTTTTTGGTCGCCTGCTCAATCTCATGATTTGTTTTTTTCTTTAATAGCCCTTGCCTGTTCAAGCCTCCTCAAGCGCACATCACTAAGCTGTCCAGGGTAACCTCCAATTCGCACTGCAGCTATGCACCCACCTGCACCCCTTCTGGGGGACTGGACTCCCAACTCCTCCCGGCCTGGGGCCCCTGACGACGCCCCTTGACAGCAGGAAGAAGCTAGAGGGTCCAACGTCATCCAGTATCCCTACCATCAAAAGGCCGGAATGTTAAGTTGGGTCCTGCACTCATGTGACTTTGTGTCACATGACCTCTGCAGGGCAAGGGAGGGGCTGAAAACCTCGCGAGAATTGGGCATTCCCGCGAGTAAACCCCCATCTCGCGAGATGCATACCTTGAAAAGGAGAGCCTGCGTCCTCTAGCTGGAGAACAGGCAGCCTTTTCAACAAATGGTGCTGGGAGAACTAGCTATCCATTTGTAGAAAGAGGGAACTACATTCTTACCTCTCACCGTACACAGGAATCAACTCAAGATGGATCAAAGACTTAGAAATTAGACCAGAGACTGTGAAGTTATTAGAGGATGGCATAGGCTCAACACTTCAACATATAGGCACTGGCAGTAACTTTCTCAACAGGACCTCCAAAGTGCAGGAAACTAAAGCAAGAATTAACAAATGCGATGGCATCAAACTAAAAAGTTTCTGTTCATCAAAGAAAATCATCAAGAACCTAAAGAGAACACCTACAGAATGGGAGAAGATCTTTACCAGCCACCATTCTATATATAGAGGGTTAATATCTAGAATATACAAAGAGCTCAAAAGACTCTACACTAGCAAAACAACCCAATCAAGAAATGGGCAACTGAATTGGATTGATACTTCACACAGAAGAGGGAATACCTTGGCCAATAGATACATGAAAAGATGTTCAACATCATTAGCCATCAGGGAGATGCAAATCAAAAGTACGCTGAGATTCCACCTAACTGCAATCATAGTGGCAAGCATAAAGAAATCAAATAACAACAAAAGCTGGTGAGGATGTTTGGGTCGGGGGGTGGGGGAACTATTTTACACTGTTTGGGGAGTTCAAACTAGTTCAGCCACTATGGAAATCAGTGTGGAGATTTCTTAGAAAACTGGGAATGGATTCACCATATGATTCAGCTATACCACTTCTGGGTCTTTTTTGAAAGGGGTTGAAATCAGAGAACTACAGTAACATATGCATACCCATGTTCATAGCAGCACAATTCGTAATAGCCAAAATATGGAACCCACCTAGGTCTCCATCAACAGATGAATGGATTGCAAAATTATGGGAAATACATACAATGGAATTCTACTCAGCTATAAAGAAGAACAAAATCATGTCATTCGCAAAAAGTTGGAAAGACCTGGAGAACATTATGTTAAGTGAGATCAGCCAAGCACAGAAAGAGAAGGAACATATGTTTTCTCTAATATGCATAAACTAGGGAGTGTTGGGGATATGAGAGGGACTATAGACTATGGAGGGGAAACTTCAACAAAGGTAGAATAGAAGTGTAGGAGAGGATAGAAGTCTAAGGTTGATTAATGGAGGAGCTACATTTGAATCTGTGTAAAAGTATGAATGTGGCATGGTCAACCTGGACACTCATTTTTGGGAGGGAGGGAGGTTAAGTGGGGAGAAAAGGGCACCAAGCACAGTCTGAATGTATGCCCTTTTAAATATGATCCACATAAAAATAAAACAGAAAAAAGAAAATAAAAAAGAAAACATGCTAAGTAAAGGAAGCCAGACAAAAAACATCCTATACTGTACAGTTCTATTTATATCCAATATAGGTAAATATATAGGGAAAGAAAATAGATTAGTGGCTGCCTGGAGCTGTGAAGGAACAATGGAGAGGAATGTGTTAGGGCAGACTGGATAGTAATTACTGATGTGTTTCTTTTAGGAGTGATGAAAATGTTTTAAAATTGATTGCAGTGATTACTTCATAAATGTGTAAATATACCAAGAATCAATGAATTTTTCATCATGGGTGAAAATATGAAATATAAATTGTCAATAAAGCTGTTTTTTTAATCTACAAAAAAAGAAAGGCTAGGGACTTATTGCATTCATTCTGTCATTACCTACAACTATGGTAGTGAACTGTAGCCTGGGGGCCAAATGTGTTCCACAAAATATTTTTGTAAATCAAACTTTATTGCAATACTGTTAAGAGCATTCAGCTGAATATTTTATATGGCTGCTTTCATGTTGCAACAGTAGAGCTGAGTAGTTGTGACAAAATACATGCGTCCCATAAAGCCTGAACTATTTACCATTTGAACATTTACAGGAAAAGGTTGCAACCCCTGACCAAAAATATTAGTTTTGGAATTCTTATTTTGTGTTTGTTTTTTAGAAAGTGGATTTTTTGGTTTAACATTTATGATGGCAAATTTTAATTTGTTAAGATAGACTTGATTTGTCAAGAATCCAACAGTTGTTTGAGATAAATAATGGCAAGTATGTTGTTTTGTTCAATGTAAAAATGGATGTATTCATATAACCCTACTGATTTTATTAGAAGCTTTGTAAACAGGCTCTGAAGCACCAAAGTAGAGTTCCCAGAAATGTCCAAGAAATGGTAGCGTTGTTGAAATAAACATAATTTATTGCCTGCTCTGACCTCTCTTAAAATGATCCTGAATAAAAACACCTACATGATTCCAAAATAACTGGACAAATAAGTTGGACATTACTTAGAATCACAGAGTACAGTCCTGGGTTGTACTGGTGTCAAGCACATAATCCTAAATTTAGTTGAACCATCTGAGCAACTTGTAATAAAGAGTGAGAACAGACTGTTCCATGAAGCCAGTCACATCTTAAGTGCTCAAGCAACAGAAGTACTTTAGCCAGCCTTCTGCCAGTGAGCAAAGTAAAACACCAAAAATTTACCCCAACAGGAGTCATCTTACCTGTGGTATTATTGAGTTTGCATTCTCCCATAATTTTTTATTCTGAAAAATTTCAAACCTAAAAGGGCAGGTCAACAATAGCATAACTCATGGTAAACATAGTGGCACATGCCTGTAATCCCAGTACATAGCAGGCTAAGATGGAGTGGGAGCTAAGACAGGAGAATCACAGGTTTGAGGCCATCAGTAGGGTAACTTAGTGAGCTCCTGTTTCAAAATAAAAAATAAAAATAGGGCTAGGGGTGTAGTGCAGAGGTAGAATGCCCCTGAGTTTAATACCCAGTAAAATATGCACACACACACACACACACACACACACACACTTATAATTCATGCCCTGTTCATCTTGGTTCACCAGTTTTAAACATCTTGTTATACTTACTCTCCCTTACTCTATTTCTTAGCTGAATCATTTGATAATAAGTTGGAAACATAACATCTTACCCTTGAAAGTGTTTGGGACATGTTACCCCAAATATAATGCTTTGTCAGCTTAATTGATGGAGGTATTAGGGATTGAACTCAGGGGCATTTTTACCTCTGAGCAGAACAGAAGAACCCCTGGACCTTCTTAGGTTTTTTTTGTTTGTTTGTTTGTTTGTTTTGTTTTTTTTTTTTTGTTTTGGTGGTGGTGGTAGTGGGGTTCCTGGAAGCCCTTTTACCTCTGGGCTATAAGCCCAGACCTATTTTTTATACTTTTTAAAATTTGGAAACAGGGTCTCTTAAGCCAGCGCCGGCAGGCTTCGACCTGCGCGATCTTCCTGTCTCCACCTGCCAAGCACGGGGATTATAATCGTGTGCCACCACGCCCGGCAAGGAAACAGGATCTCACTCATTTGTTGAGGGTCTCACTAAGTTGCTGAGGCTGGCATCAAATCTGTGATCCTACCATCACAGCCTCCCAAGTACTAGGAATGCAGGTGTGTGCCAGCATGCTCAGCTCATATATATATTATAATTTTAAATAATATATTTAAATATATAATTTTTGCAGTACTGGGGATGGAACCCAGGGTTATTCTATCTCTGAGATATACCCCCAGACTTAATTTTTATTCTTTATTTTGAAACAGGGTCTTACTGAGATGCAAAGGGCCTCGCTAAATAGCTGAGGCTGTTCATGAACTGCAATCCTCCTGTCTCAGCCTCCCAAATGTTGGCATTACAAGTGTGTGCTACCACGCCTGGCTATATCAGCTCCTTAATATTTTATTTTTTGCAATACTGAGAATGGAACCCAGGGGAATTCTACCTCCAAACTACATCTTCAGCCCTATTTGTTATTCATTATTTTGAAACAGGTTCTCACTGAGTTGCAAAAAGCCCACTAAGTAGCTGAGGATGCTGGGATTACGGTGTGTGCTTCCACGCCTGGCCTCCTTAATATTTTAAATTGAATGAGTCTGAGAAATAGCAAATGCAGGAAGGACTCTCTGGCCTTCCCCTAAAGAAGGTCAGAAGGTCATAAGCCCCTTTTTGAGAGGTACCCTCCTCTCTTCATTGTATTATTATTATTATTATTATTATTATTATTATTATGTACTGGGGATTGAACCCAGTGGAATTCCTTACTGGAAGCTACACTCCCAACCCTATTTTATTTTTATTTTGAAACAGAGTCTCACTAGGTTGATGAGAGTCTCACTACTTGCTAAGACTGTCCTCAAACCTGTGGACTTCCTGTCTCAGCCTCCCAAGTACTAGGATTATAGGCATGTGCCACCATGCCTAGCTAATTCCTCTCTTCATTAAATCTAGGACAACATAAAAATATCTAGGTTTGTCTTTTTCTCCACTTTTCTTTTTGAAGTGCCTTCTGTCATGTGAAACTTATATAAATTTATTTTGTTAATTTGTCTTTTGGTACAGAGCCCCTGCTCAGAAACAAAAAAAGTAGAAAGAAAACACGTTTTTCATGATCTAAACCCTGAAATAACAACATCCATAACCTAATAACCTGTGGTTATTTCAGAGTTCTCCTTAATTTCCAATTTATTGTGTTTTGTTGTTTTTACTTCTTTTTTGTGATACTGGGGATGGAACCCAGGGGCATTCTACCTCCCAGCTATACCCTCAGCCCTATTTTTTAATCTTTATTTTGAAACAGGGTCTCACTGAGTTGCAGAGGGCCTCACTAAGTAGCCGAGGCTGGTTGCGAACCTGGATCCTTCTCTCTCAGCCTCTCAAATGCTGGGATTACAAGGGTGCACCACCACACTCTGATTGTTTTTACTTTTGTTGTTGATCCTTTGTTTATACTTTTATTGACACATTATAATTATAATCACACAGAAGTATGGAGTGATAGGCATATACATGCACACACTTGTGTTTCCCTCTGTATCTCCACTCCCCTCCCTCCCCTTCTCTATACATATGATTCAGATTGGTACTGGTAATTTCACATAGTACTTAGCATTATTTAAAATGCTACCTTCAAAGCCTGGCGTGGTGGCGCACGCTTGTTAATCTCAGCATTTGGGAGGCTGAGGCCGGAGGATCGCGGTTCACAGACAGCCTCAGCTACTTAGTGAGGCCCTCTGCAACTCAGTGAGACCCTGTTTAAAACATAAAGAATAAAAAACAGGGCTGGGGGTGTAGCTCGGAGGTCAGATGCCCCTGGGTTCCATCCCCAGACATGCAAAAAAAAAAAAAAAAAAAAAAAAGTGACCTTCATTAACTTCTCTATCCCCCTCTTTCCTAAATCCCCTTCATCGCTCCACTGCAGTATCTACTCCTGTACTGGAGTTCTCTTTTTGATGTTTTTAGTTTATCTTTTATGAATATATATTTTATTATTTTTCAGTACCTAGAAATAGAATCACTGTATTATGTGGAATCCAAGTTTAACTTGAGAAGAAATTCCCACACTATTTTAAGAACAACTGTACATTTTATATTCCCATACTCAGTGCTTGAGAGTTCAGTTACTGTATATTTACATGAATGCTTGATTTTGCCAGTCTTTTGCATTGAACCGTTCTAGATGGTCTGTAGCAGTATTGCACTGTGATTTAATTTCCATTTGTCATATAGCTAAGAATGTGTATTCTTTCATGGGCTTAATGCATTTATACATTTTACTTATACTTTTTTATGCAATGTGTATTCAAATATTTTACCCAAAATTTCTTTAAGCAAATTTTTTTATTGAACATAAATGGTATACATTTAAACTATATTTGGTGCCCTCTCCCGCCCCCACCCCCATTTTCCCTTCCCCCCTCCCACCAATGGTTGTCCAGGGTAACCATGTCATATTCATAATTTTAAACATATTCAGATGTAGACCCTCATTGATCAAGATCAGCCTTCCTCCTCTCCTATCTTCCCATTCACACTTTGCTGGTATTTCCCCTCCATTATCTGGCGTCCCACTGGTATCCTCTGTGTTCCCTAGTTTGGGCATATTAGAGGAAACATATGTACCTTCTCCTTCTGTGCTTGGCTGATCTCACTTAACATAATGTTCTCCAGGGCTTTCCATCTTCTTGCAAATGATATAATTTTGTTCTTCTTTATGGCTGAATAGAATTCCATTGTGTGTCTTTCCCAAAGTTTTGCTATCCATTCATCTGTTGATGGAGATCTGGGTTGGTTCCATATTTTGGCTATTACGAATTGTGCTGCTATGAACATAGGTATGCATATGTTGCTGTAGTTCTCTGAATTCAACCCCTTTGGAAAGATACCCAGGAGTGGTATAGCTAGATCATATGGTGGATCTATTTCCACCTTTCTTAGGACTCTCCACACAGATCTCCATAGAAAGAAAAAGTTTAAAACTGTTCTCAAAGAAAAAGTTTAAAATAAACTTTTTCTTTGAGAACAGTTTTGGGTTGGGGATATAGCTCAGTGGTACAGTGCTTGTCTAACATGTGTTAGGCCCTGGATCTGAACCCTAGAACCAAAAAAGAAGAAGAAAAATAAGAGTTTTAAAGCAAAGTTTCAAAGGTAGTACAGAGAGTCCTGTGTATACTTTACCTGGCTTCCTGATCATTAACAGAGACGTTGTTGGGACTCAGAACATCATACCCTAAAACATGGCACTTTGGAAAATGGGAAAACAGTAGAAGCAGGAAGTCACTCTGAACTCTCATACCTTTTTCTACTGAAGTAGGTCATGGAAACCAGAATTGCCTTCACCAGTTTTTTCCCCTGAAGCAGGCTATAAAAACCTATCAGAGCTAGGTGAGGTGGTTCATGCCTGTAATCCTTTACTTGGGAGGCTGAGACAGGAGGATCACAGATTCGCCAGCCTCAGCTACTTAATGAGGACCTACACAACTTAATGAGACCCTGTTTCAAGACAAAAAATAAAGCCAGGAATGGTGGTGCACGCTTGTAATCCCAGCATTCAGGAGGCAGAGACCAAAGGATGGCGGTTCCGGACAGCCTCAGCTACTTAGTGAGGCCCTTGCAACTCAGTGAGACCCTGTTTCAAAAAAAGACTAAAAAAGAGGGCTGGGGCTCTACAATGCCCTTGGGTTTTCATCTCCAGAACCGAAAAAACCCAAAAACAAACAAACAAAAAAACCCCACTGCCAAGACATCCTGCTGCCTCGGCATCTATGTGTTGAGAACCCCCACTCCACATAGTTAATCGGCAAGGACGCCCCGAGAAGGAGGTATCGTCTCTGGCTAAAGTACCCCCACTCTTAGATACCCTTCACTATTATTTCTTTTAACTTTCTACACGAATTGCTCCAGTGATGTGAAATTAGGACTATAAAAAGAAACTGAGTCCGTGGAGATAAACTTTCTAATAATTTGTTTAAACGTCCTTGGCTCTGCTCAACAATAATGAGAGACTGGCCAGAATTCAGGTACTGTGATAAGCACCCCAGCTGCAGCAACCACAAATGGCCTCCGACCTTCATCGTTAACTCTGGCAAATCCTGCCAAGAGACAGAGAAAAACCTTGTGTGTGACCTTAAAGAAACAACTTAGCTGCCCAAATACAATAGACCCAAAGAAAAAGACTGTTAACTTTTACCTCAGTGTGAGCACTCCAGGAGACAGAAAAAATGGCCGCATAGTTAGAAATGAATATGACAAAATAAAGGACAGACATTCTAAATATATATATGTATGAAGAAAAGGAAATACCGTAAGAGTAAGAAAAGCATTTTTGCATGAGGAAGAGCTTATCATAAGAAAGTCCCAACTGGGAAAGAAAGGAATTAGAAAGTTAGAAGCAGGTTGCAGAGAGTTTGTGACAGGGAAGTGGATTATTAAAGATAAGTGGATTCTTTTAATAGGCTTGTTGTTTAAAAAAGAGTGCTCAGCAGTTAAGAAAATACATCTGACAATTAGAACTAAAAACCTTGTGGTGTTGTTTGTGGTATTTTGTCTGCCAAACTGTGTTGTGAGTATGCTTAAGCTTTCAGATTCAGAAGATAAGATGCCAATACCTGAATTACCAAATCTCCTCACACTTGTTATATGAACTGAGCCCAAAAGATGGAAAGTTCCAGGAAGGGTTAAAAGAAGATTCCCCTGAGAAGCTCCCAAGCCTCGACTATCCTGGGAGGCTGCCACCTGGAGCTGCTTATCTACAAGACCTTGGAGAGAAACAGAAGTTAATTCTTCAAAGGCCAACAGCCAGCTGAAGGACCCCCGCCCCCCTTTCTCTTAACTTTATTGGTGAAGTGTATAAATTTCTTGGGTTTTTCATAATAAAGTATCATTGGCTCAAGAAGCCTTTGTCCACTTCAGGTTTCTTTTCCAAAACGTCGTAACTAAAAAACTTGAGGAATTCATAGAGGGAAAGGAACCGCTGCAGATAAGGATCTGCAGAACGCCGCCTGCCTTTTGACCCATCTTTCTGAGGCCCCCGACCGCTAGTGGACTTGCCCCCCACAGAACTGAGCTAGTCGGTAACACCCCACACATAAAACCCCAACAAGGTTATTCTCTGACCTTTTTCCCCTCTTCTTTTCTTCCTGAAAACCATTATGTGATATATGTCCTGCCCTATACCTGGAGGGAAGAAATGTTGCATATAGATGCCAAGAAAAAACTGAACAAACAGGCCTTACTAAGTTCTACCCAGTGTATTACCATTAGCTCATACTTCTTCTCCTCCAATCATACTTCTGTATGACTCTACATAAAAATAGAGCATTTTTTTCTGGATCTATGGGTCTTCATTTCTAGAGTATCTCATACCATCTAAAATGAATATTATTAAATGTATTTGTTATGTTTTTATTTTATTAATCTATTTTTAGTACTATTAGGAATTAAACACAGAGGCATTTTACCTCTGAGCTATAATCTCAGCCCTATTTTATTTTTATTTTGAAATAGAGTCTCACTAAATTGCTGAGGTTGGCCTAGAACCTGTGATGGTGTCTCAGCCTCTCCAGTAATGGGATTACAGGCATGCGCCACCAAGCCTGACAATCTGTCTTTTTAAACAGTTTTTTTTTTTTTTGGTGGTACCTTCAGCCCTATTTTATCTGGAAACTGGGTCTCACTCAATTCCTGAGGCTGACTTTGAACCTGTGGTTCTCCTGTCTCTGCTCCCCCGGTACTGGGATTATAAGTGTGTGTCACTACATCTGGCAGGTTTTAAGCATGAATCTTTCCTTCCTCATAGATATGACAGTTTTTTGGACTTTATATTTTCCTTTTACTCTTTCTTTTTTTTGGTACTGGGACTTGAACCCAGAGGTGTTGTATTTCTGAGCTACACCTGCAGCCCTTTTTATCTTTTATTTTGAAACAGGGACTTGCTAAACTGCTAAGGCTAGCCTTAAACTGGGATCCTCCCATTTCAGCCTCCCAAATACTGTGATTACAGGTATGCACCACCACACCCAGTTCTTTCTTTGTAGTTGATGACCTTGACAGTTTTGAAAAGTATTCAAGTATTTTGTAGAATGTTCCTCAATTTGACATTTGTCTACAGATAGTTTCAGAATTGAATTGAATTAAAGGATACCCAGCTTGTGTCTTTTGCAAAACTGATTGATTAGTTGTTGGTGAAAAGAAATCCCTATACATGTTTTGGTGAATGTAAGTCATAGAAATGTACTGTGTTGATTGTTCACTGTAGGAGAAAGTGTTTTCTTTCCATAATAAAAGGTTTAAGCAGAAGGTGTAACACGATCAGATCTGCATTCTGGGAAGATCACTCTCTAGCTGTAATGTTGAGAACATATTGGAAGCAGCCATTCTGAGAATATGAAGACCAGCTGGATGGCTATTGCAGTAACCCTCAAGAGAAATGAAGGTGGCCTGAAATGAGATATTTGTAGTCGAGATAGAATATAATGGTTTTGTTTTTCTCTCTGGATTATCTGCAAAGTCAGCTTTAGTTTTCCCAGAAATATATGCAGTCAAGACCAAAGGAATGGTGAAATTTCAATTATCCTGAAAGATAGTAGGTACTAGGGATTGAACCCAGGGGTACTTTTCCAGCCAGCTACATCTCTAGCCCTTTTTATTTTCTAGAGACAGGGCCCTGAACTTATGATCTACCTGCCTCAACTTCCCAAGTAGCTAAGACTACAGGCATGTGCTTAGAGTTTTCTTTTGAGTAGTAATATTGGATTCATACTCAACCATCTACATGATTTTTTGTGTGTGTGGTGCTGGTTATGAAACCTAGGCCTTGAACATGCTGGGTGAGTGAACTCTCAGTATACATAGTTACATGTGATACCATCATGACTAATTTCAGACAATTCTAAGATTGTGAAATGATTGGCTATAATTTGTGGCCATAAAAGAGAATGAAATTTATCTATTGGCAACAGGCTTTAACCCAGTGACAGCTGTTTCCTCTTTGTAATTGGTTGCCATCCTTTTGGTGTCATGAGATACCTTCCAAGGACTGGGGAATGAGGAAATAGATTGCCTTCTGAGAATATACCATAGGAGTAGAGCAGTAAAACACAGAATTTCCTGAAAGAGTCTGTTAGGCCAGCTAAAATATCAGTCATCTGACTGAAAATATACTAGTATATCTAAATATATCAGTCATAAAAGGACTGATCAGCCTTCAATTCCTAGATAAAGAAACATGTAGGCAAATCTGACAATACCCAGCCAAGGCTCAGAGTAGGAGAAAGAAAGTCTTAGCCATTAGTCTGAATATTTTGGGAGATGGAGATGAATGTATGCAGCTAATGGCTTTTTGAGGACTTTAATTTATATTCTGTAATATAATTCTCAACTGAAATTGATGATTAGTATTTATCATTTTTTCTCTTTCTTTCTTTCTTTCTTTCTTTCTTTCTTTCTTTTCTTTCTTTTTTTTTTTTTTTTGGTGGTACTGGGGTTCCTGGAAACCCTTCTACCTCTGGGTTATATTCCTAGACACCTATTTTTTATATTTTTATTTGGAAACAGGGTCTCTTAAGCCAGCAAGGCTGGCTTCAAACCTGTACAATCCTCCTGTCTCCACCTCCCAAGCGCGGGGATTACGAGTATGTGCCACCACGCCCGGCTTTTTATTTTTCAGTGAATATAAAGTCACCCAGAATAAGGACTACATTTACCAGCTACATTTACCAGGTGTGGCTGTTTGCAAGTTCTGGTTGATGGGATATAAGCAGACAAGATGTAAGCAATTTTCAGTAAGCATTCTTATAAGGAAAGGCCATGATCTCCTTCACTTCTTTCTTTTTCCTGGTGATTAGAAGTGTATATGTTGACTGGGACATATACTTTTTCATAAACCATAAGGTGGAAACCACGAATTGAGGGTGAAAGAGCAACAAAATGGGGGGGGGGTGTCTGGGTTAAGGTAATGATTGTAGCTACCAAATCAGTTCTGGACATTTTTTTCAGAAGTGCTGGAAATTAAACCCAGGGCTTTGGCCACACTGACACGGGTGTCACTTCTCTGAAGGTTCTTGTCAAGTGAATCTTTTTTTTTTTTTGGTGGTACTGGAGTTCCTGGAAGCCCTTCTATCTCCGGGCTACACTCCCAGACCTATTTTATATTTTTATTTGAAACAGGGTCTCTTACGACAGCGCGGCTGGCTTCGAACCTGCGCGATCCTCCTGTCTCTGCCTCCCAAGCGCGGGGATTACAAGCGTGCGCCACCACGCCCGGCTGTCAAGTGAATCTTGATGAATGAAGTCTGGACTAGCAAAGGGTATAGAATTCTGAAAGATTTATCTTAAGTTAGGGAAAGACAGAGGACAAAGGAGCCTCCCCCCAAAAAGGAAGGTACCCAGAAAAAAGAGTGATCTTGAAGCCCCTGGGGAGTGGGCTTTTAAATTTTCCTGAGGTTTTCTATATATTCTATTATAATTGGTCAGAATTGGGTTTTGGGAGACCAATGACTTGTATAGTTTCACAGCTTTGATCCTTAATTTGAGTGATTATCTGTGGGCTGGCCAAGGCCCTGATTCTCTGGCGCCTTTTAGTTTCTCAGCTTCCTGTTTGCCTTTCCAACCTCACAGAAAGGGGGATGCAGATGGCTGCTGTAATTCTTCTGTTCCCAGGTCCTCTGCCCTGCCTCAGTACCAGGCAAGTGCTCTGTCCTGGGTTAAACCCCTAGACTAGTCCTGGACTATTCAATCTGGAAACTTATTCAAGCAAGATCATATTATAGTAAGCTACTGATAACTGGGGATTTCTAGCACTCACAGTTGGATGTAATCCTAATTAATATAGCTATCTGAGACTCTGCATTAATTTCTTATTAATGTTATAACAAATTGCCAAAAGCTTAGTGCTTAAAATAACACACATTTATTCTCTTAAAGTTCTGAAAGTCATGACTCCCAAATGTGTCTCACTGGGGCTGGAGATGTAGTTCAGTGGGAGAGCACTTGTTTAGCATTTGTGGGGCCCTAGATTCAATCCCCAGAACCACAAAATACATATATAAAGGCAGTACTGTCAATCTAAGTGCACAGAAACACTCTCTCTCTCTCTCTCTCTCTCTCTCTCTCTCACACACACACACACACACACACACACACACACACACACACATACACACACACACACATACACACACCACACACACACCAACATCATCAACAACAACAAAACATGGGTCTCCCTGGGTGAAAATCAGGTATTGAACCTGGTGTGGTGGTTTAAGCGTGTAATCCCAATACTTGGGATGCTGAGACAGGAGGATCACTGGTTTGCAGCCAGCCTCAGCAATTTAGGCCCTTTGCAACTTAGTGAAACCCTGTTTCAAAATGAAGAACAAAAAAAGGTAGAATGCCCCTGGGTTCAATCCCCTATATTGCAAAAGTTAAAAATAAAAGTTAAAATAAAATAAAAAAAGCTACTGGCAATGCTGCTTTCCTTCTGGAGGCTCCATAGGAGGCCTATTTCCTTCTGTTTGCAGCTGTTTGCCTGCATTCTGTGTCCCATAGTTCCTTTAGGGCCTCACTCCAACCTTTTGCACCGTCACTTCTCCTACTGCCTTTAACTTTCCTGCCTCTCTCTTATAAGTATGTTATGATTTTACTGGGCTCAGCTTGATAACTTAGAATTATCTTCCCATTTCAAGATTCCTTATAAAATCACATTTGCAAAGTTCCTTTTGCTATATACAGTAACATATTTGCAGGTTCTTGGTGTTAAGACATTGACATTTTTGAGGACCTTTATTTTGTCTTCTATAGATTTTTTAGTCCATCTCTGTATATTTAATGATCTATTTTATTATTAAGCAACATTTGAATTCTGATTTGATTTTACATAGGCTGCTTATATAGAAAGAAAATGCACAGAGCATTTGGACCTTGGGGTTTCTGGCCCCATGGCAGAGATTCTCATGGCAAATTCATAAAATACATTCTAAATTAGCCTCTCTTTGTCTTGACTTTGTGGATAAAAAAATGTGCTAATTATGCAAATGAGAGCATTCTGGACTATGTGAAAACTTAATTTCTCATTCTAAAGGAATAAAGGGGCATTTGGATATTTACCTATGTTTTTCATGCATGAGATAGTCTCTGAGGCCTTGCACCTATTTTTTTTTTTGGTGGTGGTACTGGGGTTCCTGGACGCCCTTCTACCTCCGGGATACACTCCCACGGGCTACACTCCCAGACATATTTTTTAACATTTTTATGTGGAAACAGAGTCTCTTAAGCCAGCGAGGCTGGCTTTGAACCAGTGCGATCCTCCTGTCTCCGCCTCCCAAGCGCGGGGATTACAAGCGTGCGCCACCACGCCCGGCATATATATATTTTTTAAATTTTATTGGTGCACTGTATTCATACATCATAGTGGGATACAAAAAAACTTTTGTAGATATACGTGCACACATCGCCCAGTCAGCCCCCACCCGATCCCCACCCCATGCCCTCCCCTTCCCTCCTTCCCATGCTTGGCTTAGTGGTTGACATCTAGTATTATAGCAATTTATCCAAAATTAAAAATGATAATCTCACATAACAGTTTCATTTGTCTGATACCAAGCTTTTGATAACTTAAAGATAACATTTCAATATTTCTTTTTGCTTTCTTTCTTACCAGAGAATATTTTTTCTATTTTTTTTTAGGTGAAACTATCATATATTTATATATTTATTTTTCAGAAAAAAAATCTATCCTAATATGGAATATGGACTCTAGATACCCAAAACGATATCAAAAAAGAACAAAGCTAGAAGATTATATATATATATATATATATATATATATATATATATATATATTCTGATTTCAAACCATATAAAGCTACAATAATTGAAACAGTGTAGTACTGTTCTAAAGGCAGATATATAAACCATTGGAGTCAAATAAAAGCATAGAGCTAAATTCTTCCCTACATTGTCAAGTTATTTTTGACAAGGTTTCCACGAACATTTGGTGGAGGAAATAATAATCTTTTAACTAAATATTGTTGAAAAATAATAATTACATGAAAAAGAATAAAATATTAACTCAAAATAGATAAAAGACCTAAATATAAATCTTAAGACTATAAACTTTTAGAAGAAGATCTAGGTCATAAAACCTCCCAGCATTGAAATTGGCAGTGATTTCTTGGATATGATTTCAGTGGCACAGGCAACAGAAGAGTATACAAACTCCCTAAAAAATAAAATATTGTATATCCAAAGACAATGTAAACAGAGTTAAAAGTTACTGATAGAATGGGATAAAATATTTCCAAATGCTATATCTGAAGGTATATTAATATTCCAACTAGAAATCCTAAAAATTAACAACAATAAAAGCAAACAATACAATTTAGAGATAGGTAAAAGACTAACATAAATAATGAATCTCCACTGATAACTAATCTTAGTTGTCTGTTGGATGGAAAATCTTGTTTCTCTGGTTCTGGTGTGTGTTACCTATTTCTTCTTTGTAGTTAATCTCTTTGAGTATTTTCTCTAGTGCTGGTTTTGAAGACATAAATTCCTTCAGTTTCTGTTTGTCGTGGAAGCTTCTTCTTTCCCCATCTAATTTGATAGAAAGTTTTGCTAGGTAGGAAATTTTTGGCTGGAAGTTGTTTTCTTGCGGAGTTTGGAATATGTTACTCCAAGCCCTTCTGGCTCTCATGACTTGGTTTGGGAAGTCTGGAGTGATTCTAATTGGTTTGCCTCTGAATGTCACTTGGCCCTTTGTTTTTGTTGCCTTTAAGGTTCTCTTCTTGGCTTCCACATTGGTCATTTTGACAGTTATGTGGCGTGGGGATCCTCTTCTCCGATCCTGTCTAAAGGGAGTTCTATAAGTTTCCTGGACCTGTGTATCGACCTCTTGCTCTATGTTTGGAACAATTTCTGCTATTACTTCCTTGAAGAGATTGTTGATCCCTTTGGTTTCACCTTCTTTTCCCTCCTCTATTCCAATTATTCTTAGGTTAGCTCTCTTAAAATGGACCCATATTTCTTCAATGTCAAATTCCTGCTGTCGGATTTTTTTTCTAGATTAGAAACTATGCGTTCAGTTTTGGATTGATCATCTTCTAAGAGCGAGATTCTATTCTCCATGTGGTCTAATCAGTTGTTTGTACTTTGAATTGAGGCCTTTACTTCATTAATTGCATCCTTTATCTCTCTTTGGCTCTCTCTGAATTCTTTTCGAAACAGCTCTATTATTTCTACATTTATTTTCCTGATTTAATCTTCTAGAAATCTCTGAATTTCTGTTTTATCGGGTTCTGATGTTGTGGGGTTGTGGGCATTCATTGCTCCATTGTTATTCCTCTTTCCCATGATTTCAGAAGTTTGTGCCTTCTCTGGGTTCTTCCCTTGGGTCACTATGACTTCACTTAAGGTGCTCTGGATCTCGAGTCTGGTATCTCAGACCCCACTACTCCTTTACTGGGTTGTATTACAGAGTCTCAGACCCAGGGAGTTGATCGAGGCTGCTTTAGACCATGGCGGGTGCCAGGTTGGGCGTTCTCCTATGGTGTGATATCTCTGCCACCACCATTCCCCCACTGGGTCAAGTCCCTGGGAGTGCAGTACTGGGATTTCTCCTCTGGGGCCCTCAATTTGACTCACTGTTGTTGAGTATGCAGATGGAGCTGTAATGGACTTGGTGAATTTGCTGCTGCTGCCGCTGGTGGCAATATGGTGCCACTGCCACGCCCTCGGCTGTGAGGCTGGCGTATTTCTTCTCTGGTTTTGAGCTCCGCTCTGAGTCCCTGCAGTGTGTGCTGAGCTCAGCCACTGGGAGCTTTAGATGCTCCCTGCGCTGAAAAATCTGCCGAATCCCGCCCAGTTGTTCTGTGGCGGCTCACCTCGGCTCGCTGTCTGCCGCTTCTCTCTGGAGCCTGGTGGGCTGTTGAGTGCGTTGGTCAGTAGCCGTAGCTGTCTGGTGAATTCGCCACTGCCGCTGGCAGTAAGGCGCTGCTGCCGCGTCCTCGGGCGTGAGGCCGGCATATCTCCTCTGTGGCTCTGAGCTCTGTTCTGAGTCCCCCTCCTCTCTGGAGCCTGGTGATTTTTTTGTTTCTCTGGTGATGGTGTTTTCTGGCTATGAAAGGCACTGATTTTGTGGTAATGGAGACTGGTTGTTAGCGGTACTCTTAAGCCCCACTTTTCTCAGTCGCCATCTTCCCGGAAGTCTCCTATATTTTTTAATGCAGAAAAATTCTTTAGAAAAGACTTCACTGGGAGCCGGGCGTGGTGGTGCACATTTGTAATCCCAGTATTTGGGAGGCTGAGACAGGTGGATCTTGGTTTGAGAACAGCCTCAGCTACTTTGTGATACCCTTTGCATCTCAGTGAGACCCTGTTTCAAAATAAAGAATAAAAGCCGGGCGTGATGGCACACTCTTGTAATCCCCGCGTTTGGGAGGCGGAGACAGGAGGATCGCGCAGGTTCGAAGCCAGCCTTGCTGGCATAAGAGACCCTGTTTCCAGAAATAAAAATAGGTCTGGGAGTGTAGCCCGGAGGAAGAAGGGCTTCCAGGAACCCCAGTACCACCAAAAAAAAAATAAATAAATAAAATAAAAAAATAATAATAAAGAATAAAAGCCAGGCGTAGTGGCACATGCTTGTAATCCCCGCGCTTGGGAGGCTGAGACAGGAGGATCGCGCAGGTTCGAAGCCAGCCTCAGCTACTTAGTGAGACCCTGTTTCCAAATAAAATATAAAATAGGTCTGGGAGTATAGCCTAGAGGTAGAAAGCCTCTGGGTTCCACCCCCAGCACCACCAAAAAAAATAAAAAATAAATAATAAAAAATAGGGCTGGGGGTGTACCTTGGAGGAAGAATTCCCTGGAGTTTATCCCCATTACCACACACACACACACACACACACACACACACACACACACACAATAAAAAAAATAGGGCTGGCGGTGTCACTAGAAGCTATAATGTCCCTGGGCTCTATCCCCAGTAAGCCTCACCCCCCAAAAAAAGGAAAGACTTCAGTGACATTAGGGTTGATTTAATTTAAAATAATGACTACAGCTAGGCGTGGTGGCGCACGCTTGTAATCCCTGTACTTGGGAGGCAGAGACAGGAGGACTGCATGTTCATAGCAAGCCTCAGGTACTTAGATCCTCAGCAATGTAGTGAGACCCTATTTCAAAATAAAAAAATAAGAAGTAGAGCTGGGGGAGTAGCTCAGAAGTAGAATATCTCTGAGTTCAGTCCCCAGTACAGCAATAACTAACTAACTAACTAACTATTACTAGCTTATATTTCCAACAACATGACTTTTTTTTGTGTGTGTGGCACTTGGGATGGAATTTAGGGGCATTCTACCTCTGACCTACACCCCCAGCCCTATTTTTTTGTTTGTTTTTTGGTGATACTGGGGTCCCTGGAAACCCATCTATCTCTGGGCTACACTCCCAGACATATTATTTATATATGTTTTTATTTGGAAACAGGGTCTCTTAAGCCAGCAAGGCTGGCTTTGAACCTGTGTGATCCTCCTGTCTTTGCCTCCCAAATGCAGGGATTACAAGTGTGCGCCACCACGCCTGGCCCCAGCCCTATTTTTTATTCTTTATTTTGAAACAGGGTCTCACTGAGTTGCAAAGGCCCTCACTAGTAGCTGAGGCTGTCTGCAAACCGCAATCCTTCTGTCTCAGTCTCCCAAATGCTGGGATTACAAGCGTGTGCCCTCCCTTTCCCTGCTTTATTTATTTTGAAACAGGATCTCACTAAGTAGATGAGGCTGGCCATGAACTGTTATCCTCCTGTTTCAGCCTCCCATGTACTGGGATTACAAGCACATGCCTTCACACCTGGCTGTGACAATATGTTTTGAATCAATGAAATAAGTGAATAAAATATATGGTAAAATGGAAATAGAGGTTGTTTTTTTGTGTGTGGGTCTGGGGATGGAACCCAGGGGCATTTGACCTCTGAGCTACACCTCCTGCCCTATCTTTCCTTCTTTCTTTCTTTCTTTCTTTCTTTCTTTCTTTCTTTCTTTCTTTCTTTCTTTCTTTCTTCCTCCCTCCCTCCCTCCCCCCCTCCCTCCCTCCCTCCCTCCCTTCCCCCCTCTCACTTCCCTTTTTCTTTTCTTTTGAGGTCAGGGGATTGAACCCATAGGCATTTGACTTCCAAGCTATACCTCCTGACCTATTTTGTATTTTTATTTTGAAACAGAGTCTCACTAAGTTGCAGAGGGCATCACTAAGTAGCTGAGGCTGCCGGCGAACTGCGATCCTCCGGTCTCAGCATCCCAAATTCTGGGATTAAAAGCATTCACCACCATGCTCAGCTCAATAAAAGTTTTTTTCTGCATTTTTTTTTCTTTTTCTGAGTTAGGATCTTACTACAGAGCCCAGGCTGGTCTTCAACTTATAGGTTCCAGCCAACCTCTTACCTTATCCTACTCAATAAGTGAGACTACAGGCATTTGCCACTATGCCTGGCTCAAAGAGCTTTTTAAAAAATGAAATTTAATATAACATTTTATATTTCATATAACACTTTAAATTTGATATCCTATGACACTTTATATTAAAATTTTTTCTTTATGGTATTAGAGATTGAACCCAGTGGTATTCAACCTTTGAGCTATACCCCCAGCCCTGTTTTTCATTTTTTATTTTGAAACAGCCTCACTAAGTTTCTGAGGGCCTCACTAAGGTGATGAGGTTGTCCTTGAACTTGTGATTCTCCTGGGTCAGCCTCCCAAGTGCTGGAATTATAGGTGTGTATCAACCTGCCAGGCTAACACTTAAAGCTAAATGGTGCCAGGCAAGGTAGCACACACTTGTAATCCCAGTTCTTGGAAGGCTGAGAATTACAGGTTTGTGGCCAGCTACCTAGTGAGGCCCTCTGCAACTTAGCAAGACCCTGTTTCAAAATAAAGAATAATAATAAAAAAAATAGGGCTGCATGGTACAGCTTGGAGTTAGGTAGGATGCCCCTGGGTTCAATTCTCAGTACTGAAAAAAAAAAAAAAGGAGAAGAAGCTAAATGATTATCAAGAATTATAGCAGAAATCAGGCGTGGTGGTGCACACTTGTAATCCCAGCATTTGGGAGGCTGAGACTGGAGGATCACAGTTCGCAGACAACCTCAGCTACTTAGTGAGGCCTTTTGCAACTCAGTGAGACTCTGTTTCAAAATAAAGAATAAAAAAATAGGGCTGGGGTTGTAGCTCAGAGGTAGAATGTCCCTGAGTTCCATCCCCAGTACTGTTAAAAAAAAGAATTATAGCAGAAGACTAGAGATATCAATAAAATTCAGAGACTTGAAAATTCCTTCAGCTATATTAAAGTGACTTAGAGCTCACAGGTTATTTTTTGCCATATGCATCAAGTGAATTGGAATAAACATTTCCCCAAGATGTAAAAATCTTCAAAACTTTCTCTCCCACACAGTGAAATGGTTGTAATTTAATATTCAGTGTTACCAACACCTTCCTTACATAATAAGGAAATTAAAACATAAAGTAGGAAAAACACACCGGATTTATTGACACAACTCTAGATCATCACTTCCCGAAGGGTGGAAGGACAGATTTATTCTTATCTCTTAGTCTCCTGATTCAAACATTTGTTTTGTGTCCTCAGCCTGTTTTGTGACCTTCTTGCTGCCCTACTAAAAGCTTCCACAGTATTCAGGATTCACAAGAACTATCAGTTACTCTGTGAAGTTTTCTTTCACCTTAAGGGAAGTTGATCCTTCCCCTCTTCTTTGCTACCATAGAACAGTCTATGCTTTTTTTTGTAGATATGTCTTACTTCCCACTATATGTGATTAGACTGAGGGCAGAGATTTAGTATCAGAAATTTAATGATATACATATGCATATACATATATTTATTTAATCATAAATATATATGTTTATCGTAGAAATATAAATTATACATAGGTAGGTGTTTTATTTATTTATCATAGGACTTACTAAGCAGCAGGAGATAGTCTAAGCACTACATAAATGTTCAGTCATTTAACCCTAAGAATAGTTTCATGAAGTATATTATCGCCCTCATTTTATTTTTATTTATTTATTTATTTTTGTGGTGCTGGGGATGGAACCCAAAGGCTTTCTACCTTCAGGCTACACTCCCAGACCTATTTTGTTATTTTATTTTGAAACAGGGTCTCACTAACTTGCTGAGAGCCTCACCAAGTAGCTGAGGCTGGCTTCGAACCTGTGTAATCCTGTCTCAGCCTCCCAGGCATGGGGATTACAAGCGTGTGCCAGCACGCCCAGTTTACCCTCATTTTATTGATTTATTTTTGTAGAGGAACCTGAAGTATAGACTATTAAATTGCCTTTTTCATCTCTGTCTCACTAGCACTGAAGAAGTACTTTTTGAAGGTTTTATATATGTAGGTATTCTACTAGGTGCCAGGGTAGAGCCATAAAAAAGCTGACAAATATCCCAACCATGTGGACTCATATTCTGGTTGGCAGACAGGCCAAACACCAAAACACAAAAATACAGGGAACGGGGAAAAGGAAATAGATGTATTTTGTGATAAATGACAGCAATAAATTTTAAAGAAAAAACAGAGCAGGGAAGGGAGCACTAGGTCAATGCCCTTTTGAATAGGTAACAGAGAAAGGCTCAGTGAGAAGGTAATAGTTGAGGGAAAGAGTGAGTGAGTCATGGCTGGGGAAAAATATCCCAGGAGCTGATAGTACAAAGGTCCCAGAGTTCCTGAGAGGTTCAAGAAATAGCAAAGAGTGGGGAGAGAGCTTCTAGAATGGAACATACAAGGGATAAAAGTAGGAAATGTGGTTGGGAGAGATGAACAGAGCTTTAATTTTTTTTTTTTCGCTGTACTAGGGATGAACCCAAGGGCATTCCACCTCTGAGGTACATCCTCAGCTCTATTTTTTATTCTCTGTTTTGAGATGGTCTCTCTGAGTTGCAGAGGGCCTCACTTGGCAGTAGCTGAGGCAGTTTACAAACAGCAACCCTCCTGTCTTAGCCTCCCGAATGCTGGGATTGCAAGCAGGCCCTACCACACCCGGCTTTTAAAAAATGTTTGAAGTTTTGCTAAAAATATCATTGAAAGGGTTTTGTGCAGAAGAGTTATCCTCTCTGATTTATGTTTTATCAGTATTATTCTGGTTGCTGTATTAAGAAGAATCTGAGTTGGGCACAGTGGCACACAGTCTAAACTCAGGAGGCTGAGACAAGAGGATTGCAAGTTCAAGGCCAGACTCTGCAATTTAATGAGATTCTGTTTGAAATAAAAAATAAAAAAGGCAGAGAGTTTGTAGTTCAGTGAATCTTCGGGTTCAATACCCAAAACACACACACACACACACACACACACACACACACACACACACACGCTCATGCACACATGGACATGCACGCACATACATGTAAATAAATAAAAATTAAAAAAAGCAAAAGAATCTGAACAGCATCAAAGATGGAAGCTGGGAGATGATTTGGGATGTTCTTGCAGTAAGTAAACTAGATGAGAGACACAATGGTGGTAGTGGAGATGGTGAGAAGTGGACAGATTTTGGATATACTGTCAAGTCTGACCTGACAAAACAGATGTAGGATGAGAAGAAGAGATGCATTAAAATTGACTTCAAGGGAGCCAGGCCTGGTGGCGCACGCTTGTAATCCAGCACTTGGGAGGCGGAGACAGGAGGATCGCACAGGTTCAAAGCCAGCCTCAGCTACTAGTGAGGCTCTCAGCAACTTAGTGAGACCCTGTTTCCAAATGAAGTATAAAATAGGTCTAGGAGTATAGCCCAGAGGTAGAAAGCCCCTGGGTTCCACCCTCAGTACCACCAAAAAAAAAAAAAAAAAAAAAAAGAAAAATGACTTCAAGGTTTTGGTCTTCGTAAAGTGGGGACACATAGAAAAGAAGCCTGTTTTGGTGGTAGGGCACTGGAAAGAGGGGGTCAGGAGTTCAGTTTTGGGCTTGTACATTTTGTGATGTCTCTTATTGATCCAAGTCAATCCCTAGCACTGCAAAAAATTTAAAAAAAATTACTGAGGTAATGAAGTAATGGCTTTGAGTAGGTTGTGTGGAGACCACAATTAGAGCAGTAGTCTTTTATAGGGGCACAGAGTGTTCATCTACAATCATAGAAAAGATACTCAGAATATGGTCAGTGGGTGTTTATGAGAACGCTCTTCAAATTCAGTCTATTTGTTTCAGTGAAATAGAAAATAAGGGCATCAGAATGACAGTGGGTGGTGAGTAGATATTTGAGATTTGAAGAGGGAGAAGACATGCGATAGTTACCCAGGGCAGTGGGAAAATAAAAGGAACAGAGAACTATCCTGTGATTGCCAGCAGCATTAAGGGCCTACTCTAGGTTTATGAACATAAATTTACATTTGGGATCTGGCTAGGCACTATGGCACATGCCTGTAATTCTAGTACTTGGGAGGCTGAGACAGGAGGATGGCAAGTTCAAGACCAGTCTCAGCAACTTAACAAGACTCTTAGCAATCCAACGAATGAGATCCCTGTATCAAAACAAAAACAAAAACAAAAACTAAAAGTACTAGGATTATAGCCCAGAGGTAGAATGCCCCTGGGTTCAATCCCTAGTACCACACATATTTATTTATTTATTTATTTATTTATTTATTTTAGTTGTACTTGGGGTAGAACCCAGGGGCTTTCTACCTCTGGGATGTACTCCCAGACCTATTTTATATTTTATTTGGAAACAGGGTCTCACTAAATTGCTGAGAACCTCACTAAGTAGCTGAGGCTGGCTTCGAACCTGTACAATCCTCCTATCTCAGCCTTGCAAGTGCGGGGATTACAAGTGTGTACTACCACATTTTGCTTCCACACACATTAAAAAAAAAATAACCAGGTATGGTGGAACACACTTGTAATCTCAGTACTTGGGAACCTGAGAAAGGAGGATCATGGTCAGCCTCAGCTATTTAGTGAGGCCCTCAGAAGATGAAACAAAGAGCTCAAAAGGCTCTACAATAGGAAAACAAAAAACCCAATCAAGAAATGGGCAACTGAATTGAATAGACACGTCACAAAAGAAGAGATACATGAAAAAATGTTCAACATTATTAGCAATCAGGGAGATGAAAATCAAAACTATGTTGTGATCCATCTAGCCCCGATCAGAGTGGCAACAAATAACAACAAATCCTGGTGAGGATGTGGGGGAAAAGGAACTCTTACACTGTTGTGGGAGTGCAAACTAGTTCAGTCGCTATGGAGATCAGTGTGGAGATTCCTTAGAAAAGTGGGAATAGGTCCACCATATGAGATCTGGCTATATCACTCCTGGGTATCAGAGAGCTATGGTAACATATGTATACCCATGTTCAGAGCAGCACGATTCTTAATAGCTAACATGTGGAACTAACCTAGGTCTTCATCAACAGATGAATGGGTTGCAAAATTATGGAAAGTTCACACAATGGAATTCTACTCAGAAATTTAAAAATCATGTCATTTGCAAGAAGATGGAAAGACCTGGAGAACATTATGTTAATTAAGATCAGCCAAGCGCAGAAAGAGAAGGGACATGTTTTCTCTAATATGCTCAAGATAGGAGTCTTAGGGATACCAGAGGGACTCCAGATAATGGAGGGAAACCTCAGCAAAGTTAGAAAGGAAGGGTAGGAAAGGAAGAAGCCTGAGGTTAATTAAGGGAAAAGCTACATTCAAATATGTGTATAGATGTGAATATAACATAGATAACCTGGACACTCAGTATTGGGAGGAAGGGAAAATGGGAAGGGGAGACAAAGTACTGTGTGAATATATGTCATTGTCAACATGATCCACATTATGATATGAAACTATAGTGTACCAATTAAAAAAAAAAACAAAAAAAACTAGCCAGGTATGGTGGCACACACTTGTAATCTTAGTACTTGGGAACCTGAGAAAAGAGGATCACAGATTCATGGCCAGCCCCAGCTAATTCGTGAGGCCCTCTGCAACTTAGTGAGACCCTGTTTCAAAATAAAGAATAAGAAATAGAGATGAGGATGTAGCTTGGAGGTACAATGCCCTGAGTTCAATCCCCAGTACTGAAAGAAAAAGAAAAAAAGAAAAAAGAAAAAAAGGGTTTCACTAAGTTGTTGAGGCTGATCATGAACTTGCTATCTTTTTGTCTCAGGCTCCCAATTACAGATATATGCCACCAGGCCCGGCTCCCACTTTTTTCTTTTTTGTGTGTAATGCTAAGGATTGAATCCAGAGGAATTCTACCTCTGAGCTATACCCCCAGTCCTATTTTTATAGTTGTGTGTGTGTGTGTGTGTGTGTGTGTGTGTGTGTGTATGTGTTTGTGTGTGTTACTAGGGATTAAACCAAAGAGCATCCCAGCACCACTATTTATTTGTTTGTTTGTTTGTTTGTTTGTTTTGCAGTACTGGGGATGGAATCCAGTAGCATTTTGCCTCTGAGCTACACTCCCAGTCCTATTTTGTGTTTTTTATTTTGAAACAGGGTCTCCCTGAGTTGCAAGGGCCTCACTAAGTAGTAGCTGAGTGTGTCCACGAACCTCGATCCTCCTGTCTCAGCCTCCCAAATGCTGGGCTTGCAAGTGGCGGCACTATGCCTGCCTTATTTTTATTTTGAAAGAGGGTCTCATAGGTTGATGAGCATCTTACTAATCGCTAAGGATGTCCTCAAACCTGCAATTCTCTTGTCCCAGCCTCGAGTACTGGGATTACAGGCCTTAGCCACCACGCCCAGCTCCACTTTATTCTAATGGTCCACATAAGAACTGTACCACCCATAAACTGGTGGTAAGTTGTAAATTTTGTTCTTGGATAAGAATACTTTCACAGGGTCAAATGTTATATCACAAGTCATAGTGTAGATGGATTTTGCTCTTTAATTTTTCTCTTAAATTGTTTAGAATTCTTTCATTCAAATATTAACTCATTCGGGCAGCAAAACACACTGCTGGTAAATGCTGGAGGGTGACTCATGCAAGTTTTCACAAATATACAATCTTTTAAAAATTTTTCTATTTGACCATACTCACTATTTTTATTAGTGTCTGGTAAGTAATATTTGGTAGATCCTAACTAGGGTGTGTGTCAAGAAATATGATGGGAGGTGGGCATGGCTACACTTGTAATTGCAGTACATGGGAAGTTGAGACAGGAAGATAGCAGGTTTAAAGCCATACTCAGAAACTTAGCAAGACCCCTTTTTAAGTAAAGAATAAAATAGCTCAGAGGTAGAATGCCCCTTTGTTCAATCTCCAGCACTAGGGGGAAAAAGTATGATGGTAAGGGCACTCTTTTGCCCTTTGGGTCCCTGTTTGGCTTCAACTTTGTATCCAGCAGGCAGAAAGAGAGGCAGATATTACTACCTGGTCTTTGGCCAGGGGAAAAATATTTACAATGCACAGGGTGTCCTTTAGCTGGTCTAGGTTGGAGACAAGAGAACCAAAAGTGGAAGACCAACACATTTTTCTTCAGAAACTATCCACATCAGCACACCCATTATTTCCACCTCCCTAAAATTTAAACATAGCTCAAAATAAATGCTTTGCCTACTTCACTGTACACAACCATTAGTCTTTGCATAGCATGACCACTCCCTGACCAAAGTCTTGTAATTCTATGTGGTCAGAGTGTTAGGTAAAATAAAAAATGTGAAGTAAAATTAAAAAATGTGGGTACGGCGGAGTGTGAAAAAATACAAGAGAGGTCCAGTACATGTGGCATGTAAAGTTTTAATTACACGGCTCTCCCGGGGATCGGGGCGAGGCACTGTGGGGCCCGCGTGCCCATCCTAAGCTAAAGGACACGGGCTCTCCTTTTCAAGGTATGCATCTCGTGAGATGAGGGGTTTACTCGTGGGAACGCCCAATTCTCGCGGGGGTTTCGGCCCCCCCGCCCATGCAGAAGTCATGTGATGCAAAGTCACATAAGTGCAGGACCCAACTCATCACAGAGATCTTAGTGAGTACTGGGTATGTGTATATGTGTACCTGCTATTTTAAAACTAGTGTCTAAAAATAGATGTGTGCAAATAGGAAATGCATGCTTGTTGAGTTCAGGTTTGCCAAGTCTCAAAACTTTTGACCCGGGAGGATGGAAAGTCTTGTCCTAGTACCTGAAAATCTTTTTTTTTTTTTTTTTTTTTTTCCAGTTAGTAGGGGTGGAACCCAGGGGGCATCCTACCTCTGAGCTATCCCCCAGCCCTATTTTTTATTCTTTATTTTGAAACAGGTCTCACTAAGTTGCAGAGGGCTTCACTAAGTAGCTGAGGCTGACCCTGAACCTGCGATCCTCCTATCTCAGCGGGATTACAAGCGTGTGCCACAATGGCTGGCTGTACCTGGAGATCTTAACCAAGGGAGAATCAAAAGAAATCCAGTATATGGGAGTTTTATTTAGACCAGTGGTTCACAGCAAGACCATTACCATTTTTTAGATATTGGTTGGTAATTGTGGGTATATTTTTGGTTATCATGACAATTGAGGGCATGCTAATTGGCACATGGTGGCTAGTGGCCAGGATTGACAGATGTGTAGAACAGCTCCACAGAACAAAGAAACTGTCCTGCCTGACCTCCAAGCACCCTATGGGGCATTGATGTTGGAAAATTTCATTTATAATTATTTCAACACAGATCCTAACTCATTTTATTTCATTTTATATTACAGTTAGGGTATTATGTTATTTTTAATTTTTTGGTACTGGGGATTGAGCCCAGGGGCATCCTACCTCTAAGCTACACCTCTAGCCCACTTTACTTATTTATTTATTTATTTATTTATTTATTTATTTATTTATTGCGGGTCTGGGGATGGAACCCAGGGGCATTTGACCTCTGAGCTACACCCCCTGTCCTATTTTTTATTCTTTATTTTGAAACCAGGTCTCACTCAGTTGCAGAGGGCCTCACTAAGTAGCTGAGGCTGTCTGGGAACCGCGATCCTCCGGGCTCAGCCTCCCAAATGCTGGGATTACAAGCTTGCGCCACCACGCCCAGCTCCATTTTTTATTTTATTTTGAAACAGGGTCTTGCTAAGTTGCTGATCCTTGAGCCTTGATCTTCCTCTCTCTGCTTCACAAGTGAGGGATTACAGGTGTGTTCCACCACACCTGGCTCATTATATTAATATAAAATATTTTTTCCCACATGTTACTAGCATGCACAATGTCCCAGGCTAAATCTCTAGCACTGAATTTTTTTTTCTGTTTGTAAGTAGATTACATTTATATTATTGTGAGCTCTAGAGGACTCTGTTCCATAGTCCTGCCATGGAGGGTTGCTGCTTCATGCAGCTCCCTAGTATTTGTTCTGTGACTTCTGCCATGGAAGGTCCTGCTCAGACAGCTTCCTGAAAGTTATACTGTGGTTTCTGCCATGGAAGGTCACTGCTCAAGGCAGCATTCTGACAATAGTCTCCTCACATGCCTGATGGAATGATTTTAAGAATATATATTTAATAACTGGTAGGGTTAAGGAGGAGATAGATGACAATTCTCCTGGCCTTTTGTAGCCAGGGCCTTATTTTTATAGAAACTTTAGAAAAAGTTAATCAAACACAAAATCTAACAATTCACTGGTTACAATAAAGAAGATCAGTGAGGCAGGCATGTGACAAGCTTGGAGGAAGGAGGGGTTAGACCTTACAGGGTGTAGACAACATCAAATACAGGATGGAGACAACATCAAAGACCACACCTCAGAGATTACACCAGGTCCTTTGGAATTTGTCCACTTTGGGAAAAATCCCATCCAGCCAAATACCATGTATTCATACTGAGCTAGCCCAAGATAATAATCTCAGTGTGCGTTCTAAGATGGCCCTCAACAATATTTAATTCATTTCAGGACAATGAAGGAGATGTTTCATGACAAAAGTGGATAATGGGTCTGATACAATTGAAAGCCACCATTCTAGATACTTGCCCATATCTAGACATCCTTCCCATGGCAAATTTACAGATGGTCTATAATTTCATCCAACCTTGTCCATAAGAGGTAGGGAGGCATCAATTGCATCAGTCTACATTTAAAAATTCTAAAGTGTGAAGAGTCTCAGTTTGGGGCTGGCTGTGATTCCTCCTCTTTATCCTATACCAGGAGGAAACTAAAAATAGGAACCAACAAAGTTTCTTATGGAAAAGTGAAATCACAGTAGAAATGTGTGTGAGGATGGGAAATAAAAAGTTTCATCTGGAGAAATGAGGAAAAGAAAGTCCAGGCCTGGGCATCAAATTAGTTAGAAAGCCCCATCAAGGACAAAGATGTGTTTTCTCTACCACTACCTCCAAATTTCTTCACCACAGATGTACACACAGAGCTCTTTCTGTCTCTAGAAATGTAAACTGCTTGTCACAATTACTCTATACACACTGCAAACAGACTTCCTTTGTTCTCAGAATATGTGTAGGATGATAAAAAGTTTACACTAGAATATGTCATCCATTAAGCTCCAGACTTTCCACTGGATGAAGGTGCCAACTGAAAGGTTTAGAAAGATCTTCAAAAGATCCAGAGAAGCAAAGTTTTCATGAGCAGGCAAGGACCCAAGGACCTTTCCCATCATTAGGGTGATGCAGCTGCAAATGGTCACAGTAGGAAGAGCAGGGTACAACGTGCTGTGTTATAGGCTTAAATTTGCAGTGAGAAGTGGCTGAGCTTAATTTTTTTTATTGTTGTTTTGTTTCTTTGGTTTTCTTGTTAAGAGAAAAACAGACTAATTAAAAAGGACCCACCAAAAAGAGGGCTTGATACTCAAGACACATAAAATTGTGGGATATAGTCTACTGTTGACATATGTTAAGGTATAATGTTTAACTCAGCAAGATAAAAGATTGGATCTGGGTGTGGTGGTACACACCTATAATATCAGTACTTTGGAGACTAAGACAGGAGGATCACATGTTTGAGGTCAGCAATTTAGCAAGACCCTGTTTCAAAATAAAAAAATAGGGCTAGGGGTGTAACGCAGAAGTAGAAATTCTCTTGAGTTCAATCTTCAGTACCAAAAAGAGGGGGGGGGAGGGAGAAAGGGGAGAGATGAGAGTAGAAAGAGAGGGATTGGCTGAGAGTTACATGTTTGTCTTCAGGTTGGATCTGTGTCTCTCATGGATCTACCCAGGACCTCTTAATGTGGAGCTGTGGCTTGGACAAAATGTTGCTAAATTAGGTTGAGCCATGAGAATGAGGGCACAACAGAGTGAAACAATCTGGTTAAGAGCAAGATCAACCTCATAGGTGAACAACCTGTGTGATAGTGCTGTGCTTAGAAAGGCCCCACACTTCCTGGTTTCATACCTTGATGTTGTTGTCAATGAACTTGTGTGTGTGGTGGTGGGGTTGCTAGGATCAAATCCAGAGTTTCTTGTGTACTAGGTAAAAACTTTACCACTGAGCTACATGACCAGTCCTGCAATTGTCAATATGTTTTGAACAAGTATCCCTACTTTTTTTTCTTCTTTTAGGTACTGGAGATGGAACCCAGGAACATTCTACCTCTGAGCTACACTCTCATCCCTATTTTATTTTTTTTGAACTAGGGTCTCACTAAGTTGCAGAGGGCCTTGCTAAATTTCTTAGGCTGGATTTTTTATTTGTGTGTGGTACTGGGAGTAGAACCCAGGGGCTTCCTACCTCTAGGCTACACTCCCAGACATATTTTATATTTTATTTGGAAACAGGGTCTCACTAAGTTGCTGAGGCTGGCTTTAAACTGCAAGATCCTCCTGTCTCTGCCTCCCAAATCCTGGGATTACAAGTGTATTCTACCATGCCTGGCTTCTGAGGCTGGTTTTGAACCTGTGATCCTCCTGTCTCATCCTCCCAAGTACTTGGATTACAAGCATGTGCCACCATGCCAGCTCAAAAAAAAAAAATTTAAAGGGGGGCTGATGGTGTATCTCACAGGTAGTACAATCCTCAGTGCCAAATTATGTGAGCAGTCAAGAGAACGAATATCTGAGTCTAAGAGACCCTAATTCAAATCCTTTTGCTTACTGTAGAATCTCCAGCAAATTATTTAACCCCCCTTTGTCTATAAAATAAGAACCACACAAGACTCTTGTCAAGACTAGTGGAAACTACATAGCAGTTTTTACTAGATATTGTTAGTGTTATTATCAATGACAAATATTTAGATGCCATTGCAAAGGCACCAAAGCACCAAGCAGTGCTAGAGTAGAACTATTTTCTTTTCTCCTCCTCCTCCTCCTCCTCCTCCTCCTCCTCCTCCTCCTCCTCCTCCTCCTCCTCCTCCCCCCCCCTCCTCCTCCTCCTCCTCCTCCTCCTCCTCCTCCTCCTCCTTCTTTTGGTGGTACTGGGGTTCCTGGAAGCCCTTCTACCTCCGGGCTACACTCCCAGACCTATTTCATACATTTGTATTTTTGGAAACAGGGTCTCTTAGGCCAGCGCAGCTGACTTCGAACCTGCACGATCCTCCTGTCTTCACCTCCCAAGCTCCGGGATTACAAGCGTGCGCCACCACGCCCGGCCAGTAGAACCATTTTCTAATTTCATTTTTGCAAGCATATTTCTGGTCTGGATGTGAGGCTTGATGTCACTATCCTGTGGCAAGCCAAGCCAAGACAATTTTCCTAATTGCAGGCTTCACTGACATTTTGTGCCAGAATCAAAGGAGAGTAGGTGTTATTTCAAATCCGTGAATCATCACCACATACTCATGCACAGCATATTTCTTATAGATTAAAAGAGTTGAACTGTAACCAAGATAATGGAGATGTTATTTTAGATGTAAAAATATTCCCATATAAAGGCAACTTGCTATTAAAAATACTTACTTCTGCTGCGTAGGCTAGTCAAGTCATTTGATTTTATTTGCCACAATTTTACTGAATATAATAGTCTCAACCAAAAGAAGGTACACATTAAAATATATCACAAGACCCATTCTGCTAGGGCTACATACTAATTATCACTTTGTCATGAATAAATTGATTGTATTGTCTCAAAATATGATGTGGGCTCAGTTAGGAATGAACTGTGGGGGTAAGGCCAAGTGTAATCATTTTCTTCAATTTTGACTGAACAATTCTTGTTAGCTCCTGGCTTATTTATTTATTTTTGATACTGGGGATGGAACCCAGGGGAATTCTACCTCCAAGCTACACTCCCAGCCCTATTTTTTATTCTTTATTTTGAAACAGGGTCTCACTGAATTGCAAAGGGCCTCGCTAAATAGCCGAGGCTGTTTGTGAATCATGATCCTCCAGTCTCAACCTCCCAAATGCTAGGATTACAAGAATGTGCCACCATGCCTGGCGTACAAAAATATTTTAATACATACTATTAAATATGTCATGACCATTCTTCTTAGTGGAAATGCCTTGGCTACCATACTGGTAGATTTAAAGGTTAGAGTCATAATTCTGGAAGAAAACCCTTCCATGGTTAGGTAGGCAAAATTGCCCCCATGATGTGGAATGTGAGTTCAAGACTGGCTTCAAGATTGCATGTGAAGATCAAGTTCATCTTCTAAGTCTCTCTAAACTTGTGTGTGTGGGGATACTGGGGATTGAACCCAAGGGCATTCTGTCTTTTAGCTACATCCCCAGCCCTATTTTATTTTTATTTTTACTTTTTGCAGTACTGGGGATGGAACCCAGGGGCATTCTACCTCCAAGCTAAACCCCCAGCCCTATTTTTAATTTTGAAACAGGATCAAGAACTGGGATTACAGGTGTGCACTACCACACTTTTTCTTGCTACTTTATCCTGATATAAAATACCTATCACCGTGCCACCATTCCCTCACTTAGAAATTTTAGAAATTATATGTTAACTTCTTATATATACTTACTTTCTCCCCTCTCAATTGTAATATAAATACATCTAATTTCTAGTTAATTCAATATTTAGCTTTATATTATTATCTAAGTCTTGGCCATTGGCAAGCCAACTTATGTACTTTGACGACTTATTTTCCACTGTATAAAATTTTGTGGTTTTTTTGAGATAAGAATTACCTATTTTTCCATCTTATCAGTTTTCTATCAATCTAACTAAATGTTTCATTAGATTTTTAGGTGCTTATCAATACTACATTCAACATTCCAGACAATCTATTTGTTGTCTCTGTCCTCTTGCTCTTTTCTGGATATGTTGCTCCCTAGACTGTCATTTCAGGACTAATATTCCAAATTACTTTTATTGTGTGACATTCCTGGTTTTCAGTTTCTGTTTTTCTCTTTTTGGGTTGGTCACTCATTGTGCTGAGACTTATTCTACAAAGTATATTAGTCAGCCAGGCATGGTATACACACCTGTAATTTCAGTACTTGGGAAGCTGAGACAGGAAGATCACAAGTTCAAGGGCAGCCTTAGAAATTTAGCAAGACTCTTAGTAACCTAGCAAGACTCTGTTTCAAAATAAAACATAAAAAGGACTATGGGTACACCTCAGAGATAGGTACTTGGGATCGATCCCCAGTAACACAACACACACACACACACACACACACACACACACACTCACACACAGAGTCAACTTTTCATAACTATAACAAAATACCCAAGGCAGATAACTTGTAAAGAGAAAGGTTTATTTAGCTTATAGTTTTGGCAGTAGTTCCAGGGCACGGCATCTGCATCGATTCAGTTCTCAGTTGTATCACATCATGATGGGGAGCACTGTCTGGAGCACGTGGGAGCAAGAAATTGCTTCTCAAATCAAAAGCAGAGAGAATTGGGTGAGGCCAAAGTCAGTCTTTTATAACAACCTTCTTGTGAGAACTATTTTTCAAGGGGATGATCCCAATGACCCAAGGAGCTCACAGAACTCCACGTCTCAAAGGTTTCCACAGCACTTACCAGTAGTGCCAACCTGGGGACCTTTTATCACAAGATAAATACTCAGACTGAACCATAGCAAGTAGGATGAGAGAAAAATGCATGTGAGAAAGAGTGCACAGGCCTTATTGCATGTTTATCCTCACAGTTGTTTGTTATTTAAGGATAAGAATAGAGTTCAAGGATGAAAATAACTCTCTTGGAACTGCACAGGAACTGCTTCATTGTCTTTTGAACTCTGTTGCTATTGACAAGTTTGATGCCCATTCTGATTCTTGATCCTTTTTAGGCAATCATTTTAAGTTTATTCTTAAATTCCTGAAAATTGATACTGCAACTCAGTATAAGCTTTTTGTTTATTTATTGTACATTCAATGGTACCTTCCAATTAAAACTGAATGTCTGAATTGCTTTTTTAATCAGCACTGGGATTATTTTCTTATTTGATAATTTTTTCTATTATTCTTTTTTCTTCCTGTTTTCTTTCTTGAAACCATATTGGTCATATGTTAGACATTCTGGAATGAACCTTTAAGCATTTTATTTTCCTCCCTTATTGTCCATCTTTGTATGTGTGTGTGGGGGGGAGGCTGGGGATGGAACCCAGGGGCATTACACCTCCGAGCTACACCCTCTGCCCTATTTGTATTCTTTATTTTGAAACAGGGTCTCACTAAGTTGCAGAGGGCCTCCCTAAGTAGCTGAGGCTGTCTGTGAACTGCGATCCTCAGGTCTCAGCCTCTCGAATGCTGGGATTACAAACATGCTCCACCACACCCAGTTGTCCATCGTTTTTAAATCTTTTGATTTTTCTTCCTAGGAGATTATTCCTCCTCTTCCTCTTCCTCCTCCTCCTCTTCCTCCTCCTCCTCCTCCTCCTCCTCCTCCTCCTCCTTTTCTACTACTACTCCTTCTTCTTCTTCTTTGCGGTACTGGGGATAAAACCCAGGACATTCTACCTCCGAGCTACAGTCTCAGTCCTGTTTTTTAATCTTTTTATTTTTTTGAAACAGGGTCTCACTGAGTTGTGCAGGGCCTCACTAAGTAGCTGAGGCTGGCTGCAAACCGTGATCCTCTGGTCTCCACCTCCCGAATGCTGGGATTACAAGCGTGCAATGCCTGGCCTACTTTTATCTTCTAATCATTTTATTAATTTTTTTGCTTTATAATTTTTTTCTGTTTTTTTTCATTGTCTTTGTTGCCTCTAGTATTAATTGTAGATGTTCCCTCTAGGATTAATTATAGGATTCATTAATTAATTGTAGATGCTCATGGGTTCAATCCCCAGAACCACACACACAAAAAGTAGATTTATTCTTACTTTTTTCTTTTGAAGTACTAGGAATTGAACCTAAGGGGCACTCTACCATTGAGCTACATCCTCAGCTGTTTTGAGTTTACTTTTTTTTTTTTTTTTAGCAGCATTAAAGATTGAACCTATGGGCAATCTACCTCCAAGCTATACTCCCAGCCCTATTTTTAAATTCTTTATTTTGAAACAGGGTCTCACTAAGCTCTGGAATGCCTCACTAATTGGCTGAGGCTGGCTGCAAACCTGCAATCCTCCTGTTTCAGCCTCCTAAGAACTGGGATTACAAGTGTGTTCCACCATGCCCGGCTTACATGGTTGAATTTTGTAAAATTTTTATCTACCCATATTTAAGGATGAGGCATGAAACACTTCTTTTTATGCTAGGTGGTACCCATGCTTCTAAGTCATCAGCCTTTTTGGATTCCTGCAGGATAAATGGGCTGGTTGTTTTTTGATATCCACCTCTTTGGATGCTTAGGTTTCAGCTTCTTTTGCTTAGCAATGTCAGTTATAATTTCTCTGTTTGTTCCTATCTTTAAAAAATTAGGTGGGTTTTTTTGCCTGCTGATTTTCATTTCCTATGTGCCCTTTTGGTTTATACTTATTTATTTATTTATTTATTTTTGTAGTACTGGGGATGAAACCTAAGAGCATTTTACCTTTGAGCTACATGCCCAGCCCCTATTTTTTATTCTTTTTTTTTGAAACAGGGCCTCACTAAGTAGCTAAGGCTGGCAGTGAACCTGTAACCCTGTGGTCTCAGCCTTCCAAGTAATGGGATTACAAGTGTATGCCATGCCCGATGCCCGACTATCCTTTTTTTTTTTTTTATCTGCCAGATTAAACTGGAAATCCCTTACTGTTTCTTTTTATTTTGGTAATCTTACCCCTTATGGATATGAACATGTCTTTTATGTCTCAGAAATATTAATAAAAGTATGTCATTTTTGACTGTACAGTATTATTTTCCTCCTCCCTCCGGTAAAAACATTTACCTCATTTCTTTTGGCAAACTGCTCTTTCCTGTCTGTGTAGTTCTGGTGGGGCTGCCAATCATACAACCTGAGCCCTCTGACCACATAGGTAGGTATGTGATCTAAGTACTTTGGGCCCATCCAGATAATTCTAGATAATCTCATCTCTACAATCTTAATTTAATCATGCCTTAAGGATATTTTACCATGTAAGGTAATACATTCACAGGTTCCAGGGACTGGGGCATAAATATCTTGGGGTAGCCATTATTCAGCCCACCACACCAAGGGAAACTAAGCAGGCAAGGACACAGCTGCACTGGAGCACGAGGCAGCACTGCATAAGCACACGGTGCCATCAGTGGAGACCTGCATTAATTCCTTCTCAAGTTGGGCATTGATTATCAGTTTGTCATTCAATATTCATTTTCCCTTCTCCTCCTTCTTTTTTGGTACCAGGGATTGAACCTGTTAGAAAATATAGGGATAAAAGCAGCATGAGGCTTGACATGCCAAAACAGGCTTTATTTGGAGTGAAGTCTGGCGGGGAGGGGACTGACCAGGGAAAGAGCCCAAGAGAGTTAGAAAACCCCTCTTCCTTGCAGACTAGGAACTTATTATGAGGTGTTAGGAGGGAGGGAGGAAGGGAGAGAAAATCAGTCATGTATTCCTCTGATTGATGGGCTTGACAGCTGGCCAGAGCAGGTAAGTTTATGGGGTTCGGGCTAGGAGGGTGGTTACAGACGTTTTCCTGTCCTTTCTGGAGTCCTCTGTTCTCAGCCTCCTCTGGCCAGACCTCACAGTGCCCACACTTCAGAGGTTTTATAATATTTATATTGGGAAATGGGGCAACTGGATTTTCTTGAGCTACTTCCTGCATGGCAATGAGATGAAGGTAGACCAAGGGCTAGAAGCTGTGTTGCAGCACTGTATTGCAGAACACTATGTGTTCTGTGCATTTGGGAGGAGATGCATTGCCCTTTGGTCTACAGAGAAGAACCTCATTAACAGAAAAGTTATCGATCATTTTAATTTGCAACATAATCAGGTTGATTACACATGGCCCTAAGAGTAGGATAAGGAGAAAAATGAGTAAAGTAGTTAGAAAGGGCAGGAGCCATGCTATCCAGGAGGAGCCATATTTAACAATTTCTTTTGGTTGGCAGATATTTTCCAGTTGTTCTTGCATATCAGATATTAAACTAGTCATCTTTTAAAAATTATAAGTAATATTAAAAAAACGCATCCCTGAAAATTCCTGACATAGTTTATAGAAATAGGAATCTCTGTTTTGTAATGTCTAATGGACCTGCAAAGCCTCAGGAACAACAGGTTTAACTTTACAGCATTTTATAAGGACTTAACTGGAGGGAGGTTTTGGGTATTGGTGTCATATCTTCTTTTCTTGTAAGTGCAAAGGTAGAAGTACTATATAAACAGCTTTAGTACATATCCTTTTTGTCATCCCTGAAACAGCACATTTGTCTCTGGTCACTGATTTTTTATGGGAATTCACAACTAAGACAGTAGCTCTATGCTGTGAAAACATGTTTTTCTATTTTTGCTGTTAAGGACAGTCAAGGCTCCTCAGAGTGAGACTTGACCTCCACCAATGTTTCATCTGCCAGACTGTCATGATATTCATGACTTCACTTGAAGAATAGAAGAAAATTTTCTCTCTGATGACCTTGCTTTTGCATAGTATGTGCTAATGGCTCTGTCTCTGGAAGCTTCATGATCACCCTATCTAGAAAGGTCAGATGATTCACCTAAGTTCCAGATACCTTAGCAGGGCTCTTTCCTGGGTTCTATTTGACCTTGGAGAACTAGGGCCAAATTTTCCTGATTTTTTTTCTTATTAGTTTTTCTCTGTATGACTCTCTAAGTCTCAGTTAACACCTAGAAGGTCAGTTTCACTGATTATATATATATATATATATATATATATATATATACATATATATATATATGTATATATATATATATATATATATATATATTTACCTTTGAGCTATACCCCAGCCCTATTTTTTATTCTTTAATTTGAAACAGGGTCTCACTGAGTTGCAAAGGGCCTCACTAAGTAGCTGAGGCTGTCCATAAACCGTGATCCTCCAGTCTCAGCCTCCCAAATGCTGGCATTAAAAGCATGAGCCACCACGCCTGGCTTCACCAATCCTTTTAAATTGTCTTGTAGGTGATGGCTATTATCTCAAAACACTGGGCAAGAGTGCAAGAGTCATATTTGCACTTCTGTTAAACACTAACAAACAATAGTCATATAGTTTGCTAGAAAAAACACAAAACAAAATTATCAGGAGTAAAACAAATCCAATTTGTATCTTTGCATAAATAAGATGGTCATCATGTGATTAGGCCTGTACATCTAAAACATTGTTGTCAATATACAGCAGGAGACACAGGTTTTGTAAAACTTTTCAAAGGTAGATAAATATCTTAAGAAAACTAAATTGTTTTAAACATAAGATTAATACACTTAATGAGACTATTAGAAAACCTCTTTAGTAATTTTCTTTTTGTAATCCACCTTATTACACATCTATATTTTCTTTTATATATCTTGTCCTTTACAAATCACTTGCAACTTTCTCAAATCCTCTGCAACTTGCTTAACTGTCTGATTTTTTGTTCTCATTTACTCTTTCCCTGTGGGATAACTCAGTCATTTAGAACAAAATCTTGCTATATAAAATCCTTTTTACCTTAAAGCATCTTCTTGTTTAAACTTTTTATTATAATATTTTTCATGCCTATAATATCTTTTTATTTGTTGGATTTCCTTTTTTCTTTTTGGGGCCTGGTGGTATGACAGGTATTATTGGTCAATGTAGTAGGAAGAGTTATATTTGATTTACATTGCTGGCTGGCATAGCTTGGAATTAAAAAAATATTCCAGTCATAGCAATGTATATTTCCAGCAACCTTTGTTGTCTTTCAGTAAAGACCCCAAAATAAAGCCACTTTACAGTATTGTTTTTCTATATACCAAAAATTTAGAAGCCCACTTTATTGACTAAAATGTTATTTATTTTTTATTCTTATTTTTATTTTTTTCGTGGTACTGGGAATGGAACCCAGAGGCATTCTACCTCCAAGCTACATCCCCAGCCCTATTTTTTATTCTCAATTTTGAAATAGGGTCTCATTAAGTTGCGGAGGGCCTCGCTAAGTAGCTGAGGCTGGCCACAAACCTGCAATCCTCCTGTCTTAGTCTCTCAAGTACTGGGATTACAAGTGTATATCACCATGTTCAGCTTGAAATGTCCTAAGAAGCCGGGCGAGGTGGCACACACTTGTAATCCCAGCATCTGGGAGGCTGAAACAAGAGGATCGCGGTTCACAGACAGCCTCAGCTACTTAGTGAGGCCCTCTGCAACATAGTGATACCTTGTTTTAAAATAAATAAAAAATAGGACAGGGGGTATAGATTGGAGGTTGAATACCCCTAGGTTCCATCTCCAGTTCAAAAAAAAAAAAAGAAGTCAAGATCATTTTAAAGCATTAACTACATTTTATATCTACCCAACTTAATAATTAAATTATAGATTGCCACTGAAAATTAAAATAGCTGATAAAAATCATGAGGGTCTTACATCATTTTTTCTGCCAATGAAAAACCTCTAAAAGCAATGAACATAGTATTTGGAAACTTCCTACACATACAAACATAGTTTCAGCATAGGGAAAAAGGTATGCATTCATAATTTTTTTTTTTTTCAGTATTGGGGACAGAACTCAGGGGCATTCTACCTTGGAGATACACCCCCCAGCCCTATTTTTTATTCTTTATTTTGAAACAGGGTCTCACTGAGTTGCATAGGGTCTCACTAAGTAGCTAGATAAAATACCTTTAAGAATTCCTTTGGTGAAAGAGTTCTGAAAAACATCTTTCGTTCTTTGAGTCCTTAAATACTTCAAAGGGTAAAGATTTGTGTCTTGGGCTTTTGATAGAAAATGCTGCTTAATCAGGGAGGTGGCAATTCACCCCCTGGTGGGGCTGGAGAGGTGGGCCTGACTTGGGTCAGAACCTGAGCCCAGAGCTGAGTCTTAACCACCAGGTCACCTCAACTCTACAGGGAAAGAAGGCGCAGGGAACAGATAAGGAGTTGAGTGGAAGGGTGAGGGGCAGCAGGCTGGTTGTGATCCTCCCAGGGCCTGGGCTGGGGCTGGCTGACACAGGGCAGGGGCAGGGCCTCGGGCTGGTAATTGGCCCACTAGGGCAGGGGAGTGGGCTGGCGGCCAGGAGGGGTGTGGGGTGGCATGGATAGGATACAGGGGAAAGTTTGGGAGCAGGTGGGCTGCCACCGCGGAGGCGGGCTCAGGGCCCCATGGAATTGGGGGATAGGAAGGGGCTCGGGCCCTCGGGAGGCTGCGTCCATTCCCCTCTGCTGGCACTGTGAGGGAGGCAGAGGATCAGGGTCTGCAGAGAGCAGCAGGCACCAAAAGCTGGAAAGTAGCTAGGGAGCACTGGTCTGTAGGCTAGAGTAGCCTCTGATGCAGTGTGGAGGAGAGACACAGGCCCTCTGCCACCTGTACCTTTGAGCAAGAGGAGGGGCGGGGCAGTGACAGTGCTGGAGTTCCCCAGAGAGGAGTCTGGCCTCCAAAGGGCAGCAGAGAAGCAGGATGGAGGAGCTGGCATGGAACTGGTAGACCTATGGCCACTGAGGCCAGCAAAGCAGGAGGCGGAGCAGTTGAATTACTTGGCAGAAAAAGCAGTTTTTACAGAATGAGGGGCAAGAGTGGAGAGGAGAGAAAATAAAAGCCTCCTGCCATTTGGTCATTCTGGGCAGTCTATTTAAATCTACCTTTGAAGTTTGGGAACCCACAGGTTGGTCAGCAAGATGTTGGAGGCAGGCATGGCTTTTGCTACTTGGTAAGCAGGTGGAAGAAGCCAGAATTATAAATCTGAGCATTGAAGGACCAAAGTAACGCCATGACAAGCTTCAGTTAAAGCTTTAAGTAGAGTAGGCCTAAGTTTCTGTCCAAAATTAAGTTCCTCTTCTGTAACCTTTGCCCATTTCCTGGAAAGAAGCTGCTAACTGTGCTAGCCAATCTGATCTTCTACTAGCAAAAGCCAATCAGTGCAGCGTATATCTTGGTCTGGAATTCACAGGTATCCCAGGCAAGGTCACTCTGCCTGGAGTTAGAGACCCCCACCCATCCTGAACATGCCTGAGATAAACTTCCCAAGGTACAAAATCTAAGCCAATGGAGGGGCGACAGCAGACTTATGTTTTAAAATATCCTATCAATGCAAAGGTGGATTGGGCGGCCTTTCTTCGGGGATAAAAGCTTTGTTTTTGGGAGGCAAAGGGCTCTCCCCATGACCCCTGTGTTGGTGCGTGTGGAGAGACCAAGCTCGAGCTTGAATAAACAGCCCTTATGCCTTATGCCTTATTGCATCAGATTCGGCTCCTGGAGATCACTGGCGGATAACGGACTGGCATAACACATCCCTAAACTTGTTTTGGCAGAAGGAAAATTCCCAGAGCCCAGGGGTTGTGCAGGTACTGGCAGTTCCAGGGCGGTTGGTGTGGCTTGTGGTGCAGGCCAGGGTCAGTGGCGATGCAGGAACCTGGTTGGGGATGTGTGTTCTACATCCAGGGCTGTGCAGGGACCCTAGAACCTCTTGGGTACCTACAAAAGGAATAAGGAGACAAAACTTACAACATCGAATCTGGTGGGTTTGGGGCAACTAGATGTGGAACTGGGCAAAATGGCCTTCTGGTCTGGAGCTGCGTGAAATAAAAGACGGGAGGGGCGCTGGTGCTGCAGGGTGACTGGCCAGCAATCTCCCAGGCAAGAGAGACCTGATCCCCAACTCCCTCCTGGGCTTTTGGCTTGTTAGAAAATAAAGGGATAAAAGGGACACGTGGTTTGATAGACCAGAACAGACTTTATTTGGAGTAAAGCCTGGGAGGGGGAACTGATGGGGGATGGGGTGGAGAGGAGGCCACAAGAACCCCCTTCCTTATAGACTAAGGGCTTTTTATAGGGCATTAGGAGGGAGGTAGAGCAAAGCAGTTCTGTATTCCTCTGGTTGGGGGCTTGGCACCAGATCAGGACAGGTAACTTTCTGAAGCTGGGGGCAGGGGAATGGTTAGAGGTGTTTTCCTACTGTTTCCAGAGTCCTTTTTTCTCTGCCTCCTCTGGCCAGGCCTCAGAGTTAGACCTCACAGTGCCCACAGGACACAGGGACATTTTACCTGTCTTTCTTGTCTACATTTCCAGCCCTTTATATTTTATTTTTTGTTTTGAAACATAGTCTTGTTATGTTGCTGAGAGTCTCACTGCTGCTGGGCCTGTTCTAGAACCTGTAATCCTCCTGTCTCAGCTTCCCAAGTACTGGAATTCCAGGTGTGCACCACCATGCTTGAGGTATTTTCTTTAATAATACAATGTTCAGCCAATCCCATGATTAACCAGAAAAAACACTATGCCCCCTCAGCCTATCTGCAGTTAGGCATGGCCATGTGATTAAGCTTTGGCCAATGAGATATAAATGAACTTGTCTTGTGGTACCTTCTGAAAACTTTCCTTAGAAGATAGAGCTCAGTTGTCTGATGGTGGACTCCACATGTGCAAATTCAACCAACAAAGGATCAAGAATGTTAGGTTTGCCGAGCGTGGTGGCGCAGGCTTGTAATCCCAGTACTTGGGAGGCTGAGACAGTAGGATTTCAGGTTTAGGGCCAGCCTCCGCTACACAGTGAGGCTCTCCACAACTTAGTGAGACCCTGTTTCAAAATAAAGAATAAAAATAGGAAGCCGGGTGTGGTGGCACATACTTATCATTCCAGCATTTAGGAGGCTGAGACCGGAGGATCGAGACAGGAGGATCGCAGTTTGGGGACAGCCTCAGCTGGCCTTTTGCAGCTCAGTGAGACCTTGTTTCAAAATAAAGAATAAAAAATAGGAATGGTGGTGTATCTCAGAGGTAGAATGCCACTGGGTTCATTCCATAGTACCCCCAAAAATGTTAGGGAAAAATGTTTCAACAGAATATGTACAGACTTTTTTTTCATTATTTCCTAAATATAATAAACAATACAATAGCTGTTTAAAGCATTTATGTCAGGCATGGTGGCACACTTTTATAATTCCAGTACTTGGGAGGCTGAGACAGAAGGACCACATGTTTGTAGCCAGCCTCAGCAACTTAGTGAGGCCATCCATAACTTCGTGATATCCTGTTTCAAAATAAAGAATAAAATAGGGCTAGAGGTATAGCTCAGAGGTAGAATGTCCCTGGGTTCCATCCCTAGTACCTGCCCCCCGCACAAAATAGCACTTATGTTGTAATAGATATTATAAGTAATCTGGAGATGACTTTTTTTTTTTTTTGGTTTTGTTTTGTTTTTGCTTTGTGGTCCCTGGGGTTGAACACAGGCAGGGACTTGCACAGGCTAACCACACATTTTTACCACCGAGCTATACCCCCAGCCACACTAGGGATGACTTAACATATACAGGAAGCAGGAGTTGGTGGTGCATTACTGTAAATCGCTGTACTTGGGAGGCTGAGACAGGAGGATTGCTGAGACCAGCATCAACAACCTGATGAGACCTTGTTTCAAAACAAAAACTAGGGGTATAAGGCTAGGAGTGTAGGGCTAGGGGTGTAACTTGGCGGTAGAATGCCTTTGGGTTCCCCCCTAACTAGCCACTCCCCCCAAAAAAAGTATACAAGGAGAGTGTGAGTAGGTTATACACAAACACTACATCATTTATATATAAAAGACTTGAGCATCTGCTGATTTTGGTATCTAAGGGATGTGCTATGAATACCAAGGGACACACCCTTTGTCCTGTTCTTCATCCATTTTGCATTCCATTGTTACCTTGGACTCTGAGGACCAGAGCCACATCCTAAGGATGGTGTATCCGTGAGTAGAGTGAGCCTAGGTCTCTGGGGACTTTATGGAGAAGTACTGCTATACCAACTCTGCTCTTCTTACCCTCAGGATCAGTGGATGTGAGAGAGAATTAAATTTCTATCTTGTTTAAGCCACTATCGTTTTAGGTTTTCTTTTGTGTTTACTGGAATCAAATTCTAAATGATACACTGAGACTTGCTTGTTCAGCTCTTCCTTTAACAGGGTGAATTGCTCCAGTATCTTTTCCAAAAACTTTTTTTTATTTTTGGTTAGAAGGATTTTGTTTCTGGGGCTGCTGCAAAGAACTGTACCCACCAAAAGAAGGTTTAAAATGTCAGTTTCACAGTGATATTATCCTAGTTTGAATACTGATTACTGAATCCTCCAGCTCTGCAGCTCTCAACAGAGGAGACATTATATGTCCTTGTGGCATATTGGAAACTTGAAGACTCATTTGGTTTGTTAAAGAGATTGGAGGACACTTCTGGCATTTAGTGAAAAAGGAACAGATGCTACATGTTCTTCAATATACCAGACAAACCTGCATATTAAAAATTTGTTCTACAAATTGAAAGAGACTTTTTTTTTTCTGGTACTGGGGATTGAACTTAGCCTCAGACATGCTAGGTCAGTGCTCTACTACTGGAGCTACAGGCCCAGCACTTGTTATTTTGTTTATTTACTGGGGATTTAACCCAGGGGCATTCTACCACTGAGCTACACCCCAGGCCTTTTCAAAATTTAAAAAATTTTACAGCCGAAAGTGGTGGCACACACACTTGTGATCCCAGTACTTGGGAGGCTGAGACAGAAGGACTGCAGGTTCATGGCCAGCCTTAGCTACTTAGTGAGCCCTTCTACAACTTAGTGAGACCCTGTTTCAAAACAAAGAATAAAAAAATAGATCTGGGAGTGTATTTTTGGAGATAGAATTCCCTTGGGTTCAATCCCCAGTACTGCAATAAATAAGTAAATAAATAAATAAATAAATAAATAAATAAATAATGGAACTGGGGGTTGTACCCAGGGCATTGAACCTCCAAGCTATACCCCCAGATTTTTATTTAGTTTATATTTTTTGTGGCACTAGGGATTGAACTCAGGGGAATTCTACCTCTGAGCTACACCTCCAGCCCTGTTTCATTTTTATTTCAAAATAGGGTCATGCTAGGTTAGTGAAAAACCTCACTATTTGCTGAGGCTGTCCTGAACCTGCAATCCTCCTGTCTCAGCTTCTCAAGTATTGGGATTACAAGTGTGTAACACTATGCCCAGCTATTTTTTGCTTTTGAAATGGGGTCTTGCTAGGTTGCTAAGACTCTTGCTGAATGGCTGAGGCTGGCCTTGAACCTGTGATCCTTCTGTCTCAGCCTCCTAAGCACTGAGATTACGGGCATGTAATCATTTACATGCGTGTAATTTTAATTTTTTTGATTTTGAAACAAAGTATGATTTTGAACAAAGTTGCTGAGGCTGGTCTTGAATCTGTTATCCTCCTATCTCCATCTCCCAAGTACTGGGACTACAGCTGTGTATCACCAGGCCCAGCTTGTTATTATTCTTTTTTTTTTTTTAATTAATTTATTTTTTAAATTGGTGCATTGTAGTCATATATCAATCACATTGGAGTACAAGACTTGAGAGGATATACAAGCACACATCATCCAATTAGCCCTCCTCCAGCCCCCGTCCCATTCCCTCCCCCTCCCTCCATCCCACACTTCTTTGGTGATTTACTTTGATACATTTGTTTATGTACCTCCTGCGTTTTAAAGAGGCTCCGTCCTCCAGTATTACATACCCTCTGATTGGTCACATTAGTTGCTTCACTATAGGGCCCTTTCTATAGCTCAACCTCTTCCTGTTGCCCTTTTCCTCCTAGTTATTGCTGATTAAGAGAAGCGTCTGATTTATATTTTCTGCGATATTTCTCTGTGCATGCTGCGTTGCAAGTACCAATCCCACTCTTGATGGTCCCAGTAGTGGCCTGGCTACTCAGTGGACTGATCCAGACCTCGCTGGCTCAAGCAGCGGCCTAACCCCTTGGCAGGCTCCGATCCCGGCCTCGGAGGCCCCAGCACTGGTCATGCCTCAAGGCAGGCTCTGATGCCGGCCTCGCTGGCCCCAGCACCGGCCTAACCCCTCGGCAGGCTCTTATCCTGGCCTCGAGGCCCCAGTACCGGCCTTGCCTCAAGGCAGGCTCCGATGCCGGCCTCACTGGCCCCAGCAGCGGCCTAACCCCTCGGCAGGCTCCGATCCCAGCCTCTGAGGCCCCAGTACCAGCCTTGCCTCAAGGCAGGCTCCGATGCCGGCCTCGCTGGCCCCAGCACCGGCCTAACCCCTCGGCAGGCTCCGATCCCGGCCTCGGAGGCCTCAGCACTGGTCATGCCTCAAGGCAGGCTCCGATGCCGGCCTCGCTGGCCCCAGCACCGGCCTAACCCCTCAGCAGGCTCTTATCCTGGCCTCGGAGGCCCCAGTACCGGCCTTGCCTCACGGCAGGCTCCGATCCTGGCCTCGAAGGCCCCAGCACTGGTCATGCCTCACGGAAGGCTCCGCTGCCGGCCTCGTTGGCCCCAGCACCGGCCTAACCCCTCGGCAAGCTCTTATCCTGGCCTTGGAGGCCCCAGTACCGGCCTTGCCTCACGGTAGGCTCCGATGCCGGCCTCGCTGGCCCCAGCACCGGCCTAACCCTTCGGCAGGCTCTTATCCTGGCCTCGAGGCCCCAGTACCGGCCTTGCCTCAAGGCAGGCTCCGATGCCGGCCTCGCTGGCCCCAGCACCGGCCTATCCCCTCGGCAGGCTCTTATCCTGGCCTCGGAGGCCCCAGTACCGGCCTTGCCTCACGGCAGGCTCCGATGCCGGCCTCACTGGCCCCAGCAGCGGCCTAACCCCTCGGCAGGCTCCGATCCCGGCCTCAGAGGCCCCAGTACGGCCTTGCCTCAAGGCAGGCTCCGATGCCGGCCTCGCTGGCCCCAGCACCGGCCTAACCCCTCAGCAGGCTCCGATCCCGGATTTGGAGGCCCCAGCACTGGCTTTGCATCAAGGCAGGCTCCGATGCCGGCCTCACTGGCCCCAGCACCGGCCTAACCCCTCAGCAGGCTCTTATCCTGGCCTCGGAGGCCCCAGTACCGGCCTTGCCTCACGGCAGACTCCGATGACGGCCTCGCTGGCCCCAGCACCGGCCTAACCCCTCGGCAGGCTCCGATGCCGGCCTCGCTGGCCCCAGCACCGGCCTAACCCCTTGGCAGGCTCTTATCCCGGCCTCGGAGGTCCCAGTACCGGCCTTGCCTCATGGCAGGCTCCGATGCCGGCCTCGCTAGCCCCAGCACCAGCCTAACCCCTCGGCAGGCTCTTATCCTGGCCTCGGAGGCCCCAGTACCGGCCTTGCCTCAAGGCAGGCTCTGATGCCGGCCTTGGTGGCCCCAGCACCGGCCTAACCCCTCGGCAGGCTCTTATCCTGGCCTAGAGGCCCAAGTACCGGCCTTGCCTCATGGCAGGCTCTGATGCCAGCCTCGCTGGCCCCAGCACCGGCCTAACCCCTCAGCAGGCTCCGGTCTCGTCCTCGGGGGCCCCAACACTGGCCTTGCCTCACGGCAGGCTCCGATGCCGGCCTCGCTGACCCCAGCACCGGCCTAACCCCTCAGCAAGTTCCGGACCCGACCTCGAAGGCCCTAGCACAAGCCTTGCATCATGGCAGGCTCCAATGCCGGCCTCGCTGGCCCCAGCATCGGTCTAACCCCTCTGCAGTTTCCAATCCCGGCCACGGAGGCCTCAGTAGTGGCCTTGCCTCACAGCAAGCTCTGATGTCGGCCACTGGCCCCGGCGCCCGCCTAACCCCTCAGCAGGTTCCGATCACTGTCTCTGTGGTTATTATTTCAAAGGTTCCAGTTGTAATGTATCAGATCTCTGCCTCCCCCGAATATTGGCCACTGGCATTGCCACTGCCTCCACCGTTTCAAATCCTTCTCAGGCTCTTTTTCCACTCTGAATGTTGTCCAGTGTTCTGAAGCATGCGTGATGGTAGCATTCGACATTTGGTGTAATTTCTCCAAAAAAATAAAGTTGGTAAGATCCGGTTTCTGCTTCTCCTGAATACAAGTCTCCACCACCATAGCGAAGAACTCTTTCAACACCGCATTTCTCCTTGGTCTCCGCTAAACTCTCTCCTTATATGTGATGTCTGAGATTCTTAACAATATAGAGAAATAGCAGTCCTCTTTCATGGCGAATTTTTCCATAAGTTCCAGTGCATTTAGATAAGTTTTTTCTGCATCTCCAGTGTCCTGGCATCCATGACGGCTTTCTTACCACCTCTCCGATGTTTTTCTTTATCTTTTTCTGTTCTGGGCCCGGTTTCTCCAGGGGTCTGACGTGCTACTCGCAGTTCGGCCGGGACCCAGAGTCCCGCGATCCGGGCCCCAGCTGGCGTGCCCTGTGCTCGACCCCCCGCCCAGAACCCAGCATCTTACTGGGCCTGGTTTCTCCAGGGGTCTGGCGTGCTACTCGCAGTTCTGCCTGGGGCCCAGAGTCCCGCGACCCAGGCCCCATCTGGCGTGCCCCGCCCGCGACCCCCGCCCAGAACCCAGCGTCTTACTGGGCCTGGTTTCTCCAGGGGTCTGGCGTGCTACTCGCAGTTCTGCCTGGGGCCCAGAGTCCCGCGACCCGGGCCCCATCTGGCGTGCCCAGCCCGCGACCCCCACCCAGAACCCAGCGTCTTACTGGGCCTGGTTTCTCCAGGGGTCTGGCTTGCTATGCGCAGTTCGGCCGGGGCCCAGAGTCCCGCGACCTGGGCCCCATCTGGCGTGCCCCGCCCGCGACCCCCGCCCAGAACCCAGCGTCTTACTGGGCCTGGTTTCTCCAGGGGTCTGGCGTGCTACTCGCAGTTCTGCCTGGGGCCCAGAGTCCCGCGACCCGGGCCCCATCTGGCGTGCCCAGCCCGCGACCCCCGCCCAGAACCCAGCGTCTTACTGGGCCTGGTTTCTCCAGGGGTCTGGTGTGCTATGCGCAGTTCGGCCGGGGCCGACCCGGGCCCCATCTGGCGTGCCCAGCCCGCGACCCCCGCCCAGAACCCAGCGTCTTACTGGGTCCGGTTTCTCCAGGGGTCTGGCGTGCTACGCGCAGTTCGGCCGGGGCCCAGAGTCCCGCGACCCGGGCCCCATCTGGCGTGCCCCGCCCGCGACCCCCGCCCAGAACCCAGCGTCTTACTGGGCCTGGTTTCTCCAGGGGTCTGGCGTGCTACTCGCAGTTCTGCCTGGGGCCCAGAGTCCCGCGACCCGGGCCCCATCTGGCGTGCCCAGCCCGCGACCCCCGCCCAGAACCCAGCGTCTTACTGGGCCTGGTTTCTCCAGGGGTCTGGCGTGCTATGCGCAGTTCGGCCTGGGGCCCAGAGTCCCGCGACCCGGGCCCCATCTGGCGTGCCCCGACCGCGACCCCCGCCCAGGACCCAGCGTCTTACTGGGCCTGGTTTCTCCAGGGATCTCCAGCTTGTTATTATTCTGAGACAGGGTTTTACTAATTCCAGGCTGACCTCAAATTTGTGATCCTCTTGCCTGAGCCTCTTGATTAGATGGGATTAAAGGCATATGTGATGCCTGGATGAATAAGACTTTGGAAAGTCTTATAGGGTTTTCATATAGGTATAAAATTTATTTACTGCCAGGCATGGTGGCACACACTTATAATCCCATACTTGGGAGGCTGAGATAAGAGGACTGCAGGTTCAAAGCCATTGGCAACTTAGTGAGGCTCTCAGTAACCTAGTGGGAACTTGTTTCCAAATTAGAAATAAAATAGGGCAGCCGGGCGTGGTGGCGCACACTTGTAATCCCCGCGCTTGGGAGGCAGAGACAGGAGGATCGCGCAGGTTCGAAGCCAGCCGCGCACGCTGGGTTAGGAGACCCTGTTTCCAAATAAAAATGTAAAAATAGGTCTGGGAGTGTAGCCCGGAGGTAGAAGGGCTTCCAGGAACCCCAGTACCACCAAATAAATAAATAAATAAATAAATAAATAAATAAATAAATAAATAAAATAAAATAGGGCTGGTGGTATAATTTTAAAAGTAGAAGGTCTCTGGGTATAATCCTCAGTACAAAAAACCTCCCTATTTATTATTATCTATGCCTATGCCCAACTCTATTTTTATAGGTATTTATTTATTTATTTATTTATTTATTTATTTATTTATGTATGTGGTACTGGGGATTGAACCCAGGGGCATTCTAACTCCAATTTACACCCCCTAGCCCTTTTTATTTATTTATTTTTTGTATTGAAACAGGGTCTTCATAGATTGTTGAGACTCTTGCTAAGTTGCTGAGGCTGGTCCCAAACATTAAATCCTCCTGTCTTAATGTTCCAAGTAGTGATATTATAGACATGCACCACCATGCCTAGCCAAATTTAAATATATATATATATATAGTGGTGGTGGTGCTGGGGTTCCTGGAAACACTTCTACCTCTGGGCTACACTCCCAGACACCTATTTTTTATATATTTTTTATTTGGAAACAGGGTCTCCTAAGCCAGCATGGCTGGCTTCAAACCTGCGCAATCCTCCTGTCTCTGGCTCCCAAGCACGGGGATTACAAGCGTGCGCCACCATGCCCGGCAAATTTTAAATATTTTAAAGTCACCATTTTTTTTTAATGTAACTATTGTATAGGTTATGGGAAAGTTTTACTTGGTTTGCTAGGAAACTTTACGAAGAGTTTTTATTATTTTAAAGACTTGTGTCTTAGATGACAACACTGCTTATGTGTGTGACTCTTTGGCACAACATGTGTTCTGCATTTGTGGTGGTGGTGTTCAGTGATTCTGTCCTCAGATAGAATCAGTGAGCCTCTGCACACCTAAGACTTTACATTCTGTGGTATATATTACCTGACTTCAAATGTATTTTATTTATCCTTTTTTTAAATAGTCCATTTTGTTGGTTCCAAAATTGTTTTGCATAAATTATCTTGCTTATGAATTCCACTTTAGGATAATAAAGGAGATATTACAAATTATATATATATATATGTATATATATAGTATCTCTATATATATTGGTATATATTGGTATATAATATAATATATATAATATATATCATCCCCAGACATATATATATAATCCTATATATATAATCCCAGTACACGTATATGTATGTGTATATCTATCTATCTATCTATCTATCTATCTATCTATCTATATTGGTACTGGGGATTAAACTCAGGTGCATTCTATGTCCTCCAACTCTTTTGTTATCCTTTATTTTGAAACAGGGTCTTGCTAAGTGCCGAGGGTCTATCTAAGTTGCTAAGGCTGTCCTTGAACCTTACCACACCAGGCATAAAATATATTATAAAAAGTTGGCATTCGAGGGGTTAGGCTGGTGCTGGGGACAGTGAGGCCGGGATCAGAACCTGCCCAGGAGTTAGGCCGGTGCCAGAGCCAACGGCTGGCATTGGAGCCTTCCGTGAGGCAAGGCCACTACTGAGGCCTCCGAGGCTGGGATTGGAGCCTGCTGAGGGGTTAGGCCGGTGCCGGGGCCAGCGAGGCCGGGATGGAGCCTGCCTTGAGGCTAGGCCAGTGCTGGGGCCACCGAGGCTGGCATTGGAGCCTTCCGTGAGGCAAGGCCACTACTGAGGCCTCCGAGGCTGGGATTGGAGCCTGCTGAGGGGTTAGGCCGGTGCCGGGGCCAGCAAGGCCAGGATCGGAGCCTGCCGTGAGGCAAGGCTGGTGCTGGGGCCTCCGAGGCCAGGAGAGGAGTCTGTCGAGGGGTTAGGCCGGTGCCAGGATCAGCGAGGCCGGGATGGAGCCTGCCTTGAGGCTAGGCCAGTGCTGGGGCCACCGAGGCTGGGATTGGAGCCAGCCGAGGAGTTAGGCAGGTGTGGGGGCCAGCGAGGCCAGAATCGGGGCCTCCCATGAGGCAAGGCCGCTGCTTGAGCCAGCGAGGTCTGGATCAGTCCACTGGGTAGCCAGGCCACTACTGGGGCCGTCAAGAGTAGGATCGGCACTTGCAACGTGGCATGCACAGAAAAATATCGCAGAAAATAAAAACCAGATGCTTCCCCTAATCAGCAATAACTAGGAGGAAAGGGGCAACAGGAAGAGGTCGAGTTATAGAAAGGGCCCTATAGTGACGCAATTATGGTGACCAATCAGAGGGTATGGGATAGGGGAGGATGGAGCCTCTTTAAAATGCAGGAGGTACATAAACAAATGTATAAAAGTTAATCACCAAACAAGCATGGGATCAAGGGAGGGGAAGGAATGGGATGGGGACTGAATGAGGGCTATTGGATGATGTGTGCTTGTATATCCTCTCAAGTCTTATATTCCAATGTGATATATGATTACAATGCACCAATAAAGAAAAATAAAATAAAGAGTTAGCATTGAGCTGGGAGTGGTAGCACATGCTTGTAACCCCAATTTGGAAAGCTGAAACAGGAGGCTCACAGATTTGAGGCCAGCCTCAGCAATTTAGTGAGGCTCTCAGAAATTTAGTGAGACCCTGTTTCAAAATAAAAAATAAAATAGGGCTGGGGTGTATGTAGTCTGGAGGTAGAATGTCCCTGGGTTCTATCTCCAGCAACACACACACACACACACACACACACACACACACACACACATCGGTATTGGCCTGGCCTGGTAGAGCCCTAGACAGTAAAACCACAATCCATGAGGCGGTGGGGGCAAGTTTGTTTCCCACAGGTAGTCGTGAGTTCTTTGGACCTGTTAGAGCTAATCTTTGAAGGACTCTCTTGCTAATGCTCGGGGGCTTCTCTACGTGTCTCTTTTTTAGCCTCAGCATTACTTTGACTTCCCAGACCTTGGATTAGATCTGTCTTCCTCCTGTGGTTTATTTTGTAACTGACCTCACAAATCAGCCATCTTTGTTTGGCTTCCCTCATATTTCCACTGTGACATTGAAAATCAGTATTTTTAGATGCTGATACCAAATAAACCTATATGGAAAAAATAAATTTGGTTCCACTCTTACTTCCTGTACAGGATATCATTAGCATATTTTTCATATGAATAAGCACTGTCATGTACCATATGTCATTCACCATATGCATTATGTCTATTTCAAGGCATATTTTAATATAGCACAAAGACAAAGAGCTTAAAATTGAAATGCTTATTATGCACTGTCGTTTAGACTTTCTCATCATACAAAGCCTATATTAGCTTTCTACATATATGCCACAGAATGAGCACTCAATAAATCAAGTAGAAAAGTTAACTGGACAAGAGAAACTTTGGGCAAAATAAAAGTAAATTATAAGAATTTTAGCTCAATCTGGGTAGAGTCTCAGAGATTTTGCAATTAAAAGTCATTTTATTTTAATAATAATAATAATAATAATAATGATAATAGTAATAGCTATTATTATTTGTAATGTTGGGATTGAATCCAAGGGCATTCTACCTCTAACTTATACCTCAGCCCTACTTTTTTTTTTTTTTTTTTGGTGGTACTGGGGTTTCTGGAAGCCCTTCTACCTCCAGACTACACTCCCAGACCTATTTTTTTATATTTTTTTTATTTGGAAACAGGGTCTCTTAAGCCAGCCCGGCTGGCTCTGAAGCGCAGGGATTACAAGCATGCGCCACCACGCCCTGCAGCCCTACATTTTTTTTAAAATCGGAAACAGGGTCTCACTAAGTTGCCGAGGCTGGCTTCAAACCTGCAATCCTCCAATCTCCCAAGTACTGGGATTATAGGCGTGCACTACCAGGCCTGGCTAAAGGTCATTTAAATGGGCAGACAAAAGAAAAGCTGAGAAACAGCCCGACTGGCAAGGAAGCAGGAGAATATTTTTCCTCTTATTCTAGTTATTAAAAGCCCAAGACTTAGACTATTATCTATTCATTTATTATTATTATTATTTTATTTTTTTTGGTGGTACTGGGGTTCTTGGAAGCCCTTCTACTTCCAGGCTACACTTCCAGACCTATTTTATGCTTTTTATTTGGAAACAGGATCTCCTAAGCCACTGCGGCTGGCTTCAGCTGGGGTTCGAACCTGCGCGATCCTCCTGTCTCCGCCTCCCAAGTGCGGGGATTACAAGCGTGTGCCACCATACCCGGCTATCTATTAATTTTTAACTTTATGAAATGATGCAACCATAAACCAGGTGTGGTGGTGCGTGCTTGTAATCCCAGTACTTGGGAGGCTAAGATAGGAGGATCCCAGGTTCACAGCCAACCTCAGCAATTCATGAGGCCTTCTGCAACTTATTGATACCCTGTTTCAAAATAAAGACTAAAAAAAAAAATAGGGCTGGGGGTATAGCTTAGAGGTAGAATGCCCCTGGGTTCCAACCTCAGTTCCACACACACACACACAAAGGTGCAACCATTATAATAAATCACAAATGTATGTATGTATATATGTATTTTATGAGAAAGGATTTCTCTTTGTTGCTTAGGCTAGTCCCAGCCTCCCTACTAGCTGGAACTACTGGTGCATGCAAGAATTAGACTACTTAAAGCACAGTGTTCTCTATTACAGATAGATGCCTTAATTCAAGAAATATTAAATTGAGGCCCTTCAGCATGTCACTTAGTGTCCTGGCACCTAAAGAAACAGCAGTAACGTCACTGTAGAGAGGTCTGAGGAGGTCTCGCTGGAAGGGGAAGAGACCTCTACTTAGACCTTCTAGTTTCTTTTTTTTTTTAGGATACTATAAATTGAACCCAGGGGCATTCTACTTCTGAGCTATATTCCTGGCCCTTTTTATTCTTTTATGTTTTGAAAAATAAAAACAATAAAAAGTAAAAACCTAGCGAGTCTTATTAGGTTGCTTAGTCTTGCCACATTGCTAAGGCTGTCTTCAGTCTGCGATCCTCCTGTCCCACCTCTCAAGTACTAAACTACAGGCATGCGCCACCATGCCCAGCCCCCAAGCCTCTTTTCTGTCTATCTTTATTCTTTCTATTCCACCTCAGTAAGAAAAGACATACAACCACTTACCTCAAGGAAGTTATAATCTAGTGGAGAAAATAGACAATAATAATTTTTAGACCACTTATAATTATAAAGTTACATGTAGAATTCAATATTTTAAGGAAAAGTACCTAAAATGAAGAACCTAGGCCACACTGAATTTTTCTCCATTAGCCTTTCAGATCCACCCTCTTTCTCATCCCCCACTCTGCTCTGCTCCTCCAGCCACAGGCTGATCTGATCAAGGAGAGTCTTCAGCAGGAGATGGGTGGGTGGGAACACAGTGAAATCAGGCTACCTGCCCATCCCCTTCATGCCAGGCTGGGGTGTATATTGATCTTTTCTCTTCAAGAAGATCACAGCTCTTCTCTCTGGGTTCCAGGAACCATCTCTTTACTCTTTCAGTCGAGGGGGTGATAGGGATTCCTGCTGTTGCCACGACAGGACGCTTCACTGCAGCTGGTTGCTTTACTTTTCTTTCTTTGTGGTACTAGGAATTGAACTCAGGAACAGTTTACCTCGGACCTACACTCCCAGCCCTTTTTATTTTTTATTTTGAAACAGGGTCTTGCTAGGTTGTTGAGAGTCTTGCTACATTATAGAGGCTGGCCTCCAACCCATGATCCTCATATCTCGGCCTCCCAAGAACCAGGATTATAAGTGCACTACCATGTCCAGCTGGCTGGTTGGTTTTCTTTCATGGTGCCCACACTTTAGTAAGTGGTCTCCTCATTGAAGTTGCCCTTGGATGTGCCATTCTGTTCCTGCCAGCACCCAGATGTTGGTCTGGACTAGAGGAGGGTGGGTCTGCTCGTGCTGAAAGGAGCATTCGAGGCATAGGGAAGAGCCCTAAAGGGGAAACATTTGAAGGCAGGACAGTGTAACTGGAGTGTAGACTGGAAGGGGACAAAATGATGCTAATGATGCAAGGGCCAAATCATAGGTCATAGATGTAGTGGAACCTTCTTCTATTCCTCTTCCTTCCTTCCTTCCTTCCTTCCTTCCTTCCTTCCTTCCTTCCTTCCTTCCTTCCTTCCTTCTCCTTCCTTCTCTTCCCCACCCCTTAGCATTTAAAACACCTTGTGTTTGGGAAATTTCCCACTTTATGAGTCTTGGTGGGAAGCCAGCTGGCCTTTATTAAAGCAGCTTAGCACAGGTGGCGCGGCCCAGGCACAGACTTAGCCAATCAAGGGCACTCACTCAATCTTTGGCTCAAGAGCTAGAAGCACAACAGTGACAGATTCTCTCTGGTCTTGGCAGGTGTGGCTAAGGCTCCAGCAGCAGTTTCCAGAGTGCTGGTAGCAGGCTGAGGCATCCATTTCTTCCACTTGGCCCAGCCTCTCTGATGGCTTTATCCTTTTATAACTTACTTTCTCATCTGAATGGGCCAGTGTCAATTTCTTCCTAGTGGCAATATCTTTTTTAATGCAGTTCTTTGCTTTTTAAAGCAGTGAGAGTCAGTTTCCATTGTTGGCAACTAAGAACTCTGATAACTATGTACGCTGTGGTAACGAAGAACACTGTGCCTTATAGATCATGCTGTGTAAGTTTGGCTTAGTTATAAGACCAAAGGGAAACCATAAAAGTCTTCTAAGCAACAGGAATGGAGTGGTGGCTGGGACAAGACCAAGTTTGCATTTAGGAAATATTTCTCAGACTAGAGAAGAGGAGAGTCTAGATTAAATGTAGAGAGATCAAGGAATAGATGATTTGGTTAGCCTAGGAGTTGCAGTGGAGACAGAATGAGAAGTGCATGGATTTAAAGTTATTTAGCAAGTGAAATTGCTATTACTGGATGTGGAGGAAATTAAAGAAAAGAGAGACATGAAGATTAGCCTTTGGAAGCCAGGTGTGGTGGCTCACACTTGTAATCCCAGCATTCGGGAGGCTGAGACCGGAGGATTGCGGTTCGCAGACAGCCTCAGCTAGTGAGGCCCTCGTTGCAACAATAAAAGGACTAAAAAGTAGGGTCGAAGTTGTAGCTCAGAGGTAGAATGCCCCTGGGTTCCATCTCCTGTACCGCAAAAGAAAAAAAAAAGAAATATATATATATATATATAGCTTTCGGTTTTCTGTCCCCTGAATTGGGTGTTGACTATCTGAAGCCCAACTACTCTGTTTAAATCCTTGATTGCTGCCAAGGAATAAACGGTTGATCAAAATGGTTTTTCCATTTTTAAATGCTTTTATATAGATGCATAAATTTGCTGGAGGTGAATGACAAATTGCGCATGAATTTCCTTCAGAACCAGACTTTGAATTCAGACTACTTTGGTGCTTGGCTATCACTGATGAGAAGAAATCCAGTTGGTTTCTGAGTCACACTGGGAAACAGTGTTCAGTTCTCAGGATTTCTCTGCACTGCTCGATTCAACACATCCTTGGGCTGATGGGAGTAGGAGGAGAACCATTTTAGAGAAGCCAGAATTGGACTGCCATCTGTCAGGCATGGGCTTTGCTCCTTACACTTGACTGGTGAATAAAACATTTAGCAGGCTGTAACTGGAAAGCAATATGCAGCATCTCCATTCATGAGAAAACTAAATTGTTTAAATGTCCTCTGAGCTCTGTTTATGTGTTCTCGGTCCAATGAATTATTGCCTGAAGTCCACTATCATCAGCACTTACACCAGGACTTAATGTCAGAAAATTATAAAGCTCAATTTTGCTGCAAACTGTGTCCACAGCCTCCTTGCTGTGAGTAAAGCCACATATATACTGAACCCAGGGGGATTCTACCTCGGAGTTACACTCCCAGTCCTATTTTATTCTTTATTTTGAAACAGGTCTCACTAAGTTGCAGAGGCCCTAAGTAGCTGATGCTGACCATGAATCTGTGATCCTCCTTTCTTAGCCTCCCAAGTACTGAGATTACAAGCGTGCACCACCACATCTGGCGAGTCAAGCCATATTTAATCCCTCTTCCAAACATGACTTATTTAGGACTTTACCCAACCAAAGGCCCAAAATTTACATTTATTCTGCAGTTATTTCATACTAGTTACTCTGCCAACCACTAATATATATACACATATATATACACATATGCCATACTATATCCATATCTATTTAACTCTCATTCTAATTATATAGTATTGTAGACCCCATTTTACACATAATAGCATTAAGGTCCACATTTAGAAATTCTCATATGAACCCAGATATGTGTTATTATGCCTGTGTCACAAAATCATCTGAATCATCATTTGTTCTTTATTCTATGTTCTCTCAACTGGTATCAATCCATGGGGTATTATATGTTACAGCATTTTGAAATTAAAATACTCTATTTAATTGAGAAAAATTAGGGTGAAAAATAGGATTAGAAGATTTTTTTAAACATCAGACTAGCTTTATCACAATCAAGGGAACCTGGAATCAAAAGATAGGATTTGAATCTGAGCTTTAACTTCTAGTTTTACTGCCGGTTATATGAACTTGGGCAACTCACTTAACATTTCAAAACATCTGTCTCTTGGGATGGTTAACACCTTCACCACATAACATATTTGTGGATTCAATGAAAAACATTTACAGAAATTATTTAAAAGCCTTAACATATTAGATAAGTACAGATATTATCAACTTCCTTAAGGCCCTAAAGGTTACGTTTCTGGAAGTCAAGTGTAGGGAAAATAATATCTATTCCTGTTATGGTTTGGATTTGGAGTACCTCCCAAAGGCTCATATATTGAAGACTCGGTCCCCAGTGTAGCAGTGTTCAGGGGTGGGGATTTGGGAAGTGAATGGACTGGGGGCTCTGAGCTCATCAGGGGATCAGTCTATTGATGAGTTTATAGCTAAATAGACTATTGGGAGGTGGTGGAAACTGTCGGTGGTGGAACCTAGTTGGAGGGAGTAGGTCTCTGTGATATGCCATGGAAGGGCATATCTTGTCATTGATCCCCTCTTTCTCTCTCTCTCTCTCTCTCTCTCTCTCTCTCTCTCTCTCTCTCTCTCTCTCTCTTTGCTACTTTGCTGTCTTAGACGAGCAGCTCTGCTTCACCTGATGTTCTGCCTTGTCAAAGCCCCCAAAGCAATGAAGCCAAGCGACCATGGACTAAAACCTCTGAAACCATGAACCAAAATTAATGTTTTCTCCTTTAAGCTGTTTATCTCAGGTATTTTTTTCCCAGAGTGACAGAAAGCTAATACAGTTCTCATAAACACATCAACATCACGAATAGTGACACTAGCCATCATGATAATTTTATATTAACTAAATATCCACATTTAATTTTTTATTACAACTGAGTTATGAGGCATTGTCACTGTAAAAAATTTACAGGATCAGAAGCTGAAATAAGTCCTCCAGTGTCAGAGAGTGAATCAGAAATAAAATCAGAATTTGTTTCTACCTTGCACTGTGCATTTCCCTCTTTAGGATACCTTTGCTTAACACCATTTATGGGAAAAAAGTAACTTAAGTATCTGTGGTTAAATTTAGCAGATAATGTTGAACAAGGAGACTAGGAGAATATATTTAGAGAAATCGTACTTAACACCAATTGTTATCTGCTAGGGAAAAAATAGACTTCAGGTATTCCTAGAACTCAGTCTAGCAAATTATTCATCATTAAAGGGAAATTCTGCAGTAACTGTGCCTAACATTCTTTTTTAAACTTTTATTATTTGAATTTATATCTGAAGGTAATTATTTTTTTCCTATGCAAGGTATCTCATACTTACTGATAAGTCCATACAGTAAATTAGCAAATCCTCAGGGGAAAATAAAACCTAACAAAACAGCAGATAGTTTTCAGTTCTTAGACCCCTTAAAGTTAACACTTAAATAGTTTGCCTTTTCCATTTAAAGGCTATAAGCATAAACTGATTTATTATTATTATTATTATTATTATTATTATTATTAATTTATTTATTTTTGGTGGTACTGGGGTTCCTGGAAGCCCTTCTACCTCCGGGCTACACTCCCAGACCTATTTTATATTATTTGGAAAAAGGGTCTCTTAAACCAGCGAGGCCAGCTCTGAACCAGCGATCCTCCTTTCTCCGCCTCCCAAGCGTGGGTATTACAAGTGTGCGCCACCACGCCCGGCTTAAGTTGATTTATTATTAACCTACATGCTTTTGGTTATTTTAAGCACAAAATAGGTTTAGCTCAACTTATATAACCAAAGAATTTAAGCAAAACATTGAGAGAAGGAGCATGGACATACAATGTTTAGTGTGATATTGTATTCTCCAAGTGGATTTTGGCAGAGAAGTCCAGTTGAATGTGTCACTGATAAACCAGCTAAGTTTATTCTTACACTAGAACTGACTTTTTCTTTTGTTTTGTACTGGGTATTGAACCAAGAGTCACTTTACCACTAGGCTACATTCTCATCTTTATTTCATTTTTTACTTTGAAATGATAGGTCACTAAATTGTAGAGGCTTGGCCTTGCATTTTTGATCCTTCTGTCTCAGCCTCCCGGGGATCACTGGGATTATAGACATGTGCTACCATGCTGGGATAGAAATAATATTTCTATGTGGAGAGAGATTGTTTTTATATTTTTAAGCCTTTTGGGATTTTATCTGCTCCTTTAGTTACTTCATCCCAGAAAAGGAGGGATGATTTATTATTTTGTTGAATTTGAGGGAGAAACTGGGTTTGCATAGTCCTACCCATTTGGAGTAGGGATTATTGGGTCTTTCCAGCCTATGTAGAGTTAACAAATATATGTGTTTTTATTTGAATGCCTCCTTGCTCACAGAGATGGATTGCAGGCAGTAAGTTGCCCATATCTGATCTAAATTGACCCAATGAGATTTTGAGATTTTTCTCTTTAAAAAAAAAATATATATATATATATATACATATATATGTATATGTATATATATGTGTGTGTGTGTATATATATATATATATATATATATATATATATTTTTTTTTTTTTTTTTTTTTTTGGTGATTCTGGGGTTCCTGGAAACGCTTCTACCTCCGGGCTACACTCCCAGACCTATTTTTATACTTTTTTATTTTGGAAACAGGGTCTCTTAAGCTAGTGCAGCTGGCTTCAAACCTGCAAGATCCTCCTGTCTCCGCCTCCCAAGCGCGGGGATTACAAGCCTGTGCCACCACGCCCGGCTTCTTTTTAAAGATTTGAGAAAAATAAAGAGAGTGAGTTTGACCATAAGGCATATGTAAACTCAGACACTTGAGAATGGCAGATGCTCTCCAAGGTGAGTTGACAAGAGACTGCCATCCTGTAGAAAGAAAAGTATAAAGGGAGTCCAAAGAGAACTTCCTGGGTTCTGATAGCTTTCCAGTTCTTACTCCCAGTCTTTTTCTAGAGTCTGGTTGAATTTCCAACTTTGAGTATTATGGTATGTGTCCTTGTAATGAATTCCTTTTTCGTTGTTTTCTAAAGGCAGCACTATTTGTTTTCTGTTACATGTGCCCAAGGCATCTTAACTAATAGATAGTTGTGATTAATTAAATAAATGTTATTACATAGGTTGTTTGACCCCAGCATTGTGAAACAAACAAACAAACAAACAAACAAAAACACAAACAAGTAAAAAACACACAGGCTTCTTGGGAAAAAATGGCTGTACCTAAATACACTTAATGTTATAGTCATTATAGGTGATATGATAAAATGTTATTTCATTTTATTTTACTTTATTTTATCATGAACCCAGGGACATTCTACATCTGGGCTACACTCCCAGCCTTGTTTGTTTGTTTGTTTGTTTGTTTTGAAATAGGGTCTTGCTGACAGTCTGGCTACTTTCTGAGGCTGTCCTTAAAACTGTGATTCTCCTGTCTCAGCTTGAAATTTTATTTTAAATATCCTTTCTTTTCTTTCTTCTTCTTCTCCTTTTTTTTTTCTTTTTTGGTGGGGGCACTGGGGACTGAACTAGTAATAGTTGTTCATTATCGAGTATTGTATAGTGCACAGAATTGTATGTGCTATACTTTTGCATAGATTGCAGCCCACGAGATCTGTTTATAACAGCATCATCATGAACACATAAATAATGTATTATCCTACAAAGTTATGACCGCTACAGTGTCACTAGACAACAGGAATTCTTCAAGTCCATTACAGTCTTACAGGATTGCCATCATGTAAGTGGTCTGTCATTGACAGAAATGTTGTTATGGCTGGGTGTGGTGACACATGCTTGTAATCTCTGTACTTGGGAGACTGAGACAGGAGGATCACAGGTTCTTAGCCAGCCTGGGCAGCTTAGTGAAAGTCTGTTTCCAAATAAGAAATAGAAGAGGGCTGGAGGCATAGCTCAGAGGTAGAATGCCTGTGGGTTCAATCCTCAATGCCACATGTACACACAAAACTGTTGTTGGCAGTGCATGACTATATGAATATGGCTGTTTTAGTTAGGATTCTCTGGAGAGACAGACCCAACAAGATGTGTTTATGTATACAGAAAGAGTTTATTTTAAGAAATTGGCTCACATGTTCTGGACTCTGGAAAGTCCAAAATCTGGGTCAGCTGCCTGGACACCCTGGCCTGAGTAATGTTGCAGATGAAGTCTGAAGGCAGTCTGCTGCAGAATTTACTCCTGTGCAGGAGGGGCCAGTCTTTTGTCCTATCCCGTCCTTCACCTGGTTAGATGAGGCCTACCCACATTATAGAGGGAAATCTACTCAAAATATACTGATTTGACTTCTAAGATCACCCAAAACACCCCCACGGAGGCATCCAGAATAATGTTTGGCCATGTGTGTGTCTGGACACTGTGGTCCAGATGAAGTGACACATAAAGGGTTAGTCCATACAGTGGCCTATTTTTTTCTGATTTTTCACTGGAAAAGTATCCAAGTAATTGGATAATTTCAGGAAGTGGCATTGTTAACTTGCCTGAAAGCAACCCTAAGTACAGCTTGCTATTCACAATGAAACTTCAGAAACAGTGTATGCTTGACAGGCTAATTCGGCTATTAATAGAGTTAGTAATGGGGTTGATCAAAAAGATTCCAAAAGGATTCCTAATAATTAAATGGCATAATATCTACCTCCAGAAGTTTTCTTTTTCATAAATTTTTATATAACTAAAGGTTTAAAATGTTACTCATGTTGACATTTCTCCTTTTTATTAACATTTATATGTTGTGAGTTCTTTGTAGCAGATACTGTGAATTTTGCATTAAAAAAAGTGTGCCAGGCGTGGTGGCGCTCATTTGTAATCTTAGTACTTGGGAGGTTGAGACAGGAGGATCACAGGTTTGTGGCTAGCCTCAGCTATTTGTGAGGTCCTCTTCAACTTAGTGAAACCCTGTTTTAAAGTAAAAAATAAAATAGGGCTTGTGCTATAACTCCAAGGTAGAATGCTCCTGGGTTCAATCTTCAGTACACAAAAAACAAATGTTTTGTTTTTGAATTTAATGTTACTTTCAGACATTTGCTAGGGCTCAAAGCAAAATGTTCCCATCTGGAAAATCATATATATATATATATATATATATATATATATATATATATATATATATATATACTGGGGGGTGGAACCCAGGGGCTTTCTACCTCCGAGGTACACCCCAGCCCTATTTTATAATTTATTTGGAAACAGGGTCTCACTAAGTTGCTGAGGCTGGCTTCAAACCTGTGCAATCCTCCTGTCTCAGCCTCCCAAGCTTGTGCCACCACGCCTGGCTGAAAATCAGACATTTAACTAGAAGAAGTCTTTTTCTTTGCACAAAACCTGCTTAGTTTTTTAACTATAAAATAGCAAATCTGGATTAAGATATAGCAAATTGACAAAAATGGGTACTTGAAAATAGACTGGGATTGAGAAAACAGTGGAGGAAGTCCAAAAGGGGCTTCAAACTTATCCACATTATATTTAAAATTTGTATGGAGAATACATCCATATATTATTTGTATAACTAGAAATTATGCATAATATATATGCCCTATTTCCTTATTTTGCAAGTTGCAGAGTGGTAGCTTAGAGAGGTTGAGAGGCTCATGGAAGGTAACACTATGATAAGTGCTAGAGAGAACTAGAAGGCAGGTCTCCTATCGCCATGTCTTGTGCTCTAAATAATTCATGCAGGTAGTAATATTCCAAAGAGGTTTTCAAAAAAGACTTTTTAAGAATATATTGAATATAGAAAATATTAACTAGCATAAAAGTTTAGTAGATTTTTATATAAAAACTCACTTGTAAAATTTATGAATTTTTCAGAACTAGCAGAAAAGAAAAAAAAAAGACTCAAAGAACTTTAAACTTTGGGCCTAAATATAGCGTGAGAGTGAGAGGGAGGGAGGGAGGGAGGGAGGGAGGGAGGGAGGGGGAGGGAGGGAGGGAGGGAGGGAGGGAGAGAGAGAGAGAGAGAGAGAGAGAGAGAGAGAGAGAGAGAGAGAGCGCATCAGCCATTTGCCTAGCTTGGATCAGAGGTGATGAGAGATCAGCATCCCCACCTTTTTTTTTTTTTTTTTCTGGTGTACTGGGGTTCCTGGAAACCCTTCTACCTCTAGGCTACACTCCCAGACCTATTTTTATATTTTTATTCGGAAACAGGGTCTCTTAAGTCAGCGAGGCTGGCTTCGAATCTGTGCAATCCTCCTGTCTCTGCCTCCCAAACGCAGGAATTACAAGCATGGCCACCACACCCGGCTCAGCACCCCTTTTATAGAGTTTTATTTATTTATTCTTTGTGGTACTGGATATGGAACCCAGGGGCATTGCACCTCTGAGCTACACTCTAGTCCTAATTTTTAGTCTTTTTATTTTTTAAAACGGGGTCTTTTAAGTGGTCATGCAGTATGAGAGAGATAATATCTAGCAGTTGCCTGTACTGAGTCCTAAAAGTTATGTAAGTAATTTTACTTTTGTGAGTGTGAAGACTGAACTCTTCCTTCCTTCCTTCTTTATTTTCTTCTCTTTTCTTTTCTTTTTTCTTTTCTTTCTCGGTACTAGGGATGGAACCCAGGGGGATTCTACCTCCAAGCTACATCCCAAGCCCTATTTTCAAATTTTCTCTTTCTTCTTTTCTTTCTTCTTTCCTTCCTTCCTTCCTTCCTTCCTTCCTTCCTTCCTTCCTTCCTCCCTCCCTCCCTCCCTCCCTTCCTCTCTCTTTCTTTCTTTCTTTCTTTCTTTCTTTCTTTCTTTCTTTCTTTCTTTCTTTCTTTCTTTCTTTCTTTCTTTCTTTCTCTTCCTTTCTTTTTTTTTGGTGGTACTGGGTGGTACTAGGGGTGGAACCCAGAGGCTTTTCTACCTCCAGGCTATACTCCCAGGCCTATTTTATATTTCTCTTTGGAAACAGGGTCTCATTAAATTGTTGAGAGCCTCACTAAGTAACTGAGGCTGCCTTCGAACCTGCGCGATCCTGTCTCTGCCTTCCAAGCCGGGGGTGGGGTGGGGGGTGTGGGGGGATTACTAGCGTGCACCACCACTCCTGGCCTCCATTTTTCATTTTTTGAATAAAGAATCTTTGCAACTCAGGGTCTCACTGAGTTGCAAAGGGCCTCTTTAAGTAGCTGAGGCTATCTGAAAACTGCAATCCTTCTGTCTCAGCCTCCTGAGTGCTGGAATTACAAGCGTGCGTTACCACGTAAACCAAGACCGAACTATTTCTTTCTTTTTTTTTTTTTTTAGCCCAGAAGGCCCAAAATATTTATTTTTTTTTAAATTTTTTTAATTGGTGCATTATATTCATACAACTTATTGGGGTAAAAAAGTTGTATGTACAAACATGTACTCATCGCTGATTTAACCCCGACCCAAATCCCACCCCATTCCCTCCCTGTCCCTCCCTCCCTTGCTTGGCTTAGTGATTGACTTCGATATGTTTAAGTACATTGTGAACTTTAGAGATTTTCCTCTTCCCCCCTCATTTCTCCTCCTTTAGGTTGTCTTGTTTGCTCCTCTTTTCTCCCTAACTCTCACATATTAGGGAAAGCATCTGATTTCTTATTTTTTGTGCCTGACTAATCTCACTTAGCATAATGTCCTCCAGTTCCATCCATTTCCCTGAAAATGATGTAATTGAGGTTTTTTTGATGGCTGAGTAAAATTCCATTGTGTACATATCCCACAGTTTTGTAATCCATTCATCTGTTGATGGACATCTTGGCTGGTTCCATAGTTTGGCTATGGTGAATTGTGCAGCTATGAACATAGGTACACATGCATTAGTTTGGTAGTTTGGTTTCTTTTCTTTTGGGTAGATACCCAACAGTGGTATTGCTGGATCAAATGGTAGATTTGTTCCCATTCTTCTGAGGATTCTCCATACTGTTTTCCAAAGTGGTTGCACTAATTTTCAATCCCACCAACAATGTCTTAGAGTTCCCACTTCTCTACATCCTCGCCAGCATCTGTTGTTGTGTTTTGAATGATGGCCATTCTAGTTGGAGTTAGGTGAAATCTCAGGGTAGTTTTGATTTGCATCTCTCTGATTGCCAGTGATGTTGAGCATATTTTCATGCATTTATTGGCCATTTGAATTTCTTCTTTTGTGAAGTGTCTATTTAGTTCATTTGCCCATTTTGTTATTGGATGCTTTGTTTTCTTAGTGTTGAGTTTCTTGAGTTCTCTGTATATTCTAGATATTAGTCCTCTATCAGTGGTGTAGGTGGCAAAAATCTTCTCCCATTCTGTTGGCTCTCGATTGAGATTCTTGATAGTTTCCTTTGCTGAACAGAAGCTCTTCAGTTTCATGCAATCCCATGTATTGATTCTCCTTTTAATTTGTTGTGCCTTTGGGGTCTTGTTGAGGAAATGTTTGTCTGTGCCTATGTGTTGTAGTGTTGGACCTATGCCCTCTTCAAGGAGCTTCAAAGTCTCTGGTTTAATTTCCAAGTCTTTGATCCATCGTGAGTTGACTTTTGTACAGGGTAAAAAAGTGGGAATAACATCCAATTTTCTGCATATGGTTAACCAGTTTTGCCAACACCATTTGTTGAAGCAAACGAACTATTTCTATAAAGTATTTCTACTTAATTATAAGCCTGAACCTGTTTTTCACCAAATAAAGGGGATTGAACCTGAAGAAATTCTACCTCTAAATTACACCCCAGCCCTATCTTTTATTCTTTATTTTGAAACAGGGTCTCACTGAGTTGCAAAGGGCCTCACTAAGTAGTTGAGGCTGGCTGTGAACCAGGATCCTCCTTTCTCAGCCTTTCAAATGCTGGGATTACAAACATGCGCCACCACGCTTGGCTTTGAATCTGGGTTTTTGGGGTCTTCTAAATAAGTGTTATTTGGAAATAAAGCAATATTTAATTTTGTCAAAAATACACACATGTCAAACTTCCGGGAAGATGGCGACCGAGAAAAGCGGGGCTTAAGAGCTCCGCTAACAACCAATCTCCATTACCACAAAATCAGCGCCTTTCATAGCCAGAAAACACCATCACCAGAGAAACAAAAAAATCACCAGGCTCCAGAGAGAAAGCGGACTGAGAACAGAGATCAGAGCCACAGAGGAGATAACCGGCCTCACGCCCGAGGACGCGGCAGCAGCGCCATACTGCTGGCGGCAGCGGCGAATTCACTGGACGGCCACAGCAAACCGAGGTGAGCCGCTGCGGAACAGCCAGGCGGGATCTTTTGGCGCAGGGAGGATCTAAAGCTCCCAGTGGCTGAGCTCAGCACACACTGCAGGGACTCAGAGTGGAACTCAAAATCAGAGAAGAAAAAATACGCCAGCCTCACGGCCAAGGGCATGGCAGCGGCGCCATATTGCCACCAGCGGCAGCAGCAGTGAATTCACTGAGTCCAGTACAGCTACATCTGCGTACTCAAGAACAGTGAGTCAAATTGTGGGCCACAGAGGAGAAATCCCAGTACTGTACTCCCTGGGACTTGACCCAGTGGGGGCGTGGCAGTGGCAGAGATATCACACCATAGGAGAACGCCCAACCTGGAACCCGCCCATAGTCTAAAGCAGTCTCTATCGACTCCCTGGGTCTGAGACTCTGTGATACAACCCAGTAAAGGAGTAGTGGGGTCAGAGATACTACAGACTCGAGATCCAGAGCACCTTAAGCGAAGTCATAGTGACCCAAGGGAAGAACCCAGAGAAGGCACAAACTTCCGAAATCATGGGAAAGAGGAATAACACTGGAGCAATGAATGCCCACAACCCCACAACATCAGAACCCGATAAAACAGAAAATCAGAGATTTCTAGAAGATCAAATCAGGAAAATAACTGTAGAAATAATAGAGGTGCTTTGAAAAGAACTCAGAGAGAGCCAAAAAGAGATAAAGGATGCAATTAATGAAGTAAAGGCCTCAATTCAAAGCATGAACAACCGATTAGACCACATGGAGAACAGAATCTCACTCTTAGAAGATGATCATTCCAAAAATGAACTCATAGTTTCTCATCTAGAAAAAAAAATCCGACAGCAGGAATCTGACATTGAAGAAATATGGGCCCATTTTAAGAGAGCTAACCTAAGAATAATTGGAATAGAGGAGGGAAAAGAAGGTGAAACCAAAGGGATCAACAATCTCTTCAAGGAAGTAATAGCAGAAAATTTTCCAAACATAGAGCAAGAGGTCGATACACAGGTCGAGGAAACTTATAGAACTCCCTTTAGACAGGATCAGAGAAGAGGATCCCCACGCCACATAATTGTCAAAATGACCAATGTGGAAGCCAAGCAGAGAATCTTAAAGGCAACAAAAACAAAGGGCCAAGTGACATTCAGAGGCAAACCAATTAGAATCACTCCAGACTTCCCAAACCAAGTCATGAGAGCCAGAAGGGCTTGGAGTAACATATTCCAAACTCTGAAAGAAAACAACTTCCAGCCAAAAATTTCCTACCCAGCAAAACTTTCTATCAAATTAGATGGAGAAATAAAAAGCTTCCATGACAAACAGAAACTGAAGGAATTTATGTCTTCAAAACCAGCACTAGAGAAAATACTCAAAGAGATTAACTACAAAGAAGAAATAGGTAACACACACCAGAACTAGAGAAACAAGATTTTCCATCCAACAGACAACTAAGATTGGTTATCTGTGGAGATTCATTATTTATGGTAGTCTTTTACCTATCTCTAAATTGTATTGTTTGCCTTTATTGTTGTTAATTTCTAGGATTTCTAGTTGGAATATTAATATACCTTCAGATATAGCATTTGGAAATATTTTATCCCATTCTATTAGTAACTGTTAACTCTGTTTACATTGTCTTTGGATATACAATTTTTTTTTATTTTTTTAGGGAGTTTGTATACTCCTCTGTTGCCTGTGCCATTGAAATCATAACCAAGAAATCACTGCCAATTTCAATGTTGTGATGTTTAATGACCCAGATTTTCTCCTAAAAGTTTATAGTCTTAAGATTTATATTTAGGTCTATTATCTATTTTGAGTTAATATTTTTATATGGTGTTAGGTAAGGGTCCAATTTTAATCTTTTCCATGTAATTATTATTTTTAACAATATTTAGTTAAAAGATTAATATTTCTACCACCAAATGTTCGTGGAAACCTTGTCAAAAATAACTTGGCAATATAGGGAAGAATTTAGCTCTAGGCTTTTATTTAACTCCAATGGTTTATATATCTGCCTTTAGAATAGTACTATACTGTTTCAATTATTGTAGCTTTATATAGTTTGAAATCAGAAAATATATATGTTCTAGCTTTGTTCTTTGTCAAGATCGTTTTGGGTACCTAGAGTCCATATTCCATATTAGGATAAATTTTTTTCTGAAAAATAAATATATAAATATATGATAGTTTCACCTAAAAAATAGAAAAAAAATATTCTCTGGTAAGAAAGAAAGCAAAAAGAAATATTGAAATGTTATCTTTAAGTCATCAAAAGCTTGGTATCAGACAAATGAAACTGTTATGTGAGATTATCATTTTTAATTTTAGATAAATTGCCATAATACTAGATGTCAACTACTAAGCCAAGCATGGGAGGGAGGGATAGGGAGAGAATTGGGTAGGGATTGGGTGGGGGCTGACTGGGAAAAGTGTTAATGTATGTCTACAAATTATGTATCCTACTATGATGTATGAATACAGTGCACCAATAAAAAAATAAATAAATAATTTAAAAAAATAAAGTAGGGCTATGGGTACAGCACAGAAGTAGAATGTCTGTGGGTTCAACCCTCCCCCAAAATGAGCATGATGTATTTGACTATAAATACAGCATTATCAAGTATATAGCTGGCAGGAGAAACTTTCCATCTTGACTAGATTATCTGCTTTTGCACACCTGATGATCTTACTAGATGGGTGGCTCTCTTTTTCTGAGTCATCTCAGCTGATTCCACTCACCCATTTGTGGTCAAGTAGTAGGTGGATTGGCTGCAGGATGTTGTGGGATGGCCCACCCACTGTCACATGACTATTGGTTGGCTGGCCATCAGCTGAGGCAACAAGGATGCTTAGGCCACATGTCTTTATCTTCTAGGAAGCTTTCTTGGGATTCTTCATAAGGCAGTCATAATTCCAAGACCTAATTTGTAAATACTCTTCAAATTTCTGCTTGCTTCATCTATGGCTTCCTTTAAGAATTTTTTTAAAAACCTCCTAACATTTAAACTTTGCTCTGCCCCACCTGGAACTGCTGCCCTGAGTCTCCACCCAGATCCAACAGGTGCATCGTTGTAATTAGGAACAAGAATACAACACTAAAGGATTTCTAATGATGGAGCTGACTTTTTTTTTTTGTGTGGTACTGGGGTTCCTGGAAGCCCTTCTACCTCCAAGCTACGCTCCCAGACCTATTTTATACTTTTTTTTTAAAATTTGGAAACAGGGTCTCTTAAGCCAGCACGGCTGGCTTCAAATCTGTGTGATCATCCTGTCTCCAACTCCCAAGCGCAGGGATTACAAATTTGTGCCACCATGCCCGGCATGGAGCTGACTTTTAAAACATAAATCAGCTTTCATTATTCCTGTTTAATGTCAGAATACATAATTTGCACACATATATAGTTATTTTGTAATAAAGGTTTTTTTTAAGGCTGAACCCAAGGACATTCTACCTCTAAACTACACCCCCATCCCTATTTTAGTTTTTATTGGAAACAGGGTCTTGCTAAGTTGCTGAGGCTGGGCTCTAACTTGCAATCCTCCCACCTCAGCCTCCCAAGTACTGGGGCTATAGGTGTATACTATCAGTCCTGGGTAGTAAAAGTACTTTTAATTAAAATAAGATGATGTTTTCATGTCTTTAAACCTGTTTTATATAGTTTGCAACCTAAATCTACACCAAATTTGCTGATACAGCCAAACTTGTAGTAATTGAGTTATAAGTTGATATTCATGGTCTTGTAGGCAAAGCTAAGTTCATAGGTAGGACTAGTAAATACTCATTATCTTCTAAGGGAAATTACAGAGACAGCTTAAGACTTGTATGCTGTGTTGTCATGGCAACAGCTCTCCAGGTCTTCCCATCAACAGGATCCTTTATATCCTTTACTGAGACTAAGTGTTGACTGCAGCCACAAGCCACGGGTCAGCTTGTAAATGATATCTCTCTTGAGGGTTAATCAAACATTAGGGAGAGCCTACAGTAATGGCAAGCCAGATAAAGCTGACATTTCCTATTCTATATGGAACACTGATGGTAGCATGCCTGTCTTTACTTAATTACTTTTGTGAGCAGAAAAAATTTAATTCCCACAGTTGACCTAGAATGTTTGACATTCCTCCTCTTCCTCCTCCTCCTCCTCCTCCTCCTCCTCCTCTTCCTCCTCCTCCTCCTCCTCTTCCTCCTCTTTCTTTGACTTCTTGTACTAGAGATTGAACCCAGGGGCATTCTACTTCTGAGCTACACCCCTGGTCTCTTTTTAAATTTTTTTAAACAGGGTCTTGCTAAGTTGCTGAGAATCTACGTTGCTGAAGCTGGCCTCAAGCCTATGATCCTTCTATCTCAGCCTCCCAAGTACTGAAATTATAGGCATGTGCCCCAGTGCCCAGGTTGTGTTATTACTTTTTTTTATTGAAAAATTTTTAATTTATATTGTAAAACACATGTAACAAAAATCTACCATTCCAATTGCTTTTGTGTATACAATGCAGTGGCATTAAGTATATTCATGCTATTGTACAACTGTCACCACTACCCACTTCAGAACTACTTCATCTCCCCACACTGAAGCTAAGTATCCAGTAAACAATAACTTCCCATTACCTTTCCTTTTAGGAAGGAGGGAGAAATCCTCAATCAAAAGGCTGGAATATTTCCACTTTACAATTTAGAAACAGTGATTGAACACAGTCATTTGTTGAAATGCTGCTGGCATTAGCAACACATACTATCATAGGTATATTTGTTGATATTTCAGAGCTGTTATATATTTTGGATTTTTAAAAATTTTTTATTGGTGCACTGTTTTCATACATCATAGTGGGATACAAAAACACTTTTGTAGACATACATGCACACATCACCCAGTCAGCCCCCACCCGATCCCCACCCCATTCCCTCCCCATCCCTCCTTCCCATGCTTGGCTTAGTGGTTGACATCTAGTATTATAGCAATTTATCCAAAATTAAAAATGATAATTTCACATAACAGTTTCATTTGTCTGATACCAAGCTTTTGATAACTTAAAGATAACATTTCAATATTTCTTTTTGCTTTCTTTCTTACCAGAGAATATTTTTTCTTTTTTTAGGTGAAACAATCATATATTTATATATTTATTTTTCAGAAAAAAAATCTATCCTAATATGTAATATGGACTCTAGATACCCACAACGATCTTGAAAAAGAACAAAGCTAGAAGATATATATTTTCTGATTTCAAACCATATAAAGCTACAATAATTGAAACAGTATAGTACTATTCTAAAGGCAGATATATAAATCATTGGAGTTAAGTAAAAGCCTAGAGCTAAATTCTTCCCTATATTGTCAAGTTATTTTTGACAAGGTTTCCACGAACATTTGGTGGAGGAAATAATAATCTTTTAACTAAATATTGTTGAAAAATAATAATTACATGAAAAAGAATAAAATTGGACCCTTACCTAATCCCATATACAAATATTAACTCAAAATAGATAAAAGACCTAAATATAAATCTTAAGACTATAAACTTTTAGGAGAAAATCTGGGTCATAAAACCTCACAACATTGAAATTGGCAGTGATTTCTTGGATATGATTTCAATGGCACAGGCAACAGAAGAGTATACAAACTCCTTAAAAAATAAAAAAAAATTGTATATCCAAAGACAATGTAAACAGAGTTAAAAGTTACTGATAGAATGGGATAAAATATTTCCAAATGCTATATCTGAAGGTATATTAATATTCCAACTAGAAATCCTAAAAATTAACAACAATAAAAGCAAACAATACAATTTAGAGATAGGTAAAAGACTTACATAAATAATGAATCTCCACGGATAAGCAATCTTAGTTGTCTATTGGATGGAAAATCTTGTTTCTCTGGTTCTGGTGTGAGTTACGTATTTCTTCTTTGTAGTTAATCTCTTTGAGTATTTTCTCTAGTGCTGGTTCTGAAGACATAAATTCCTTCAGTTTCTGTTTGTCATGGAAGCTTTTTATTTCTCCATCTAATTTGATAGAAAGTTTTGCTGGGTAGGATATTTTTGGCTGGAAGTTGTTTTCTTTCAGAGTTTGGAATATGTTACTCCAAGCCCTTCTGGCTCTCATGACTTGGTTTGGGAAGTCTGGAGTGATTCTAATTGGTTTGCCTCTGAATGTCACTTGGCCCTTTGTTTTTGTTGCCTTTAAGATTCTCTGCTTGGCTTCCATGTTGGTCATTTTGACGATTATGTGGCGTGGGGATCCTCTTCTCCGATCCTGTCTAAAGGGAGTTCTATAAGTTTCCTGGACCTGTGTATCAACCTCTTGCTGTATGGAAAATTTTCTGCTATTACTTCCTTGAAGAGATTGTTGATCCCTTTGGTTTCACCTTCTTTTCCCTCCTCTATTCCAATTATTCTTAGGTTAGCTCTCTTAAAATGGGCCCATATTTCTTCAATGTCAGATTCCTGCTGTCGGATATTTTTTTCTAGATTAGAAACTATGCATTCATTTTTGGATTGATCATTTTCTAAGAGCAAGATTCTATTCTCCATGTGGTCTAATCGGTTGTTTGTACTTTGAATTGAGGCCTTTACTTCATTAATTGCATCCTTTATCTCTTTTTGGCTCTCTCTAAATTCTTTTCGAAACACCTCTATTATTTCTACAGTTATTTTCCTGATTTGATCTTTTAGAAATCTCTGAATTTCTGTTTTATCGGGTTCTGATGTTGTGGGGTTGTGGGCATTCATTGCTCCATTGTTATTACACTTTCCCATGTTTTCGGAAGTTTGTGCCTTCTCTGGGTTCTTCCCTTGAGTCACTATGACTTCACTTAAGGTGCTCTGGATCTCGAGTCTGTGGTATCTCAGTCACCACTACTCCTTAACTGGGTTGTATCACAGAGTCTCAGACCCAGGGAGTCATTCGAGGCTGCTTTAGACCATGGGGGGTGCCAGGTTGTGCATTCTCCTATGATATGATATCTCTGCCACCGCCACTCCCCCACTGGGTCAAGTCCCTGGGAGTCAGTACTGGGATTTCTCCTCTGTGGCCTGCAATTTGACTCACTGTTGTTGAGTACGCATATGGAGCTGTAGTGGACTCGGTGAATTCGCTGCTGCTGCCGCTGGTGGCAATATGGTGCCGCTGCCATGCCCTCGGCCGTGAGGCTGGCGTATATCTTCTCTGGTTTTGAGCTCCGCTCTGAGTCCCTCGGCTCGCTGTCCGCCGCTCCTCTCTGGTGGGCTGTTGAGTGTGTTGGTCTGTAGCCTTAGCCGTCCGGTGAACTCGCTGCTGCCGCGTCCCCAGGCATGAGGCCGGCGTATCTCCTCTGTGGCTCTGAGTTCCATTCTGAGTCCCCCTCCTCTCTGGAGCCTGGTGATTTTTTTGTTTCTCTGGTGATGGTGTTTTCTGGCTATGAAAGGCGCTGATTTTGTGGTAATGGAGATTGGTTGTTAGCGGGGCTCTTAAGCCCCACTTTTCTTAGTCGCCATCATCCCGGAAGTCTGTTATTACTTTTAAGAGAAATCCAAGTCTTAAGTTTACAGAGAACAGCCATTGTTGGAGTGGTTATTAATAAACAGTGAAAGGAAAGAATAGTGAATCCAGGAGGATAAAAAGAGTCACACACCATGCAGAACAATGCTCTGCATAACATATTAGAAGAGACTGGCCTGCCATCAAGAAAGTGACATGAAACACTGCCCTGCAAACTGAAACCTTTATAACCCCTCCCCCAAAGGCACAATTTGGACAGAATTCTCTCTCATTCTCCCAGATTTTGAGGCATAAACACATTTAAAACAAAACCAAATTCTACATTTTAGGCAAAAGGTAGACCCAAAGAATAAGATTTCCCTGTACTCAAAATATGAGAATGATGTCAGCATCTTTTAGAGTCTGAAAAATCTATATTGTAGGGACCATTTATCTTACCAAGAATTAAATGTAAATCTTAGTATTCAGTTTATCTTTTGCAGGGTATGGTGGCACATGCCTGTAATCTCAGTACTTGGATGGCTGAGACAGGAGGATCGCAGGTTCACAGCCAGCCCCCGCTACTTAGTGAAGCCTTTGGCAACTTAGTGAGACCCTGTTTCAAAAGAAAAGAGTAGCTGGGTGTGGTGGTGCACTCTTGTAATCCCTGTGCTTGGGAGGTGGAGACACCTCTCAAGGAAGATCGTGCAGGTTCAAAGCCAGCCTCTCTCGTTTAAGAGACCCTGTTTCCAAATAAAAATATAAAATAGGTCTGGGAGTGTAGCTCGGAGGTAGATGGCTTCCATCCCCAGTACCACCAAAAAAAAAAAAAAAAAAAAAAGAGTAAAAACCATGGCTGGGTGTGTAGCTCAGAGGTTGAATGTCCCTGGGTTCAATCCCCAGTGCCACAAAACAAAAACAGTTTGCCTTTTACTTAGAAATAATTCAGGAGCCGGGCGTGGTGGCGCACGCTTGTAATCCCTGCGCTTGGGAGGCTGAGACAGGAGGGTCACACAGGTTCGAAACCAGCCTCAGCTTAGTGAAGCTTTCAGAAACTTAGTGAGACCCTGTTTCCAAATAATATATATTAAAAAAAGGTCTGGGAGTATAGCCTGGAGGTAGAAAGCCTCTGGGTTCCACCCCCAGTACCACAAAAAAAATTAAAAAAAAAAATAATTCAGAGTTGACTTTCCTCTCATGAGTTTGCTGAAAGTACAAGGAATGATCACAATAATTTAGGCAAGAGGTTTGATTATTCTCCATCATTTAACAGTGTCTCTTACTAGAAAAGAACTGCTATAAGTGTTAACCAAACTCAGCCTAGTTCACAGTGGGCTTGGCCACACAGCCAGTAACCTGCCTTGCACTGCCCTCTTCCTGCCATTCACATCCAGCCAGATCAAGAAAGAACTGTGAGCTGGTGCTCAGGAAACTCATCATTGGAAAAATTTTAATATAGACTTAGAGTAGTGCTATTAAATTTATGTCAGTTTTCATAGAGTGATAATGAATTCAAAAACATTTTATAGAAAACTAGAGATGCCCAGGAATGATGCACAATGTAGTGAAAAGAAGTTTATGAAATCACTGGCTTATGAGCTTCTTGCAGCAAAAAGACTAGTTATTTTTTTTTGTGTGTGTGTTTTGTTTTGTTTTGTTGGCACTGGGTATTGAACCAAGGAGCCTATCTCTGAGCCACAACTCCAGCCATTTCCATTTTAATTTGGAAAGAGTTGCTGAATTTGGCCTCGAACCTACAATCTTCCTGTCTTGCCTCCTAATTACAAATACTGGAATTACAGACATGTACCACCATGCCTGGCTTCTTATTTCTCTTTACTCCCTAGTACTTAGTTTAAGTACTAAGATACAGAGCTAATAAACTATTCTATAAATGGTTAATGGGCTGTGAATAACAGTTAACTAGTTAAATCATATGTTGATTTATTAACAATTTTATTTAATATTTATGTTCTTTTTTATGGTACTGGGGTTCCTGGAAGCCCTTCTACCTCCAGACTACATTCCCAGACCTATTTTATATATACATATTTAATTTGGAAACAGGGTCTCTTAAGCCAACGAGGCTGGCTCCGAACCAGCGCAATGCTCCTGTCTTCACCTCCCAAGCTTGGGGATTACAAGCGTGCACCACCACACCTGGCAATATTGATGTTCTTGTTATTGAGTTTATTACTATTTTTCAACAGATTAGTAGTATTAATTTAATATGTTCATTTAATCACTAATGATTCAGCATTTTCACCACAAAATTATAACTGTAAGGTGTGTGTACATCTCTGCATCATGCCTAATAACTTTGAGTAGAGCCCTGTGATGAGAAAATGTTAAGAATTCTCCTTTTTGCTTTGAAGACTATCCACTCCGCTCTCACCTGCCTTGCCTCTTCATCTCCTGCTGTTCTCCATGAACCTTTTCTGCAATCAATCTAGCAAACTAGGCATTCCTAAAATCAGTGTTTGCTCCCTTCATGCCTTTGCTAAGTTGGTTTTCTCCTGCTTGGAGAGATCTTCCTCTTTCTTCTGCCCCCTCTACATTTGTGCCTTACAGTGCCCCTCACAGCCCCGTCCCCACCTCCTTTCTAATACAGTCCTGGGCCAGCCCTGTGGATGGGGGATTCTTCCTTTAACTCTTATGAGATTTGGCAGGTAGCATTTCTATAGAGTTGATAAAGTTTTCCTTGATTTACACCACCTGGATTTTGGTGTTCTAAGGGTAGAAATTCTGTTTTTGTTTTGTTGTACAGGGTCTTAAATCCAGGGGCATGCTATCTCTGGAATATTTTATTCCCCGTCCCTATTTTATTTTTATTTTTCATTTTTTTGAAATAGAGTCTCACTAAGTTGCTGAGGCTGGCCTTGAACCTGTTCTCAGCCTTCCAAGTACTGGGATCACAAGTGTGCACCACTACACCCAGGTGTATCTTAGATAGCTTTTTTTCTCTCGCATTGCCTTGGACATAATGAGCACTGACATAAAATCTGGAGTAGATTTTTATGTTTTATTTATTTATTTTTGTGGTACTAAGGATTGAATACAAGTAGGATGATAATTCCTCAAGGCCAAGTACAATTCCCAGTAACCCTGACACACACACACACACACACACACACACACACACACACACACACACAGCTCCTCTTCTTCTTCTTCTTCTTCTTCTTCTTCTTCTTCTTCTTCTTCTTCTTCTTCTCCTTCTCCTTCTCCTTCTCCTTCTCCTTCTTCTTCTTTTGGTGGTACTGGGATTCCTGGAAGCCCTTCTACCTCCGGGCTACACTCCCAGACCTATTTTTACATTTTTATTTGGAAACAGGGTCTCCTAAGCCAGCGCACGCGGCTGGCTTCGAAGCTGCGCGATCCTCCTGTCTCTGCCTCCCAAGCGCGGGGATTACAAGCGTGCTCCACCACGCCCGGCTCAGAGCTCTTCTATATAGAAGAATGAAGTACATGCTAGAGGCACTAGTGATGTACAGAAAGCACACAAAAGAAAGGCTAATTCTGACAATGGATTAAAAAGACCCCATGAAGGCTCAATTATTCAAAGTTGGTTTGAAGAAGACAGGATTTTGAGCTGGGCGTGGTGGCACATGCTTGTAATCCCAGTGCTTGGGAGGCGGAGACAGGAGGATCATGCAAGTTTGAAGCCAGCCTCTCTGGTTTAAGAGACCCTGTTTCCAAATAAAAATACAAAAAATAGGTGTCTGGGTGTGTAGCCCAGAGGTAGAAGGGTTTCTAGGAACCCCAGTACCATCAAAGAAAAAAAAAAAAAAGACAGAATTTTTTTTTTTTTTTTTTTTTGCAGTATTAGGAGTGAAATGTTGGACCTGACGGCCCCCAGGAAGCACGCCTCCCCCCACCCCAGAAATCACGCCTCCCCCCACCCCAGAAATCACTCACAGGCAGAAGTCGATGCAATTTGCAAGAGGTTTTATTGTATCCAGCACTGGGGTCACCTCGAAAGTTGAGGAATCGTCCCTTAGCAACAGATGTTTGCAGCTTTTATACACTTGAACTACAGAGGTGCGGTTAACATTAGGTGTTTTACTATCATTGGTTCTTATTTCTAACCTGTGTCAGGATTGGGCGGTTTGGCCAGAGATATCATTTTTTAGCTCTAATGACAGTTTGTGGTAACCAAGGTCCTGTTACTCTGGTGAGTGGAAAGTCCCTGAATTGTTACTTTTGTCTCCTAACAACGGTTGGTGCGGAGCTAGTTCCTGCAACACAGGGAAATAAAGTCCCAGCAATGAAAAGTCCCAGTACCTGCAAACAGGGGCACTGGGGTGGAAAGTTCCGAATGCCGGGACGGTTGGGGTACTGGGGTCCCACAGAAACCCAGGGGCATTGTACCTCTGAGTGATACTCTCAGCCCTATTTTTTATCCTTTATTTTGGAACAGGTTCTCACTTATTGCAAAGGGCCTTACTAAGTAGGAACTAAGGCTGTCCTTGAACCGCAATCCTCCTGTCTCAGCCTCCCAAATGCTGAGATTACAAGTGTGTGTGCTACCATACCTGGCTGACAGAAAAAATTTAAAAGGTAGAGAAAGAAGGGTATGATGTAAAATAAATAAATTTTTACTTTATTATTTTATATTTCTGGCACTAGAGATTCAACCCAGGGCCTCAAGCATACTAAACATGTTCTATGACTAGTCATATCCCAAGCTATTAAATCAGTCAATCAGTTAATTAATTAATTAATTAATTTGGTACCAGGGAGCATTCTATCTCCAAGTTACATGACCAGCCCTTTTTTTTTTTTTTTTTTTTTTTTGTGGTACTAGGGGTGGGACCCAGAGGCTTTCTACCTCCGGCTATATACCCCAGACCTATTTTATATTTTATTTGGAAACAGTGTCTCACTAAGTTGCTGAGAGCCTCACTAAGTAGCTGAGGCAGCTTCGAACCTGCGTGATCCTCCTGTCTCAGCCTCCCAAGCGTGGGGATTACAATCGTGCGCCACCACGCCTGGCTACCAGCCCTATTTTTTATTCTTTGTTTTGAAACAGGGTCTCACTAAGTTGTGGAGGGCCTCACTAAATATCTGAGGCTGGCTGTGAACCTGCAATCCTCCTGTCTCTGCCTCCCAAGTACTAGGATTATAAGCATGTGCTATCATGCCCAGCTTATATTTTAATTTTTAAAACTTATTTACTAACTTATTTTACAGTGAACTCAGTGGCGCTCTATCACTGAGCTATATCCCTAGCTGTTTTTTTTTTTTTTAATTTGGAGATAGAGTCTAAGTTGTCCAGGCTGGCCTTGAATTTGTAATCCTTCAGCCTCCTGAGTAGCTGGATCAGGTGTGTGCACTATGCCCAGCCAGCCTATTTTATTTATGAGTAATCTTTTATAGTTATTTTTACCAAGAAAAATCATTGACACAAAATATAATGGCTCCTTCTGCCTTCAATTCTTTCTTATTAAAAAAATCACATTTTTCAGCATCCCTGACCATGTTATTTAAAATTGCAGCTCAGCTGGGCCCAGGCTTCACACCTGTAATCACAGGACTTGGGACGCTGAGATAGAGAGTTCACAGGTTCACAACCAGGATCAGCAATTTAGTGAGGCTCTCAACAACTTACTGAGACCCTGTTTCCTAATAAAAATAAACAATAGAGCTTGAGGTGTAGCTCAGAGGTAGAATGCCCCTGGGTTCAATCCCCAGCACCACACACAAACAAAAAACAAAGATGGGCATGGTGGGACATGCTCTGTCATCTCAGTACTTAGGAGGCAGAGACAGGAGGATTGCAAGTTTGATACCAGCCTAAGCAACTTAGTGAGAGCCTCTCTCAAAATCTAAAGAAATAAAATAGGGCTGGGAGTGTAATTCAGAGGTAGAATGCCCTTGGGTTCAGTCCTTAATGCCATAAAATAAAAAACAAACAAAACAAGAAATAACCACAAAATAAAAACAAAACAAACAAGACTGCAGAGCTGGCTCCACCGCTGGTCCCTCACTCTTCACATGCTTTCTTCATTCTTCCCTCCTAACACCTGCTTACAGTGTCACCACATTTCCTATGTGTATGATTTGTCATCTCTTTTTAACTGGAACATGATCTCCATTAAGACAAGGATTTTGATCTGTCTGTTTATATTCCAAAAGAGCCTTACATGTTGCAGGGATAATAAATAGTCACTGAATAAATGAAGGAAATAAAGTGATCTTGCCCGCACTACTGTCCCCCAAATCCCAACCTATTCCTCAGAAGCCCCTGCTTAAAAAACAAAACACAAAAAAACCTTAGTGTTTTTTTTTTTTTTTTTTTTTTTTTTTTTTTTTTTTTTGGTGGTACTGGGGTTCCTGGAAGCCCTTCTACCTCCGGGCTACACTCCCAGACCTATTTTTACATTTTTATTTGGAAACAGGGTCTCCTAAGCCTGCGCGCGGGGCTGGCTTCGAACCTGCGCGATCCTCCTGTTTCTGCCTCCCAAGCACGGGGATTACAAGCGTGCGCCACCACGCCCGGCTTAGTGTTTTATTTTGGAAAATTTTAACCATACATAAAAGTAGAGAGAAAAGTACAGTGAGTACTATGAACTCGCCATCCAGCTTCCACAATTCTTAAGGTGTGACCAGTCTTTTTTAATCTCTTCTATATTTGGGGGAAAGGAAGGGTTAATGCCTTATTTTATTTTATCTAGAACTATTTTACTACACCTCTAATTACAAAATATATTTAAAATCAAATTACCATCCCATTATTAGACCTAACAAAGTCAATGATTTCTTTTTTTCTTTTTTGGTACCAGGAATTGAAACCAGAGGCATTTTACCTCTGAGTTTTGCTCACAACCCTGTTTTATATTTTATTTTGAAACAAGGTCTAAGTTGGTGAGACTGGATCCTCATCTCAGCTTCCCAAATACTGCGATTACATGTGTGTGCCACCATGCCCAGAAAAGTTTACAATTATTTTTTGTGGTGCTGTGGATTGAACCCAGGGACATTCTACCTCTGAGTTATACCCCTAGCCCGATATTTTATTCTTTATTTTGAAACAGGGTCTCACTAAGTTTTGGAGGGCCTCACTAAGTAGCTGAGGCTGACTGTGAACCCAGATCCTCTTGTGTCAGCCTCCGAAGTACTGGGATTACAAGCCTGTGCCACATTGCCTTGATCAAAATTTAAATTTTTTTTTTTTGTGTGTGGGTCTGGGAATGGAACCCAGGGGCATTCGACCTTCAAGCTACACCCTCTGCCCTATTTTTTATTCTTTATTTTGAAACAGGTCTAAGTTACAGAGGGCCTCACTAAGTAGCTGAGGCTGTCTGTGAACTGTGATCCTTCAGTCTCAGCATCCCAAATGCTGGGGTTACAATTGTGTGCCTCCACACCCGGCTAAAATTTACAGTTTTTAACATCATTTTATATCCACTTCATGATGAAATTTTTCTGGTTGCCTAAAAATTATTCAAACACAGAATCCTAAATGATATCCCCACATTGAATTTGTTTTATAAAAGAAATGTTATTTCTTCTATAATTCATTTTCTTCTGTGCCATGGGTTTGTTAAAGAAATGAGGTCAGTCACCCCACGAAACGTCCTACATTCTGAATTTGACTGATTACTCTCCCATAGTGTCCTTCAATTTGCTCTCCAGAGGCAACTTCTGTTAACAGTTTCTGCTTTTAGCCCTGCTTGTGATTGCTTTGACATCTTCAGATGCGTGGCTTCTTGATTTAGATCATGATAGATGCGAATCTAGCTTCATGCCCTATCTTTCTCCTTTGGATAAAATTTTGACACTCATCTCTCTTCCATATGTCAGAGAGCAGCTCCTCTTTCTTTCTTTCTTTCTTTCTTTCTTTCTTTCTTTCTTTCTTTCTTTCTTTCTTTCTTTCTTTCCTTCTTTCTTTCTTTTTTGTGCTGAGGATTGAACCTAAGTCTTTGTATACCCTCGGCAGGCCCCACGCCGCTGAAGCAGAGCCGTGGCCTAGGAGTATCTCTGCCGAAGGCACTTGTGCTAGGATGGTTCCCTGCCTTACCTTGTCTTCCTCTTGATAGTCTTTTTCCTTCTTATTTTTTAAATTGACAAATAAAAATTATATATATTTATGGGGCAAGCATGATGTTTTGAAATATGTATACATTGAAGAATGGCTAAAACCAATTAACATGTGCATTACTGCACGTGTGTGTGTTGCACACTTAGATTCTACACTCTTAGCAATTTTCTAGAATACAATATGTTGTTATTAACTACAGCCACCATGTTGCAAAATAGCTTTTTTTTTTCAGTACTGGGAATGAAACTCAGGGGAATTCTACCTCCAAGCTACCCTTCCAGCCCTATTTTTTTATTATTTATTTTGAAACAGGGTCTCACTGAGTTTCAAAGGCCTTACTAAGTATTAGCTGAGGCTGTCCTCGAACCATGATCTTCCTGTATCAGTCTCCCAAGTGCTGGGTTTACAAGCATGTGCCACAACACCTGGCTGAGTGCAATAGAACTTTTGAATTTATTTCTTCTAACTGAAATTTCATGTCCTTTGACCAACACTTCCTCAATACCTAACTCTAGCCCATATATATATATATATATATATATATATATATATATATATATATATATATATGTGATTATATATATGTGAGGTCATGCAATATTTGTCTTTCTGTGTCTGGCTTTTTTCACTTAACATAATGTCAAAATGACAACATTTTCTCATTTTTAAAGGTTGAGTAATATTCCATTGAAATATATATATATATATGTATGTATATTGATACACTACTTTTCTAATCCACTTATCCTCTGATAGACACTGATAGGTTGTTTCCCTATCTTGGCTATTGTGAATAAAGCTACAATGTATGAAATTGCATATATCTCTTTGATCTATTGATTTCATTTTCTTTGGATACTTATCCAGTAGTGGGATTGCTGAATCATATGCTACTTTGCCGTGACAGTTGTTTTATTTATATCCTTGTCCATTTATTTTTCCCTCAGGAGAAATTTATAACATTAGAATTGCAAGGTAAAGTATGTGCAGTCATTTCTCTCTCTCTTCTTCCTCCCTCCCTCCCCTCCCTCCCTTCCTCCCTCTTCCTCCCTTCCTCCTACCTTCCTTCCTTTTTTTTTTTTTTTTTTGTACTAGGGATGGAACCCAGGGGCATTCTACCTTTGAGCTATAACCCCAGCCTTATTTTTTAATTTTTTATTTCAAACAAAGTTTCACTAAGTTGGGGAGGGCCTCACTAGGTAGCTGAGGCTGACTGTAAACCTTCTATCCTCCTGCCTCAGTCTCCCAAGTACTGGGATTACAAGCATGTGCCACCACACCTGGCTTCTACTTTATTTTTTAGAACAGTTTTAAGTTAACAGAAAAATTGAGTAGAAAGTATAGAGAGTTCTCATATATAGCCTTCAAAGCTTCCCCTATTACTAATGTCTTGTATTAATGTGATACATTTATGTATGTATGTATGTATGTATGTATGTATGTATGTATGTATTTTTGGTACTGGGGATTGAACCCAGGAGCACTCTACCTTGGAGCTACACCCCCAGATCTTTTTACTCTGTGTGTGTGTGTGTGTGTATTCCTGGAGATTGAATAGAAGGGGATGGAGTTCTAACTTTCAGCTACACCCCCAATCTATTTAATTTTTAATTTTTAATTTTAAAACAGTCTTGCTAAGTTACCACATGCTGGCTAGAAACTTATGTTTTCCTGTCTCAGCCTCTCAAGTACTGGGATTACAAGTATGCACCACCAAGCCAAGAAAACGTGTTTTTTAAGGCTTTTGAGGCCTTAAATTAATTAATTAATTTACAAAATGTTTGAAATAGCAGAAGTGTGTGAGAGTCTCTGTTTTAGCATGTTATCAATAACACAAGGTAGTGTAATTTTTATTTTAGGGAAGCTGATATCTCATAAATATTTGGACAAATGATAATAAAATATTAATGTATTTAGACTACACAACGACATTGGTTACAATGACAGAGACTTATTAGAAACCGGCATAATAAAAAAGGGGGGGGCATTTATTGATTCATGCACCAGGACGCTGGCTTCAAAGTTGATTTGATTCAAGAACTCAAATGATGTCAGAGATTATCCTGCTCCTTATTCCTCTTCTATTGCAGACAGGATCTCTCCATTCCCACCCTCAAGGAGGGAGGTACATTGCAGCTAGTTCTAGGCCTCAGCCAAAGAGGTCTAGAGAAAAGAGAAATCTTTGCTCTTTGATTTAATCCTATATTCATCAGAGCTAATTTGAATGCCATGATAAAAACCCAACTTAAGTTTAAACGTGAATATACTGGCTCATGCAACTGAAAGGTTTGTAGGATGGCCCTTGTTTTAGGAAGCGCTAGATTGCCATCAAAACTTGCTTTTTATCTTTGGTGTCACTCTTCTCCCGTTTGGCTTCACTGCTGGGCAAAATTTTTCTGCCCACTAGCAAATATTTTCCAGCAGTTCAGGCCTAAATGCCTCAGTGTCTCATGAGTCTCAAAGGGAGTATCTCATTTCTGTTGGTTCCAGCAAAAGTACTGAGAAGGACTTTGGTTGGCCTGTCTTCCATATTGTATTTATTTCTATCATTGCACTAGTGGAATAAAATCTGATTAGTTGCCAGGTTGTGATGGTGCACGCCTGTAATCCCAGTACTTGGAAGGCTGAGACAGGAGGATCACCAGGTTCGAAGCCAGCCTCACCTACTTAGTGAGGCTCTCAGCAACTTAGTGAGAACTTGTTTCCAAATAAAATATAAAATAGGTCTGGGGAGTATAGCCCAGAGGTAGAAAGCCCCTGAATACCATCCTCAGTAAAACACACACACACACACACACACACACACACACACACACACACACAATCTGATTAGTTAAGAATGGGGGCTGGGTGTAGTGGTGAAAGCCTGTAGTCCCAGTCCTTGTGAGGAGGCTAAGATAGGAGAATACCAGGTTCAAGGCTAGGAGAATATCAGGTTCAAGGCTAGCCTAAGCAGTATGGTGAGACTCTGTTTCAAAATCAAAAATAAAATAGGCATGGGGATATAGCTCAAAGGTAGTATGCCCCTGGGCTCAATCCCAAGTATACCCTTAAAAAGAGGGTTGTGGGCCACCTTTTCACAAAGATGGGGATTAACCCCATCAAAATCACAAGAACTAGGGATATTATAAAAGACAAAGAGGAGAGTGAATACTGTGCCAACAGAAAAAATAGATAACAAATATCATCAGCCCTCCCACAGCCACATATTTGGAGTATGGGAGAAAGATGCTTTATAGCAAAAGAAGAGAAGTCTATCAGATAAGATTAATTTATTTCACAGTATAGATCTCAAGATAATGGACAGGAAATATCGGAGAGTAATGCTGAGTCCACACCACCAGAGGACTTTTAATGGTACCCATAGGGAGGCCCATGAGTGATAAATTTGTAGCTTGAAGTTATTCTTCAGGCCAAACAAAGCAGTGTAACCCTTTCTTCCTTGCCCTAGCCAACCATGGCATGCACCTTCCAGAGGACATGCCTGCAGCAACACAGCACATCAAGGCCAGTTGGGGCTTGCTAGAGAGAATGATAAGGACTAAGGCAGACAGACCAAAGCCCACCCCAGGTTGATCAAGAAAGCAGAAAGCCACTACTGTTCTGAGTGTAACTATGGGTACAGTCTATATGGGTGATAAATACTTGACATTAAAATGAACTTAGAGTAGTTCTAAAAGTACAGATTAGGAGCTTTCTGCATGTTGAATTAGAATTCTGACACAAGATGTATCCTCCAGCAGTTTGGTATGACATATGGATGAAGATCAGTAGCTATGGAAAAAAGAATCAAGATGGAAGGAGAAAAGAAACTATTTGTTTGTGTATAATGATAAAAGGATTTATAAATACCTTCATGAGGGAGAACTAGAAATTGTTATCAGAGCCCCCACTTATGTGCCTTTGGGAGTTTATTATGTATATCTATTTTTTAAATTTATTTTTTTTATTTTATTGGTGCACTGTATTCATACATCATAGTGGGATACAAACTTTTGTAGACATACATGTACACATCGCCCAGTCAGCCCCCACCCAATCCCCACCCCATTCTCTCCCCATCCCTCCCTCCCATGCTTGGCTTAGTGGTTGACATCTAGTATTATAGCAATTTATCCAAAATTAAAAATGATAATCTCACATAACAGTTTCATTTGTCTGATACCAAGCTTTTGATGACTTAAAGATAACATTTCAATATTTCTTTTTGCTTTCTTTCTTACCAGAGAATATTTTTTTAATCTATTTTTTAGGTGAAACTATCATATATTTATATATTTATTTTTCAGAAAAAAAATCTATCCTAATATGGAATATGGACTCTAGGTACCCAAAACGATCTTGAAAAAGAACAAAGCTAGAACATATATATTTTCTGATTTCAAACTATATAAAGCTACAATAATTGAAACAGTATAGTACTATTCTAAAAGCAGATATATAAACCATTGGAGTTAAATAAAAGCCTAGAGCTAAATTCTTCCCTATATTGTCAAGTTATTTTTGACAAGGTTTCCACGAACATTTGGTGGTGGAAATAATAATCTTTTAACTAAATATTGTTGAAACATAATAATTACATGGAAAAGAATAAAATTGGAACCTTACCTAATCCCATATACAAATATTAACTCAAAATAGATAAAAGACCTAAATATAAATCTTAAGACTATAAACTTTTAGAAGAAAATCTGGGTCATAAAACCTCACAACATTGAAATTGGCAGTGATTTCTTGGTTATGATTTCAATGGCACGGGCAACAGAAGAGTATACAAACTCCCTAAAAAAAAAAAAAAATGTATATCCAAAGACAATGTAAACAGAGTTAACAGTTACTGATAAAAAGGGATAAAATATTTCCAAATGCTATATCTGAAGGTGTTTTAATATTCCAACTAGAAATCCTAAAAATTAACAACAATAAAAGCAAACAATACAATTTAGAGATAGGTAAAAGACTAACATAAATAATGAATCTCCACAGATAACCAATCTTAGTTGTCTGTTGGATGGAAACTCTTGTTTCTCTGGTTCTGGTGTGTGTTACCTATTTCTTTTTTGTAGTTAATCTCTTTGAGTATTTTCTCTAGTGCTGGTTTTGAAGACATAAATTTCTTCAGTTTCTGTTTGTCATGGAAGCTTTTTATTTCTCCATCTAATTTGATAGAAAGTTTTGCTGGGTAGGATATTTTTGGCTGGAAGTTGTTTTCTTTCAGAGTTTGGAATATGTTACTCCAAGCCCTTCTGGCTTTCATAACTTGGTTTGGGAAGTCTGGAGTGATTCTAATTGGTTTGCCTCTGAATGTCACTTGGCTCTTTGTTTTTGTTGCCTTTAAGATTCTCTGCTTGGCTTCCACATTTGTCATTTTGACAATGATGTGGCGTGGGGATCCTCTTCTCCGATCCTGTCTAAAGGGAGTTCTATAAAATTCCTGGACCTGTGTATCGACCTCTTGCTCTATGTTTGGAAACTTTTCTGCTATTACTTCCTTGAAGAGATTGTTGATCCCTTTGGTATCACTTTCTTTTCCCTCTTCTATTCCAATTATTCTTAGGTTAGCTCTCTTAAAATGGGCCCATATTTCTTCAATATCAGATTCCTGCTGTTGGATTTTTTTTTCTAGATTAGAAACTATGCGTTCATTTTTGGAATGATCATCTTCTAAGAGCGAGATTCTGTTCTCCGTGTGGTTTTAATCGGTTGTTGTGCTTTGAATTGAAGCCTTTACTTCATTAATTGCATCCTTTATCTCTTTTTGGCTCTCTCTGAGTTCTTTTTGAAGCACCTCTATTATTTCTACAGTTATTTTCCTGATTTGCTCTTCTAGAAATCTCTGATTTTCTGTTTTATTGGGTTCTGATGTTGTGGGGTTGTGGGCATTCATTGCTCCAGTGTTATTCCTCTTTCCCATGATTTCGGAAGTTTGTGCCTTCTCTGGGTTCTTCCCTTGGGTCACTATGACTTCACTTAAGGTGTTCTGGATCTCGAGTCTGTAGTATCTCAGACCCCACTACTCCTTTACTGGGTTTTATCACAGAGTCTCCGACCCAGAGAGTCGATAGAGGCTGCTTTAAACTGTGGGGGGTGCCAGGTTGCAAGTTCTCCTATGGTGTGATATCTCTGCCACCGCCCCTCCCCCACTGGGTCAAGTCCCAGGGAGTACAGTACTGGGATTTCTCCTCTGTGGCCCGCAATTTGACTCACTGTTCTTGAGTACGCAGATGTAGCTGTACTGGATTCGGTGAATTCTCTGCTGCTGCCGCCGGTGGCAATATGGCGCCGCTGCTACGCCCTCGGCCGTGAGGCTGGTGTATTTCTTCTTGGTTTTGATTTCCTCTCTGAATCCCTGCAGCGTGTGCTAAGCTCAGCCACTGGGAGCTTTAGATTTTGCCTGCACCGAGAAATCCCACCTGGCTGTTCCGCAGCGGCTCACCTCGGCTTGCTGTAGCCGTCCGGTGAATTCGCCGCTGCCTCCGGCAGTATGGCGCTGCTGCCGCGGCCTCGGGCGTGAGGCCAGTTATCTCCTCTGTGGCTCTGAGCTCTGTTCTCAGTCCGCTTTCTCTCTGGAGCCTGGTGTTTTTTTGTTTCTTTGGTGATGGTGTTTTCTGGCTATGAAAGGCGCTGATTTTGTGGTAATGCAGATTAGTTGTTAGCGGGGCTCTTAGGCCCCGCTTTTCTCGGTCGCCATCTTCCCGGAAGGCCTCGTATATCTATTTTTAAGTTAATGTATTGTAAGGTAGAAATGCCACAAAAGGGTGCTCTTAGTCATGCTCCACAGCTCTTTTTTGTAATCTTTACAAAGAACTTTTTTATGTATTACATAATTCAAGTATTCCTGTATACATAATTTTTGACATATTATCTAGTTTTTTTCCTGGAAGATGTTTTGGGGAAATGTTCAGATATTTTTTGAATTTTTTTTGTCAAAAACTATTCAGAGTTAAAAAAAAAACTATTTAGTTATTTTGCAGGTTTGAGGTGACCTATGTGGCAACGGAGGTGAAGAAAAGAACTTTATATAAGTAGGAAAAATTCATAGGGAAACTGGAATCTTCCATGGATATTTTATACATTTTATCTTTTTTTTCTCTCCCAAAAGTTTGTCAGTGTTAAGTTTATAATCATACTTCTCCCATCCCTGGTTATATTTAATCAGCAAACTGGACACATTTCTCCCTGCCTGTGCTTGTACAACTGAATTTCTAAATGCTGATTTCCACCCAAAAAGCAGACTTTGAAACAAGGACTTGTGTAAAAAATATTATATTTAGGAGATATAGCCTACACCACTGGAGAAATAGGGAAGTAATAAAGGAAAGAGAATGCATCTAGTAGAGGATATATCATTAAGCCAATTACCATAAGCAGTTTTCAAGGGGTAACTCTGGAAAATAGTGTAAAACACATACCTCAAAATTTGGGGCTGGGGATATAGCTCATCAGCAAGGTACTTGCCTGGTATGTATAAAACCCTGGGTTCGATTCCCCTGTATTGCAAAATAAATAAATATGTAAAAATTGTCCCACCTTGCTCTTTATATGATGTTATGGTTGGGTTCAGAATGTCCTTCCAAAAGCTCATGTGTTAGAAGTGTGTAATAAAGCAACTGGGTTTGGGGAAGGGGCATGGCTGCAGAAGGTAGGTCACTGGGAGAGTGACTTTGAAAACTATAGCTATCCATGGACCCTTTCTTTCTCTCTCTGCTTTGGATCCTATAAGTTGAGCAGCTTTTCTCTCCTGCTTCCTGCCAACCTGATGTTCTGCTTTGCAGCTGGCTATCACTGAACTTCTGGAACTATAAGACAAAATAACTTTTTTCTCTTCTAAGTTGTTTTTGTTAGGTATTTTGGTCATAGTGGCAATAAAGCTAGCTAACACTTATGTCATGTTTTGGGAATTATTATTTAAAACAAATTTGGTTTTATGTGAGCCAAAGGAGTATGGTTTTTCACAGTTCTGGGATAAAAAAGATTTTAAGCACAGAACTAGAAATTCTAATTGTTAGAAAGGGGCTAAGGAACATTGGAGGCAATAGGACAGCATTATTGGAAAAAAATCACACAACTAAGTAGATTGATGTTGATATTAATTCATAATTTTCAATCTCAAATGAACACTTAATAGAAATTGGTAACCTTCAATATATTTCTCATAGGCTCCTATTTCTATTCTTCAAAGCTCCATGTCTGATAACTGCAATGTCTGGGTTGCTCCTGTGTCTATTGTCTGTTTTCCTCTTGCCTTTCTATCTTTTGGACCTACTTCTGGCATGACTTATCTTCATTTTAATTCAAGGAAAAAAATAAAAGACCCTGTTGATATCTTTCTCCATAAAGATTTAGCTTTCTTCTTGTCAGCAAAGTTGGGTCAGGTCATCTTGATTCCAATAAAGATTGAGGTCATTCAGGCTTTGTGAGAATTGATCTATTTCTAGTTGGCCCTAATTCCTAGGGTGTCTTTAGGAGTATTAATAGGAAATACCTTTGGAGCTGGGGATATAACTCAATAGTAGGGTACTTGCCTAGTATGTATGAGCACCTGGGTTCAATTTCCTTGTAGTGAAAAATAAATGAATAAGTAAAAATTGTCCCACCATGATCTTTTTATTGTGTTATGGTTGGAGTTCTGAATGTCCCTCCAAAAGTTCATGTTATATGAAGTTTATGTCATATATTTATGAAAGTTTATCAGGGCCCTTCTTCCTTAGTGGGTCAAGAAGTATAAATTTTGTTTAGTCAGTACCATGAAACTGTCAAAAGCTTATCTTTTTATCCTCTTAGAAGCTGATTTCTGCTTGGTTTTTCTCTTTTTCATTTTCTTCTTCTTTTTTCACTATCATACAGCTAAAGATTTGGGAAACATTCCAAGGGCAAAAGCCACATACACTGTAGGGTTCACATCTTAAAATCTGGCTGTTTGTTTTCCCAAACTCTAAATTTTGTTTCCCTGGCTTCAGGGGAAAATTGAGGACTCTACTCTGCCATAGATGCTAGAAATAAGCAGTAGGTTTTGTGAAATTTATTTTATACTGGAGGAATTAGTATAGGTCATCAGCTGAGACTAAAGGGCAATTAAGGTGTTAAGAAGGCTGATGTGACACAAGATGTAGAGAAACATTTTTCAGAGGAACAAAGAGAAGACATCTTTTTCAGGTTAGCTTGTATAAAGCCAACTGCCAGCTAAGGAGAACTACCAAAACTAGATAACAAAACAAAACAAAACTCCAGATGTTTGACGGCATTGGAAATGAACTAAGTAACCAGAACTTTATGTGCTGAGATCTGGGGGAGAGAAGGGAAATGTGGTGCTCTAAGTTGGGCAGTTTAGGTTGATTTCCCCCCTCAGGAAATTTTCTTACTTGCATCAAGGAACATAAATCCTGAGTACTCTTCACTGACAGCCCACTGTATTCAGAAGAGAAACTGGACTTTTTGAAATGGCTTCAAAATGGTGACTGTGGGATGCAGCACATCTCAGTAGCTGGAACAAATAAAGTTCAACTGCTGAGAAGGCAGCATCTTGACAGACAAAATAAACAAATCAGTGGAAGATACTCACAAACAAAAGGAAATGTGAATCATGGTGGAGGAGAATCCAGTGCTCTGAATGTGTGATCCAATGCAGAAAGCCTGAGTGCGTGGCTGACCTGGTGTGGCAGCTTGTGCCATCTTGGGCTCCTGGCCTGATTCACATTTTACTGGCTCCCGTGCTGTAGCCCCAAGAAATATCAACAAATTTTCCAAGAACTTGAAGTGCAGAAAGCAACGGCAGAGCCCCAACATCTTAGGCAACCAGCAACATGCTTCAGGGATGCAGACAAAGATCCAAAAGCCTGTGTGCTCACCAGAGGCAGCACCCACAAGGGTGTGCTGTGCCCTCCAGAGACCTGGCCCACAGGACAGCAAGGTAACTGGGTCTACTTACTCAGTCCAGAGCAGCTGCGGGACCGGGGCAGGCTGGGACCCAGGGGCCCATCCCAGCAGTAGTACAGTTGGAACCTCCAGAGATAAAGGAAGGGCTCATAGTGCTCAAGGCGTGGTGCCTGCATGGGGTCACAGAGGGTTGCTCCAGGACTCAGGACTACATGGGACTCCCTCTGCCAGTGTGGGTAGGAAGGCACAGGCCCAGGGTGGGAAGGAACAGACAACAAGGCCTAAGATCACAGAGTCAGGTGCAGTATGTGTGGAGCCCAAGGCCAGAGGGCTTATGTGAAACTCATTAACAGTGATACAGATGCCCTGACACCTAAACATAAAGCCATCAGAGGCGAGAGAGGGCGCAAACACTCATAAAGTGGGTCCAATAGCTGACAATTGGTTACAGAGCAAATGAGAGACATTGGAGTATACTCCAGAATCTATCACAGTGAATAGACATACAGATATTACAAGGCCTGAACCATATATATGTAAATTAGCATGACTACTGTTTGGTTTTGTTTTTCTCTCACACTGTCACTAGTTTCTTTTCTTTTTAGATTTTTGTTCTTCCTTTTTAATTTTTTTTTCCTTTTGGTTGTTTTTTGTCGATTTATAATTGTTAGTTTTTGTAATTTTTTTTTTACTAATGCATGTTTATTTGCTCCTTCCCCATTCCTTTTAAAACCTTCCTCATTCTAGCCTATCTACTTTCTTCTCTCCAAAATTTTTTACCTTACTGTATCTCGTTTTATATTCAAATTATTTCATATCTCCATACCTAAATAGTCTACTAACTACAAGAGTCCTACTATCTAACCTCTCATTCTCAACCAGATACTACCTTATTATACTTACATTTTTATTCAATTTAATTATATCCTCTTCTTTTCCAACTCCTGTACCCATCACCCCAGCTCCTTTCCCCTTACCCAACCATCACCATGGAAAAAAGCACTGGTTACCCATGCATGAACCTGCTGACACCTCTAAATTCCTACTGCTAAAATTGGATCAGACAGATTACCCAGAGAGTCATATGCAAAAAAGATGCCAAGACATCAGAAAAACAAGCCCAAGTACCCTGGAAATATGAGAACTAGGAACAGTGAAGATATAAGGGAAATCATAAATACTGATCTATAAGAAATGCATGAAGGACAATTCTGAATCCTGATCTTCAATGTGATGAAAGGCCTTACAGCAAGTGTACAGAAAATGAAAGAGGAAATGGAGACATTAAGAAAGAATCAGAAAGAGGTCTGGATTAAAAATAAAGAATAAATGAAATGAAGACATCAATAAAAAGAAACCCTGGAAATTAGATGAAATGGAAAACAGAATATCACTGTTAGAAGACAGTGCATTAAAAACCAAAAGTACACTCAACAACATACAAAAGTCATTATAGCAACAAAATCTAAACATCCAATAACTGTGGGACAATATGAAATGTCCTAACTTATGAATAAAAGGCATTGAAGAAAAAGTACAGGTACAGACAATGGGTATTTGTAATCTCTTCAGAGAAATAATTTCAGAGAATTTTCCAAACATGGAAAGAGACTTGGATGGACATTTACAGGAGACATACAGAATATCGTTAAGGCAAGAGCAAAGAAGGACCTCCATATGCTATATTATAATAAAAATAACCAATACAGAGGCTAAGGAAAAAAATCTTAAAAGCAGTGAGAACAAAAGAAAGGGTGACACACAGAGACAAAACAAAAAAAATCACCCCAGACTTTATGACCCAAGTAATGAATGCCAGGAGAGACTAGTATGATATAATCCAGACCCTGGAAGAAACAACTTCCAAACAAAACTGCTATATCCAGCAAAGTTATTATTCAAAATTGATGAAGAAATGAAAGTGCTTCAAGGTAAGCAGAGTTTCAAAAATTTCATGAATACAAACCCAACACTAGAGAAAATACTTAAAGAAATAAACAATAAAGAAGAAAAAAGAATAAAATTTCAGAACCAGAGAAGAGACGAAGTTGATCAGCAGGCAACTAAGCAAAGAAGAAATAACATTATATTAAACAGAAGATAGAACACAAAATGGCAGGAAACAAAAATCATATTTCAATAATAACCCTGAAGCCAGGCATGGTGGTGCACGCTTGTAATCCCTGCGCTGCGCTTGGGAGGCGGAGACAGGAGTATCGCGCAGGTTCAAAGCCAGCTGTGCTGGCTTAAGAGACCCTGTTTCAAAAAAAAAAAAAAAAAAGTCTGGGAGTGTAGCCCAGAGGTGGAAGGGCTTCCAGGAACCCCAGTACCACACACACACAAAACAATTAATAATAATAACCCTGAATGTCAAAGGTCTTAGCTCACCAATTAAAAGACATAGACTGGCAATGTGGATTAAAAATATAATCAAAATATATGCTGCTTGAAAGAAACTCATTTTATGGCCAAAGACATTCACAGGCTGAAATTAAAAGAATGGAAAAAGATATATCATGCTAATGGAGACCAAAAATGGGTAGAGGTAGCAATGTTGATATTAAGCAAAACAGACTTTAAGCTAAAACACATCAGAAGAGACAAAGCAGGGAACTTTCTTTTACTAAAAGGAACAAATCATCAAGAAGATATAATGATAGTAAATGTTTATGCCCCAAATATGGGTACACCCACATTTGTAAAACAAATTCTTCAGGACATCAGATCTCAAATAGATCCAAATACAATAATATTGGGAGACTTCACCACACCACTCATGCCACTAGATTGATCTTCAAGGCAAAGGATGAGTAAAGACACTTCAGAACTAAAGAAAACTATAAACCAAATGGAACTAATAGACATAGATAGAATATTTCAACCAGGAACAGCAGAATACACATTGTTCTCAGCAGCCCATGGAACCATCTCCAAACTAGATCTTGGGATACAAAGAAAGTACCAGCAAATTCAAAAGATGTAATATAATTCCCTGTATCTCTTCAGACCACAATGGAATGAAAGTAGAAATCAACAACAGGAAGACCAAAAATAAACTATTCAAATACATTGAGATTAAATGATATATTATTGAATAATTAGTAAGTTCAGAAATAATGGAAGAAATAAAGAAATTCCTGGAATAAACTAAAAATAGAGACACAACATAGCAAATCTATGGTACACTTTGAGAGAGATGTTAAGAGGAAAGTTTATAGCATTGAGTGCCCACATAAGAAGAAAAGAGAGTCATCAAGTAAACAACCTAATGACACATATCAAGGACCTAGAAAGACTGCAACAGTCTAATCCCAAAGCCAACAGAAGGCAGGAAATTATTAAAAATCAGAGCAGAAATAAAACAAAGAATAAAAGAACAATTCAAAGAACCAACAAAACAAAAAGCTGGTTATTTGAAAAAATTAATAATATTGACAAACCCCTGGCCAAACTAACCAAAGGAAAGAGAGAATCAATTCAAATAATTAAAATCAGATATGAAAAAGGTGACATCACCACTGACAGTGGGGAAATTGAAAGGATTATCAGAAACTATGTTGAAAATTTATGCTCTAATAGTTTGGAAAACATGGAAGAAATTGATAGATTTCTAAGCACATATAACCTACCTAAATTGAACCAAGAGGACATAGCAAGCCTAAACAAACCAATATCAAGCAAAGAAATAGAAACAGTAATAAAAATTCTTCCATCAAGGAAAAGCCCAGGCCCTGGTGGGTTTCCAGCTGAATTCTACAAAACCTTCAGTGAAGAACTAATCCCAATATTTCACAACTTATTCTGGGAAATCAAAAGAGATGGGATTCTCCCAAACTCCTTTTATGAGACCAGTATCACATTAATACCAAAACCAAATAAAGATACCTCAAGAAAAGAAAATTACAGACCAATATGCTTGATGAATATAGATGAAAAGATTCTAGACAAAATACTAGCTATACACATTCAAAACCATCTCAAGAGAATTGTACACCATGACCAAGTTGGTTTTATCTCAGAAAGGCAAGGCTGGTTCAATGTACACAAATCAATACATAAATCAATACATGTTATTCACCACATAAATAGAACTGAGAACAAAAAACACATGATCATATCAATATATTCTGAAAGAGCATTTGACAAAATCCAACACCCATTCATGTTAAAAAAAAAAAACACTGTAGAAAACTGGAATATAAGGAACATATTTCAACATCATTAAGTCAATATGCAACAAACCCAAAACCAACATCATATTAAATGGGGAGAAACTGCAAGAATTTCCTCTAAAATTAGGAATAAGACAAGGAGGCCTATCATCACCATTCCTCTTCAATATAGTCCTTGAGACTTTTGTCATGGCACTAAGACAAAAAAAGGATATCAAAGGAACTCAAATAGGAAAAGAGGAATTAAAATTATCTTTGTTTGAAGATGACATGATCCTTTATTTAGAAGACTAAAAAAATCAAAAGACTACTGGAATTGATTAACCAATTCAGTAAAGTTGTGGGATACAGAATCAACCTAAAGAAATCAGTTGTTTTTCTGTATGCTAATAATGAATGGATAATGAAAGAAATAAAGAAAACAATCCCATTCACAATGACTTCAAAACCAATAAAATACTTATAAATAAACCCAACCAAAGATGTAAAAGACCTCTACAATTAAAACTATAAAATATTAAAGAAAGAAATCGAAGAAGACCTTGGAAGATGGAAAGATCTCCCTTGCTCGTAGAAAAGCAGAATAAATACCATCAGAATGGCCATTCTGCCAAATGTAATCTATAAAATCAGTCATAATGTTTTTTTGTTTGTTTGTTTGTTTTTTGCGGGTCTGAAGATTGGACCCAGGGACATTCGACCTCCGAGCTACACCCCCTGCCCTATTTTTTATTCTTTATTTTGAAACTGGGTCTCACTGAGTTGCAGAGGGCCTCACTAAGTAGCTGAGGCTGTCTGTGAACCGCGATCCTCTAGTCTCAGCCTCCCGAATGCTTGGATTACAAGCGTGTGCCACCATGCCCGGCTCAGTCATGATTTTTATATGGAGAAACAAAGGACCCAGAATAGCCAAAGAAATCCTCAGCAATAAGAACCTTGCAGGAGGCATCATAATCCCTGACTTCAAATTATACTACAGAGCAATAGTAGTAAAAACAGCATAGTACTGGCACAACAACAGGCATACAAACCAATGGAACAGAATAGAAGATACAGAAACAAACCCACACATCTATAGTCAATCGATCTTTGAAAAAAGGGCCAAACTCATATGCTGGAGAAAAGATAGCCTTTTCAACAAATAGTGCTGGGAGAACTGGCTATTCATTTGTAGAAAGATGGAACTAAATCATTACCTCTCACCATGTACAGGAATCAACTTGAGATGGATCAAAGACTTGGAAATCAGACCAGAGACTGTGAAGCTTTTAGAGGATGGCATAGGCTCAACACTACAACATATAGGCACAGGCAGTAACTTTCTCAACAAGACCTCCAAAGTGCAGAAATTAAAATAAGAATTAACAAGTGGGATAGCATCGAAATAAAAAGTTTCTGCTCATCAAGGAAACCATCAAAAACCTAAAGAGAAAGCCTACAGAATGGGAGAATATCCTTACCAGCCACAACTTGATAGAGGGCTAATATCCAGAATATACAAAGAGCTCAAAAGACTCTACATTAGCAAAACAAATAATCCAATCAAGCAATGGGCAACTGAACTGAATAGACACTTCACAAAAGAAGAGATACAAATGACCAGTAGATACATGAAAAAATGTTCAACATCATTAGCCATCAGGGATATGCAAATCAAAACTGAGATTCCATCTAACCCCAATTAGAGTGGCAAGCAAACCCCAATTAAAGTGTCAAATAACAACAAATAGAGGCAAGGATGTAGGGAAAGAGGAACTCTTTTACACTGTTGGTGAGAGTGAGAACTAGTTCAGCCACTATGGTGATCAATGTGGAGATTCCTTCGAAAGCTGAGAATGGATCCATCATTTGATCCAGCTATACTACTTCTGGGTATCTTCCCAAAGGTGTTGAAATCAGAGAATTACAGTAACATATGTATACCCATGTTCATAGCAGCACAATTCGTAATAGCCAAAATGTAGAACCAACCTAGGTCTCTATCAAGAGAAGAATAGATTGCAAAATTATGGGAAATGGACACAATGGAATTCTACTCCGAAATAAAAAAAAAATCATGTTATTTGAAAGAAGATGGAAAGACCTGGAGAACATTATGTTAACTGAGATCGGCCAAGCACTGAAAGAGAAGACATATGTTTTCTCTAATATGCCCAAACTAGGGGGTATTAGGGATATCAGAGGGACTCCAGATAATGTAGGGGAAACCTCAGCAAAACTAGAAAGAAAGGGTAAGAAAGGAAGAAGACTGAGGTTGATTAATGGATGAGCTACATTCGAATATGTGTATAAGTGTGAATATAGCATGGTCAACCTGGACACTCATTTTTGGAAGAGGGGAGAAAGGGAAGTGGGAAGGAGGGCACCAAGCACTGTGTGCATGTGTGCCTTTTCCAATATGATCCACATTAAAAAAAAAAGAATCTGGTCTTTTTACAATGGTCTACAAGTCAGGCATATGATGATTTCTTCTGCTTGGAATGATAGTCATATTTATTGCCACTCTCCTTCACTCTTATAATAATTTCATTATACTGGGCTCTTTCACTTGCTTCTACTTGGGAAAATTCAGGCTCTCTGCATGTTATTTTCTCTTTGGATTAAGTGCTCCCATCTTTTCTCTTGACTTGTTTCTATTGATACTTCAGATATCTCTTCTTCTCCTCCTCCTCTTCCTCCTCTTCCTCCTCTTCCTCCTCCTCCTCCTCCTCCTCCTCCTCCTCCTCCTCCTCCTCCTCCTCCTCCTCCTCCTCCTCCTCCTCCTTCTTCTTCTTCTTCTTCTTCTTCTTCTTCTTCTTCTTCCTCTTCTTCCTTTTTTTTGTGCAGTACCAGGGATTGACCCCAGGAGCAGTCTACCTCCAAGCTACACACCAGCCCTATTTTTTATTCTTTATTTTGAAACAAGATCTCACTAAGTTGTGGAGGGCCTCAGTAAGTAGCTGAGGCTGGCTGTGAACCTGCAATTCTCCTGTCTTAGCCTCCAAACTACTGGGATTACAATTGTGTAACACCACAACCAGCTCAGAGATTACTTTCTCAGAGATATTCCTGATGATTTCTTTATGCCCTAATACAACTCCAATCTCAAAATTGTTCATCAACTTCTCATCAGCACCTACATACACATGGCACACTCTAGTGGTTCTGTAAGTACTTATTTAAGGAGTGAAGAAAGACCGGGTGTGGTGGTGCATGATTGTAATCCCCGTGCTTGGGAGGCAGAAACAGGAAGATCGCGCAGGTTCGAAGCCAGCCTCAGCTACTTAGTGAGGCTCTCAGCAACCTAGTGAGACCTTGTTTCTAAATAAAATATAAAATGGGTCTGGGAGTATAGCCCAGAGGTAGAAAGCCTCTGGGTTCCACCCCCAGTACCACCCCCCAAAAAATAAATAAATTTCAATTTTATTACAAAAGGCTATATTATAGATAGGGTTCTATCCCTAGGTGATATTAGACAATTCCTTAAATGTTTTGAGTCTTTTTATCTGTGTCTAAAATAAAGGAGGTACCTGTCCTAGTTAGACCACAGGGCTTCTGTCAAAATAAAATGGGAGCTGATAAACAAAAGTGTCTTAATTGTTGGGTGTGGTGGTGTATGTCTGTAATGGTAGCCTCAAAAATTTAGTGAGGCCGGGCGTGGTGGCGCACGCTTGTAATCCCCGCGCTTGGGAGGCAGAGACAGGAAGATCACGCAGGTTCAAAGCCAGATGCGCGCGCTGGCTTAGGAGACCCTGTTTCCAAATAAAAATGTAAAAATAGGCTTCCAGGAACCCCAGTACCACAAAAAAAAAAAAAATTAGTGAGACTTCATTAAAAAAAAAATAGGACTAGAAGTAGCTCAGAGGTAAAATGTCTCTGGGTTCAATTCTCAGTTTAAAAAATGGTGTTTTACTGTAAACATAAGTTAATGTACTATTTACTTTCTCAAAAGGAAATCACATATATTTAGTCATCAAAATGTTTTCAGTGAGCAAGGTGAGTTGGAGCATGCCTGTAATCTCGGTAGTTGGAAAGCTGAGACAGGAGGATTGCATGTTTGTAGCAAGCCTTGACAATGTAGTGAGACTCTCCACAACTTGGTAAGACCCTGTTTTTAACTAAAAAATTAAATAGGGCTGGGGTGCAGCTCAGAAGTAGAAATGCCCCTGGGTTTAATAGTTTTCTGTGCTCTGATAAAACTCTTCTGTTTTAGTCAGTGTGACCAAAATACTGAACAAGAACAATTTAGAGAAAAGGTTTATTTTGGTTCACAGTTTTTTGTTTTTGTTTTGGTAGTACTGGGGATGGAACCCTTCTACCTCCGGGCTACACTCCCAGACCTATTTTATATTTTATTTGGAAACAGCGTCTCTTAAGCCAGTTACGCTGGCTTTGAACCTGCACGATCCTCCTGTCTCTGCCTCCCAAGCATGGGGATTACCAGAGTGCACCACCACACCTGGCTGTGTGCCATACGCCCGGCTTGGGTTCACAGTTTTGGAGGTTCAGTTCATAGTTGACTGACTTCTTGGAGTGGTAGAGCATGGCAGAGGGGCACTGTTTTTACATCACAGTGGCTGGAAGCAGAAACAGAGCAAGAGGAGGAGATTAAGGACATGAATGGTCTTCATGGCCATGCCTCCAGTGGCCCACCTCCTCCAGCCATGAACCTAGCTGCCTTTGAACCTCTGAACCTAGCTGTCCTAGGGACATGCTGTCAAATTGGAGCCATTTGGATGACATTCCAAACCGAAACCTTAACACAATCTTAGTTATGTAAAAAGAAATCTGTGTAACACATGATTTTAAAAAAGCCTAATTTTTAAGGATACAGTAGATGAGTATATTTTGAGCATGTTGCTTAGTATAATGGTAGGCGTCCAACCAACATTTACTGAGTGGATTTTCTTAGAATTTACTTTTCCTGTTTATCTAGTAGTAATTTATGATCAAGATTCTTTCATATTTAACTTATGTTGAATGAAGAGTTCTAACAGCACTTAAATTGTCTTTTTTTTATACTGGGGATCAAACCCAGGGGTGTTATACTTCTGAGATACACCCCTAGTTCTATTTTATTTTTATTTTTATTTTGAAACAGTGTCTCACTAGGTTGATGAAAGTCTCACTACTTGCTGAGGCTGTCCTTGAACTTGTGATCCTCCTGTCTCAGCCTCCCAAGGACTGAAATTATAGGTGTGTATGGCCACACCCAGCTTAGATTGCTTGCCATTTAAGTGTTTGGTATGCATAGAAATATTTTGGAAGTGTGATGCTGAAATAAGAGACAATTTAGTTGGCACATACATTCCTGAAAGACTAAGACTCTGCACATGACCTGCCTTGCCTTGGATAGCTGATAGATGGCAGTAACAGACCAGAAATTTTGATTCATTTAAATAATGAACCCTGGAAGTATCTTTTAATATAACCATTTCATCAGTGTTTTTAAATATGCGTTTATTGGTGCATTATAGTCCCATATCCTAACGTAAATCATGTTGGGAGTGACATACATGCACACAGTACTTAGTGGACCCTCCCCTTCCCACCTACCTCTCCATCTCCCCCCTTCACCATATAGAGTACTGAGACTGACATTGGTATTTTTGGTATATTTGGACATTGGTATTTTCTGTTTATGTACACATAGCTGATGGTAGTAATTTCTTCAATAAACCACATTTTTTTCTGCTCCCCTTCCCTTAGACCTCCTTGGCTCCATTGAGGTTTCTCCTCCATTATCTGGAAGCCCTCTGGTATCCCAGTTTCTCCCTAGCTTCCACATATTACAGCAAACATATAACCCTTCCCTTTCTGTGACTGGGTAATCTCACTTAACATAATGTTCTTAAGGTCCTTCCATTATCATGCAAATGACATAATTTTGTTCCTCTTTATTGATGAAAAGAATTCCTTGTATGGCTAGCCCATAATTTTGTAACCCATTTATCTGTTGGTGGATACCTGGATTGGTTCCATAATTTGGCTGTTATAAATTGTGCTGCTATGAACATAGGTATGTATATATTTCTGTAGTTCTCTGAGTTAACCTCTTTGGAAAGATACCCAGGAGTGGTATAGCCTGATCATATGGTGTAGCCATTTCTAGTTTTTTGAGGAACCTCCACACTGATATCCATAGTGACTGACCTAATTTGCAACCTCTCTAACAGCATAGAGAAGTTCTAATTTCCTCACATCCTCACCAACATTTATTGTTATTTGACTTCTTGATGATTGACATTCTGATTGGGGGGTAGATGGAATCTCAGTGTAGTTTTGATTTGCATCTTCCTGAAGGCTAATGATGTTGAACATTTTTTATGTATTTATTGGCCATTTGTATCTCTTCTTTGGTGAAGTTTCTATTCAATTCAATTACCCATTTCTTGATTGTTTTTTTTAGTTTAAAGTCTTTTAAGTTTCTTGTATAATCTAGATACTAGTCCTTTACCAGAAGGATAACTGGCAAAGATATTCTCCCATTCTGTAGGCTTTCTCTTTAGACTCTTGATAGTTTCCTTTGATGACAGAAATTTTAATTTAATGTCATCCCATTTATTCTTGTTTGAATTTCCTGAACTTTGGGGGTCTTTTGAAGAAAGTTTCTTGGAGTGTTGGACCTATGCCCACCTGTAGCAACTTCAACATTTCTGGTCTAACTTCCAAGTTTTTGACCAATTTCAAGTTGACACCTGTGCAGGATGAGGTAAAGATCTAGTTCTATTTTTATATAACTGGATAATCAGTTTCCCAACACCATTTATTGAAAAGGCTGTCTTTTCTCCAATGTATGTTTCTAGCACTTTTGTGGAAAATCATTTGGCTATAAGTGCATGGTTTTTTAAAAATTTATTATTGGTGCATTGTATTCATACATCTTAATGGTGTACTTCTGTATGGTGGAGGCATACATGCACACATCACCCAATTAGCTCTTACCCAATTCTCACCCCATTTCTTCCCCCTCCCTCCTTCTCATGTTTGGCTTAGTGATTGATATTGAAATGCTTGTTAATGTACATCATGAGCATTAGAGAATTTTCCTCTTCCCCCCTCCCATTACCTCAGTTAGGTTGCCTAATTTGCTCACCTATAGTATCTCCTTCTTCATCTAGAGTTCCTCCTATGACCTGTTTTCTCCCTATCTTCTGCATATTAGAGAGAACATCTAATTTCTTATCTTTTTTGTGACTGACTAATCTCACTTAGCATAATGTCCTCCAGTTCTGTCCAGTTCCCTGTAAATGATGTAATTATGTTTTTCTTTATGGCTGAGTAAAATTCCATTGTGTACATATCCCATAGTTTTGTAATCCATTAATCTATTGATGGGCATCTTGCCTGGTTCCATAGTTTGGCAACTGTGAATTCTGCAGCTATGAACATAGATACAAATGCATTAGCTTGGTAGTTTGGTTTCCATTCTTTTGGGTGGATACCCAGAAGTGGTATTGCTGGATCAAATGGTAAGTTTGTTCCCATTCTTCTGAGGATCCTTCATACTGATTTTCAAAGTGGTTGCACTAATTTGCAATCCCACCAGCAATGTATTAAAGTTTCTGCTCTAATAATTTCAACAATGTATTAAAGTTTCCACTCTAATAATTTCTATTACAGAGTTCCCATTTGAATTTCTTCTTTTGTGAGGTGTCTATTTACCCACTTGCCCATTTTTTGATTGGGTTGTTTTTCTTAGTACTGAGTTCCTTGAGTTCCCTGTATATTCTAGATATTAGTTCTCTATTAGAAAAGTAGGTTGCAAAAATCTATTTTGTTGGCTCTCAATTGGGGTTCTTGATAGTTTCCTTTGCTGTATAGAAGCTCTTCAGTTTAATGTCAAAAATCAATTGGCAGTGAGTGGGCAGATTTGTCTCTGAGCCTTTTATTCTGCTCCATTGATCTATGTATCTGTTTTTGTTTCTGTATCATGCTGCTTTAGTTACTATGGCTTTGTAGTATAGTCAGGTATTGTGATTCCTCCTGCATGGTTTTTGTTGCTGAGAAGGATTTTAACTATTCTGTAGTTGTTTTTTGTTGTTCCAAATGAAGTTAAGGACTAATTTTTCATTGTAAGGAATGACCTTGGCAATTTAATGAGTACTACATTGAATATGTAGATCACTTTTTTGGGGGGAGGCAGGGTCTGGGGATGGAACCCAGGGGCATTTGACCTCCAACCTACACCCCCTGCCCTATTTTTTATTCTTTTATTTTTGAAACTGGGTCTCACTGAGTTGCAGAGGGCCTTACTAAGTAGCTGAGGCTGTCCATGAACCGCGATCCTCCAGGTCTCAGCCTCCCGAATGCTGGGATTACAAGTGTGTGCCGCCATGCCCGGCTTGTAGATCATTTTTAGAAGTATAAAACATTGAAGAAAGAAATTGAAGAAGAGGTTAGAAGATGGAAAGATCTTCCATGTTCATGTATAGGCAGGATAAATATTATCAAAATGGCCATACTTCCATGGTACTAGCACAAAAAACAGATACATAGATCAACAAAGCAGAATAGAAGACTCAGAAACAAATCCACAAACTTATAGCCAATTGAATTTTACAAAGGGGCCAAAAACATACACTGGAAAAAAAGATAGGCTGTTCAACAAATGGTGTTGGCAAAACTGGTTAACCATATGCAGAAAAATTGAAACAAATCCCATTGTCTTAACCTGCACAAGAGTCAATTCAAGATGGATCAAAGACTTGGAAATCAGACCACAGACCTTGCAGCTCCTTAAAGAGGGCATATGTCCAACACTGCAGCACATAGGACCAAATAAAAACTTTTTCAGCAAGACCCCAAAGGCACAAAAAACTAAAGGTGAATCAATACGTGGGACTGCATGAAACCAAAGAGCTTCTGTACAGCAAAGGAAGCTATCAAGAACCTCAATCGAGAGCCAACAGAATAGAAGATTTTTGTCAACTACTCCTCCAATAGAGGACTAATATCTACAGAGAACTCAAGAAACTCAGCACTAAAAAAACAAATAACCAAATAAAAAATGGGCAGTGAGCTGGGCATAGTGGCGCACGCTTGTAATCCCCGCGCTTGGGAGGCAGAGACAGGAGGATCGCGCAGGTTTGAAGCCAGCTGCGCACACTGGCTTAGGAGACCCTGTTTCCAAATAAAAATGTAAAAATAGGTCTGGGAGTGTAGCCTGGAGGTAGAAGGGCTTCCAGGAACCCCAGTACCACCAAAAAAAAAAAAAAAAATGGGCAGTGAATTAAATAGACACTTCATGAAGGAAGAATTTCAAATGACCAATAGTTATATGAAAAAAATGCTCAACATCATTAGCAATCAGAGAGATGCAAAGAAAATCTACCCTGAGATTTCACCTAACTCCAACTAGAATGGTAATCATTCAAAACACAAACAACGACTAATACTGGTGAAGGAATGCAGGAAGAGAAATAAGAAAGCAGGATTAAAGTAGGACCATTGTAGAAGTAAGAAAGTAACAAAACATGTAAGAGTGCTGTGAGGAAACATTCCCCTCTCCTGATAAAATTAAAACTGCGAGTCTCTGCTTCGGTAACCCCACTTGCCAATATAAAGTATAACTTATAAGTTCCTGCTTATGATAACTGCCTGAGTTTTGGCTTCTGTGAAACTGCTTGCTTATATCCCAGCTACCTTAATGTTAAAAGTTGTTTTATTTTAAAACCTAAGTTACTGTTAGAAATTATTTTAAGGATATTACTAAAGTTTGAAATATTTTAAAATAGTATAAAGTAGTTTAGAGAGTGTAAAGTTTGAAGTATTTTAAAATAGTATAAAGTAGTTTAGAGAGTGAAGCTATATGAAGCTATTTTTCTTGGAAGTGAGTCCCAAGCCCGCCACAAACCTTATCTAAAGAAAACACCTGGTACTCAAGGGCCGAGCTGAAGGTTACCATAGTAACCAAGCATGAAAGAGAAAGTCACTCCTTGGCGGGCAGTGACGTAGAAAGGCTGTCCTTTAAGACTATTTGCTGTAATTCAAGTGTGTGTGTGCTTTCTTTTGAAATTATTGGTTGTACTTGTTTACCTTTTTATCTGATTGGTTGTATCCTACAATTTGGCGGGCTGTGACGTGTGTAGCCACCCCTTCAGGGGCTATAAATATAGAGCCTGAAGTGTGCTCGGGTTCGAGCTCCGACCACTTTCCTTGCTGTCTACTGAGGCTGAACGCTAGCTCGGCCAGAGGCTCCCTCTGGTAGCTGCTGGGCAATTCCTCTACTGACAGTCAAGCTAGTGAAGGAGTCTCGACCACTGGCGTGCCAGTAAGAGCTGCAGCACTATAAACTCTGCTTGTGAGTTGCAACCTTGGTGTGTCCTTCGTTATTTGGGTAAGGGGGTGACTCTCGGACCCTAACACTGGCAAGGATGTGGAGAAGTAGAAACTCTAAAACATTGTTGGTGGGATGCAAATTAGTGAAATCACTTTGGAAAGCAGTATGGCGGATCCTCAGAAGAATGGGAACAAATTTACTTCTTCCTGAAAGTAGGCAGCTGGGTCATTTCCGCAGGCTTGGCTCCACTCCTTGCAGGCTTGGTCCCATCACTCATGGTCTTGGCCCTACAACTCACTTCTAATCCATACACCTCTGAGCTTCCCTGGCACTCCCCATGATCTACACACACACACACACACACACACACACACACACACACACACAAATAGAACATTTAAAAACAGGGATAAAAACAACTGAAACATTTTCAGTGGACTTAAAAATGTCAATTTCTCCAAAGCTCTGCAGTTGAGTGCCAAAGAATGTGCCATGATTGGACACATTCAAAGAATATGTCATGAGTCTGCACGATAATTTCTGTGGATTCTTGGCTTCCATGGCAAAAAGAATTTCAACACATGCCAGTCAGAAATATAGGCAGAGGTTTTAATTCAAGTAAAGTAAAGATATAGGTTCAGTGAAAACTCAGGCCATCTCAAAAAACATGAGAGCCATTAAGGAGAGAAGGGCAAGAGCTGTAAAAATTGCCCCAGAGCTGCCCCAAATGGACCAGAATGGCCAAAATGGCTCAGAATGGCTCTTCTTAGAGTATGGAAGCTCTCCAGAGAGGGGGTGTCCAGGAGTACATGGGATGGCAGCCACTTCTCTTTGGGGTTTCTGGTTCACAAAAGGTGGATATTCATTTTGGGACAGGAATGGAGACTAGAAACCAGGACTGCTAGGGTGCAGGGCTCTTTAACGAAAGGTAGAAATGTTTTTGAGGATCTCCCTGTGTACCAGTATTGGGAATGGCCTAGGAAGATTTGAGAAAGCTATGATTATTAATATATTTCAAAATTGGGTGAGGGGCAAATCTGTGCAAGGACTTGGTTTCTGCCTAAAAGCAGGCAACTATTCCAGTGTAAATTAACATAGCTAAAAGTAATTAACAAGTCAATAGGAGAGGAGAACTAGGTTCCCTATCTAAAGACAGATCTACATGATTAGATAAGCTAGCTAAGATGGTAGGAGGGGTCGACCTTCATGAAAGGAGACACCTTGCCACACCTTGTTGGGGGAGGTACCTTACAGAGCTAAGGAAAGGTACCTTACAGTGACATTCACTATGTCAGAATTATGTAAACAAGATGGAGGTCATGGGTATAAAAAGTCTAGTCCACATGTGATCCCTTTGGTGTATTCATTTGAGTCACTCCTCCATGCCAGTCTGGTATGAAGCTGTACCTGTCCTCCATATTTCTATCTTTTAATAAACTTCTTTAAATCTTCAGCAACTGTCCAAACTATGCATATTTATTCTTAGCTTAGGACAAGAACCCGCGGTAATTTTCTCGTTTTGGTCGTTTTGGGTTTTGTTGTGGTTTTGGTCGTTTTGGGTTTTGTTGTGGTTTTGGTCGTTTTGGGTTTTGTTGTGGTTTGAGGGAAAGTGTGTCTGGGACCCTAACAGGGGTCCCCAGGAACAGTTTCCCCACAACCACATTCTCTCAATCCATAACACCTGGAGGTGAAAGAAACTTTTGACAAAGGGTGAAGCTCTCAGGTTTTAATTCACATTAGAAATATCCTGCTCCAGCCCTTATGATTTTAAAAGCATGGACCTGACCTTTTAAGAATAAAACTCTCTCTCTCTCTCTCTCTCTCTCTCTCTCTCTCTCTCTATATATATATATATATATATATATATATATGCTTTTGATGATGATCTGTAGTCAATGACTTCACAACAATCTGCCTCATTTGTGTGTGTTTTTTAAATAAAGCAGTAAAACTGCAAGTCAAAGATAATAAAAATAAATAATAAAGAGGATACAAGTAATTTACAGAACATAGGCTATGTAAGCCTTTAACCTGTAATATTTCAACAGCAACTTATTTTCAAAAGTTCTAGGCTTAGATTTGTACCATTCTTACCTTTTTAAATGACTTTTTATTTTTCCTTTTTTTAAGTAATGAAATTTTTTTTTTTTTTTTTTTTTTTTTTTTTTTTTTTGGTGGTACTGGGGTTCCTGGAAGCCCTTCTACCTCGGGGCTACACTCCCAGACCTATTTTTACATCTTCATTTTGGAAACAGGGTCTCCTAAGCCAGCGCGGGCTGGCTTCGAACCTGCGCGATCCTCCTGTCTCCACCTCCCAAGCACGGGGATAACAAGCGTGCGCCACCACGCCCGGCTATCCTGACTATATTTTAAACAATTAGGTTTTTGTGGGCACTGGAGATTGAACCCAGAGGCATTCTACCTACGAGGTAAACCCCAGCCCAATTTTTTCTTATTTGAAAACAGGGCCTTACTAAGGTGTAAAGTCCTCGCTAAGTTGTCAAGGTTGGCTTTGAACCTGTGAACCTCCTGTCTTAGCCTCCCAAGTACTGGGATTACAGGGGTGTGCTACCACACTTAGCTTACATTTTATTTTTAAAAATGATTTCAACACATTCTAACCAAGTCCTAGATGATTTTTGGTGTTCTCTGACAGAATTGGCACATAATATTGAATTAGTTTGCAGTAGAGTATTTTTATTATGTGGCAGATGCAAATAAATATGTAAGGGTATTGAAGCCAACAAATGAATTAGGAAATGCAAATTCTCACATAAAAAAGGATTTCGAATTCTATAAGGCAGCAGATGATTAAAATCTATCTAGATTCCTTAGAGTGATGGATTATTTATTTATTTATTTATTTTGGGGGGTTCTGGGGATGGAACCTAGGGGCTACAGGGGGTGACTCCGAGCTACACCCCCTGCCCTATTTTTAATTCTTTATTTTAAAACAGGGTCTCACTAAGTTGCAGATGGCCTAAATAGCTAAACCACGATCCTCCCATCTCAGCCTCCCTATTACAAGCGTGTGGCACCACGCCTGGCTAAGTGATGGATTGGCGTGGTGACCTGTACCTATAGTTTCAACTACTTGGTAGTCTGAGGCAGGAGGATCACTTGCCAAGTAGTACAGAGTACAGGAACTGGAGACCAGCCTGGGCAACATAGGAAGAAACCATCTTAATTTTTTTAAAAGTCTATAAATAATTCTCAATATAAGCTGCCCTAACTAGGCAATTGAGATATTGCTGAACAGCAATCAAGACCAAGACCAAAACAAAAAAAGATAGCATAAAGGAGTTCAAATTTATTAATTTAATTTTTGTACTGGGGATTGAACCCAGGGGCATTCTACCTCAGAGCTACATCTCCAACCCTTTTCATTTTGAAACAGGGTCTAAGTTGCTGAGGGTCTTCCTAAACTGCCTGACGCTGGTCTGAGCCTCCCAAATGCTGAGAATTACAAGCATCCAGCTGGGTTCCAATTTTTTAAAATGTTTTTGTTCCAGAAGATATCATAATCTATTATGAATAGTGCTACAACCTCAAAGAGTTTCTGACTCAACAGAGAGCTGAAAATGTTACATACCTCATCTTACGAGTTGGCTTAAAATCTCCTGATAAGATTTGGCAGTCTCCTCAGTATTTGGCAATTAAGTCACTAACCAAATACACTCAATCACCAAGCCAGCAGGCCGTAAGTTTTAAAAGAAAATCTTGGAGGGGAGAGAGTGAAGAGGTTGAAAATGATAGTAGTCAGAGTATGAAAAGTTTGTTAGTGCGAAAACTGGACAGTTTACTGCACAGCATGGCGACTATGGGTAATAATGAAGTATATTTGAAAATTGAGAGTAATTTAAATATTCTCTCCATAAGAAATTATGTGAGGCACTGCGATGAACATAATCGCTCCATTTAATCTCTTCATAATGCATGCCTATATTGAAACATCACCTTGTACACCACAAATATTTCGTGTGTTGCTGCACATTGAACCCAAGGGAATTGTACCTCTGGGCTACACCCCAGCCATATATATAATTTTTCTTAAAATTTGGAAACAAGTTGCTGAGAGGCTAAATTGCTGAGAGGCTGATATCAAACCTGTGATCTACTGTCTCCGCCTCCCAAGTATGGGGCTGCTGGCGAGAGCCACCGTGCTTGGGGGCAAATATATACATTTTTTGGCTATAATAAGATTGGGGTCTGAGAGAACCCGATCTGGCACCGCCCCGGGCTTTAATTCCCTCGAGGCGCTGAGTCTGTCGCAGGGAGCGCGGGCGGGCGGGCGTCCTCGGGGGCCGGGTGCCCGCCAGCGGGGCGGTGCAGTGGCGCCAGGCATCCCCGCGCCCGCCGTCCCATTTGCCGCCTGGGACGCGTGACCGGGCGCGCGCGCTCGCGTCCGGGGCCGTGGCAGGGCGGGGCGCGCGCAGCGGTCCCATGTGCGTCCTGCTGGCGGCCGCTGCAGTCGCCACGCCTCGAATCCCGCTGCAGCTCCTGGGCAGAGGGCTCGCCGCCGCCATGTCTGCCACCGAGCCCCTCAAATCCGTGGACTACGAGGTGTTCGGGAGAGTGCAGGGTAGGGCCCCCTCCAGTGGGAGAGAAAGAGTGGGAGGAAGAAGGCTGCGGGCAGCGACCTTGATCTTAAGCGTGCCCTTCGCCGCGGGGCGGGACTTCCGCTCGGCGATGACACAGCAGTCGTGGGTGGAAGAAGGCGCAACGCGCCTGCGCGGGGCGGGGCGGGGGGGGGGGTGGGAGGATGGAGCCGAGGGCGCACTTGAGGGGACCGCGACGGACGACCGCGACGGACTCCAGAGGGAGCGAGCCTAGTGGGGAGCATGGCGGAGTGTTCTGAGCTGTGCTGCTGTTACTTGCCAGTGAGGCTACTTGGGTTTAACTTTGCTTTTAGAGAGGATACTTCAGTAATGTTTGAGGGCTCTCCTTGTCAGAATCTATAGTCTCCCCCAATCCCCTATATCTCTTACAAGAATAGTTAACCTGATTTTTGTTACATCATCATAATTTTAGTTGCAAAGGATATATTACCCTACTTACTGTCAGTGTTGCTATTTGTAAACCAAAACATTAAATTACTGAAAAATTTCCAGTGGACTATAAATACTAAAGTGATTTCATAATTCACCTTCGTTCGTTTAAAATAAAGCTATTTTACTGAGAAACTTCACATCATTCCTTTTCCTCTGAATTTGATTTCCATTAAACTCCCTTGAAATTATATCTTATTGTTGTACTGAGAGTTTCTTATTGCTTACTTTATTATACTTTTCTGCATTATGTGTGTGTGTGTATATATATATACACATATACATATATGAAATTTTAGAAGTTAATTCCCTTTTACATTAAGTTTCTATTAATTTTCTGGGCTGCTTACTGTTGTAATAGAGCACAATTGGCAAAAATAATACAAATATATTAAAAATATGACAACCATTAGTAAATTGAAAAGATAAATTTGTGTTAGAAAATTCTTTTTTTTTTTTTTTTTAATTGGTACTGGGGATTGAACCCAGGGGCATCCTATCTCTGAGCTATATCCCCAGCCTTATTTTATTTTATTTTATTTTTTGTTTTGAAACAAGGTCTTAATAAGTTGTGGAGGAACTAGCAGAATTGCTTAGGCTGGCCTTGAACCTTCATCCTCCTGTCTCAGCCTTCCAAGTGCTGGGATTACAGGCATGCACCACCATGCCTGGCCAGAAAATTATTTCTTAATAAGAATGCTGGTGGTGTTTGTGGAAACCTGAAGAAAGGACTAAACTTGAAGAAAGGATTAAAGAAAGGACTGAATTATCTTTTTTTTTTTTTTGGTGGTACTGGGGTTCCTGGAAGCCCTGCTACCTCTGGGCTACACTCCCAGACCTATTTTTACATTTTTATTTGGAAACAGGGTCTCCTAAACCAGTGCGTGCGGCTGGCTTCGAACCTGCACCATCCTCCTGTCTCTGCCTCCCAAGCGCGGGGATTACAAGCGTGCGCCACCACGCCCAGCCCTGAATTATCTTTTTATTGGATACTTTAGATGTCTTTATACTTTTGGGGCAATGTACCCTGAAGTAAGGTTAAGAATGAGTGAAAGTATATCTGTTTTTAAAGTCTTTCTAAGATTGATTGTGAAAGGGGAGGAAAGGCAGACAGGTCTCAGGTCTTAGGGCAGCTTTGGGAGGGAATACATATGGGTGATGAAGTTCTGGAAATTGATACCCTTAAAATTCTCCCTCCATAGGTTGCTGGGCCTGGTGGTGCACGCTTGTAATCCCCGCACTCGGGAGGCAGAGACAGGAGGATGGCGCAGGTTCGAAGCCAGCCGCGCTGGCTTGGGAGACCCTGTTTCCAAATTAAAAAAGATATAAAAATGGGTTTGGGAGTGTAGCCCGGAGGTAGAAGGGCTTCCAGGAACCCCAGTACCACAAAAAAAAAAAAAAAAAAAAAAAAAAAAAAATTCTCCATAGGTTTGTACCATTTAAAAAGTGTTTGAGGCCAGGCCTGGTGGCGCATGCTTTAATCCCAGTACTTGGGAAGCTGAGACAAAAGGATGGAAGGTTCAGCAACTTGTGAGGCCCTTAGCAACTTAGTGAGACCCTGTTTCAAAATAAAGAATAAAATAGGGCTGGGGGTGTAGCTTGGTTGTAGAACGCCCCTGGGGTTCAATCCCCAGTACTGAAAAAACAACAACAAAAAACAATGCAGGTTGCACCATGTGCATGGGCAATAGCGGAAGCTGCGCCACGGGAAGGAAGCCAGCTCCTTTGTCTCTCCCTCTGACCAAAGCAAGACACATAAACATCCAGAGTTCAAAAGAGTGGAGTTCAAAAGAGTGTAGGAGATCGCAGGAGGCATTAGTAAAGCCTGCTGTACTGTAACAGGTGTCTTCCCAGTGAAACAGCTACTCCTTTAAAATTGAAAAATCTAGCTGGGTATAGACTTGTAATCGCAGTACTTGGGAAGCTGAGATGGGAGGATCACAGATTTGAGGTGAGGTTTTTTAGAGTAGTAAGTCAGTTTCAGAATAGGAGAAGCTTATTTAAGTACTGATATAAATAGCAGTTTTCTTAAAGAGTGTTTGAAATGCAAACTGGAAAGAATTGTTAAATGATTTTATCACATGATTTAGGTATACATATTTTTCTGTATGCAAAAAGATAAATAGAAAAGTTGTGTTATAGATGTTGGAAATATAAGTACATAAAGTAAAAAAAATAAAATTAACTTTATTTCCCTCTTGTTTCTTTGTTTCTATGGCATTTAATTTATAATTCTCCACCTCTTCCTTTTTGCTGGGAATTGAACCCAGAGGCATGCTTCATCCCCAATTTTTTTTTTTTTTTTTTTTTTAAACAGGATCATGCCAAGTTGCTCAGGGTTTCACTAATTTGAGACCGCCCTTGAACCAGGCATCCTTCTGTCTCAGCCTCCCAAGTATTGGGATTTCAGGTGTGAGCCACCATACTTGGCTTGTTATACTTCTTATTTTTACTTTTCTTCCATCCATTCTGCTTTGCACTGTAGTTATTTGTGTACAGATATCTGTATCTCTTACTAGACAATAAGGATAGTATTTTAAAAGTCAGGCTGGTAGTTTTGTTTGTTTGTTTGTTTGTTTGTTTTGTTTTGGTGGTACTGGGGTTCCTGGAAACCCTTCTACCTCCGGGTTACACTCCCAGACCTATTTTATATTTTTTATTTGAAAACGGTCTCTTAAGCCAGCGAGGCTGGCTTCGAACCAGTGCGATACTCCTCTCTCTGCCTCCCAAGCACGAGGATTACAAGTGTATGCCACCACGCCCGGCTTGGTAGTTTGTTTTTATATCCCCTACAGGTCTTTGTCTCTGGTGGGGACTTTATAAGGGTCTTGAATTAAATTGAAGTGTTTTGGGGATAGTTAGCTCTGTATGAAAAGAAACCGTAGTGTGATAACTGTTTCAACTGTTTGAAACAGTTTTGTGTATGGCTTCAGGGAACAGATCCTGGACCACAGGGCAGGGTTAAGTGAGGAAGAATTTTATTCCATATAAATTTCATATAAGACAAGCTCCTCCTCCTTCTCCTCCTGCTCCTTCCTTTTGCAGTACTGGGGATTGAATCCAGGGGCATTCTACTTCTGAGCTCCACCCCAGCCCAATTCTCTTTCTTTCTTTCTTGGAATGGAAACCCAGGGGTGTTAGACCTCTGAGCTAAACCCCCTGTCCTATTTTTTATTCTTTATTTTGAAACAAGGTCTCACTAAATTGCAGGGGGGTCCCCACAAGTTGCTGAGGCTGGCCAGGAACCTGCCATCCTCTTGTCTCAGCCTCTCAAACCTGGGATTACAAGAGTGTGGCACCGCGCCCCCACTTTTTTTTTTAAACAAGATGTTTAAAATCATTAAGGGCTGGCTTGTGAGGTAATGACTGGATTTCTTCCTGCATTTAAAATTAACATATGCAGTTAGATCCCAGGATGAAGGGATGCATTACTATGTGAAAATGTTATTTTACATGAAAGGATGCTGACATTTAAAATTTATCATATGGTATTTTTAAATATCAACATTTCCTTGTAGATTTGAGGCATATTTACATATTGTACATATTCACCTCAGGTTTCCTACTGATCTGTTTTTCCACAGGGTGAGAAATAGTTGCAGCTGCCTGAGCCCTGAGCAGCACACTGCGCTTTCATGACCAAAGGGCTGATATCTGTCCCAGTTTCCAGAGCAGTGTGTCATATTTGCTTCCCTTCTCTTTAGCAAATGAGGTGGAGCAGTGTGGAAGGCCAGAAAAGCCCGCAGAGACCCTGACCTAAGAGTGCTCCATTCCAGCCAATTCTAATCAACTGCAGAAAATTAGTCTCCATGTTCACCTTTTTCTACAAAAATGTCTCTTGGTTACACAGTATGCATCAAATTAAGGGTCAGGATAGAAAGATTCTGGAAAATACCAAGTGGGTTATGGAGCTTTGAACAATTGATTCCCACATGGTTCACTGCTTTGCAAAGATAATGGGCTGGAGGTCTTGAGACCCCTTAACACACATTCCTTTTAAGGATTTAGAATAGAGGTGCTGTTTGAGGGGCCAAATAAAAAACACCCCAGCTCATTATTTTAGTTACTGACAAGGAAGACTGAGGAAAGCAGAATTTTGATGTGGGGTAAATCTGCAGGTAAGTAGGCTTTATATAACCTGCTGCCAATCAGGCACAGGCTAGGCTGCTGAAGAGCTGAGCAGAGGTGTGGTCTGGGTACCTCGCAGAAGGAAGAAGAGGAAGCACCTGGGCCATGCATACTGCTTCCAGACTTAACATAGATGAGTCACCGCTTATCCCTGCCTGGAGTCAGAAATAGAGTAGGTGGAAGATGGGCTAAGAATGTCGCACTAATGGATACTCCTCACAAAAGGACCTATTGTAGAGAGCAAAACCTTTTTCTTTCAGAAATAAGTTGTAAACTCTAGAGAGTGCAGCCACTTAGTTCTGCTTGCAGTAATTCAAAATTATCTGCACTGCCAAGTTTTTGTTATTGTTTTGTTTTTAGTATGGAATAGGAGAAGTAAGGGAGATTGTATAGTGAGAAAAATTGGAGACTAATACCCTGTACAGATAGAGGTAGGAAGGGACTATATCACAGTGCTATTTTCTGTTTTCCTCCTTTGCTTGTATATGTGTGTGTGAGCATTACAAATTGAGATTTAATTCATAAAACACTAAATATCCAGTGTTTTTTGTTGTTGTTTTGATTTTTTGTCTTTGTTTATATATTTAACATGCTTTGCATTGTTGCTTTGCAACTATTACTGTTTTCTAATCCCTTTTTTGTGACACTAGGGATTGAACCCAGGGGAATTCTATTTCTGAGCTACACCCTCACCCCTATTTTATTTTTATTTTGAAACAGGATCTCACTAAATTGCTGAGGCTGGCCTCAAACATGTAATTTTTTGTGTCAGCCTCCCAAGTACTGGGATTACAAGAGTGGGCCACCACACACAGTTTACTGCTATCTAATCCTAGAGCATTTTCATCACTCCCCCAAAAACAACTCCCCACACTTCACACCTTTTTTTTTTTTTTTTTTACCGTACTGGGGGTTGATTCCAGGACTATCCCACTATTGAGCTACATCCCCAGCCCTATTTTTTTTTATTTTTATTTTGAGTCAGGGTCTCAATAAGTTGTCCAGGTTGTCCTAGAATTTGTGATCCTCCTGCTTCAGTTTCCCTAGCCGATTATTGGCATAAACTACTACTGCCCCCATCCATTTCCTTTAACTTGCCAGCCCCGCTTCTTCCCTCACCCCCTGGCACTTTAAAGCTCCTAAGAAGTCAGGACCAAATCCTTGATGTGCTTGGCCTTTCCCGCAGGGCTTCAAGGTGGCTGCTGTAACTCTACTCATTATAGTCACTGTGGTCAGGAGGAGAAAGGGCAAGTGCAGTATCGCTGGCTGAATTAGCCCTTGTCGAAGAGCTTTCCTGACAGGAATGACCAATGATTTGGCTTACCTCTTATTAGCCGCCCTATAAAAAGCACCAGGAAACACAGAATGTCACATTGCTGCCATCAGGCCACAGGCATCATATGTTAGATAAATTTTAAAACATAATTATTACATTTGGTATTCTTTCCCAAGTAGAGACACAGAAGGACATTATTACAGAAAGACTCGTCTCTATGGTCTTGATCTGAAAAAATGAGACCTATAACTAAAACAACCTGAATTCTATCAAATATGTATTGAGTCTCTCATATTTAATTGATCTCAGTTTTTTTTTTTTTCATGTGTCACTGCCTAAAGTAACAAGTGACACTTTTATTATCTGGTTTGTCAAGAAATGTGAACTTAGCCTAAATTTGTCTCTTAAATAAATGAATTCTGAAATTCTATTTTAAGTTTAAAGTTAATATGTGTGTGTCCTTACCATTCATAGTACAGTTCTAAACTATTTTTAAATTTAATTTAATATTATCTAACTTAATTATTTTAAACTATTTTTTAATTTTATTTAAGATTTTGAAATTTTAGATCAAATTAAAATAGGCACATGAATATTTTGTATTTTTGGTACTGAAGATTGAACCCAGGTGCATTCTAATTCTGAGCCATACCCCCAGCACTTCTTTTTTAAATTTTGAAGTAAGGTCCCTAAGTTGCTGTGATTGGCCTGAAACCTGTGATCCTCCTGTCTCAGCCTCCCAAGTACTGGGCTTATGGGTAAGCACTACCACACCCAGCTTGCACATGGATTTAAAAGTCAGACAGAAGCCAGGCATGGAGGTGCACGCTTGTAATCCCTGCACTTGGGAGGTGGAGACAGGAGGATCGCGCAGGTTTGAAGCCAGCCTTGCTGGCTTAAGAGACCCTGTTTCCAAATAAAAATACAAAAATAGGTCTAGGAGTATAGCCCGGAGGTAGAAGGGTTTCCAGGAACCCCAGTACCACCAAAAAAAAAAAAAAAAAAAAAAGTCAAACAGTACAGAAGAGCTAGTGATGAAGGGTAATAGCCATCATATCCTCCCCCACTCTCCTATCCCAAGTTCTGTAGGTTCTGTAAGTCACCAATAAGGCATTTGCCTTTTTTAGTTTTGTGGTTATGTCTTTATTAGGTATATAATACATCTGTACATGTCTAATATCTATTTAGGTATTAGTGATTTCTTGCTATCCTTTATAGTTATGTGTATATATGTATGCATATATTTAGGTATATATGTATATTACATATTCAATAGTTATTTATTATTATTCTTTTTTTTTGTAGTACTGGGGATGAACCCAGGGGCCTTCTACCTCCAGGCTGCACCCTCAGACCTATTATTTTTATCTGGAAACAGGATCTCACTAAGTTGCTGAGTTCTACTAGCAGAATTATTATTAATGTTCTACTAGTAGAATTCTTTTTTTCCTACGAGTAGAATTCTTGAGATTCTCTCCAGAACTTTGAATGCAGTAAGTTTAACATCATAACTTTGAAAGTAAACTTATATTCTAATCATTATGTTTCTGTGTATGTTAGCAATGTTAATAATTAATTATTAGAGGGTAGTTAAATGTGTCGCTTAAATATTCATCAGCTGGTTTTTTTTTTCTTTATTTTATAACCATGAGCTCAGCTGTAGTCTAGGTGCTGGGTGAAAAGACAAAAAGATTCTCTTCTCATGACATGTACACTGTGAAGATAGGAAATAAAGAAATAAATATAGAATAATGTCATATGGTACTCAGTAGTATGCATGTGCATGTGCAGGAAGTGTGGGGGTACATGACTATTTTAGATAAGTCAATTAGGAAATATTTCCCTACAGAAGTGACATTTGTGCAGAAGGCACCAACTGTTAAGAGTGAGGAGCATTTTAGGCAGGAGTAATTAGTGCAAAGGCCACGAGGCAGGAATGTACTTGGTGTGTTTAAGGAGCCCTGAGAGACAAGACTGCCTGGCGTGGAGTGAGTAATGAGGCAGAGCAATGAGGAAGGGGCGTGGAGGCTGTTTACGTTTACAGAATGTATTTTATTTTGAATATCTGGGGAGCCACTAGAGAGTTTTAAGCTGGAGAGAGAAGTGATTTAATTTTATCCAAGAGAAGAAAAACACTTTGTCTGTTTTTCTTATTTATTTTTTCTGTTACTGGAGGTTGAATCTAGGTGCATTCTACCTCCAATCCACGCTCCCCAGCCCTATTTTTTATGGTTTATTTTGAAACAGGGTCTCAATAAGTTGTGGAGGGCCTCACTATGTAGTTGAGATTGGCTGCAAACCTGCAATCTTCTGGTTTCAGCCTCCAAATTACTGGGATTACAGGTGTTCACCACCAAGCCCAGTTATCTTGGCAGTTTTTGGAAGAATATGTTCTAGGAGGCAGAACTGAGAGCTGAGATTCTTGTAGTAGATTAGTTGGTAGATTATGGAAACTTTAGCTGTAAAAATATTATTACCAATTCTTTTAAAAACAGTTGGAGCAGAATTAAATTATCTTTCAGTAAAGTTTGTGGCCTAAAAGTGATTTTGAAAGTGAGGGAATCCATGGTTTTGAGTATTTACCTATGCATGGCATCCAAATGTGTCATAACCCCCACTTTGGGCCTTTACACAGCTCTTCCACGTGTAATGTTATTTTGTTCTCATTATATTAAAGTTTGCTCATGATTGAAGTCTTAACCCTAAGATCCATTTTTCGACAATCATGTCCAAAAGTCACCAAACTAGGCCATGTGTCCTATAAACTTTCACTTGTATCCATCAACTTTATCTTAATCCAGTGGCCTTTTTTTTTTTTTTTTTTTTTTTGTCACCAGGGACTAAATGTTTGAAGGACTGCTTAAGATTCCTAGATGTTTAAAGGACGTTGCTCTTCGGGGGGTGGGGTATGTTGTCATCTTCCCTCTCTTGGTTGCTCCAGCATTTCTGACATTAAGTAGCAAGGGTAAAGGGACCAATCTCATGACAGGCTACCTACGTAGCTCTAACATCAGTCCTATTAGGTTGTAGGAGAGCGGATTTGGCTTTTTCATCACCATGTGTTTGCTTATTTAGTGCTCCTGACTTATAAAATAGATGTGGCAATACTGATAAGCAAGTACATGATATATTACTAATACAGAATTTGAATCAGTCAGTGGGAAATGCATCAGATATGCAGTACCTTATAAGATTTTGGTTTTCTTCTTTGTAATGCAATTCTTGACCTGAAATAGGAATCCTTTTCAGATTTCTTGCAGACCTTCCTTTAAGATGGACCTAGTCATTGATTCTAAACTTTAGATGGCATAAGAATCACCTGGAAAGTATGTTAAAACCAGATTTCTGGATGCCACTCATGAAGTTCTGTTTCTGTAGGTCTGAGGAGGAGTTCTGGAGTTTGATTCTCTAAAACCACTCTCAAGTGCTGCTAGTTTATGGACCCTTTCTTTTAAATAGGAAAGAGACCATGTGTTTCCAATTTCTTCGTGTTTCATTATACTAACACATGGAGCTGTTTACTATTGAAGATCTCAAGGGGAATGTGCATAATACAGCTATAACTGAAACTATCAATCTATTTGGTCAGTGTCTTACCAAGACCCTCTTACTCATAAGATAAAAAAAATTATACACTTTTGCCTCTACCGTTTTGCCTATTTTCTTTTCTGTTTTTGTCTTTCTTTTCTACATGATCTGATTTTCCTGATGCTTCTTGAATTAAAAAAATTTTATTGGGAATTGTATTCATACATCAAAATGGGGTAAAAAAACTTGTGTAGACATACATGCACATGTCACCCAGCCAACCCCACGCAGTCCCCAACCCACTCCCTCCCTATCTCTTCCTCCCATGCTTGGCTTAGTGGTTGAAAAGATATGAATAAGTACATCGTGTGCTTTAGAGAGTTTCCGTCTTCTTCCCTCCCATCCCTACAGTTAGGTTGTCTTATTTGCTCCTCTATAGGATTTCCTCTTTCATCTAGAGTTCCTCCTATGACTCGTTTCTCCTTAGCTTTCACATATTAGGGAAGGCATCCGATTTCTTCTTTTTTGTGATTGACTAATATCACTTAGCATAATGTCCTCCAGTTCCATCCATTTCCCTGTACATGCTGCAATTGTGGTTTTTTTTTTGGCTGAGTAAAATTCCATTGTGTACATATCCCACAGTGTAATCCATTCATCTGTTGATGGACATCTTGGCTGGTTCCATAGTTTGGCTATGGTAAATTGTGCAGCTATGAACATAGATACACATGCATTAGTTTGGTAGTTTGGTTTCCATTTTTTTTGGTAGATACCCAGAAGTGGTATTGCTGGATTGAATGGTAAATTTGTTCCCATTCTTCTGAGGATTCTCCATACTGCTTTCCAAAGTGGTTGCACTAATTTGCAATGCCACCAACAATATTTTAGAGTTTCCACTTCTCCACCTCCTTGCCAGCATTTGTTGTTGTTTGTGTTTTGAATGATTGCCATTCTAGTTAGAGTAAGGTGAAATCTCAGGGTAGTTTTGATTTGGATCTCTCTGATTGCCAATGATGTTGAGCATTTTTTCTTGCATTTATTGGCTATTTGAATTTCTTCTTTCATGAAGTGTCTATTTAGTTCGCTTGACTTTTTTTTATTAGATTATTATTTTTTTTTTTTAGTGTTGAGTTTATTGAGTTCTCTATTAATCTTCTATTGGAGGAGTATGTGGTAAAAATCTCCTATTCTGTTGGCTCTTTATTGAGGTTTTTTTTTTTTTTTTTTTTTTTTTTTTGGTGGTACTGGGGTTCCTAGAAGCCCTTCTACCTTCAGGCTACACTCCCAGACTTCTTTTATATATATATTTTTTATTTGGAAACAGGGTCTTTTAAGCCAGCATGACTGGCTTCGAACCAATGCGATCCTTCTGTCTCCGCCTCCCAAGTGTGGGGATTACAAGCATGCGCCACCATGACCGGCCTTGATTGAGGTTCTTGACAGTTTCCTTTGCTGTACAGAAGCTCTTCAGTTTCAATCAGTCCCACATATTGATTCGCCTTTTAGTTTGTTGTGCCTTTGGGGTCTTGTTGAGAAAGTTTTTTTTTTTTATCTGTGCCTATGTATTGCAGTGTTGGAGCTATGCTCTCTTCAAGGAGCCTCAAGGCCTCTGGTCTAATTTCCACATCTTTGATCCATCTTGAATTGACTCTTGTGCAGGGTGAGAAAGTGGGATAAATTTCCAATTTTCTGCATGTGGTTAACCAGTTTTGCCAACACCATTTGTTGAACAGGCTATCTTTTTTCCAGTGTATGTTTTTGGCCCCTTTGTCAAAAATCAGTTGGCTGAAAGTGTGTGGATTTATTTCTGGGTCTTCTATTCTGCTCATTTGGTCTATGTATCTTTTTCTTGTCACAATATCATGCTTATATCATTACAATGACTTTGTAGTATAAAGTCAGGTATTGTGATTCCTCCTGCATGGTTTTTGTTGCTGAGAACTACTTTGACTATTCTGGGCTTTTTAATGTTCCAAATAAATTTAAGAACTTATTTTTCTATGTCTTTGAGGAATGATCTTGGTATTTAATGGGCATTGTGTTGAATCTGTAGATCACTTTTGGAAGGATGGCCAATTTAATGATATTTATTCTGCCTGTCCAAGAACATGGCAGATCTTTCCATCTTCTAAGATCTTCTTCGTTTTTGCAGTGTTTTATAATTTTCTTTGTAGAGATCTTTTACCTCCTTGGTTAAGTTTATACCTAAATATTTTATTTTTGTGGGAGATCCTGAGTGGCAGTATTTTTAGAATATCTTTTTCAGTGGATTTATGGTTGGTGTACCGAAAAGCTTTTGATTTCTTAAGATTGATTTTGTATCCAGACACTTTGATGAATTTGTTGATCAGTTTGATAAGCCTTTTGGTCAAGTTTGTTGGGTTTCCTAAATATAGTATCATGTCATCTGCAAACAGTGAAAGTTTGAGTTCTTCTTTCCCTATTGTACTTTTTTGGTCTCCTTTTCTTGCCTTATTGCTATGGCTAGAGTCTCAAGTACTATATATTGAAGAGAAGTGGTGATAATGGACATCCTTGTCTTGTTCCTATTTTTAGGAGGAATTCTTGAAGTTTTTCCCCATTTAATATGATGTTGGAGCCGGGCGTGGTGGCGCACGCTTGTAATTCCCACGCTTGGGAGGCAGAGACAGGAGGATCGCGCAGCTTCGAAGCCAGCTGCGTGTGCTGGCTTAGGAGACCCTGTTTCCAAATAAAAATGTAAAAATAGGTCTGGGAGTGTAGCCCGGAGGTAGAAGGGCTTCCAGGAACCCCAGTACCACCACCAAAAAAAAAAAAAAAAAAAAATGATGTTGGCAGTGGCCTCATTATAGATTGCCTTTGTGATGTTGAGATATGTTCCTTTTATTCCGATTCTCTACAGTGCTTTTTATCATAAATGGATGTTGGATTTTATCAAATGCCTTTTCACTATTGAAATGATCATGTGATTTTGTCTTTAGTTCTGTTTATATGATGAATTACATGGATTGAATTTTGTATGTTAAACCAGCCTTGTATCTCTGGGATGAACCCTACCTGGTCATGATGTATAATTTTCTTTATGTGGTTTTGAATACATGTTGCTAGTATTTTGTTTAGCAATTTTGCATCCAAATTAATCAGAAATATAGGCCTGTAGTTCTCCCTCCCTGAACTGTCTTTATTTGGTTTTGATATTAATGTGATGTTGGCTTCATAGAATGTATTTGGGAGAGTCTTATTTTTTTTCTTTTCTATTTCACGAAATATGTTGAGAAGTATTGGGATTAACTCTTCTATAAAGGGTTTATAAAATTCACTTGGGAAACCATCTGGTCCTGGGCTTTTCTTTGATGGTAGGCTCTTTATTGCTGTTTCAATCTTTTGATTGATATTGGTTGTTTTAAATTTTCTATATGTCTTGACTAAGTTTAGGAAGGTTGTATTTATCTAGAGAGTTGTCAGTTTCCTCCAGATTTTTCATTTTGTTGGAGTATAGTTTTTCAAAGTAGTTTCTGATAACCCTCTAGATTTCTACACCATCAGTAGTAATATCTCCTTTTTCATCTCTTATCTTCATAATTTGGGTTGATTCTCTCTTCTTTTTAGTTAGTTTGGCTACTGGTTTGTCTATCTTGTTAATTTTTTTTCAAGAAACCAACTTTTGGTTTTGTTGATTTTCTGTATTGTTTTTTCTTTCTCTACTTCGTTAATTTCTCCTCTGATTTTAATATTTTCCTGTCTTCTATGGGCTTTAGGGTAAGATTGATCCTGTTTTTCAAGGGCTTTGAGGTGTGTCATTTGGTTATTTATTTGATGATTTTCTGTTTTTCTTATGTGAGCACTCAGTGCTATTAATTTTCCTCTTAATACTGCCTTCAAAGTGTCCCAGATTTTTTGATATGTTGTATCTTTATTTTCATTTGTTTCTAGAAATTTCTTTATTTTACCTCTTATGGCTTCTATGACCCATTCTTCATTTAGCAATGTGGTGCTCAGTCTTCACATGTTTATGTGGTTTCTCTGGGTCTTCTTATAATTGATTTCTAATTCCATTCCATTATGTTCTGAAAAGACACAGGGAAGTATGTCACATTTTTTGAATTTGCTAGTGCTCACTTTGTGGCCCAGGATGTGATCTATTTTGGAGAAGGTTTCGTGAGCAGCTGAGAAATATGTAAACTCTGCTGTAGTTGGGTGAAATATTTTATATGTGTCCAACAGGTCATTTGGTTGATAGTGTTCTTTAGGTCTGAGACATCTTTACTGACCTTTTGTCTAGAAGATTTGTCTAATGGTGCGAGAGGGGTGTTGAAGTCTCCCAGTATTATTGTATTGGGATTTATGTCACAAAGAGTTTGTTTTATGAAAGTAGCTGCATCTATGTTTGGGGCATAAATGTTGATTATTGTCATTTCCTCTTCCTGGATTGTTTCTTTTACCAATAAAAAATGACCTGAGTTATCTCTTCTAATAAGCTTGGGCTTGAAGTCTAACTTGTCTGATATCATAGTTGCTACTCCTGCTTGCCTTCGAGTTCCATTGTCATGAATTACCTTGATCCAGTCCTTTACCTTAAGTTTGTTACTATCTTGTAAGGTATGTTTCTTGCAAGCAGCAGATAGATGGGTTCTGTTTTTTATGCATTTTGCCACTTTATGCCTTTTTATTGAGGAGTTGAGGCCATTTACATTCAGTGTGATTGAGAGATGATTTTTAATTCCTAACATGTTAAGATTTTATTTCTGTTTAAAATACTCTTTGTTCTTCTTTGCTTAGCTGTCTGCTGGATGGAAATTCTTGTTTCTCTGGTTGTGGCATGTATTACTTATTTCTTTTTTGTAGTTGATTTCTTTGAGTATTTTCTCTAGCCCTGGTTTTAAAGACATAAATTCCTTCAGCTTCTGTTTGTCATGGAAGCTTCTTCTCTCCCCATCTAATTTTATAGATAGTTTTGCTGGGTAGGAAATTTTTGGCTGGAAGTTGTTTTCTTTCAGAGTTTGGAATATGTTACTCTACACCCTTCTGGCTTTCATGACTTGGTTTGGGATGTCTGGAGTGATTCTAATTGGTTTGCCTCTGAATGTCACTTGGCCTTTTGTTTTTATTGCCTTTCAGATTCTCTCCTTGGCTTCTACATTTGTCATTTTGACTAATATGTGACATGGGGAAACTTTTCTCTGATCTTGTTTAAAGGGAGTTCTGTAAGTTTCCTGAACCTGTGTATCGGCTTTTGCTCTGTGTTTGGAAATTTTTTTGCTATTACTTCTTTGAAGAGATTGTTCATCCCTTTGGTTTCACCTTCTTTTTCCCCCTCAATGCCAATTATTCTTAGGTTAGCTCCCTTAAGATAGGCCCATATTTCTTCAATGTCCAATTCCTGTTGTCGAATTTTTTTTCTAAGTTATAAACTATGCGTTCAGTTTTGGAGTGATCATCTTCTAGGCGTGAGATTCTATTCTCCATGTGGTCGAATCAATTGTTTATAGTTCAATTGATACCTTTACCTCAATGATTGCATTCATTATTTCTTTCAGACTCTCTCTAAATTCTTTTATAAAATTCTATATTATTTCTACAGTTACATTCCTGATTTGATCTTCTGGAGATCTCTGCATTTTTGTGTTATCAGGTTCTGTAATATGGGGTTGTGGGAGCTCATTGCTCCATTGTTGTTCCTCCTTCCCATAATTTCAGAAATTTGTACCTGTTGCTTTTGGTAGATTTCTCTCTGTCTCTAGGTGTCTGCTGGTTTATTCAAGGGTAAGTTGCATTGTATTCAACAGTGAAGGATGATTAAAGAGGGAAGTGAAGGAGTAAATGGAAGAATAGGGTAAGATCTCAGATAGGGTTGAGTAGTGTGAGTATATGAGTTTGGTAAGGTAGTATATACTAGAGATTAGAGATAGTACAAATGTAGTAGTATTCTAGTAACCAATGTAGAGTTTCTGGTATAGTTATATGAAGTGGATTTAATACAAGATAAGGGACTGATAAAAAGAAGAGAAAAGATAGAAAACGGATAGAGAGGAGAGAGTAGGTATGTACAAAAAAAGAAGCTTGTGAGAGGATTTGGGTTAGAGGATTGAAAAAACAGAACAAAAAACAAAACAAAAAACAAAAGTAACAAAACAAAACCCCACAAAAACCCAGACCCTCCAAAAAAAGAAAAAAGAAAAAAAAAAAAAAACCCCAGCGAGGTATACAATGTCATACACAAAAAAAGAATGAAAAACCTAAACAATCCCAACAATGAATTAATGAGACTCTACAAATAAATGACTAGTCAGCAGATAGATCCTTTGCAGTCTCTCTCTGTGTAGTACCGAGTGCCACCGGCACCTTTTCCTCTTTGAGTCTGGTTCTGAGTCTTCTCAGTCTATGCAGATGGTCTATATAAATGGGGCTGGATTTGATATTGAGTGAAGGTCACTCTCCACACTTTCCACAGATTTGGAGTCTAGGTCTCTCCCTGCCTCTTTTAGTAGCCTATGCCTGTGAGACCAAACTCAACGTAGGAGTCTTTGTTCTTCACAGCTAGGGCTGAGCTAGTCTGACTTCTCCCTGTTCACCACAGTTGGGAGGTCTGTGGTGTTACAGGAGATCCTACTCATTGGGTTTAGTTGTAAGTGTAAGACTCCCCACACACTTTCCACTGATCAGAGCCGAGTCTGTCCGAGCTTCTGATATAATCAACAGCAAATGCCACTCCCACCTTCTCTAGGTTCTTCTCCGGATCACCACAACTTTACTTATTGTGCTTTGTATCTCTGGAGAGTGTGGTAATCACAGCTGCCACCACTCCTTCCCTGGGTTGCATCACAAAGTCTCAGGCCTAGGGAGTTAGTGGCCACTGCACAAGACCCTCAGGGTGCTGGGCTGGGCATTTTCCCACATGGAACTGAGACTAGGGTGTGGTAATCTTACCACCACTACTTCTTCACTGGGTTGAACTGCAAGATCTTAAACCCAGGGAGTTTATCAAAGCTCTGCGAGTCCCTGGGGGTGCAACACTGGATTTCTTCCACAGGGGCCACAATTTCACTTACCATTGTGGTGCGCGCTGATCTGGAGCTCTACCAGGTGTGGTGAACTTGTCACTGCTGTTGTCAATATGCCGCCGACGCCATGCTCTCACCCATGAGGCTAGTGTATTTCTTTCCTTTTCTTTTCTTTTTTGGTGGTACTGGGGTTCCTGGAAGCCCTTCTACCTCTGAGCTACACTCCGAGACCAATTATTGTATTTTTGAAACAGGGTCTCTTATGCCAGCGCGGCTGGCTTCGAATCTGTGCGATCCTCCTGTCTCCGCCTCCCAAGCGTGGGGATCACAAGCGTGTGCCACCACGCCTGGCTGAGGCTAGCGTATTTCTTTTCTGGTTTTGTGCTCCCCTCTAAATCCCTTGGAGGGGCTGGGCTTGGCTGCTGGAAGTTTTAGCTGGTCTTTGTGCTGAAAGAACTGCTGCATTACAACCAACTGGCCTGCAACTGGGCATTTCAGCTACTTGTTTTCCTTTTTGTCTCTGGAGTCTGGTTCTGTGAGGCAAGATGGCGCTGGTGAGGCAGTTGCTGCCGCAAGGTGAACAGATTTCTTTTCTGCTTTCTGGTTGTTCTTCTAATCCTCTTTTTCTCTGTCCCTTTTATTTACAGCTTTTATTTCTCTATTGATAGTATTTTCTGACTATGTAAGGCATTATATTTGAAGCTATGAATATCGAGTATCAGCAGTACTTGTAGACATTGCTTTTCTCGGTTGCCATCTTCCCTCCACCCTTCTTGAATTTTTTTGCACATTTATTTTATACCTACTATGTAATGTCTTTCCCTCCACTTATATAACATTATTATATATAACTTCCCTCTCATCATTCCTCCATATTTTACATGTATTTTAAAAAATATTTTATAGCCTTATAAGAATTTCATTCATGATACTACCCTGTCTTTATTGCTTTGCTGTCTTTTCATTAATATTTGTTTGGCAGTACAATATACTGCCATCAGGAAATGTTATTATAAATATGCTTACAAAACTATAAAAAATATCTAAGATACTGATCTTCTGTATCCTCCTGACTTCCAAATGTATTTTTTTCCTGTTTTGTTTAACCAAAATTTAATTTACATTTAATAACATCCTTTATTTTTAGAGTGAAATTCAATGAATTGACAAATTCATACAGTAATAAAACCACTACCACCACAATAGATATATAGAACACTTCTACCACCTAAAAGAGTTTCCTCTTACCTTCTTTAGTACTCTCTCCCCTCTATTCCCAGGCCTTGGCAACCACCAATTGGTTTTCTGTTCCTACAGTTTTTCCTATTCTATAATGTGGAATTGCACATTATGTGTGAGTCTGGCTTCTTTTGCTTAGCACAGTGCATTTGATTCATACATGTAATTCATACAATTGTTGCTTGTATCCATAGTTCATTCCTTTTTGTGGTTAACATTTATTTGTGTGGATCTACCATTATGGTTTAATATGTTCCCAAAGTATTTTTTTGTGTGTGTGGTGCTTGGGATTGAACCCAGGGGCATTTTACCTCCAAGCTACACCCCCAGCCTGATTTTTTATTCTTTATTTTGAAACAGGGTCTCATTAAGTTGTAGAGGGCCTCAATTAAGTAGGTGAGGCTGGCTGGGCATGGTAGTGCAATCTTGTAATCCCAGCATTCGGGAGGCGGAGACTGGACGATTGCAGTTTGAGGACAGCCTTAATTACTTAGCAAGGCCCTTCAGAACTCAGTGAGACCCTGTTTCAAAAATAAAAAAAGACTAAAAGCAGGGGGTGTAGCTTGGAGGTAAAATGCCCTTAGGTTCCATCCCCAGTACCACACACACAAAAAAGTAGGTGAGGTTGGCCACAAACCTCAGTCCTCCTGTCTCAGCCTCCCAAGTACTGGGATTACAAGCATGTTTCACCATGCCCAGCTCCCAAAGTATTTTTTTTTTTTTTTTTTTTTTTTTTTGCGGGTCTGGGGATGGAATCCAGTGGCATTCGACCTTCGAGTTACACCCCCTGCCCTATTATTTACTCTTTTTTTGAAAAAGAGTCTCACTAAGTTGCAGAGGGCCTCATTAAGTAGCTGAGGCTGTCCACGAGCCACGATCCTCCGGGTGCACACCGAATGCTGGGATTATAAGCGTGCGCCACCATGCCCGGCCCAAAGTACTTTTAATTGCTCTGTTTTTCCCTCAGAAAAAAAACTTTGGCCGGGCGTGGTGGCGCACGCTTGTAATCCCCGCGCTTGGGAGGCAGAGACAGGAGGATCTCGCAGGTTCGAAGCCAGGCGCGTGTGCTGGCTTAAGAGACCCTGTTTCCAAATAAAAAATACAAAATAGGTGTCTGGGAGTGTAGCCCGGAGGTAGAAGGGCTTCCAGGAACCCCAGTACCACACACAAAAAAAACAAAAACAAAAAAAAAACAACTTTGTCACTTGGCTTTTTGAGCACTAAAAACATTTCCCAATTTCCCGTGTGTTCTAAGTGGTAACAAAAACTAATTTGTAAAAAAAAAATAAAAAAATAAAAATATAAAAAAAAATTTAAGAGGTACTTAAGCTCTTTATTTATGCACCTGCTTCCTAATCTTTCTTAGACCTATTTTAGTAAATTCTCAGGCGCTTAGTCGTTGGACACATGTATCCCAAAGATCCCTTTTTTGTGTGTCCTTCTTTGCTTTTATTTTCTCTTCTTTCTTTTTTTGTGATACTAGGGATTGAACCCAGCCCTATTTTATTTTTTATTTTGAAACAGGGTCTTGCTATGTTACCTCATGTTGGCCTTGAACCTATGATCCTCCAGTCTCAGCCTCCCAATCACTGCTGTGTGATCTTTTGAATCAAATGTCTTTTAAGTTGCAGTTTGTAAGAATGATCTGAGATCTCTTACTTAGGATCATTGTTGCAATTCCCAGTACTAATGAAAGAAGGCCTTTCCTTTCCCCTACTAGGCCTCAAATCATCCTTGGTTCTATTTAAAACCAGTTTGCCTCTTGTTTTACTTTAGGGCTCTGTTCTCCTTATATCAACATTTGGTTCCAAAAAACCCAGGTGATGAAATTCCATAGCTTTTAGATTTTTGTCTGAAGTGGAGTTCCCACAGTTTTGTAGGATGGGTAAGTGAATTATAAGACATCATGGTAATAGACTAATATGGAACTGCTTAGGTGTGCATAGAGTTCAGAGAGAGAAAATATAATCAGACCAACAATTCCACCCAAACTATATAATTAAAAATATGAACATAATTTAATCTATACCATAAATCTACACAGATTCCAAGGGCTATTTTGGTTAATTTCCATTAGAACTGAGGTTTCAGAAGCCCAGTAATGGTCAAGAATATTATTTCTTGATATTTGCTGCTTTGGTTCTAGTTAAACTAGAACAAAATAAAAAATAGAAACAGATATGTTTATTACATTTATACTTGAATTTAGTTCTTGCATTTATGGGGATTCTAAAAACTGAGGCTAGGCAAATTTTATGCCAAATAAAAAAATTTATTTCAACTCTACTTGAAATAAACATTTTGTTCTATTTAGCATTTTAAAATGGGAAAAAAAAACATGTAGCTCAGTATTTCATTGTACTTTGGTCTCAAACTATTAAATTTCTCCAAAAATTTGTTTTCTCTCTTTAATTGGAAAATAAAATACAACTGGGTGTAATGGTGCACACCTGTAATCTCAGTACTTTGGAGACTGAGACAGGAGGATCTCAGGTTTGAGGTCAGCCTCAACAACTTATTGAGACCCTTACCAATTTAGTGAGACTCCTTCAAAACAAAAAATAAAGAAGGGCTGGGGATGTAGCTTGGAGGTATAATGCTCCTGGGTTCAATCCCCAGTGCCAATAAATAAATAAAAAGGGCTGGAAATATAGCTTGGAAGTAGAATGACCCTGGGTTCAATCCCTGGTACCAAAGATAATAAAAGAAGTTCTAAAAATATCCTTTTAATGCATTCAGACATTGAATATTTTATTCATTTCATTTACTTACCTTTTAATAAATAAATAAAAGTTAAGTCAAGAATATATAGATTTTTTTCAAGGTATATAAGCTGATATTTCTTTTTATTTTTTTTAATACAGGTGTTTGTTTCAGAATGGTAAGTCAAAATATTTATTATTATTATTATTATTATTATTATTATTGTTATTATTATATTGCCACTTTTCTTGTAGTTTTTAATCACAGAGGTAAGAAGCAGGTTTCTATATAGAGCTAGTTCAAGGCTTGTTTTCTGTCCTTGATAGCATGTGAAGATATACATGAATATTGTTGAAATTACTGAGTATGATTTTTTGAAGCTTTTTTTCTGATATAACAACTTCCTTTTTATTTTTTTAATTTTTTGTAGAATGCTTCAGGGTTTTATTTTTTAATTTTTTTTAATTTTTATGTGGAACATATTAAAACTAGCATACATTCAGAATGTGCTTGGTGCCCTCTCCCCACTTTCCCCACTTCCACTTCTCCCACTCCCAACAATGAGTGTCCAGGTTAACCATTCTACATTCATATTTTTTACACATATTTGGATGTAGCTCCTCCATTAATCAACCTCAGCCTTCTTCCTCTCCTATCCATCCATTCTAGCTTTGCTGAGGTTTCCCCTCCATTATCTGGAGTCCCTCTGTCCTACTAGTCCCTAGTTTGGGCATATTAGAGAAAACATATGTCCCTTCTCTTTCTGTGCTTGGCTGATCTCATTTAACATAACATTCTCCAGTATGGAACCAACCTAGGTCTCCATCAACAGATGAATGGATTACAAAATTATGGGAAATACACACAATGGAATTCTACTCAGCTTATAAGAACAAAACCATGTCATTCGCAAGAAGATGGAAAGACCTGAAGCTATCTTTTAAAAATGATTGAGCTGCAAATGGGGGTGCACACTTGTAATCTCAGTACTTGGGAGGCTGAGTAAAGAAGATCACAGCTTTGTGGCCTGCATTAGCAACTTAATGAGATTCTGTTTCCAAGTAAAAATAATAAAATAGGACTGGAGTATAGCTCAAAGGTCTGCCCCTGGATTCCATCCCCAGCACCACAAAAAACAAAAACATATTAAAAACATTACAGTTGTCCTAGTTTTTAGCTCTTTTCTATTCATTTGATTTGAATTAAAGAGTTTGATTAGGTATCTTGAATACAATGGATCTCTGATATGTCATGAAAGGAAAACCCTCTACGCAAAGGTACATATCTCACATTGCAAAATGAAAATACTAATGCTGCATAGGTAAGTGGTTCTCAGGCCTCTAACAATCAAAATTCCTTGTCTCTTTTTAAATTGTTATATTTATTTATTTATTTATTGGTAGTACTGGGTTCCTGGAAACCCTTCTACCTCCGGGCTACACTTCCAGACCCATTTCTTTTTTATATTTTTTATTTGGAAATAGGGTGTATTAAGCCAGCGAGGCTGGCTTTGAACCTCCCAAGCACAGGGATTACAAGCGTGCACCACCACGCCCAGCTAAATTGTTATTTTAAAACATATTCTTTTCCTAAAAGCTGACTGGCTTGTATTTTCACCTACTCTCTGAGCTGGAAGCCATTAGATTAGATCTTTGCTTCTCAATCCTTGAGAGTCCCAACATATTCCCACCAGAAAGTCTCTATATTCTGAGACAATTCTGTCTTTCACAGCTCAGATGGTCTCCATTTTCATTATTACCTTGACTTATTTTCAGAACCTACATCCATCTTAGCTATTACCATTTGGGTGTGTGTTGCTACATACAGCTGGGACTGTGGAGTATAGATCTTGACCACCTTGGCTTCCAAACAGAGAGCATGCTTTTGAAAAGTTCTGACAGACTGGATCCATAGGAAGTTTTAGAATGATATGGCTAAAATAATTCAAAATTAAATGTTGCTTGTTTTTCATTTTTATTAGCATAATTGTTTGAAACTGGGGAAGGAAATGTAAAAAAACTATTAAGAATAATAGGAGAGATAAATTTTCCTATAACAATTATAACATTTTTCATGGCAATTCCAGATCCAACCAAAAACATAAGAATTTTTTAAATCTTACAATAACTCAGCAAATCAGCACATCTAGGCTAGTGTTCTTACTTGATTAATTGTGTTGTATTCTTCCATTTCTCTTGAAAATTTCAGGATGTTTTAGTCTTTGTTTCTGCCTGCAAATTCTTTATGTTAATCATAATAGGATACTTGTCATTACTGATTGAGAATCTTAGATTGTCTTTGGAGCTCAGATTAATGATATAATTTAGTGTTAACACGTGTAAAATTAATGAAGCTGATTTTTATTGGTCCCAAAACACACTGTAGAAACTAGTTCTGTTCCTACTATCAGCTCATTATTACTTTTTATAATGTGCTTGCCTTGACTGGAAGTGGAATTTCACAAAAGACACCATTTAAGTGAAGTTTCTTGTAAATAGAGATGTTACTGTAGGTCAGCTATACAAGTATTGGCATAGATGTTATTTTAAGAAAAATAAAGATTATCAGGCTAGCATATTTTGAATACTGGAATAAAATATGTTATGAATTAAGACCTTTGGTGATGGATTTTATCTCTTATTTTCTCCTTAAACCAGTACACAGAAGGTGAAGCTAAGAAAATAGGAGTGGTTGGTTGGGTGAAGAATACCAGCAAAGGCACCGTGACAGGCCAAGTGCAAGGCCCGGAAGAGAAGGTCAATTCCATGTGAGTGGTAAGACTAGTAACATGTGAACCAACTTCATAAAGCTATTTTAATATTTGGTTGGACAATAAGAATAGTACTGATAGGCCAGATTTATTTGTATAAATAACTCACATGTTTTTAGGCATTCTAGCAAGGAAATTTACAGAGTTAAAGGGTGGGGTTTCTTTGTTTAGGAATGGATTTCTCATTTGGGCAGGCCTACAGGAGCTATTATATCACTTTCCAGTCTGTAGGAATTTGTCCAGTTAATTCTCCTCCAATGTGAAGGAATGTCCAGGGCCTATTTCTCATTTGAAGTGTTGGGACAGAAGCATAGTGCCTTAGGATGGTTCTTGAAATTTTTAAAGTATCCTTAAAGGCAAAAAGGAACTGCCATATCTCTTTAATATAAGTACTTTCTCTGACTGTAATGTCATTTTTACTGTCAGTGAACCTGTGTTTAATGAGCTGTATAGTTACCATAATATGAACTCTTGTAGTCCAAAGGAGGACAGATTCAATACAATGGGGAATAGTGCCTTGTATATACAGTGTCATTTTTAAAGACTTTGTTTTTTCAGTTTTATAGTTTCTTTTGCGGACTACAATATTTTTTTTAAGTAAAATAGCTAACATTTACTGAGCATTTACAATATGTTGGGGAATATGCTAAGCACTTTATACAAATTATCTCATTTATTCTTTATAACACATCCTATGAGGTAGGAATAAAATAATGCTCAGCTTATTTTATTTTATTGTTTATAAACTATCTTTGCTTTGATTACTTTTTTAGATTTAAGAAGCAATAGTTTTTGCTTATTATAGTAGAGTAATATGCAGAGAGCTATGATGGCAAAACTAGTAATCCCTTCCTTTCTAGTTCTATCTCTTCTATATAACTTGTGCCAATGGCTTTGTGAATATTTCCAATAACTTTTGTTTACACTTAAAAGTATTTAAGCATATTTATTTATTAATTTTTGGTACTGGAGATTGAACCTGGGGCATTCTACCTCTGAGCTATGCCCCCAGCTCTTTTTGTTTTTATTTTGAAACATGGTCTTGCTAAGTTGATGAGGCTAGCCTTGAACTTTCAATCCTCCTGTCTCAGCTTCCTAAGTACTGGGATTATAGATGTATGTCACCACACCCAGGTAAACATACATTTATAATTCAAGGTTTGCTTGTTTTACTGAAATAGAATAATTTATGCATGCCGGGTGTGGTGGCGCATGCTTGTAATCCCTGCGCTTGGGAGGCAGAGACAGGAGGATCGCGCAGGTTCGAATCCAGCCACGCGCGCTGGCTTAGGAGACCTGTTTCCAAATAAAAATGTAAAAATAGGTCTGGGAGTGTAGCCCGGAGGTAGAAGGGCTTCCAGGAACCCCAGTACCACACAAAAAAAGAATAATTTATGCATATATTTATAACATATTTCATTTTATAGACATTCCAACACTCAGTAAATATGCACAAAAGATTGTGAGATTTACATTGTGTAGAATTAGTAGTTCAATGGATGAAAAAATGCCAACTCATTATGAAGTGGTTTGAGAATGGGGACTATATGGAGGATGGAAGGTTCTACCAATCACATTTGATTCCTAATCCACATTATAGCGGGTCTTTGATTAATTTACTAAACATAAATGAAATCATATTACATGTTGTCCTTTCTCCTTTCTAAATCCTGCATTCTTTACCCCACTCTGCCAGTAGTGTGTGTGAGCAAGCTCATCACTGTCCTGTGCTCATCCTCTCCTCTCCTCTCCTCTCCTCTCCTCTCCTCTCCTCTCCTCTCCTCTCCTCTCCTCTCCTCTCCTCTTCTCCTGTACCCTCCCCTCCTCTCTCCTCCTCCTCTCCTTCTTCTTCCTCTTCTTCTTCTTCTCCTTCTTCTTCTCCTTCTTCTTCTTCTTCTTCTTCGTCTTCTTCTTCTTCTTCGTCTTCTTCTTCTTCTTCTTCTTCTTCTTCTTCTTCTTCTTCTTCTTCGTCTTCTTCTTCTTTTCTCTCTCTCTCTCTCTCTCTCTCTCTCTCTCTCTCTCTCTCTCTCTCACACACACACACACACACCACACACATTTGGACACATATTTATGAATTTTGGGGGTTTTGATCAATTATTAATTATTTGCTTACTAAAAATGCTTCATGTTTTCTTTTCTTTGCTGTCCTGGACTGAACCCAGGGGTACTCTACCACTGAGCTACAACCCCAGTCCTTTTTATTTTATTTATTTACTTATTTTAATTTTTAATTTTTAAATTTTTATGTGGATTATATTGGAAAAGGCATACATTTGCACAATGCTTGGTGCCCCTCGCTTCCCCTTCCCCCCTCCCAAAAATGAGTGTCCAGGTTGACCATGCTACATTCACAACTTATATACGTATTCAAATGTAGCTCCTTCATTAATTAACCTCAGCCTTCTTCTTTTCCTACCCTTTCTTTCTTTCTAGCTTTGCAGAGGTTTCTCCTCCATTATCTGGAATCCCTCTGGTATCCCTAATACTCCCTAGTTTGGGCATATTTGAGAAAACATATGTCCTTCCTCTTTCTGTGCTTGGCTGATCTCACTTAACATAATTTTCTCCAGGTCTTTCCATCTTCTTGCAAATAGCAGTTTATTTATTTATTTATTTTAGATAAGGTTGCTAAGTTGCTTAGGCTGGCCTCAAACTTGCAATCCTTCTACCTCAGCCTCCTGAGTAGTCTGCTTTTCACTTTTATAACACAAAGACACATGAAAAAATTTATGTGAATCAAATGGTTTAACTTGAATTCATTCCTTCTCCTCGTCCTCCTCGTCCTCGTCCTCCTCCTCGTCCTCGTCCTCCTCCTCCTCCTCCTCCTCCTCTTCCTTCTGCTCTCCCCCCCTCCCCCCTCCTTCTTTTGTGGTAATGGTAGATTGAACCCAGGGGCATTCTACCTCTGAGCTACACTCCCAGCCCTATCTTAATTTTTGAAACAGGATCTCACTAGGCTGATGAGAGTCTCACTGCTTATTGAGGCTGTCCTTGAACTTGTGATTCTCCTGTCTTAACTTCCCATGTATTGGGACTACATGTGTATGCCACCACACCTGGCTTGAATTTATTCTTTTAAATGATTGCTTAATAATACACAGTGTAAGTGTTCAATTATTTATTACCATATTGCAAGGAACACATTGTTTTTTTGTTTCTAGCTTTTGCAATAAGAGCAATGCTACAAAAAGGATTTTATTAGTAAATTTATTTTTATGAAATAGATTACCAGAAGTGTGATATGTTGTTTTAAGTGTCTATGTATTTTTAATGTAAAAAATTCACCAGTGTTTTTCAAAACAGCTACAAAAATTTATATTTTTCCTTCTCATCCTGTTGGCAATTGGTATTATTACTCTTTCTTTTATCAGATTTGCTGTAGAGTGATTATTACCTTAATGTAATTGTAATTATTAGTTTGAGCATCTTCATGTATTAGACTACATACATTTGTTCTCAAGAACTCCATTTTTATATAATTTTCCTATTTTTTCATTGAGTTGCTTGTCTCTTGAATATATATATGTACATCTGATATATAATACATGATATATATGCATGCATATATAATATGTAATTGTATACACACATACACACACACAAGGGGCATTCTGCCTCTGAGCTACACCCACAGCTCCTCTTATTTGTTTTTTAAATTTTTGAAACAGATTTCACTGAGTTGTTGATGGTCTCACTAAGTTGTCATGGCTGGTCTTAAGCCTATGATATTTTTGTCTCAGCCTTCCAAGTAGAGGGTTATAGGCATGTGTCATCATGCCTAGATTTTTACCAATATTTAAGAGGTATTTGTTTACTGGTAATGGTTGCTAGGCCATTATCTATTATTTATTTCGCAAGTATTTACCCAAGTTTAGCATTTGCCTATTAGTTTTGTTTATGATAACTTTGGAAGCATAAATTCTTTTTTTTAAATTTTTATTGGTGCACTATAGTCTTACATAATACTGTGGATCATGTTGACAGTGGCATATATTCACACAGTACTTGGTGCTCTCTCCCCTCTGCTTTCCCATTTTCCTTCCTCCGGATACTGTTTGTCCAGGTTAACAATGTTATATTCACATCACATAGTCACATGTAGCTTTTCCATTAATGAACCTCAGTCTTCTTCCTCCTCTACCCTTCCTTTCTGGCTTCACTAAGGTTTCCCCTACATTATCTGGAGTCCCTCTGGTATCCCTAATACTCCATAGCTTGCTCATATTAGAGCAAACATATATGTCCCTCCTCTTTCTGTGCTTGGCTAATCTCGATTAACATAATGTTCTCCAGGTCTTTCCATCTTCTTACGAATGACATGATTTTGTTCTTCCTTATTGCTGAGTAGAATTCCATTGTGTGTATTTCCTATAATTTTGTAATCTATTCATCTATTGATGGAGACCTAGGTTGGTTCCATAGTTTGGCTATTGCAAATTGTGTTGCTATGAACATGGGTATGCATATGTGTAGTTATTTGATTTCACCACCTTTGGAAAGATACCCAGTAATGGTATAGCTGGATTGTATGGGGGATCCATTCCCAGTTATCTTTTTTCTTTTTGTGGTACTGGGGATTGACCCAGGGACATTCTACCTCTGTACTACACTCCCATCCCTATTTATTATTCTTTATTTTGAAACAGGGTCTCACTGAATTGTAAAGAGCTTCACTAAGGAGCTGAGGCTGACTGTGAACTATAATCCCCTTTTCTCAGGCTCTCAAATGCTGGGATTACGAGCATGTATCCCATTCCCAGTTTTCTAAGAAATCTCCACACTTATCTTTATAGCTGCTGAACTAGTTTGCACTTCCACCAACAGTGTAAAAAAGTTCCTATTTCCCCACATTCTCTCCAGCATTTGTTGTTATTTGATTTATTTTGCAGCCCCTGAATTCTGGCTGCCCTTTACTAGAAAATTTATCTTTCATGGACTCAACTTTTTCCTTAGTTCTAATTCTTGGGATCCTGTTTTACATCATTGGAGCTTCTTATTAGTGTAGAAATCTAAGAGCAGGGAGTATTTCTGCCAGAGATGACGCCTCCTTCCTCGGGGCGTGGCCTCCTTGGACCTTGCTGATTGATACAAGCGTTTGTCACGCTTGTATATGCCGAGGGGGGATGGTGGCAGTTGTTATTTGATTTCTTTATGCTTGCCACTCTGATTGAGGTAGATGGAGTTTCAGTGTAGTTTTGATATGCATCTCTCTGATGGCTTATGACGATCATTTTTTCATGTGTCTATTGGCCATTTTTATCTCTTCTTTTCTGAAGTGTTTATTCAACTTAGTTGCCGATTTCATTTGTTTTGCTAGTATAAAGACTTTCAAGCACTTTATAAATTCTGGATATTAGCCCTCTATCAGAGGGGTAGCTGGTAAAGATCTTTTCTCATTCTGTAGATTTCCCTTTAGGTTCTTGATGATTTCCTTTGATGAACTTAAACTTTTTAGTTTGATGCCATCCCATTTGTTAATTCTTGTTTTAATTTTCTGCACTTTGGAAGTCTTGTTAAGAAAGTTACTACCTATGCCTATTTGTTGGAGTGTTAAGCCTATGGCTTCCTCTAATAGCTTCACAGTTTCTGGTCTGATTTCCAGGTCTTTTATCCATCTTGAGGTGGTTCCTGTGCACGGTGAGGATTTAGTTCCATCTTTCTACAAATGGATAGCCAGTTCTCCGAACACCATTTGTTGAAAAGGCTTTCTTTAATCCAGCATGTGATTTTGGCCCCTTTGCCAAAGATCAATTGACTATAAGTGTGTGGATTTGTTTCTGTATCTTCTATTCTGTTCCACTGGTCTGGGTGTCTGTAGTTGTGTCAATACCATGCTGTTTTAATTATTTTAAGTCAGGAATTGTAATGCCTCCTGCATGGTTCTTATTGGTGAGAATTGCTTTGGCTATTCTGGGTCTTTTTATTCTCCATGTAAAATTCATGATTGGTTTTTCTAGGTCTATGAAGAATGTCAATGGTATTTTGAAAGGAATTTCATTGAATCTTTAGATCACTTTTGGCAGAATGGCCATTTTGATAATATTTATTTTGCCTATCCATGAGCAAGGGATATCTTTTCATCTTCCAAGGTCTTTTCAATTTCTTTCTTTAATGTTTTGTAATTTTCATTGTATAGGTCTTTTATGTCTTTGGTTATGCCTATTTCTAGGTATTTTATTGGTTTTGAAGTTATTGTGAATGGAATTGTTTTCTTTCTTTCTTTGTGGATTTATTGTTAGCATATAGAAAAGCTACTAATTTCTTTAGATTGATTTTATATCCTGCCACTTTGCTGAATTGGTTAATTCGCTCCAGTAGTCTTTTGGTTGACCTTTTTTGGTCTTCTAGATAGGATCACGTCATCTGCAAACAAGGATAGTTTTAATTCCTCTTTTCCTATTTAAATTCCTTTGATGTTCTTCTCATCTTATTGCTGTGGCAAGAGTCTCGAGGACTATATTGAAAAGGAGTGGTGATAGTGGGCATCCTTTTCTTGTTCCTGAATTTATAAGAAATTCTTGCAGTTTTCCCCCATTCATTATGATGCTGGCATTGGGTTTATTGTATATTGCCTTAATGATGTTGAGATACATTTCTTCTATTCCAATTTTCTGTAGTGTTTTAAACATGAATTGGTGTTGGATTTTGTCAAATGCTTTTTTAGTATCTATTGATATGATCATGTGATTTTTCTTCTCAATTCTATTTATGTGGTGAATAACCTGTATTGATTTATGTATGTTGAACCATCCTTGCTTTCCTGGGATGAAACCAACTTGGTCATTGTCTTGTTATGGTTTTGAATGAGCATATCCAGTATTTTTTTTTAGAATTTTTGTGTCTATGTTCATTAAAGATATTGATCTGTAATTTTCTTTTCTTGAGGTATCTTTATTTGGTTTCTTTCAATTTTCCGGAACAAGTTGGGGAGTAGTGGGATTAGTTTTTTTCTGAAAGTTTTGTAGAATTCAGCTGGAAAACTTTCTGGGCCTGGGATTTTTCCTTAATGGCAGAATTTTTATTGCTGTTTTGATTTCTTTGCTTTCTATTGGTTGGTTTAGGCTTTCTATGTCCTCTTGGTTCAATTTAGGTAGGTTATATGTGCTTAGAAATCTATCAGTTTCTAATATGTTTTCCAGTCCATTGTAGTATAAATTTTCAAAATAGTTTCTGATAATTCTTTGAATTTCCCCACTGTCTGCGGTGATGCCTCTTTTTTCATTTCTGATTTTAATGATTTGAGTTGATTCATTCTTTTGGTTAGGTTGGCCAGGGGTTTGTTAATCTTATAAATCTTTTCAAAGAATTAGCTTTTTGTTTTGTTGATTCTTTTTATTGTACTTTTTCTCTATTTCATTTATTTCTGCTCTGATTTTAATTATTTTCTGCCTTCTGCTGGCTTTGGGAATAGACTGTTGCAGTTTTTCTAGGTCTTTGAGATGTGTCATTATGTTGTTTATTTTATGTGGGCACTCTATGCTATAAACCTTCCTCTTTATACTGCCTTCAAAGTGTCCATAGATTTTGGTATGTTGTATCTCTATTTTTGTTTAATTCCAGGAATTTTTTTTTACTTTCCCCTTATTCTGATCTTATCCACTCCTCATTAAATATGTATCATTCAATCTCCATGTATTTATATAGTTTTTTGGTCTTCCTGTTGTTTATTTCTATTTTTATTCCATTGTGATCTGAAAAGATGAAGAAAATTATATTACATCTTTTGAATCTGCTGGTGCTTTCTTTGTGGCCCAGGTTGTAATCTATTTTGGAGAAGGCTCCATGGCAGTTGAGAAGAATGTGTACTCTGCTGTTCCTGATTGAAATATTCTGTATAGGTCGATTAGATCCATTTGGTTTATAGTTTTCTTTAGTTCTGGAGAGTCTTTATTCATCTTTTGCCTTGAAGATCGATCTAGTGGTGTGATTGGTGTATTGAAATCTCTCAATATTATTGTATTTAGGTCTACTTGAAACTTGAAGAGTTTGTTTTACAAATGTGGGTGTACCCACATTTGGGGCCTAATGTTTACTATCAGTATATATTCTTGCTAGATTATTCCCTTTATTAATAGGAAGTGCCCTGCTTCACATCTTCTGATGTGTTTTAGCTTAAATCTGTTTTATTAGATATCAGCCTCATTATCCCTGCTTGTTTTCCATCTCTATTGGCATGATATATCTTTTTTCATCCTTTTAGTTTCATCCTATGAATAACCTTGGCTGTAAGGTGAGTTTATTGCAAGCAGAATTTTTTTTTTTTTTTTTCCGGGTCTGGGGATGGAAGTCAGGAGCATTCGACCTCTGAGCTACACCCTTTCTCTAATTTTTATTATTCATTTTAAAACAAGGTCTCACTATGTTATGGAGGGCCTCACTAAGTAGCTGAGGCTGTCTGCGAACTGTGATCCTCTGGTCTCAGCCTCCTGAATGCTGGGATTGCAAGCATGCACCACCACATCTGGCTACAGAATTTGTTTTAAACTTTTATAAACCTGGTTGTGACTGTCTTTTATGTCTGGTTGAGAAATAGATTGTAAACTAGGCGTGGTGGCACATACATGTAACCCAGCTCTTGGGAGGCTGAGACCAGGTAATCAAAGGTTCAAGGATAGCCCCAGGAACTTAGTGAGAAGCTGTTTCAAAATGAAAAAATAAAAAGGACTGAGGGTGTAGCTCAAAGCTAGAATCCCCTGAGTTCTATTACACAGGGGTGGTGGTGGCTAGAGGTATAGCATAGAGGTAGAATGCTCCTAGGTTCAACCCCTAGCTCCACAAAAATAAAAAAAAACTAAATAGATTGTAAGTGCTTTTTCCTAGGTTTTCTTCTACTTTTTAAGTTTTATTTACTATATTTAAGCATTTAGTTCATTTGGAATTTTTAAATTTATATTATGGCTAGGGTATAGTTTTCTACCACATGAATAGCTAGTTATACCAGAAATATTTATTAAGTATTTTCCATTGAAATGAAATATATTTTTGTCAAATTAAAATTTCATACTTAGTGGGCTTTATGTTTGGATTCTGTTCTGCTTCACTGTTTATCTGTTTTACTACTAATATTCCATATTGTTTCAGTTACAGTGGCTTTCTAGTATATTTCATATCACTGTATTTTTAAAAAATATGCTTCCTTAGCCATTTTCTCTCTTATGTTTAAGATACCTTCATTCACTTACTTAACTGGAATTCTATTATATTTATTATTTAAAATAATTTCATGTTTGTCTTACAATATTCTTTATTTGTAGAACAGGTTTATACTTATAGAAAAGTCTGAAGATAATACAGAGACTTTTCATATATTCTTCATCCAGTTTTCCTATTAACATTTTGCATTAATATGATACATATATTTAAATTAATGGGTCAATACTACTACATTAGTATTAACTAAAATCCATTCTTTAGATTTCTATAATTTTTTACCTCATGTCCTTTTTAAAGTTCTCATTGTTTTATGTGCTTTTTATTTATTTTATTTATTTATTTATTTATTTATTTTAATTCTTTTTTTATTGGTGCATTATATTCATACAACTTATTGGGGTAAAATACTTGTGTGTACAAACATGTACTCATTGCTGATTTAACCCCTACCCAATTCCCACCCCATTCCCTCCCCATCCCTCCCTCCCTTGCTTGGCTTAGTGATTGACTTTGATACGTTTAAGTACATTGTGTGTTTTAGAGATTTTCCTCTTCCCCCCCTCCTTTCTCCTCCTTTAGGTTGTCTTGTTTGCTCCTCTATAGGATTTTCTCTTACAAGAGTTCCTCCTATGACCCATTTCTTCCTAACTCTCACATATTAGGGAAAGCATCTGATTTCTTATTTTTTGTGACTGACTAATCTCACTTAGCATAATGTCCTCCAGTTCCATCCATTTCCCTGAAAATTATGTGCTTTTTAAATCTATATTTTTATGCTATTATATCTCTTCTCATATAGAGACATGGATATCTTTCAATTTGCTTAGATTTTAAAATTTATCCTTCAATATGATTTTATGGTTTTCTTCATATAAGCTTGTACTTTTCTTGCCAAGTAATCTTTTGTATTTTACTGACATTTTCTCTGACGTGTATGGAAATTTTTTCCATTTCTATTTCCAGGTGTTTGTTTGATTATAGAAAGACTATTTAGTTTTGTATATCTTATAGTGTTACCTTATCAAATATTGGTATCAATTCTACTGGCTTTTTTAACAGTAGTTTACTGTGTTTTCTAAGTACACTGTTAATATAACTAGCAAATACAATATTTGTTTCCTTTGTTTATTTCATTTGTAGCCTTTCTAAGACAGTGTTTAATAATAATAGTAATAGCAGGCATCTCTGTTTTGTTTCTGGTTTTATTTGAAATAGTTTTATTTCATTGAGTACAAAAATGTTTGCTGTTGGGTTTTGTACATATATTTTATCATTTTATCGCATTGAATTTCACTTTTTATTTCTGAAGTTAAGCTTTGATTTTTTTATTGTTTCTGAATATTGGCTGGTAATATTTTTTTTAAAACTTTTTCATCTATACTTATAATGAGATTATATTCTCCATTTTTCTTACTTTTTGGTACTCTGTCAAGTTTTAATGTTAAAGAATGAAATGTACTTGGCCGTTTTTCATCTTTTCTTTAATTTTGGAATAATTCAAGTGGTATTAGAATTACTGTTCATAGGTTAGTTGAAACAAATTTTGAAGGCAACTGGTTCTGCTGCCATCTCAGTGTAGATCTTTAGTCACTTTCTGGTCTGTGACAATTGATATATTTGAATTTTTCAAGTGTTTAGACTCCTTTATATTGTTCTAAGAAATTACCCATTTTTTGCTTTTAAAATTTGTTGCTACAGCTTTTATAATTTTTGTTTATTTAGTTATCTTTTGTTGAGGATTGAATCCAAGGCCTCATAAGTGCTAGGCAAGCCCTCTACCACGGAACTATATCCCTAGATCCAGATCTCTCTTTCTCCCTCTCTCTCTCTCTCTCCTCTCTCTCTCTCTCTCTCTCTCTCTCTCTCTCATCACACACACACACACACACACACACACACACACACACACACACACGTTTTATAATATATTATACATTTAAAAAAATTTTATAGGTGCATTGTAGTTGTACATCTTAATGAGATAGAAGATGGTGGAGACATACATGCGCACATCACCCAATTAGCCTTTACCCAGTTCCCACCCCATTCCCTCCCCATCCCTCCCTCTCATGCTTGGGTTAGTGATTGACTTTGATATGTTTGTTAAAGTACATCATGTGCATTAGAGACTTTCCCTCTTCCCTCCTCCCATCTCCTCAGGTGGCCTTATTTACTTATCTATAAAGCTCCTTCTTAATACTGAGTTCCTCCTATGACCCATTTCTCTCTAGCTTTCACATATTAGGGAGAGCTTCCGATTTCTTATTTTTTTGTGACTGACTAGCCTCACTTAGCATAATGTCATCCAGTTTCATCTACTTCCCTGTAAATGATATAATTGTGCTTTTCTTTATGGCTGAGTAAAATTCCATTGTGTACATATCCCACAGTTTTGTAATCCATTCATCTGTTGATGGACATCTTGGCTGTTTCCATACTTTGGCAATGGTGAATTGTGCAGAGATGAATAGTGACATACGTGCATTAGTTTGGTAGTTTGGTTTCTTTTGGGTAGATACCCAGAAGTAGTATTGCTGGATCATATGGTAGGTTCATTCCCATTTTTCTGAGGATCCTCCATACTGTTTTCCAGAGTGGTTGCACTAATTTGCAATCCCATCAACAATGTTTTAGAGTTTCCACTTCTCCACATCCTCGCCAGTGCTGAATTAAGTTAATATTAATTTAAGTTAATAAGGAAAATGATTATCTATTTCTACCTGAATACAGATTTTGTTTTGTGTCATAGGTTTTTGTAAGGGTATTCTTTTCATTGCTTTCTGGATACATTATACATTTTTAATTTTCTCTTTGAACTAATAACAATGGTATTTTGGGTATGTGTTTTTAACTTCCCAGTTATAATTTTTTTGTGTGTGTGGTACTGGGGATGAAACCCAGGGGTATTTTACCTCTGAGCTATACTCCCAACCCTATTTTTTAGTCCTTTTAATTTTTTGAAACAGGGTCTCACTGAGTTGCAAAGGGCCTCACCAATTAGCTGAGGCTGTCTGTGAACCGGGATCCTCCAGTCTCTGCTTTCCTAATGCTGGGATTGCAAGTGTGTACCACCACACCCGGCCCCAGTTATAATTTTTAAAGTCCGTTTTTATTAGTTTTACTTTGATTATAATTTGAGAAGGAGACCTGGAATTTAAAAAAAATTTGTTAAATCATTATTTATAATCAATGACTTTATTTTGTATTGGTCAGTTAAAATGGATGATTCCATAAGGATGCTTTAAGCAGCAAGTAACAATAAGATCTTATTAAAATAGCTTATCACTGGGCATGGTGGTACACACCTGTAATCCCAATACTTGGGAGGCCAACACAGGAAGATCCCAGGTTCAAGGTCAGCCTCACCAATCTATTGAGATCCTCAGAAACTTAATGAGTCCTGGTTCAAAATAAAAGTAAAGTGGCGTAAAAAAGGAACTGAATTTTTCTGTTCCCCCAAAAGGTTGAGGGCAGGCAGTTCCTGGGTGGTTCTAAGGCTCAGATGTTGGAATTTCTCTAGGATTACATTGAGTATATAGGTAAATGTGGGAAGAATTTATGTTCCAAATATAAGGGCTATCTCATTTATTTTGTTGTTAAATTCTTGAAGTAGTATAATTTTCTGCATGAAGGCCTTGCATGTTTTTCCTCAGTATTTGATAGTTTTGTATATTATAAATGCTGTCTATTTAAGCATTTTATTTTCAAATTATTACTAACATATAGAAATACAATTGAGTTTCATATATTGCCTTATTTCCATCAACTTTGCTAAGCTCACTTGTTTATTCTAATAATTAGCATATTGATTCTCCTGAATTCTCTATGTAGATGATGCTGTACATCCTCCAAGAACAGTGAGAGCTTTAATTTTTTTCCTTTTTCATTCCCTTTACCTTTTATTTCTTTTTCTTGCCACACAGCTGGCAAGCACAATATTGAATACGAGAGAGTAGTAGTGGTAATTAGGCTTCTGTGTCTTGTTCCTAACATCAAACATTCAGCACTGATGTCAGTGTAGAAAGGCAGAAATAGAGTAGGAGATGTGAAATAGTCCCCATATTTCCTTCCCCACTGTGAGTAAAGATCCAGTCTTCATGAGTTATTTTGCTGACATTTTGTGTGTGTCCATTGGTTCTGTAATTAGACTTCATCTGGGTGTTACTAAGTGGAATTATTCTCCTTTCTAAATGATTTTTGAAATGTAAATTTTGGTGTTGTCATGCTCTTCTGTTTTTACAGTTTTTATAAAGGGATTTTTAGCAATACACATGAGTTGAGAGAAAAGGACAATGAACCCATGAACTGGTTAGCCAGTTTCTATAATAGCCAACTTTCTGAAATTTTTGTTTCTTATATTCCTCCAATTTTTTTATATTGCTTTTATTCTTGTTAGAGTATTTAAAGCAATTTTCCACCATCATATTAATCACCTCTAAATTCGGGTGAGTGATATGAAACTGTCAACATTCCACAAAATTTTAACCTTCAAAATAACAATCTCATAATGTCCAATCTAATATTTCACTCTTTCCCTAACCAAAACTATATACTTGTTCATATGTATTCTAAGTCCTACATGAGAGCCATCTCCAGTGTCGAGCTGCGACGTATAACCTGTCAGTCACACAGTACACCAGAAGCCTGTCTTCCTCCCAGTTGGAGTTCAGGTCAGCTGCACAGCCGTCACTCTTTGCCTTTTTCTGTGGAGCAGGCCCCTTTTTCTTTAATTGTGTGTTTACATCTTTCTTTGTTTATAATGTGTTTATATTTTAATTTGTTTCTCTTATTTTGTAGAAACATAATTCTCCATAAAAGAAAGAAGTTCTTTCAAGGAAAGATGCACAAGAGATAGAAAGTGCGTTATTGCTTATTTCTTTATCTTTTTTTTTTTTTTTTTTTTTTTTTTTGCAGTACCGGGAATGGAACCCAGGGGTGTTTTACCTCCAAGCTATACCCCCAGCCCTATTTTTTATTCTTTATTTTGAAACAGGGTTTTATTGAGTTGAGAGTGGCCTCACTAAGCAGTTGAGGCTGTCCGTGAACCATGATCCTCCTATCTTACTTAGCCTCCCAAATGCTGTGATTACAAGTATGCGCCACCAAGCCCGGCTTGATTACTCTTGTTTTGACTGATATTTGAGTTATAAAATGATATGAGAAAAATAATCTGCTGCTCATAGTTTTGAAGATACTGTTCCATACTTTTAGTATTGCCATTAAGAAGTTTTATGTCACTGAATATAAGGGGTTGGGGCTTACAGCTGTTTATTCCTTTCAGAAATCCTGTTAGATGCTCTATTTATCCCACTTTTTCTGCATTTTCACAATGTACCTTTGTGCATGTTTTCACTTTAAATGCTGGACTCCTGGAGGAGGAGAATGTTTTTTTAATATATATTATTTTAGTTAATACATAATACTTTACATAGTTATAGGGTACAAATGACATTTTAATACATGGATACAATGTGTAATGATCAGAGTAGGGTAACTGGTATGTTCATGATATAAACATTATTCATTTGTGATGAGAACTTTCAATATACTTTCTACTTGTTTTGAAACATACAATTATTTGTTGTCAACCATAATTATCCTACTGAGCCACAGAATATTAGAACTTTATTTCTTCTATCTAGCTATACTCCTGTACCAAGTAACTGTCCTCTTCCAGTCTTCCTTCTCATACCCTTACCAGCTCTGGTAATTACTATTCTACTCTTTACTTCTATGAGATGAAGTCTTTACCTTACACATTTGAGTCAGATCATGTGCCATTTTGTCTTTTTGTAACTTGACTTATTTCACTTAAAATAATGTCTTCCAGTTCTATCCATGTTGTTGTAAATGGCAGAATTTAATTCTTTTTTAATGGACAAATAGTATTTCCTGGTATTTATGAACCATTTTTTCTTTATTCATTCATTGTCCAATGCACACTTGGTAGTTTCCATTTCTTGTCCATTGTGAAGAGTGTTGTAATTATTGAAGGAGTGCAGCTGTCTCTGAGATATTATCTCATTTTCTCTGGATCTTTACCTAGTAGGAGAGCTGAGTCATATAGTAGTTCTAATTCAAATTTTTTTAGGAACCTCTTTACTCTTTTCCATAATGTCTGTATTAATTTACATTTCTACTAATAGTGTCTTAGAGTTCTGCTTTCTCTGAGATAATGTTTTTACTTTGACAATTTTCTCCTCTTTTCTCTTGGTTCTCCTCTTTGGAACTTCAGTATGGACCAGATTCTCTGATTTTCAACTTTCTTTATCTAGTTTCTTAGCATTATTTTCTAGGAAGTTGTCTACATTTTCTCTTCCAAACTTTATTGTTTTTGTTTCTGTTATTGCATATGAACTGGTTCTAGCTTATAGTATCTCATTTTTTCAAATCTCTTCAAGGGATATTACATGTTTTTCTTTTTGAAAATTTCTGCTGCCTTTTGTATCATTTGTTGGAAATAAATTTTTATGGCATCATAAGAAAAGACACATATTTGAAAGCAGCTTAAGTAAGGCGAATTTTACGTTTTGCAAAAAGGGATCCTGCCAGTAAGTCAGGCATGCAATAACAGCGTGGTGGAAACTGCTGGACATTTTCCACAGTACAAAGCTTCTGTGTTGTGCTCCCATTGGTGGGAACACAGCCTCACAATCTTTATGCCACTGGCTGAAGGGGATGCTGGGGGAGGAGGTTGGCATTCACAATTTCCAGGAAATGCTATCTTTATAAGAATACAAGCACACATAAGGTTACACAATGGCAGTTTTACAAAATGGAGTCTAAGTCAAGCTATTTCTCACAGTTTCTTTTTACTTGTTTTCCATCTAATCTCCTTGCCTTTTTTCTGTTTGTTTGTGTTGCTTCTTTGTGTCATATTGTTGGCTTTCCTTTTGATTATATTTTCATCAATTTACTCACAAATAAAAATAGACAGAAATAAAGAGGGATTTAAGTGAACTTTCCAACATGGTACTCCACTTTGTACATTTTTTAGTGGCTGGTGGGCTGGCAGTGTATAAATGCCACTAGGCTGTTAGCTATATGGGTTGTTCTTATAAGAGGAATTGGACTAAAGAAATAAACTTGGTTGTCACCAGTATGTGGATAGGATTTGAAGCCACATACGTGAATGAGATTATCCAGGGAGAAGTTATGTAATGGCAAGCAAGCAGGAAGATGACACTGGAGAATGTCAATGAAGCTTAAACTGCATTGTAACTTGTGATGTTATTACAAATAAACATAGACTTTAAAGAATGAATTTATTTCTTAGTTGCAATACTGTTTATGACATGGAATTATCAGAAAACTGAACCATAGTAAATAGTATTGAGATAGGTTGTAAAGTCAGACTAAATAAATGTGGCATTTTTTAGTTATATACATAGTGCCTTATTTTCTTCTAGCTATTAAGAATAAGAAGAAAACTTTAATAAAAGCTATGACAATGAGGCACAAGTATGAAATTGTCCTTAAAAAATTAATTTGGTTTCTTCCCGTGTTGTAGAAATGCGGACTATAACAGGGACTGTCACTAGAGACAGGCTGGCTGCAGTTGTTCTTGCTAGCAGGCAGAGACATCCAAGGACATGCTGCAGATGTGTGTTTGCTTTCTTCTCCACCTGTGTTTTATTTTCTCAGAAAGAATGACTGATGGCTTTCTTTTGCAAATTGCACTGTATGATTCCAATTGTAGAGGTAAGGTCTGCCAACATTTTTTGATGCATAGAAGCCATTTTGAATCTATTGTTTTATTAAACCTACTTTTTGGGGCAAAATTAAAAATATTTTCTATTGCTTCGTAATCACTTTAAATTAATGTACCGAGTATGACACTGGGTATAGGTCTTTAAATCCTCTCAAAATATATTTCTTTCTTAAAGACTACATGGCAATTTTGTACAACAAAAAACATTCCTATTTGGAGACAGTGAGCCCAATTCTAAAATTAAAGTTACATCTTATTGTTGCATAGTTTAAAAACCATATGTCATATATCTGTCTCTTGAACTTCAAAGGATTGTTAAGTGCTGAAATATTTATACAGAGGATGATCAGATGTTTTCATGGTCTGGAAATCTAGTCCATAATATAAAGAATGCTTGAAAGCATGGGGGGGGATATTTGGTTATAGAATAAAATTACTTAAGGAAATCATGATAGTTTACTTGAAGCATTTGAAGGGCAGATCTTTGGCAGAACATTAATGACATGAATTTCTATGTAACTAGAGTTGCTACTGTTTCCTAGCTTTTTCATCTAAGAACCACAAAGCACTTTGCTTTATTTAATATTTTTAATTTAATTTAATATTAATTTAATTTAGTATTTTAATACCAGAGCCATCACGGTCCCTTTCACACAAATGGATGAGGTTATTTAAGATGTATTACACTGGATGGTCTGGAAATGTAGAAGGCTTGAATATTTTTGAGGGAACAAGAATTCATTGAGGAGCTGTAATTTTGGGAAAAAAAAATCTTTGTGAAAGCTACTTCCGGGAAGATGGCGATGGAGGAAAGCGGCACTTACAAGTCCCGCTAACAATCCAACTCTACTACCACAAAACCAGCGCCTTTCAGAGCCAGAAAACACCACCAGCAAAGAAATAAAAACGGTAAATACAAGGGACAGAGAAAAAGGGCTGGAAAAACAAGACACTGGAAAAAAACCAGCCCAAAGTGCCACGCCCGCGCGGCGCGGAGCGGCCGGAGCAGCCGGAGCAGCCAGAGCCGCAGCGCGGATTGGGGGGAGCCGCGGAGCGAAGCGGCATGAGCAGCTGGAGCAGCCAGAGCCGCGTAGCGGAACGGCTGGAGCTGCCGGAGTGGCCAGACCCGCGGTGCAGAGCAGCCGGAGCCGCGGTTCAGAGCAGCCGAGCAGAGCAGCCAGAGCAGCCAAGCGGAGCAGCCAGAGCCGCAGCGCGGATTGGCTGGAGCGGCGGCGCGGAGTGGCCGGAGCCGCGGAGCAGAGTGGCTGGAGCAGCCGGAGCAGAGAGGCCAGAACAGCTGAGCGGAGCGGCCAGAGCAGCCGAGCAGAATGGCCAGAGCAGCCGGAGCGGAGCAGCCAGAACAGCCGGAGCAGCCAGAGCCGTGTCGCGGAGCGGCTGGAGTGGCCAGACCCGCGGTGCAGAGCAGCCAGAGCCGCGGCGCAGAGCTGCCGGAGCGGCGCGGCCCACATCTCCCCTAGCAGCACCAGGCTCCAGAGAGGAAGGAGACTCAAAACAGAGCTCAAATCCAGAGAGGAGGTACTCTGGCCTCGCGGCCTAGGATGCAGAAGCAGCATCTTACTGCTGGCGGCAGCGGCGAGTTCACCAGATGGCCCTAGACCAACCCACTCAACCAGCCACCAGGCGCCTGAGAGGAGGGGTGGACAGCGAGCCGAGGTGAGCAGGTGCTGAACAGCCGGGCGGCAGTCAGCAGTTTTGTTGGTGCAGGGAACATCTACAGCTCCCAAGGGCCGGGCACAGCACAACTGGCAAGGACTCAGAGCGGAGTTCAAAACCAGAGAAGAAATACGCCGCATCACGGCAGAGGGCGTGGCAGTGGTGCCATTTTGCCAGTGGCGGCAGCAGCGAATCCACCGAGTTCACTAAAGCTCCATCAGCGCACTCAACAACCGTGAGTCAAATTGCGGCCCCTAGGGGAGAAATCCCAGTACTGCACTCCCAGGGACTTGTGCAGATAGTCTCCCTGGGTCGGAGATTTTAGCAGTGCAGCCCAGTGGGGGAGTGGCAGTGGCAGAGATATCATACCATAGTCACAACTCCCCACTGGAGAATGCCCAACTTGGCACCCCCCACGGTCTAAGCAGCCTTGATTGACTCCCTGGGTCTGAGACTTTATGATACAACCCAGTAAAGGAGTAGTGGTGACTGAGATACCACAGACTCGAGATCCAGAGCATCTTAAGTGAACTCGTAGTGACTCAGGGAAGAACCCAGAGAAGGCACAAACTTCCAAAATCATGGGAAAGAGAAATAACAATGGAGCAGTGAATGCCCACAACCCCACAACATCAGAATCTGATAACACAGAAATCCAAAGATCTCTAGAAGATCAAATTAGGAAAATAATTTTAGAAATAATAGAGGACTTTCAAAAAGAATTTAGAGAGAGTCAAAAAGAGATAAAGGATGCAATTAATGAAGTAAAGGCCTCAATTCAAAGTATAAACAACAGATTAGACCACATGGAGAATAGAATCTCGCTTCTTGAAGATGATCATTCTAAAAATGAACGCATAGTTTCTAATTTAAAAAAAAAAAAAACCCGACAGCAGGAATCTGACATTGAAGAAATATGGGCACATTTTAAGAGAGCTAACCTAAGAATAATTGGAATAGAGGAGGGAAAAGAAGGTGAAACTAAAGGGATCAACAATCTCTTCAAGGAAGTAATAGCAGAAAATTTTCCAAACATAGAGCAAGAGGTTGATACACAGGTCCAGGAAACTTATAGAACTCCCTTTAGACAGGATCAGAGAAGAGGATCCCCACGCCACATAATTGTCAAAATGACTAATGTGGAAGCCAAGGAGAGAATCTTAAAGGCAACAAAAACAAAAGGCCACGTGACATACAGAGGCAAACCAATTAGAATCACTCCAGACTTTCCAAACCAAGTTATGAAAGCTAGAAGGGCTTGGAGTAACATATTCCAAACTCTGAAAGAAAACAACTTCCAGCCAAAAATTTCCTACCCAGCAAAACTATCCATCAAATTAGATGGGGAAATAAGAAGCTTCCATGACAAACAGAAACTGAAGGAATTTATGTCTTCAAAACCAGCGCTAGAGAAAATACTCAAGGAGATTAACTGCAAAGAGGAAATGGGTAATACACGCCAGAACCAAAGAAACAAGAATTCCCATCCAGCAGACAACTAAGCAAAGAAGAATAAACAGTATCTCAAACAGAAATAAGATCTTAACATGTTGGGAATTAAAAACTATCTCTCTATAATCACACTGAATGTAAACGGCCTCAACTCCCCAATAAAAAGACATAAAGTGGCAAAATGGATTAAAAGCCAGAATCCATCCATCTGCTGCTTACAAGAAACACACCTTACAAGTAAAGATAGGAACAAAGTCAAAGTAAAGGGCTGGAGCAAGGTAATCCATGCTAATGGTACTCGAAGACAAGCAGGAGTAGCAACTATGATATCAGACAAGTTAGACTTCAAACCCAAACTTATTAGAAGAGACAAAGAAGGTCACATTTTACTGGTAAAAGGAATAGTCCAGCAAGAGGAAATAACAATAATTAACATCTATGCCCCAAACATAGGGGCAGCTACTTTCATAAATCAAACTCTTTGTGACATGAAGTCACACATAAATCCCAACACAATAATACTAGGAGACTTCAACACACCTCTCACGATACTAGACCGATCTTCCAGACAAAGGGTCAGTAAAGATGTCTCAGAACTAAAGAACACCATTAACCAAATGGACCTGTTGGACACATATAGAATATCTCACCCAACTACAGCAGAGTTTACATTTTTCTCAGCTGCTCATGGAACCTTCTCCAAAATAGATCACATCCTGGGACACAAAATGAGCACTAGCAAATTTAAAAAATGTTACATACTTCCCTGTGTCATTTCAGACCATAATGGAATGAAACTAGAAATCAACTATAAGAAGACCCAGAGAAACAACATAAACATGTGGAGACTGAACACCACACTTCTGAATGAAGAATGGGTCATAGAAGATGTAAGAGGTGAAATCAAGAAATTTCTAGAAACAAATGAAAATAAAGAAACAACATATCAAAACCTCTGGGACACTTTGAAGGAAGTATTAAGAGGAAAATTTATAGCACTGAGTGCTCACATAAGAAAAACAGAAAATCTTCAAATAAATAGCCTTATGACACACCTCAAAGCCCTTGAAAAGCAGGAACAATTGAATCCCAAAGCCAACAGAAGACAGGGAATTATTAAAATTAGAGCAGAAATTAATGAAATAGAGAATAAAAAAACAATACAGAAAATCAACAAAACCAAAAGCTGGTTTCTTGAAAAAATTAACAAGATTGATAAACCACTAGCCAACCTAACTAAAAGAAAGAATCAACCCAAATTATGAAGATAAGGAATGAAAAAGGAGACATTACTACTGACAGCGTAGAAATCCAGAGGATTATCAGAAACTACTTTGAAAAACTATACTCCAACAAAATGGAAAATCTGGAGGAAATCGACAACTTCCTAGATAAATACAACCTTCCTAAACTGAGTCAAGAAGATATAGAACACTTAAACCAACCAATAACAATCAAAGAGATTGAAATAGCAATAAAGAGCTTACCATCAAAGAAAAGCCCAGGACCAGATGGTTTCCCAAGTGAATTCTATAAAACCTTTATAGGAGAACTAATCCCAATACTACTCAAACTATTTCGGGAAATAGAAAAAACCGGGACTCTCCCAAATACATTCTATGAAGCCAACGTCACACTAATACCCAAACCGAATAAAGACAGTTCAAGGAAGGAAAACTACAGGCCTATATCTCTGATGAACTTGGATGCAAAACTATTAAACAAAATACTAGCAACACGCATTCAAAACCACATCAAGAAAATCATTCACCATGACCAGGTAGGGTTCATCCCAGGAATGCAAGGCTGGTTCAATATACGAAAATCAATCCATGTAATTCATCATATAAACAGAATCAAAGACAAAAACCACATGATCATCTCAATGGATGCTGAAAAAGCATTTGATAAAATTCAACATCCATTTATGATAAAAACACTGCAGAGAATTGGAATAGAAGGAACATATCTCAACATTATTAAGGCAATCTACAATAAGCCCACTGCCAACATCATATTAAATGGGGAAAAACTTCAAGAATTCCCCCTAAAAACTGGAACGAGACAAGGATGTCCACTATCACCACTTCTCTTCAATATAGTACTAGAGACTCTAGCCAGAGCAGTAAGGCAAGAAAAGGAAATCAAAGGAGTACAAATAGGAAAAGAAGAACTTAAGCTTTCACTATTTGCAGATGACATGATACTATATTCAGAAAACCCAACAAACTCAACCAAAAGGCTTATAGAATTGATCAACAAATTCAGCAAAGTATCTGGATACAAAATCAATCTTAAAAAATCAGAAGCTTTCCTGTACACAAACCATAAATCGACTGAAAAAGAAATTCAGAAAACACTTCCACTCAGGATCTCCCACAAAAAAATAAAATACCTAGGAATAAACTTGACCAAGGAGGTAAAAGATCTCTACAAAGAAAATCATAAAACACTGAAAAAAGGAATAGAAGAAGATCTTAGAAGATGGAAAGATCTTCCATGTTCATGGATTGGCAGAATAAATATCATTAAAATGGCCATCCTCCCAAAAGTGATCTACAGATTTAATGCAATGCCCATTAAACTACCAAGATCATTCCTCACAGACATAGAAAAATTAGTCCTTAAATTTATCTGGAATAACAAAAAGCCCAGAATAGCCAAGGTAGTTCTCAGCAACAAAAACCATGCAGGAGGAATCACAATACCTGACTTTAAACTATACTACAAAGCCATTGTAATAAAAACAGCATGGTACTGGCAAAAGAACAGATATATAGACCAATGGAGCAGAATAGAAGACCCAGAAACAAGTCCACACACCTTCAGCCAATTGATTTTTGACAAAGAGGCCAAAAACATACACTGGAAAAAAGATAGCCTCTTCAACAAATGGTGTTGGCAAAACTGGTTAACCATATGTAGAAAATTGGATGTTAATCCCACTTTTTCACCCTGTACAAAAGTCAACTCACGATGGATCAAAGACTTGGAAATTAAACCAGAGACTTTGAAGCTCCTTGAAGAGGGCATAGGTCCAACACTACAACACATAGGCACAGACAAACATTTCCTCAACAATGTCGGGGCCCACTCGGCAGGACCGAGGTGGCACCCAGGCTTGTTGCCAGTGTGGACTCAAGATGGCGCCTGGGCTTGCAGCCAAGTCACGAGGCTCACGAGGCTGGCGGTGCCCTGAGCCTGCGCAGTGAGCCCTATCAGGCGCCTTACGGATGATTAGTGACGCAGCGCCTCATGCTACCACCTGCCCGCCCAGGAGAAGGTTAAAAAGCGCGCATGCCCTGGCGGAGAGAGAGGAGAAGAGGAGGGTTGGTGGACAGGAAGAGCAGTTTCTTGGCGGACTGCTCTGGGCTCCGAGCTGGGACGGACATGTTCACAAAGCCACCACTGTGACCGGTGTGTGCTGCAGCAGAGACATAGAGTGCCATGGAGGAGGGTTGGTGGAGTGATGAGGGAGAGGATAGAAGACTGATGATGTTTTTACCTGAGAGGGCGTTGAGAGAGCATTAAAGAGGAAGGAGCTTCATCAACAGAGTCGGCGTTCGTGTGTTTCTTCCCTGGGCTCTGCTGGTCAGAGCCCTAGGGACGCGACAAGTGGTGCTGAAACCCGGGAAACGAGGAAGGGACAAAGAAGGAACGAAACCCGGGAACGAGGAAGGGACAAAGAAGGAACGAAACCCGGGAAAGAGGAAGGGACAAAGAAGGAACGAAGAAGGGAACGAGGAAGGGACAAAGAAGGAACGAAGAAGGAACGAGGAAGGGACAAAGAAGGAACGAGACCCGGGAACGAGGAAGGGACAAAGAAGGGACGAAGAAAAGAAGAAGAAGAAGAAGAAGAAGAAGAAGAAAAGTTCGCAGGTAAGCGACAAAATAAGATAAGGCTCGCGGATAAGCGAGGCTCGCGGATAAGCGAGGGACAGCGCTGTGAAGGTTCGCAGGTGTTGCGACGATAGGAAATAAGGCTCGCGGATAAGCGAGGCTCGCGGATAAGCGAGGGACAGCGCTGTGAAGGTTCGCAGGTGTTGCGACGATAGGGGTTAAAGAAGTCGTAAGATAGGGCTCGCAGATAAGCGAGGGACAGCGCTGTGAAGGTTCGCAGGTGTTGCGACGAAAAGGTCTAAGGTTGCTAAAGTGAAAGCAGCCATTTTAGAAAATTTGAAAGCGAAAGAGATTTCTAAGAAGGAAGAAGCTCTGTTAGAATCTTGGTGCAGATTTCATAGAAAAAAGAAACGCCCTGAACCTTCCGCTCCTCCCCCTCCCTCTCCTAATCCGCCACCATAGATGGAAGACACCTGAGGTTAGTTGGAAAAAAAAAAAAAAAACTTAGAAAATGAAGAAAGAAACTAAGATAGAAAATGAAGGCGCCTAATATGTAAATAGTAATAAAGGATAAGTCAGAAGATTAGTTCCTAACGTAAGAGTTGTAAAAATATACAATGGGTCAAAAAATACGTTTTTTGTTTTTTGCATATATGTTAGAAGATATGCTGTGTTAAGTTTCCTAAGGAAAAAACTGCTGCTCGGTACCGTAGAGATGAGTTGTTTTCTTTAATTTCACTTCAAGCAGCGATAAATCGGGCTGCAAAAAAAAAAAAAAAAAAAACGGAGAAGATACTAGGGGATTTAGAGTTTTCCCAGATACTGAAGACCCTGATGGTTCCGACAAAACCGGGTTAAGGAGGTATTATTAGAGGACATAGGCTTTTTCCTTTCAAACAATCAAGAGAATTAAAAACGGCTTGTGCTCAATATGGACCAACAGCACCTTTTACTCAAGCCATGTTAGAATCTCTCTCTATGGAATTGTGCTATTGAAGATTTGGTCTTGTGGGGCCCTGATTATTCAACTTGTAGAGGAAAGATTAGCTGAAGCACAAGTAGATCATATAGATTATCAGAAAAAACTGCTCTTATGTATTCTTGCCACAGATCTCACACCCACTGGAGTGTTGTGGCGAGAGGGTCCTATAATGTGGATACACCTCCCTCATTCTCCCAAAAAAGTACTGGGCCATTGTTCATGTAATGGCCACAGGATAATTCGATAATCATTATCCACAACATCCATGGCTCAGTTTGTTTTGGCTCATCCTATTATTTTTCCTAAAATCACTCGATCTACACCGATTGCTGGAGCGCCAAATATTTTTACAGATGGATCCAAAGGAGGTATGGGAGTGATATTCAAAGAGGGCTCAGATCCACAAACTTTTCTTTTTCCCCATTCATCAGCACAGGCAGTGGAGATTTTGACAGTGATTCAAGTATTTATGCTCTATGATTCCACTCCATTCAATTTAATTTCAGATAGCTTATATGTAGTACAGGCACTTAATAGCCTTGAATGTGTAGGACATATTAAGGGACAATCTACTATTCTTTTATTATTGGCTAAGTTACAACAATATATTTGGAACCGAAAATGTTCCTTCTATGCAACCCACATGCAAGCTCATTCAGGACTTCCTGGACCGCTTGCTGAAGGCAAGCATGGAATGGTCCAGATCCAGCGCTAACGTGGGGTCGAGGGTCGGTGTGTGTTTTCCCACAGGATAAAGACTCGCCGATTTGGGTTCCTGAAAGATTGGTACGCCATGTACAGGAGCCAATGGAAGATGCCAAGCGACAAATGGATATTGCTAACTCTGTTGGTAATGTTTCACATTAAAATGGGTGAAAAAGATCTTTGGGGAATTATTTCCACTTTCCCTCTTCCTTTACCTTGGTTAATGATAGTTTAGGTTGTTTTATTGATACCTGTTTTCTGACTTTTTGCTATGCTTCTATGCACCCTTGGAGACTTTGGAATTTCTGCTCTTATTGCTGTAATTGTGCCCTCTGTGGCCGTGGCAGTTATTGCAGCCACTATGAATGCTCTATCCTCACATGTGGCTGCTGGCATGGCTCAACAAGCTCAATTATCTGGACTACATATATAACGTATGTGCAGTAAATTTCTCCCATGCAGGCAATTTGTCTTGTCAATTAAGCAAGATGCTTCTGGGGACTTGGAGCCGTGAATTTGAACACACCATGATTAAGCTACGAGCGTCCATTGCTGCAATTAATTCTACCCGCGTAGAAGTCGCCGCAGTACAACAATGGATGGACTTGATACATGGAACATTGGGTTTTTTAAAAGACTGGGGTGGCATGGCGTTCTGGGCATTCTTGCTGGTGGTAGCATGATGTTTCATGGTTGGATATATCAGGCGAACTCGACAACGCACACTGCAACAACAGCGCATATTGGTGCAAGCTCTGGCAGCCCTTGAAGCTGGCTTATCTCCCCATGTACGGCTCAGTATGCTGGATCGGTAGTCAGTGACGGGTAAGATCGTCCCCAGGACCTTTCAACCTAAGACAGGGAAACAATCATGCTATTGTTCTCCCAATGACGGGTAAGAATGGTCCTTGAGGGTCGGCAACCTAAGACAGGCACGATCCCGAGCCTTATTTTAATAAAACAAAAAGGGAGATATGTCGGGGCCCACTCGGCAGGACCGAGGTGGCACCCAGGCTTGTTGCCAGTGTGGACTCAAGATGGCGCCTGGGCTTGCAGCCAAGTCACGAGGCTCACGAGGCTGGCGGTGCCCTGAGCCTGCGCAGTGAGCCCTATCAGGCGCCTTACGGATGATTAGTGACGCAGCGCCTCATGCTACCACCTGCCCGCCCAGGAGAAGGTTAAAAAGCGCGCATGCCCTGGCGGAGAGAGAGGAGAAGAGGAGGGTTGGTGGACAGGAAGAGCAGTTTCTTGGCGGACTGCTCTGGGCTCCGAGCTGGGACGGACATGTTCACAAAGCCACCACTGTGACCGGTGTGTGCTGCAGCAGAGACGTAGAGTGCCACGGAGGAGGGTTGGTGGAGTGATGAGGGAGGAGATAGAAGACTGATGTTGTTTTTACCTGAGAGGGCGTTGAGAGAGCATTAAAGAGGAAGGAGCTTCATCAACAGAGTCGGCGTTCGTGTGTTTCTTCCCTAGGCTCTGCTGGTCAGAGCCCTAGGGACGCGACACAACAAGACCCCAAAGGCATAACAAATTAAAAGGAGAATCAATACATGGGATTGCATGAAACTGAAGAGCTTCTGTTCAGCAAAGGAAACTATCAAGAATCTCAATCAAGAGCCAACAGAATGGGAGATTTTTGCCACCTATACCACTGATAGAGGACTAATATCTAGAATATACAGAGAACTCAAGAAACTCAACACTAAGAAAACAAAGCATCCAATAACAAAATGGGCAAATGAACTAAATAGACACTTCACAAAAGAAGAAATTCAAATGGCCAATAAATGCATGAAAAAATGCTCAACATCACTGGCAATCAGAGAGATGCAAATCAAAACTACCCTGAGATTTCACCTAACTCCAACTAGAATGGCCATCATTCAAAACACAACAACAGATGCTGGCGAGGATGTGGAGAAGTGGGAACTCTAAGACATTGTTGGTGGGATTGCAAATTAGTGCAACCACTTTGGAAAACAGTATGGAGAATCCTCAGAAGAAAGGGAACAAATCTACCATTTGATCCAGCAATACCATTGTTGGGTATCTACCCAAAAGAAAAGAAACCAAACTACCAAACTAATGCATGTGTATCTATGTTCATAGCTGCACAATTCACCATAGCCAAACTATGGAACCAGCCAAGATGTCCATCAACAGATGAATGGATTACAAAACTGTGGGATATGTACACAATGGAATTTTACTCAGCCATCAAAAAAAACTCAATTACATAATTTTCAGGGAAATGGATGGAACTGGAGGACATTATGCTAAGTGAGATTAGTCAGGCACAAAAAATAAGAAATCAGATGCTTCCCCTAATATGTGAGAGTTAGGGAGAAAAGAGGAGCAAACAAGACAACCTAAAGGAGGAGAAATGAGGGGGGAAGAGGAAAATTTCTAAAGCTCACAATGTACTTAAACATATTGAAGTCAATCACTAAGCCAAGCAAGGGAGGGAGGGACGGGGAGGGATTGGGGTGGGATTTGGGTCGGGGTTAAATCTGCGATGAGTACATGTTTGTACACACAAGTTTTTTACCCCAATAAGTTGTATGAATATAATGCACCAATAAAAAAAATAAAAAAAATTTAAAAAAAATGAAAAAAAATCTTTGTGAAACCTAACTGATATAAATTAGTGAGGAACTAGAAACATGGAAAAGTTTCTACAGTAACTGTGTTGGAATCCTAACACCATATTTTATAGACCTCAAATACTGACATTTATCTTCCTTTGGGTTGGAACACAGGGAATTCTACCTCTGTGCTATACCCCTGGCTCTATTTTTTATTCTTTATTTTGAAACAAGGTCCCACTAAGTTTCCGAGGGCCTCACTAAGTAGTTGAGACTGTCTGTGAACCTGCGATCCTCCTGCCTCAACCTCCCAAGTTCTGGGATTACAAGCCTGTGCCACCATGACTGGCTCAACAGATCTATATGATTTAAATGCATGATTTGTGCCTTAAAGTTCACATTTTATTTATGTACATTTCAGGTAACCATGGCTATTAACATAACCATGCTTAATGAAAGAAATGCATAACGTTTTATTTTTATTTTTCATTGTGCTAAGAATCAACCCAGGGCTTGTCACAGGCTAGGTGTTCACTATACCACTGATCTACATCCCCAGCCCAATCATTCATCATTTTGTAAATATAATTAATGTGATTTATTTATTTATTTATTTATGCGGTACTGGGGATGGAACCCAGGGGCATTATACCTCCGAGCTGCACTCCCAGCCCTATTTTTTTAGTCTTTTTATTTCTTAAAATGGTCTCACTGAATTGCGAATGGCCTTGCTAAGTAGTTGAGACTATTTGCAAACTGCAATCCTTAGGTCTCAGCCTCCCGAATGCTGGGATTACAAGTGTGCACCACCACGCCCGGCTAATATCATTCATTCATTCATTCATTCATTCATTCATTCATTTTTGTGGTCCTGAGGATTGAACCCAGGGACATTCTACCTCTGTGCTATAACCTTTTTATATTTTGAAACAGGGTCTTGCTAAATTTCTGAGTCTGTCCTTGAATCTGTGATTTTCTTTCTCAGCCTCCCAAGTACTGGGATTACAGGCATGTACCACCATGCTTGCTTTATTTTTTAAGAGCAGTTTTGGGTTTATAGAAAAATTGGACAATAAAGAGTTTTCTCATCTTTTATATCTCCCAAAACCCCTTACCATTAACAGCTTGCCTTAATGTGGTACGTTTGTTACAATTGATGAGCCAGTATTGATACATAATCATTGACTAACTCTCTTTTGAAGAGGAGGGGCATACTAGGATTGAACTCAGGGGGTTTGATCCCTGAGCTACACCTCCAGCCACTTTTATTTTTGACTTTGAAACAGGGTCTCATTAAGTTGCTGAGAGCCTTGATAAATTTCTTAGGCTGCCCTTGAACCTGCAGTTCTCCTATCTCAGCCTCCCAAGTATTGGCATTACAAGTGTGTACTTCTGTGCCCAGCTAGGGTTAACTCTTGATGTATATGCCACAGTTTGAACAAATATATAATGGCATGTGTCTATCATTATAATATTACAGAAGATAGTTCTGTTGTCCTAGAACAATCCCTTATACTCCTGTTATTATTCACCTCTCTTTTTCTCCCCACTGATCCCTGGAAACCACAGATGTTTTCTGTGTCTCCATGTTCTGCCTTTTCTGGAATGTCATGCGCAGTAATTAGAATCTTACATTTTTTCCAGGCGTGGTGGCGCACGCTTGTAATCCCCGCGCTTGGGAGGTGGAGACAGGAGGATCGCGCTTGTTTGGAGCCAGCCTTGCTGGCTTAAGAGACCCTGTTTAAAAAAAAAAAAAAAAAAAAAAAAAAAAATATATATATATATATATATATATATATATATATATATATATATATATATATATGTCTGGGAGTGTAGCCCGGAGGTAGAAGGGCTTCTAAGAACCCCAGTACCACACACACACACACACACACACACACACAAAAAAAAATAATAATAATAATCTTACATTTTCTAGACTTATTGTCTTTTTTCACTTAGAAATATGCCTTTAAGATTATTCTGTTTTCAGGTGTGATAGAACACACCTGCCATCACCATACTTAGGAGGTTGAGATAGGAGAATCACAGGTTCAAGCCCAGTCTCAGCAATGTAGCAAGACCCTGCTTCAAATTAAAAAATAAAAAGGGCTGGGAGTGTGTGGCTTGGAGGTAGAGTGCCCCAGGTTCAATCCCCAGTACCCCCTCCCCACAAAAATATTCCTCCATGTCTTTGTGTGACTTGACATCTGATTTCTTTTTAGTGTTCAATAATGTTCCAGTGTATGGCTATATCACAGTTTTATTGAAGGACATCTTGGATGCTTCCAAGTTTTGTCAATTATGAAACAAATTAATTTTTGTTGTTGCTGTTGCTGGGGATTGAACAGAGTGCCATGCATGCTAAGTATGCACTCTGCCTTTGAGCTATAACCCCAGTCCCAACTTTTTATTTGTGACAGCAGGGAATGAATACAAGGACATTCTACCCCTGAGCTACACTCCTGGCCTAATTTTTAAATTTTGAAACAGGGTCTCATTAAGTTGCTGCAGCTGGCCTGAAACCTTTGCTCCTCTTGTCTCAGCCTCCCAATTACTGAGATTAAAAGCATGTACCACCATACCTAGCATGGAAGAATTCCTGCTTCATACCCCCTCCCCACCTTTGCTCCAAGAAAATGCTTTCAGTTGTAACAGAAAAATTGGATAAACAGCTTGGTTTCTGTTCATCTGATCATCAGTGTCAAAAACCCATGCCTGTAGAATTCTCTGTTCTTTGTTGACTGTTAAGATGGCTGCTCCAGCTTGAAGCACAGTAGTTACACTCAAGACTGTAGGAAGGAATGACTCTGGGTCTGTCCTTTCCTATCTAGAAAACAAACTTTCCCAGAAGCCTGAAATATCCTACCAGATATGGTATACTTCCACGTATGTGCTATTGGTCTTCCCCATCTGTGATTTTCTGGCCACTCGTAAGGAGGGAAGGGAGAGAGGGGGAGGGGTATAAAGATGGTGCTGAGCTGGGCATAGTGGTGCATGCCTGTAATCCCAGTACTGGTGAAGCTGAGATAGACAGGAGGATTGAAGAGTCATGGCCAGCCTCAGCAACTTAGCCAGGCTCTCAGGAAGTTAGCAAGACCCCGATTCTAAGTAAAAGTAAAATAGGACTAGGGTAGATCAGAGGTAGAAAGCCCCTGGGTTCAACCCCCAACTCCACCACACATGTACACACAAAAGATGGTGTTGGGTTTGCTATTCAACAATATCTACCACACTCTAAAGACTGAAAGCTTTTTTTTTTTTTTTTTCTGGAAAACCTTCTACCTCCAGGCTACACTCCCAGACCTATTTTATACTTTTTATTTGGAAACAGGGCCTCTTAAGCCAGCGTGGCTGGCTTCGAACTTGCGCGATCCTCCTGTCTCCGCCTCCCAAGCGCGGGGATTACAAGTGTGCCACCACGCCCGGCAACTGAAAGCTTTTTAAGGATAGGAATTGTCCTGCTTTTTTTTTTTTTTCTTGAGTTCCCAATACCTAGGATAGTACCTGCCACATGGGATGAATGGTGACCACTACATCAGATGTGTTGGAATAAGGATATGTGGAAGAGAATATCAGATACATGGTCTCTCAGCCAAAAGAGCCTCTATTATGTGTTTGGGGTCAAATGACCAGAACATAGGCAAATGACAGAGTCTACTGTAAACTGAAGCAGGAAAGGTAGATGAGGATCAGATTTCAAAAAGCCTTGCATGCATGTTAATTTGTCCTTTATTCTGTCAGCAATGAGGAATCATTGAAATGTTTTAGGCAGGTTGAGACTTGCAGCTCTTAGATATGTTGGTAGTGTGGACTAAGAATTAGAGGAGACTGGAGTCAGGGAGATTGATTAACCATGTTGTACCATGATAAATGGGAATAAGAATAATTTGAAGAATTTGGCAAATGTAATTTACAAACTAGAATAATGTTTCTCTTAAGCATGACTCCAGACCAGTAACATCAGTATTATCTGGCATTAAAAGTTTTTCACATATTAGACTGTAAAAATATTTTTGAACATTAATAGAATATAGATGAGAAATGGATAAATGGTGCTTTATTTGTGTGTATACGTAGAACTCTTTTCTCAAGCTCTAGGTGGAGCTCTTTGGTTTTCATATAGTTTTATTTAAAATAAATTTTTTTAAATTTTTTTTTTTATTGGTGCACTGTATTCATACATCATAGTAGGATACATACTTTTGTAGACATACATGCACACTTTTCCCAGTCAGCCCCCACCCAATCCCCACCCCATTCTCTCCCTATCCCTCCCTCCCATGCTTGGCTTAGTAGTTGACATCTAGTATTATGGCAATTTATCTAAAATTAAAAATGATAATCTCACATAACAGTTTCATTTGTCTGATACCAAGCTTTTGATGACTTAAAGATAACATTTCAATATTTCTTTTTGCTTTCTTTCTTACCAGAGAATATTTTTTTCTATTTTTTAGGTGAAACTATCATATATTTATATATTTATTTTTCAGAAAAAATCTATCCTAATATGGAATATGGACTCTAGGTACCCAAAACGATCTTGAAAAAGAACAAAGCTAGAAGATATATATTTTCTGATTTCAAACCATATAAAGCTACAATAATTGAAACAGTGTAGTACTATTCTAAAGGCAGATATATAAACCATTGGAGTTAAATAAAAGCCTAGAGCTAAATTCTTCCCTATATTGTCAAGTTATTTTTGACAAGGTTTCCACGAACATTTGGTGGTAGAAATATTAATCTTTTAACTAAATATTGTTAAAAATAATAATTACATGAAAAAGAATAAAATTGGACCCTTACCTAATCCCATATACAAATATTAACTCAAAATAGATAATAGACCTAAATATAAATCTTAAGACTATAAACTTTTAGGAGAAAATCTGGGTCATAAAACCTCACAACATTGAAATTGGCAGTGATTTCTTGGTTATGATTTCAATGGCACAGGCAACAGAGGAGTATACAAACTCCCTAAAAAATAAAAAATATTGTATATCCAAAGACAATGTAAACAGAGTTAACAGTTACTAATAGAATGGGATGAAATATTTCCAATTGCTATATCTGAAGGTATATTAATATTCCAACTAGAAATCCTAAAAATTAACAACAATAAAGGCAAACAATACCCTTTAGAGATAGGTAAAAGACTAACATAAATAATGACTCTCCACAGATAACTAATCTTAGTTGTCTGTTGGATGGAAAATCTTGTTTCTCTGGTTCTGGAGTGTGTTACCTATTTCTTCTTTGTAGTTAATCTCTTTGAGTATTTTCTCTAGTGCTGGTTTTGAAGACATAAATTCCTTCAGTTTCTGTTTGTCATGGAAGCTTCTTATTTCTCCATCTAATTTGATAGAAAGTTTTGCTGGGTAGGAAATTTTTGGCTGGAAGTTGTTTTCTTTCATAGTTTGGAATATGTTACTCCAAGCCCTTCTGGCTCTCATGACTTGGTTTGGGAAGTCTGGAGTGATTCTAATTGGTTTTCCTCTGAATGTCACTTGGCCCTTTGCTTTTGTTGCCTTTAAGATTCTCTGCTTGGCTTCCACATTGGTCATTTTGACAATGATGTGACGTGGGGATCCTCTTCTCCGATCCTGTCTAAAGGGAGTTCTATAAGTTTCCTGGACCTGTGTATCGACCTCTTGCTCTATGTCTGGAAAATTTTCTGCTATTACTTCCTTGAAGAGATTGTTGATCCCTTTGGTTTCACTTTCTTTTCCTTCCTCTATTCCAATTATTCTTAGGTTAGCTCTCTTAAAATGGGCCCATATTTCTTCAATATCAGATTCCTGCTGTCGGATATTTTTTTCTAGATTAGAAACTATGCGTTCATTTTTGGATTGCTCATCTTCTAAGAGCGAGATTCTGTTCTCCATGTGTTCTAATTGGTTGTTTGTGCTTTGAATTGAGGCCTTTACTTCATTAATTGCATCCTTTATCTCTTTTTGGCTCTCTCTGAGTTCTTTCGAAGCACCTCTATTATTTCTGCAGTTATTTTCCTGATTTGATCTTCTAGAAATCTCTGATTTTCTGTTTTATCGGGTTCTGATGTTGTGGGGTTGTGGGCATTCATTGTTCCATTGTTATTCCTCTTTCCCATGATTTCGGAAGTTTGTGCCTTCTCTGGGTTCTTCCCTTGGGTCACTATGACTTCACTTAAGGTGTTCTGGATCTCGAGTCAGTAGTTTCAGACCCCACTGCTCCTTTACTGGGTTGTATCACAGAGTCTCCGACCCAGAGAGTCGATAGAGGCTGCTTTATACTGTGGGTGGTGCCAGGTTGCATGTTCTCCTATGGTGTGATATCTCTGCCACCGCCCCTCCCCCACTGGGTCAAGACCCAGGGAGTACAGTACTGGGATTTCTCCTCTGTGGCCCGCAATTTGACTCACTGTTCTTGAGTACGCAGATGTAGCTGTACTGGCCTCGTGAATTCTCTGCTGCTGCCGCCAGTGGCAATATGGCGCCGCTGCTACGCCCTCGGCTGTGGGGCTGGTGTTTTTCTTCTTGGTTTTGATTTCCACTCTGAATCCCTGCAGCGTGTGCTGAGCTCGGCCACTGGGAGCTTTAGATGCTCTCTGCGCAGAGAAATCCTGCCTGGCTGTTCCGCAGTGGCGCCCCTCGGCTTGCTGTAGCCGTCCCGTGAATTCGCCGGTGCCGCCGGCAGTATGGCACTGCTGCAGCATCTGCCGTGTCCTCGGGCGTGAGGCCGGTGTATCTCCTCTGTGGCTCTGTTCTCAGTCCGCTTTCTCTCTGGAGCCTGGTGATTTTTTGTTTCACTGGTGATTTTGTTTTCTGACTATGAAAGGCGCTGATTTTGTGGTAATGGAGATTTGTTGTTAGCGGGGCTCTTAAGCCCCGCTTTTCTCGGTCGCCATCTTCCCAGAAGTCTTAAAATAAATTTTGAGAGTGTTTTTTTAAATAAAGAGCTATTTTGGCATAAAAAACTTAAAATTTTATAATGAGTATCTCAACATTTCTCAGATCTTCTATATTTGTTTCAGAGCTTTGAAGATAAAAACTTATTTTTGTTTCATTGCTGGACCAAATCTTGGGCCCAGAGAGTCATTTTGAAATCTATCTTAAATTTCTATTGTTATTTTATTGTATTGTATTTAATTAACAGGATATAATTCAGATGTATATTGGTTCTTATAGGCTTCCATGTTTATATAGAATTTCTATAAGATGGGTTTCCCTTTATGAATGATAGCAGTAGAGAAAAATCTCTGTGGGCAATATAGCTGTTACTATAGTAGTCTGTAAGCTTTTTATAGATTATGTTTAAGGAGTTTTTCCAGATACTTTCTTGTAACAAATGAAATATCTCGCAATAACTTCCTTTTTTCTTTTTACAAGCTCAGTGTTCTCTCTTCTATTGAGAGTATACTTGGAGCAAAATTATATCTTTTTTTTAAAGATAGTATGAGCTAGTGATGTGTTTCCTAGACCAGCAGCATCACCATTGGCATTACCTGGGATTTTATTGGAAATTAGGACTCTGAGATCTCTGTAGAGCTACTAGAAACCCTGAAGGTAGGGTCCAGTAATTTGTTGAACCACTGGCATAGGCTATTTTGAAAAGATAAAATTCTTTATTCATTGTAACCCAATTTCTTCTGTGCAGCCAGCTACACCCATTTTGGGTTTGCTCAGTGCTTTTTAAACCACCCAGAAATTTTATTAAAAGACAGGATTCTCATTCTATATGTTGGAGGTAGATATCTTGTATTTCAAACAAGTGTCCAAGAAGTATGGATTTTATTTGTCCATGGATCATTTTTTGAATAGTGAGGATATTGACCAGCCAAATAGCAGATGGTAAGACTTATACCCACGTCCACACTTAAGAGGTACCCATAATTTATGAGTATAGTCTTGTTTTAATATGCCTGTACTCAATGAGTTTTTAATTTTCAATCTCAGTGGGAAGAGACAATTTCTGGAATAAAATGCCCTCTTGTCTTGTCACTTTAATGCTACAAATGGTACTGGTTGCTAGATGTGTGTCTGAGATCCACTGTTATAATCAGCAATGGGAACACTTGGGAATTGCATATTTTAAGGTTGAGAAACTAACTCTTTGACAGCATTATGAAGTGAGAGAGAGTGTCTTGAAGTTTGTGGATGTTTTCAGGAAAAAGGATGTGGTTGATAAATGTTGGTAATCATTAATTGATTTCTCATTATTAGTTGAATATCTGCTATGTGAAGTGTTGTACTAGTACTTTATGAAATAATAAAAAAGGATAAAATCTTTAATCTTGATAAGATTAAAGTTTACTTTAGGAAATAAAATCTAAACTTTGAAAGTTAACTGTCAATGTTGGAAGTATTTTGTCATACAGCAATGAAGTGTACCAGGATCTTAAAAGACCATAGAACAGCCAGTGGTCAAAGAGGTTGAAAATGGGGTGTCTAGCTTTGGCTTGAGGAGGTGGCCAGAATTTGGGTATTCATTATTTTAAAATATTTTATTGGTGCACAGTATTCATCATTCATAATGGGATAAAAAACTTGTGTAGACATGCATGCACACATCGCCCAGTTAGCCCCTACCCAATCCACATCCCATCCCCTCCCCATCTCTCCTTCCCATGCTTGGCTTAGTGGTTGACATCTAATATTATAGAAATTTATCCAAAATTAATAACAATAATCTCACATAACAGATTCATTTGTCTGATAACAAGCTTTTGCTCACTTAGCGATAACATTTCAATATTTCTTTTTGCTTTCTTTCTTACTAGAGGATTTTTTTCTTTTTTATTGTATTAAGGTGAAACTATCATACATTTATTTATTTTTCAGAAAAAAACAGTATAATACAGCTATAAAGGCAGATATATAAACCAATGGAGTAAAATAAAAAGCCTAGAAATAAATTCTCCCATATATGGGAGAATTTACATCACAGTGGGATACAAACTTTTGTAGACATACATGCACACATCTCCCAGTCAGCCCCCACCCGATCCCCACCCCATTCCCTCCCCATCCCTCCTTCTCATGCTTGGCTTAGTAGTTGACATCTAGTATTATAGCAATTTATCTAAAATTAACAATGATAATCTCATAGAACAGTTTCATTTGTTGATACCAAGCTTTTGATGACTTAAAGATAACATTTCAATATTTCTTATTGCTTTCTTTCTTACCAGAGAATATTTTTTTTCTATTTTTTAGGTGAAACTATCATATAATTATATATTTATTTTTCAGAAAAAATCTATCCTAATATGGAATATGGGTTTTAGATACCCAAAACCATCTTGAAAAAGAACAAAGCTAGAAGACATATATTTTCTGATTTCAAACTATATAAAGCTACAATAATTGAAACAGTGTAGTACTGTTCTAAAGGCAGATATATAAACTATTGGAGTTAAATACAAGCCTAGAGCTAAATTCTTCCCTATATTGTCAAGTTATTTTTGACAAGGTTTCCACAAACATTTGGTGGTGGAAAAAATAATCTTTTAACTAAATATTGTTGAAAAATAATACTTACATGGAAAAGAATAAAATTGGACCCTTACCTAATCCCATATACAAGTATTAACTCAAAATAGATAAAAGACCTAAATATAAATCTTAAGACTATAAACATTTAGGAGAAAATCTGGGTCATAAAACCTCACAACATTGAAATTGGCAGTGATTTCTTGGATATGATTTCAATGGCACAGGCAACAGAAGAGTATACAAACTCCCTAAAAAATAAAAAAAAAATTGTATATCCAAAGACAAAGTAAATAGAGTTAACAGTTACTAATAGAATGGGATAAAATATTTCCAAATGCTATATCTGAAGGTATATTAATATTCCAACTAGAAATCCTAAAAATTAACAACAATAAAGGCAAACAATACCCTTTAGAGATAGGTAAAAGACTACCATAAATAATGAATCTCCACAGATAACCAATATTAGTTGTCTGTTGGATGGAAAATCTTGTTTCTCTGGTTCTGGAGTGTGTTACCTATTTCTTCTTTGTAGTTAATCTCTTTGAGTATTTTCTCTAGTGCTGGTTTTTTTTTTCTTTTTTTTGATATTTTTTTTTTTATTGGTGCACTGTATTCATACATCATAGTAGGATACATACTTTTGTAGACATACATGCACACTTTTCCCAGTCAGCCCCCACCCAATCCCCACCCCATTCTCTCTCTATCCCTCCCTCCCATGCTTGGCTTAGTAGTTGACATCTAGTATTATGGCAGTTTATCTAAAATTAAAAATGATAATCTCACATAACAGTTTCATTTGTCTGATACCAAGCTTTTGATGACTTAAAGATAACATTTCAATATTTTTTTTTTGCTTTCTTTCTTACCAGAGAATATTTTTTCTATTTTTTAGGTGAAACTATCATATATTTATATATTTATTTTTCAGAAAAAAATCTATCCTAATATGGAATATGGAGTCTAGGTACCCAAAACGATCTTGAAAAAGAACAAAGCTAGAAGATATATATTTTCTGATTTCAAACCATATAAAGCTACAATAATTGAAACAGTGTAGTACTATTCTAAAGGCAGATATATAAACCATTGGAGTTAAATAAAAGCCTAGAGCTAAATTCTTCCCTATATTGTCAAGTTATTTTTGACAAGGTTTCCACGAACATTTGGTGGTGGAAATGATAATCTTTTAACTAAATATTGTTAAAAATAATAATTACATGAAAAAGAATAAAATTGGACCCTTACCTAATCCCATATACAAATATTAACTCAAAATAGATAATAGACCTAAATACAACTCTTAAGACTATAAACTTTTAGGAGAAAATCTGGGTCATAAAACCTCACAACATTGAAATTGGCAGTGATTTCTTGGTTATGATTTCAATGACACAGGCAACAGAGGAGTATACAGACTCTCTAAAAAATAAAACAATAAAAAAATTGTATATCCAAAGACAATGTAAACAGAGTTAACAGTTACTAATAGAATGGGATAAAATATTTCCAATTGCTATATCTGAAGCTATATTAATATTCCAACTAGAAATCCTAAAAATTAACAACAATAAAGGCAAACAATACCCTTTAGAGATAGGTAAAAGACTAACATAAATAATGAATCTCCACAGATAACCAATCTTAATTGTCTGTTGGATGGAAACTCTTGTTTCTCTGGTTCTGGTGTGTGGTACCTATTTCTTCTTTGTAGTTAATCTCTTTGTGTATTTTCTCTAGTGCTGGTTTTGAAGACATAAATTCCTTCAGTTTCTGTTTGTCATGGAAGCTTCTTATTTCTCCATCTAATTTGATAGAAAGTTTTGCTGGGTAGGAAATTTTTGGCTGGAAGTTGTTTTCTTTCATAGTTTGGAATATGTTACTCCAAGCCCTTCTGGCTCTCATGACTTGGTTTGGGAAGTCTGGAGTGATTCTAATTGGTTTGCCTCTGAATGTCACTTGGCCCTTTGCTTTTGTTGCCTTTAAGATTCTCTGCTTGGCTTCCACATTGGTCATTTTGACAATTATGTGGCGTGGGGAACCTCTTCTCCAATCCTGTCTAAAGGGAGTTCTATAAGTTTCCTGGACCTGTGTATCGACCTCTTGCTCTATGTTTGGAAAATTTTCTGCTATTATTTCTTTGAAGAGATTATTGATCCCTTTGGTTTCACCTTCTTTTCCCTCCTCTATTCCCATTATTCTTAGGTTAGCTCTCTTAAAATGGGTCCATCTTTCTTCAATGTCAGATTCCTGCTGTCTGATTTTTTTTCCCCAAATTATAAATTATGCATTCATTTTTGGAGTATTCATCTTCTAGGAGCGAGATTCTATTCTCCATGTGGTCTAATCAATTGTTTATACTTTGAATTGTGGCCTTTACCTCAACGATTAAATCCTTTATTTATTTTAGACTCTCTCTAAATTCTTTTCAAAGACTCTGTACTATTTCTACAGTTATAGTCCTGATTTGATCTTCTGGAGATCTCTGAATTTCTGTGTTATCAGATTCTGATAACATTGGATTGTGGGCATTCATTGCTCTATTGCTGTTACTCTTTCCCATGATTTCAGAAGTTTGTGCCTTCTCTGGGTTCTTCCCTGGGTCACTACGACTTCACTTAGGGTGCTCTGTATCTCGAGTCTGTGGTAATCTCAGCTGCCACTACTCCTTTACTGGGTTGTATCATAAAGTCTCATACCCAGGGAGTTAATCGAGGCTGCGTGAGACCGTGGTTGTGCTGGACTGGTTGTTTTCTTATGGGGAGCTGCGACTAGGGTGTGGTATCTCTGCCACCAATACTCCTTCACTGGGTTGGACTGCAAAATCTCAGACCCAAGGAGATTATAAAAGCTGCGCAAGTCCCTGGGAGTGCAGTACAGGGATTTCTTCTTTAGGGGCCGCAATTTTACTCACGGTTATTGTGTGCACTGATTAGGAGCTGTTGTGGGGTGTGGTGAACTCCCTGTCACTGCTGGCAATATGGCACTGCTGTCACGCCCTCAGCCATGAGGCTGGCACTTAGGCAATATGGTGCCGCTGCCACACCCTCAGCTGTGAGGCTGGCGCTGCTGGCATTATGGCACCACTGCCACACCCTCGGCCATGAGGCTGGCGCTGCTGGCAATATGGTGCCGCTGCTTTGCCCTCGGCCAAGAGGCCGGTGCTGCTGGCAATATGGCGCCACTACCCCGCCCTCAGCTGTGAGGCTGGAGTATTTCTTTTCTGGTTTTGAGCTCTGTTATGAGACCCTGGAAGGCGTGATGAGCTTGGCCACTGGGCGTTTTAGGAATTCTTTGTGCTGAAAGAACTGCTGAATTACACCCAAATGATCTGCAGCTGCTCACTTCATCTCCTTTTTTACCTTTCCTCTCTGGAGCCTGGTGCTGTGAGGGAAGATGGTGCCGGCGTGTCTCCACCACCGCATTGTGGGCTTGATTTCTTTTCTGGTATCTAGTTGTTTTTCTAGTCTTTATTTCTCTGTCCCTTGGGTTTACTTTTTTTATTTATCTGTTGCTAGTGTTTTCTGGCTATGAAAAGCACTGATTTTGTGGCAATAGAGATCGAGTGTTAGCAGGACTCGTAAATGCTGCTTTTTTCGGTCATCATCTTCCGGAAGTCTCAGAATTTGGGTATTCAGAAAAGAGAAAAGCTCTTTGCTACATGAAAGAAGGTATAGGCCAGTGTGTGCTATTCAAGAGGTCACAGGAACTGGGAATAGTTTAAACTACAAAGAGATTGGCATCTTATCTAGGAGGGATTATAAGAGCCAGATGGGTGAGGATTTAACTGCTAGGCTTATGAGTTTTGATCTAGTTTTTTGTGTACTAAGGATATGGTAAAGAATGCTTTGAGGCAGATGAAGGCTGGCCCAATCATAGTGATGACTTAGGAAAAGTTGTGAATGAAACATGTAGGATGAATGGAAATGATAGACTGTAGGCAGAAACACTGTTGGTAGATTACTGTATTTGGTGTGTAGGGTTACCTAAAGATGGCAGAAAATATCAAAAAGAGAATTGACAGCTGGGTGTGGTGGTGCACATCTGTCATCTCAGTAATTGGGAGGCTGAAACAGGAGGATGGCAGGTTTGCAGGCAGTGTCAGCAACTTAGCGGGGCCCTCTGCAAACTTAATGAGATTCTGTTTCAAAATAAAAAATAAAATAGGGCTGGGATTGTAGCTCAGATATAGACTGTTCCTGGGTTCAGTTTCTAGCAGCGTGCATGCATGCATATGTGGAGAGAGAGAGAGAGAGAGAGAGAGAGAGAGAGAGAGAGAGAGAGAGAGAGAGAGAGAGAGAATTGGCAAAGGGGAAATATACATGGATTAAAGAGAAGTTAAGAAAAATATTAATCTAGGCTGGGGATGTGGCTCAAGTGATAGAGTATATACTTAGCATGCAGAAGTCCTGGGTTAGAATCCCAGCACTGGAAAAAAGAATAAAAAGTTTAACCTCATTAGCAATCAAAGAGATGCAAATCAAAACCACCCTGAAATTTCACCTAACTCCAATTATAATGGCAATCATTAAAAACAGAAACAACAACAAATGCTGGTGAGGATGTGAAGTGGTAACTCTAATACATTATTGGTGGTATTGCAAATTAGTGCAACTACTTTGGAAAACAGTATGGAGGATCCTCAGAAGAATGAGAACAAACCTACCATATCATCCAACAATACCACTTCTTGCTATTTACCCAAAAGAATGGAAACCAAACTACCAAACTAATGCATGCACATGTATGTTCATAGCCGTATAATTCACAATTGCCAAGCTTTTGGAACCATCTAAGATGTTCCTCAACAGATACAAAAACTATGGGATATATATACACAATGGAATTTTACTCAGCCATAAAGTAATGGATGGAACTGAAGAACATGATTCTAAGTGAGATTAGTCAGTCACAAAAAGTAAAAAATCAGATGCTTTTACTAATATGTGGAAGCTAGAAAGAAAAAGGGTCATAGGAGGAACTCTAGAGAAAGAAGGAAAAACCATAGATGAGCAAATAAGGCAACCTAACTGAGGGAGATGAGGGAAGAGGGAAATTCTCTAAAGCACATGATGTACCTTCACAAACTTATTAAAGTCAATCACTAAGCCAAACATGAGAAGGAGGGAGAGGGAGAGGGAATGTGGTGGGAATTGCATAAGGGCTATTAGATGATGTGTGCGTGTATGCCTGTATCAGATGTATTATTACAATACAGCAATACATAAAAATCTTTTAAAGCTGAGGTGTTTGAGATTATATGCCTATCTTCTAAGGCCAGTTAACATGTTTGGCACCAGTTTTGTGCCAACACCAATTGGCCACTGCATTCTTGAGCTCTTGTGTCCCTGGGTGTTGTTATTCTTTGTTCACTCTGTCTGTTTTTTATCTGTTTCTGTTACATTTGGAGCATACCCACAACCCAGTCCCTCCTTGACTTTTACTTCCAATCTGTGGCCTTACTGAAACAAATGTCCATATACTCACTTCACTTGATCCCACTTCAGGGTACTTAATAAGCCATCCTAACCTGTAGGAATTTGATTTAGGACTAGCTACAGCCTATCAGCTATATCCATGTTACTCTAGACAACATTTTTGACAGCACATAGAAGCCCACAAAAATTAAGCTTTTTTTGTAGAGTAAATGTTGCCTATATATCTATAAGTTAATTTTATAAATAAAATAATACCTGCACATATTTAAAAAGTCAGTGTTAAATATACCAAAGAACAGAATAGCAACCACTATCTTCAGCTTGTCCCAACTCACTTTCAATAATTTTTAAAATAATTTTTAAAAAGTGATTTCTTGCTGGGCGTGGTGGCGCACGCTTGTAATCCCCGCACTTGGGAGGCAGAGACAGGAGGATTGTGCAGGTTCAATGCCAGCCGCGCTGCTTTAAGAGACCCTTTTTCCAAATAAAAATATAAAAAAGGTCTGGGAGTGTATCCCGGTGGTAGAAGGATTTCCAGGAACCCCCCCCCCCGCCAAAAAGTGATTTCTTTGAATATTCCTCCAATTTCAAAATAACTGGTAGCTCTTAGATAATTTATTTCTTCCCTCCTCACCTTTCTTTTCCTTTTATATTAGAGATTGGACCTAGAGGCATTCTACCTTTGAGCTATATCCCCAGTCCTTTTTTAAGTACTTTTATGGTGCAGTATAGTCTCACATCCTAATGCAGCTCATAGTGATGGTGACATACATGCACGTGGTGTGTGGTGGGCATCCTTCTGACTCCCTCCCCACTTCCCCTGCCCACACATGACACTGAGATTGGCATTGGTTCTCACATATGTGCTTGATGTTAATGGAAGTGTTTCCCACACTCTGCATCCTCCTGACACCACCTCCTTCACTTTCACAGGGGTTTCTCCTCCATTATCTAAAGCCTTCTATACCCATTACTCCCTAGCTTCTGCATATGAGAGAAAACATAACACTTCACTTTCCCCCAAGCACTTTTACTTTTTTGTTTTTGAAACAGATCTTTCTAGGTTGCTGAGGCTGGCCTTGAACCTGTGATTCTCCTGTCCCAGCCTTCCGAGTACTGGAATTATAGGCATGTGCCACCATACCTGGCTAGATTATTAACATTAGATATTTTTTAGTGACTTTCTATTATGATAGGTGAAGATGCAACTCTCTTATACTACCTATACTATTCTTTTCTTTTTCTCAGTCTCCTGGTATGGCTTTTGGCTAAAAGAATTGGCTGTTGTTTTTTATACGTTCAGAACTATGTAAGTTTGGTTCACTGCTATGCAAAGTAGTATACCCCTGAAAACATGGAATTCAGGAGGGTGCCTTGTAGATTCCTATGACTTGCCTCCCCTTCCTCCTATTTTCTTTTTTTCTTTTCTTTTTTTTTTTTTTTTTTTTTTGTACTGGAGATGGAACCCAGGGGCATTCTACCTTTGAGAAACACCCCCAGCCCTATTTTTTATTCTTTATTTTGAAACGGTATCACTGAGTTGCAGAGGGCCTCACTAGGTAGCCGAGGCTGTCTGTGAACCACATCCTTCCAAATGCTGGGATTACAAGGGTTCGCCACCATGCCCAGCTCCCTTCCTTCTATTCTCTTAAAGCCTGGAAAAAGCACAGCTGCTCATCATCCTCCCAAGATGCCCTCAATGAAGAATTTGGCTCTAGTTGTTCATTGATCCTTTTGGTCTTTAGGGATACGGAATAACGTTTGGCTGAAAATTCTAGGCAATAGGAAAATTCTTGCTAGTTACAAGGGTGTTTATCAAAACAATGTTTATCCCAGAATATATAATCTCTTAGGTGATTGGAAGCATGTTCATATTTCCAGCTAGATTGTGAAGTCTTGAGGGAAGGGACTGCAACATGTTTTCATAAAGAATAGGGAATTTGCGAAGTAAAGGTTAGGATTTGGATAGACAAAGGGAAGAAAGCTTTATACCCTTAGTCTCTTGATGTTATTACTCTAAGGCCTGGAACTCCTGCAATGGATCATATGCAGTCAGAGACAGGAGGGTTTTCTAGTGTTCTATTTTGCTACCTGCAGACCCTCAGAAAGTCTCATTAATTCTCCATTGCCTGGCACAGTTACATCCTTATTATAGCTATGAGGTGTAGCCCCATTCTGGTTAGTCACAAAAGAAAAATGCCAGGGTTCACCTCTGTTGTTTGCTGGAGCAGCTGGTTATATTGGGCTAGCAAGATGGTTCATAATACTCTTTGAGCTGCTTCCTGTGCCTTGTGTGTGTATGCCTTTGGTTTATTTGTGACCAGTCCTGGGCCAATACCTCTAATTTGGAGCCTCTCTCATGTTAACCTCATATTGTCCTTTCTCCTATAGCTCACCAGTGGGGGAACAATGGGAATACCTGAGGCAGAGCATGAGGTTCATGGGTTGATTGCACATTTCCAGAGGTTCAGGCTGGCCTTCTTTTATGTCTTCTCTCTTCAGCCCCCAATGTACACCCTTTATATCTCATTAAAACTACTCAGACAACTTTAAACATAAAGAAGCAAATAAGCTGAGTTTGCATTCACACATTTCCTATTACTATTGAATAAATCCAGAGTAATAAGAGAATGATATCAAAAATCAAATTAATCATTACTATCTATAAGAATTTTAATTTCTGTTAACCAAGTTTACTCCTTCCTTTCTTCCTTCCTTCCACCTCTCCTCTCCTTCCTCCTCCTCCTCCTCCTCCTCCTCCTCCTCCTCCTCCTCCTCCTCTTCTTCTTCTTCTTCTTCTTCTTCTTCTTCTTCTTCTTCTTCTTCTTCTTTTCTCTCTCTCTCTCTCTCTCTCTCTCTCTCTCTCTCTCTCTCTCTCTGGGATTTAACTGAGGGGCATTCTATCTCCAAGCTACATCTTTAGCCCTTTATTAATTTATTTTTATTTTTGGGTTGAACTCAGAAATTTATCTTAAAAGGCAATTTAGAAATCCATTCAGAAGGAGAGACATGTACATTTTATGAACCTTATTTATACTAGTAGCAGTGTTTGGCTGATGATATAAAAAATACTTAATCATATTAGACACCTAAAAGTAAATGGTAGGCATGAATATCTTGAAAGGAAAATAAGGCAAAATAGGTTTCTCTAAATTATATCAAACCTAAAATTATAAAATGCATATTCTAAACTGTGAAAAGGCATTATTTTTACTATATAACATATCAGTGAATACACCAGACTGTGTTTTCTTAAACGGCAATTTCTTTTTGAACCTCGATATTATCTATCTTTCAGACGATTCAGTTTCTGAGAGTTTCTGTGATATTGTCCATGAGGATACCAATGATGCTGGGTGGTAAAGAACATTTTGCTAAGTTTTCTATCATGAGTCTTTGGTCAAGGGGCTCATCTTTCTCCTCTAATCTGGTTTTCAGCACTTGATCATGTTTCTTCATTATTATGCCCAGGATCTGGCCGAGGGATAGGTTTTGTGTGTTCATCTGAAATGTCCACAGAAGGGTGGTAGCATACTCTTGTCCTGCTGTCAGATGTTAAGGTGGGCTCTACTTTGCAATTATAGTCATCTGGAAGAGAAGAATATGTAGATTTATGATAAACACAAGATAAAGCTCCATTTTGGATCAGAAATAAATGCTTCAAGATCTCTTTGATATCATCCATTTTACTGCTGCCCCTGCTGCCATGGTATCATAAGATAATTATCAAGCAGTATGATAAAAGATGTTATGAAAAATCTACCTTTAAGTTACCTCTAGGCCTACCAGTTTTTATTCTGCAAGACTGCCATTGTGCCTCCTATTTTTTTTTTTTAATTTTGAAACATTAAAACATTAAAGATCGCCGGGCGTGGTGGTGCACGCTTGTAATTCTCATGCTTGGGAGGTGGAGATAGGAGGATGGCACAGGTTCAAAGCCAGCCTTTCTGGCTTGAGAGACTCTGTTTCCAAATAAAATATAAAATAGGTCTGGGAGTATAGCCTGGAGGTAGAAGGGCTCCATCCCCAGTACCACCAAAAAACAAAAAAAACAAACAAACCAATAGAAACATTAAACATTTTGCTAAATTGATGAAGTTGGCCTTAAACTTGAGATCCTCCTGTCTCAGCCTCCCAAATACTGGGATTACAGCTGTATTCCACTAAGCCTGGCTACATCTTTCCTTTTTTGGTACTGGGTATTAAACCCAGGGACATTCTACATTTAAGCTTTACCCCCAGCCCTTCATTCCTCCCTTTTCCTTCTTCCTTTCTTCCTTCCTTCCTTCCTCCCTCCCTCCCTTCCTTCCTTCCTTACTCTTTTCTTTCATTCTTTTTTTTTTAAAACAGATTCTTGCTAAATTGCTGAACATCTCACTAAGTTGCTGAGACTGACTTTAAACCTGTGATGCTCCTGTCTCATCCTCCCAAGTACTAGGATTATAGGGGCATGGGCTACCATGACTGGCTATGTTCTTTTTATTTAGTAAATTTCATTGCCAAAATGTTATGTCCACAATTTTTTAATTTATTATTAATATGACACTTATCTTTGTGTCAAGAATCACAATGTGGTGTTGGCTGCTAAATACATTATTAACCTATTTAAGAATAAATTTAGCATTTTCTTTGTTCATGAAGGTCAATTTTTCCTAGCATTACAAACAAACTTTGTCGAAGGAACATTTTTTTTCCATTTAAGAGATTTCTTAACCCCTTAAATTAGTAATTCTAAAAAATTTTAATAATAGAGTAAGGAGATCTAAGCTGCTTTGGAAGTTGTACTTATCAATTCTATTTTTGGTTTCTTAGGAAACAAGTTAAAAACAGCTTTTTAGTCCTTGACAGATTCCTAAGTACATTTCTTCCTCCTTCTTCTGAAAGGTTTATTTTTTTTAAAGATATAGATTTCTTTGCCTGTGGTAATTGGAATATTTGTTTTAAAAATTTATTTTTCTTCAACCATAGTCATTAAAAATCTCTATATAAATGCTTGCAAAGGGATAACACAGAAGTTGGACACTTTAGGCAAAGCTTTTAAAATTGAAGCTGTTTACTATGATCATGGCTTATATTTGAGAACATGTTAGGAACAACTGAATAATAGCCTGGGTTGAATTTTCTTCTACCCAAATTGTCCACCATACCAACCAAGCCACAAAGGAATATGTAACCCATCACAGTGGACGGGTGTGGAAGCAAACTCAACTTCCACATCTGGAGTAAGAGGGGAGGTGGGGAAATGGAATTTCAGTAATCTCTTGGCCTTGTATTTTATAATTTAGGGACCTTGCATGTTGCACTGATTTCCATTCAGCTACTTACATCTTTTTTCAAATATATTAAATATAATAGTGAGAGGAGAGAGGCATTTTTCAGATTAGTTGCTACCTCTGCTGGGGGTGTGAACCAGGGGAAGGAGTTTGGCCTCTCAGTCTGTCTTCCTTTTGATGCTACTTCTTTTACATTGACTACGTGGTTATTAATGGCTCTTCAGCTGTTGTCCCCAAATTGCAAAAGGATTCTTACTGTCCCTGTAAATCTCTAGGGATATGGAGAGTATATATACTCTTTTCTCTTAGCCATCATATTATGTCCCTAAGTATGGAGAGTTCCTTAGGGACTTTACCTGGAATGTTCTTACCCATCTCCATATGGCTGTTACCTCCCTGTCATTCAGGTTTAAGCTCACTTATCACTTCCCTAGAGAGGGACTTGGTATCATTCCCTGTCACTTCACAAATATTTTCACCAGAGCAATTGTTGCCATTGGGCATTTTTGCATTTATTTGTTTATTTTTTTGGTTTCTCCCTAGAATATAAGCTCCATAACATTTGGGCCTCTATCATGGCTTCTCCATCATCAGGAAAAGGGTTAGTGAACCTTTGTTCTGTAAAGGACTAGATAGCAAATAATTTAGGCTTCATGAGCCAAGCTGTTTCTGTTGTCGTTACTCAACTCCATCTTTGCAGCACTGGTGCAGCCACAGGCAGTATGTGAATAAATGAACAGAGCTTTGTTCCTTTGAGGATACTGAAATCTGAATTTATATAATCTTATAATCTTCACATCATGAATGTTCTTCTTTTGATTTTTTTTAACCATCTTTTTACACACTGATATATAAAAACCATTCTTAGCTCATGGATTATACAAAAAGGGGTGGCAGGCCAAATTTGCTGATTTAGAATGAAGAATATGGATTGGCTAGCACTTATTACAAGTTTATTATAATGAATGAATTAGTTAAATAGAATAAAGAAGATAAGTTTTTATATGAAATTTATCTATTTAATTCTAAAACTAGAGTGATAAATATTCCCCAGAATTAATTCTGAATAAATTGAATGCTCCAGAAGAAAAAGAATCATAGCTTCTTTTTTGATATCCTTTGCATTTAGTCTGGCTAGCAAAGTATGTGTTACAAATTAGGTTTAGGCCAATTTAGACATGCATAATTTTTAGATTCTTCTTAGTGGCTAGTAATAGCCATCAATGAGTTTGAGGTGGTATGGCTAGTTACTTTCTTACAAATTACTTACAAGATAATAATAAAATCAGAATTCAGGCACACATACAGGCATTCATTAATTAAATATTGATTAACAAGTGACCCACAGAAGTTCATTCAGACTTTCTGTAAAGACAGTGAGGGCCCAGCACTCTGTTCTTTTAAGTTCTTTAGTTAATTACTGTAGTCTATTTGTGCTGCTACAACAGAATGCCCGAGACTGTGTAATTTATAAAGAACAGGAATTTATTTCCTTATGGTTCTGAAAGTTGGGAAGAAACAATACTAAAGAGCTAGCTAGCTCAGCTGTCTGGTGAGGCTTGCTCTCTGCTTCCAAGATGGCACCTTGTTGCTGTGGCCTCTGGAGAAGAGGAACAGTATCTTCAGGTGGCTGAAAGCAAAAGAGCCAGAGGATTAAATGCTGTCAGAAGTTTCTTCTATAAAGACCTCAGTCCCATTAATGAGGGAAGATCCTTCACAGCCTGATCACCTCTTAAAGCCCCACTTCTTAATGTCACTACATTAGCCATTAAGTTTCAATGCCTGGATTTTGGAGGAGATATATTTAAATCATTGCATGCATCTTATATGCAAAACTACTTGAAAAAAGACACATTCTGTGAGCAACAGTGTACAGTCAGAACTTTGCAACCAAGATCTAGCTATAGGACCAATTAGACACTGAGATCTCTGACATTAATATCTAATTATATGTGTTATAAACATCACTAGAGCCTTATAGAATGTTTGTGCAAGGACTGGAGAATGTTTCTAAATCATTTGACCCAACCCACATATTTTTAATACCTGTACTTTTACTAGTGACAATCCATTTTGAAAATTTATCATGCCATTTAAAAAGTACCATTTATCATGAGATAAAATGTGTACATTGAGGTGGCAGTATAAGCAGATGGGAGGACCAAGTGTTCGTGCTGGTTGGTGAGCTAGCATGCCATCTGAGGACTGCCAGTCTGAACTTTTGCAGGACAGAAAAACAAACTTCAATTATTTAAGCTAGTTATTAAGACTCTCTTTTACCATACTTGAATTGCTTTGTATCCTAATACAATACTTGTTTTAGAACATTTGGGACAACAAAAAAGTCTAAACAAACAAAAACAAAAAAAGTCTTAGCCACAGTCTGTTACCCAGAGTCAGCTACTGTTAAATGTCATCCTCCTGGCTATTATGGCCTTTTCCTCTTTCAGGATGACATGTGTGGCTACACAGTGCAGGAGTACTGGTTACTAGTGGCTCTATCCAAGCTTTATCTTTGGTCTCTTGGGGGCAGCTTGCATCTAATAACCCAATGATGAGGGGATACAAAAACGTCATCTTCTTGCCCTCATTGGGACAACTCTGCAAGACCATCCCAGCTCCAGAGCTCCACAAAGGAATGGAGAAGGTGTCTCTTGTGAGGGTGTTACTGTTTACCTTCTTCCTCTGCCAATCCTACCTCCCCTCCCCACTGTGATTTTCCTAATAGCATTCCATGATAAACCTTCCACATCCAAATTTCAGATCATTTGCCAGGGAACCTGACTTGTGTTATATATACATGTACAAAAGTAGGACAATATATAATACTCTTTTTTACTAAGTAGTGTACTGAGTCTTATCCAGTTGTCTCTCCCGATCCATACTCCACCCTCTCTATTTACCTCTGTTCTGAGCAGCTCACTTCTGTGAGCAAATCCATGGGCTTCTTTGCCCTCTGCACACTGGTTAGATGCTTCCAGTGATGGGAGCATAGAAAGATTCAGATATTCATTTCTCAGATCCTTCCTTACCAGGCCATGAGTTGAAAGAGGTATTCTACTAAGCCTACAGCTCCTGCCATGAGTCCTTCTCTTATAGCCACTGGTGTTACTGTGTTTTGCTCAGGTAATTGTCTCTTCTCTACCCTTTCAGGCCTAAGAGTGGTAATGACTTCCCTGGGTTGCCAGTCCTGGGAGTCCTTGCCCTCTCTCCTTACTTTCTTTCTTCATCACCCAACTCTTTTCCAATAGGCATACTTCTCACTCACCACTCACCTTTGGGTATGCCATCTATTTTCTGGCAGAGCCAGGACAGATACAATGATAATGCAAAAACATTTCCCCTCTTCCTAAGTATTTTTTGAAAACATCTCTACTGGCCATGTACAATGTCATCATGTAGAATATAAGAAAGAAAGGGAAATGATCTTTTCTGTGGAAGTCACAAGATTACACGGAAGCTGGCAGGCTTCTATTTTGTAACTATCTCTTACCATCCACTTTGAAACTTTTGTATATGTCTGTATGTTCCACTCTAGGATGTACTGATTTCAGGTTTCTCCTTTTGTAAGATCTGCCCAGTGAAAACTAGCCAACCAGAGTGGATTGTAGAGGCCATACTTCAGCCAATGGGGAAGGGTGTAATGACCATAGCATTAGGCAAGAAAAGGCCAAGCAACTGTGTGCCCAGTGTGCCTGTTGCGCCCTTTTGTGCAGAAGTAAATTGCCTTGCTGAGTTACTTTTGATTTCATGAGTTTTTATTTATGACTTCCCTAAAATCCATTTCTAACAATTGGGGACACATCTGGGATTCCACCATTTGGGTGAGTCTGTGGGCTCCCCATTTGAGGGGCACATCCTACTGCCTCATTGCAGTAGCCCCTGAATCTCCAGAGCAGTGTGGCCAGTCCCTAACTGGCTGAAGCCTAGTGGCAAAAGTCTCTCAGCCACACAGAGAAAGGCCTACGTTAATAACCACAGCCAACCAGATAATTTCATGAAGGAACCAAGGTAAGAAATGCCACAGGAAGGCCAGGCATGGTGGCATACACTTGTAATTCCTGTACTTGGGAGGTAGAGACAGGAGGATTGTGCAGGTTTGAAGCCAGCCTTGCTGGCTTAAGAGACCCTGTTTCAAAAAAAAATCTCTATATCTATCTATCTATCTATCTATCTATCTATCTATCTATCTATCTAGGAGTGTAGCCTGGAGGTAGAAAGGGTTTCCAGGAACCCCAGTACCGCAAAAAAAAAAAAAAAGAAAAGAAAAAAAAAGAAAAGAAAAGAAAAGAAAAGAAATGCCAGAGGAAGTGGCAAAGTATTAACTTGGTGATTGGGTCATTCTGGAGGCTGAGTGAGTGTAAATGAGATGTGTTTAAAGATAGGAAACAAATGTGGAGTTACGAACTGCAGTTCCACTGACCGCTTCATATGGTTTAGCAGCAGTCCTTGTGGACCTAGCTGGGGATTTGTACTGGTCTGGAACCTGCGAAGGGGAGAGCCAATGACAAATGAAGCATCTCAGGAGAGGATGAGGGACCTCTGATAAGGGAGGCGGACTTCATCAAATACTCAGAGCTAGGTGTCCAGAAATGAGAACAAGCAAAGTAGGAAAAGTTCTGATGAGAAAAAGAAAAATGAAAATAAGATTTTCTCAGACATTTTTATAGGTTAATGCTTAAATACTGAGGAAATAATCTGCGGACTTGTGGCAAAATAAAAATAAAAGATGATTGAATAATATTGTTTCATCTTGTACCCACAAAACCCATATTATGACTGGCTGTCTTTTGACAGAAGTTCAGGAAAAATTAGAATTGGATATATTTATTATAGATCAATGAGTGCTCATAAAATTGAAAAAAAGATCCAACAACCTTTTAGCTCGCATGAATTATAAATCTTTAACAAATTATCTAAGTTTAGTAAAGTTAAAGTAAAAGATGGTATTAAAATTATTTTTGCCAGGATAGCCAGTTAAGATAACATTGGTTTATAAGGATGATTTGATTAAATGGGCAGAAAGACAAAAATCAAAACAATAAACTATTCAAACTACATTATGGATATTGATGTCAGGGTTTAGTGAATTGTACACTGAATTTTGGGAACAAAAAATAAAGCAGAGACTTTATAAATTTGCAGTTTGGCCAGAAAGTCATGTGTAAAACAGGGGCCCAGAAAAATGATGTTGTTTAAAAAAGTAAAATGGCTGAAGGGAGGTTCAGTGATAAAGGCAGTGAGTGAGTGGTTCATGCTGCTTTCCACCCACTAGATTCCTCCAAGGTAGACAAACTCATCCACAAAGCAGATCACTCTGAATGAGGCAAGGTTGAGGGGTAGTCGGAGGCTACAGAGACCCAGGGAGCTGTGGAGGAGGCCTTACCAACCACACCCTTCCAGCGAGAGATCACCAAAGTTCAGGCTCAGCCGAGTGAGGCTAAACCAGGCCTGCCTGGCCTGGAAGGACCCCCAGGCACTATGTTATAGGCTGCCAGAATGTGGAGGATGAAGCAGAGACTAAGGAGGAACATGGTCTTCAAAACACCATAAGCAAGCCCAGTGGCAATGCCGGGTGGTCTGGAACAATCCTGCAACCATGCTGAGTTTTCCATGTTCATTGGGGTCAGCCATAGTTAAGATAAAATTTCCCAAAGACAGGAAATTTTTAAAAAGTTAAAACAAAAGGATACTCAATAAAAGGAGATATATATTGGTATAAGGAGGTTTTTGTTTTGTTTTGTTTTATTTTGTTTTGTTTTTGGTGGTACTGGGGATGGAACCCTCTGGCTACACTCCCAGACCTATTTTTTATATTTTTTATTTGGAAATAGGGTCTCTTAAACCAGCGAGGCTGGCTTCGAACCTGCGCCATCCTCCTGTCACCACCTCCCAAGCGCAGGGATTATAAGCGTGCGCCACCACGCCCAGCTTAGAGGGAGGTATTTTAATAAAAAAGGTTAAAAGGAAAATGCTTTTAGGTTAAAAGGAAGAGGAAAGGGTTTTATATGGCAATATTTTTTTTGTTCTAAGTGATGAATTTTCCCATAGGGAAAAAGAGAGATGAGAACAAAAATGAGAGGATTAAGCAAGTTGCAGAGGGTTTGAAGAAGTTGCAAATTATTTTTAAAGGATAAGGTGTATAAACATTTTTTATGTAAATGCCAGGCGTGGTAGCACACACTTGTAATCTCAGATCTTGGGAGGCTGAGACAGGAGGATCCCAACAGGTTCAAAGCCAGCCTTAGCTCCTTAGTGAGGCTCTCAGCAACTTAGTGAGAGGGACCCTGTTTCTAAATAAAATATAAAACAGGTCTGCAAGTATAGCCCAGAGATAGAAAAACCTCTGGGTTCCACTCCCACTACCACACACCCCCACACACACAATATGTATAATAATATTAGTTATAATTAAGAGAAAACTTCCACACCTATTTTATATTTTTATTTGGAAACAGGGTTTCTTAAGCCAGAGAGGCTGGCCTTGAACCTGCCTGATCCTCCTGTCTCCACCTCCCAAGCGTGGGGATTACAAGTGTGGGATACCATGGCCTGCTTAAAGGATTTTCTAAGAGTCACATTTAATGCTTTGGTTCTATGTTTAAAACAAGTAGGTGTTCTTAAGATAGTGTTCATTATTCTAGAATTTTTTGTGCATTTTGTGAAGGAAACTTTCTGTGTTTTATTTAAAAAATAGTTTACTATTTACTAAATAGTTTACTATTTAATTTACAATGTAGTAAGAACTACTTTAAACAAAAATTTACATCTTTATCAAGATAATCTCTTGGTTAGACCTTTGGTCACTGCATCTTATCAGAGTCAGGGTTTGCATGTGTTTTACAGCCTATTAAATGACCAATTTACAACTCGAGATAAACATTTTTGTGGGTTATTATATATGTATTTGACACACTGTATATCTGTGCATATAGATGTGTATACATCTAAGGACTAAATATACTGTGCATCGGAGAATTATCTAAATGTTTCATAAAAGCTTATAAAGTTACATATAAAAGGGTTTTTATATACATGTAAGGTAACCAATAAGTGATCTTTTTATGCAATATACATTGTGTGCAGGTATTGGGGAATAACTTCAAAATGTATTTTAAAAAATAGCTTTGATATTAATGTGCCAGTATTGGAAAATGTCTTCAAAATGTATTTTAAAATAGCTCTGGTATTAGAAAACTGGGAGATAAGGCAAGCATTTAGACAAGGGAAGAGATTGTGCAGAATTCCAGGCACCAAGGGTGATTCACAAGACAATAGAGATAGCCCCAGGGCCCCTTTTAATTGTAAAGATAAGATTCCCAAGGATGTGGGAAGATGCCATAAACCTTCAAGAAATCTCAGACCAAACTGTGGGAGGATGCCATAAGCCTTCAAGAGATCCCAGACTCTGATGATCAGTTTACACATTTTGGGGTGTAACAAAAGGCCTGGGGTCTGTACCAGAGACAGACAGGGCAGACCTACAGGAAGGAATCCTCATCTCAAAAGACTTGCCCCAGAAGGGGAGGATCTAGTTGAGTCAGAAGATTATTGGTATAAAATGTTCTGTGTCCAAAAACCTCCGATGACTTCTTTTCAAGTTGACCCCCCATACTACCCCTGGTACAGAGCTTTATTAAGCTGTTCTATCGTTCCATCTTTGTAATAATAAGATTGTTTAAGCTTACAGCAAGAGTTCAGGCTATTGTTTTCTATACATAGCTCAGAAAAAGAACCCGCGGCTGCATCTCTCACTTACTTACAGTTTGAGAGCCCAACAGGGCCCCTATATCAGTTCCTCCACCATAACACATTGTATCTGATGTTTAGTACCATTCAAAAATTTCTGTTATTTAAGATCTGGTTTACATCTGTTTGCTTTGAATGTTTTAATACTGTATAAAAGAGATACAATTTGCACCAGATAATAAACCTGTTTCTGATCATTCATACAGTTCTCCAAACTTATAAAAGGTGCCATTAACCTACATAAAGATATTAATATATTTATCTTATTGAGCAGTGCATTCTAAATTTTACTCCAGTTGTAAGAGTTAATATATATGCAGTGGTGTTGTCATTATTGACTTTTTTGTAAGTTAAGTATATTTGTGTTTCCTAAGTGTCTTCTAAAAGTTCAGTTTACTAAGCTGGTGTCCTCTAAACAAAAAAAATGTTAATAATGATAGGTTTTAGGTTTATATTTGTGTATTCCTAAATTTTATTATGATCTTTTTTTTTTTTTTTTTGGTGCTAGGGATTAAACCCAGGGGAATTCTACCTTTGAGCTACAACTCTAGCCCTATTTATTTTTATTTTTTATTTTGAAACAGGGTCTCACTAAGTTGCTGAGTGCCTTACTGTCTGAGGCTGGCCATGACCCTGTCTCAGCCTCTCAAGTACTGGGATTACAAGTGTGCACCACCATGCTCAGCTTATGACCATCTTTGAACAAAAATGACTAGAGGTGCTCAAACATTTGGCATTCCAAATTATGTCACTTTGATTAAAGATTGGTTGTTAATAATAATTATATATAAAAAGTCAAATATAAGCAGGCATTTGTTTATGTAATCAGATATTATCAACACTATTCTACAAATTGGATTTGTTTTGTTCCTAATAGTTTTATGTTTTTCTTATATCTTTGTAATAGTTGTCTGTTAACATTACAGATGTACAACTTATAACAGAATAACCCTAAACAATGTTTTAATAGCCATTACCTGGAAAATAGATAAACTATATAATGTTGACTTCTATTTATTAAAAAGTACTCATGAAACTTACCTTATTGGTGCTTAACAACTAAGACTTGGAGAACAATCAGGACATAAAGAGCAAATATTTCAGCCCTTGTCCTCCAAGATCAAATGGAGCCCAGGGAATAAATGATGTGACTCCTAATGGCTTGAAATTCTGGAAAGTCACCCTATCATGAGTGGACTTATGAATGCTGATCTCTGATGCCCCATATTTGGCTAACAAAATAATATGTCATGAGTTAGGAGGTAGAAAGGAAGTAGGCAGATAGGGAAGAGGCCTCAGTAGAAAAACTTAATTTCCTGAGGGGCAACGAATACTAATTAACTTCCAAGGCTCCTAAAAGAGACCAGCTCTTCCAAGGTTCAGAGATAAGAATAACCAAAGCTTCACAAAACCATCTGTTTACTAATCAACAAACCCAGGAGACATCACTGGAGCAAGTCTTACACTCCTACAGAAAGGAGACCTACTGGACACCAGAGCCCTGATAACCCTTAGGGGTGTTTGGCCACTTTTTCCTATTCCCTGGTACTTCCAATAAACCTTTTACTCACCTTCCTGTGGTCTGTGGGTGTCATTCTTCACTCACCAGAGACAAGAATCCGGTAAGGAAACGCCAAGTTTCTTCTCAAGAAACTCTATTTCATCTAATTTCTGTGGGTTCTTGGCATCTATTGTGAAAAGAATTTCAATATGGAGCCAGTCAGAGACAATGGCATAGGTTTAATTCAAGTAAAACAAAGATACATGTTCAGGTAAAACACAGGTTACCTCAAAGAGTATGAGAGTGGTTGCAGGGAGAGAGGGACAAGAAGAAGCCAAGAGTGTCCAAGAGCTGCAAAGAGCTTCCCCCTGCCCCTAAGATCTGTCCTTTTTTTTATAGAGCCCACTAGAGTGGGCGGCAAGGGGAACATGGGGTGGTAGTTTCCTTCTTTGAAGCTTTAGGGTAACAAAATATGGGAATTCCTTTTAAATAAGAATACAAGGGAGTAGAGACATAAAGCTGGGGTGCAGGTTTCTTTAACAAAAGGTGTGACTTTTTCTGGACTCTTCTCCTTGAAGCAAATAGCACTTTGACAATAGGCAAAGCTCTCTCAGGTTTAATTGCCTCAGGAATTTCTGATATGGAACCAGCCCATTATGATTGAAAAGTATGGGCCTAGCTTTTTTTTTTTAAAAAAAAATTATCAACCTCTGTTAAATGAAACTAAAGATTTCAGATTTTAAAACCATATATTTTTTTCTTTTTAATCTGTTTTCTTTCTACCTAAAATTTATTTCTTCTATTCTACCTCATCAACCCAACATCCCATTTAGGGAGGTTGTGATGACCCCAGAATATTAAGAGCCAGCAGTGCATATTCTGTAGAAAGGAAGGTCAATGGAGAGGGGAAATGACTCCTGTGCTTCAAGAGAACTCAAATGGTTAGCAAGACCCTGACCCATTTTAGCAGATGGCATAACTGGTAGAGAAAAAGCCTCACAAAGTTCTTAAGAGTAACTCTGAGGATCCTTGACTGACCTTAACAGTAAAATCATTTTATAAAATGTTGTTGGCCCCACATAGAGCTACCTTCTTGGTCTTGAGTACCCAATAGTAAAATTTAACAAGAAACAAATGTGCTATCTGGGGTAAAAAGAGCCATGCTCATAAAGTCATTTAAAAGACCACCCACATAGTTTAAGTAGATATCTTCTGACTTTGGCTCCCCTTATTTTCTACATTATAACTTATAATGGTACTTCTGCTTTTAGGCTCATAGAATAAATAATATGGCACTGATATCCAAAACTTCTGAGTCTTCCTTAGACTGCTATAAAACCAAACCTGTTTCTCTTGAGGTTTTATACATTCATGAATACTAGACACCTAAAGGAGAAACAAGATGCTTGATTTATAGATGGCTTTGTAAAAACAAAAGACAGATAGTCATGGATAGCCCGTATAGTAGGCACATTATTAGTACTCATAGACAGGGTGTTAGTAGTAAATATGTTAAATTGTGTGCTACCTTGTTTGTTTTTAAAAGGTAGAGTGGATTCATTATTTATATTATTTAGAAGAAATAGCTAAACAGTTGAATGCTACTCACCAGCTGACATGGGAAAATAGATTAGTTCTACAAGGATTAACACCTCTAGCAAATGAAATTAAAAGCCCTTGCTAAAAATTCAGAAATAGATGAACTCTTCACTAATCTAATGGAACAATGTTTCAGTAAATGAAATGAATAATGACTTCTGTCCTGACATCCCTTATTATTGTTACTGGAATGATCATTTTGGTAGGATAATCCCTTGCATATGAGGATTAGTTCACAGTTTTATAGAGATAGCCATTACTAAACAGTGTCTGCCCTGTACCATGATAATTTTTTTCTACTTCAATCCCAGATGAAGAAAGTCAGCTCATGTTAACAGAATTCAAAGAAAAGAATAGAAGTATATAATAGAAGAAGGTGAAATTGTAAGATAGGAAAACAGTCTTTTCTATTGAAGTTACAAGATCACATAGGAACTGACAGGCTTCTGTTTGCCTAGACAAAATGTAGCCTAGGCATCCACTTTGTAACTTTTATTCATGTATCTATATGTTCCACTCCAGGATGTACTGTTTTCATATTTCTCCTTTTGCAAAATCTGCCCACTGAAAACTAGCCAAATGGACTGGATTGTAAAAGCTGTACTCTAATCAATGGGGAATGGTGTAGTGGCCTTCAAGTTAGGAGATAAAAGGCTGAGCTACTGCCCACCCAGTATGCAACTCAGTGAGACCCTGCTTTAAAATAAAAAATAAAAATTAGGGTGGAGGTGTTGTAGGTCGGAGGTAGAATGCCCCTGGCTTCAATCCTCAGTACCACACACACAAAAAAGAAGAGATACAAATGGATAATAAATACATGAAAAAATGGTCAACATCATTATCAATCAGGTAGATGCAAATCAAAACTACACTGATATATCATCTTATCCCAGAGTGACAAGCATAAAGAAGTCAAATAACAACACATGTTGGCAAGGATATGGGGAAATAGGAACTCTTCTACACTGTTGGTGTGAGTGCAAACTAGTTCAGCTGCTATGGAGACCAATGTAGAGACTCCTTAGAAAACTGAGAATGGATTCTCCATACAATCCTGCTGTACCACTACTGGTTATCTTTCCAAAGGGGTTGATATCAGAGAACTACAGTAACATATGTATAACGATGTTTATAGTAGCACAATTCACGATACCCAAACTATGGAACCAACCTAGGTGTCCATCAACACATAAATGGATTACAAAATTATGGGAAATACACACAATGGAATTCCACTCAGCAATAAAGAAGAACAAAATTATGCCATTCATAAGAAGATGGAAAGACCTGGAGATCATTATGTTAAGTGAGATAGCCAAGCACCGGAAGAAAAGGGACATATGTTTTCTCAATATGCTCTAGCTAGGAAGTATTTGGGATATTAGAGGGACTCTAGACAATGGAGAATATTCTCAATGAAGCCAGAAAGGAAGGGTATGGGAAGAAGAAGGCTGAGGTTCATTAATGGAAATGCTACATGCAAGTATGTGTATACATGTGAATATAATATTGTTAACCTGGACACTCAGTATTTGGAGGGAGGGAAATGGGGAGGTGGGGGCGAAGGGCACCAAGTATTGTGTGAATATATGCCATTTCGACAGGATCTACTTTATAAAAAAGTAACAAGGATTCTGAAGGAAATAAAGAAAAAAAAGTCCAGTTTTATGACCTTGCGCAAGTTCCTTAACCTTTCTGAATATAGTAAAGGCTGAAAATAATAAAAACAATAAAAACATAACAGTAATTGCCCCTATTACTTATAATAGTTGTGGAATTAAAATCAAAGCATTGTAAGCATTACTTTCTACTAAGCCCTAAATGAATAGTCATTCCCTGTAAATTGCTCTTAAAATCATCTATAACCTGAATTATTTAATACCCATTTTTTGTGACCTAGTTCCAGGAAACTGTTCTATACATCTTGGAATCAATTTAATCAATCAAATATTTAATATGTTCCAGTCTCTGGTCATACAGTGGTGAATAAAATATACACTATCAACCGGGTGTGGTGGCTCACGCTTGCAATCCCAGCATTCAGGAGGCTGGGACAGGAAGATCATGGTTCAAAGATATCCTCAGCTACTAGTTAGTGAGGTCCTTTGCAACTCAGTGAGACCCTGTTTCAAAATAAGAATAAAGAATAGGACGGGAGTTGTGGCTTGGAGGTAGAATGCTCCTGGGTTTCATCCCCAGTACTGCAAAAAAAAAAAAAAAAAGAAAGAAAGAAAGAAAGAAAGAAAGAAAGAAAGAAAGAAAGAAAGACAAACAAACCAAAACAAACCAGACACTATCTCAGCCTTGTCAGAGTTTACTTAATTTTCATATTTGGCTGTGACTCACAAAGCTAGTTTTCACCACTGATTCTCTTAACAGTAATAATGACTTTTTACCCCATTGGTACACACATTTTATATTGAACTTTTTTGTGATAAAATAAAATAAACCTGTAAAAATTACATAAAACATAGGTCAAACATCTTTAAAAATATCTCTTACAAAGTTCTAAATGCTACTTTATGTGCTTTCCCCAAAATTTCTATCATTTCTCCCTAACAGTAAGAAAGAAAATAAAAAAATAGAAGATAAAATTTCTGACCACCATTTGTTGGAACAGCTTTATTTTAGATTGTCTTGGGTTTGGAGGAACAAAGCAAGGATGTAATTATGCAGTCACAGAACTGGTGGTGACTGAATTTAGTTCTTTTTTTTTTTTTAACTGTGTAAGTCTCCTCCCAAAACTTGGCACACTCTTTGTCTACAGTGACAGTGTCCACACTGGTGTAGACTCAGGTTCTTCAGATCTTGCCGGGGAGACCTGGCCACCTAGCTCTGGAAAGACCTTACATGGAAATGACAAGGAATATCAATAGTAAGTCAATATCAACATGATATGTGATGATGAATTGCTGAAGACAAATCTATTGGAAGGTTCAAGGCATACAATAAAAAAGGAAAACAAATAATAAATAGGCAAAGCAGGAAACAGGACTATTATTGTTTGCATTTTAGAGCATTGTCTACCTATGACACCCACAGAAATAACAGAAAGATCATTAGAACTTGTAGGAGTTTAATGAATAAAATAAAATTACACACTTCAGTAGCTGCCTCAGGTTCTAATGTAATGAGTTTAATTTTGGCCGTCAGCATATCTTAGATACAGGAGTGGATGCGGTAATGCTATTTGTTTGGTCATGGCTCGAGATTTCTGGGGTACCATGATTAGTGTGATAAGCATGTGCTCCAGACAGGATTGATAAGCAACATTGGGAGAATGAAACTTATTTTCTACAAAGGTTGTCAGGCTGGGATATGACTTCCAGCAGCCACCCTACCCAGATTTCCTTTTTTCCCCTAGATCTAGCCATAAGTAAGGCCATATAGAACCCAGGCTATCCTTAACAATTCCATGGTCTGTGTAAGAACATAAGTGGAGGCCTACAAACCTTTTTTGTGGTATTGGGGATTGAACCCAGGGACTTTCTACCTCCAAACTATGCCCCCAGCTCTTTTTTATTATTATTTTTGAAACAGAGTCTAACTACATTTTTGAGGGTCTCTCTAAACTGCTGAGGCTGGTGTTGAATCTGTAAGCCTCCTATTTCAGACTTCCAAGTACTGGGATTACAAGTATGTGCCATCATATCCAGCCTGAAAACCTTTTATTTAAAGATTGACTTTTATTTTATTTATTTTATTTTATTTTATTTTTTTATTGGTGCACTGTATTCATACATCATAGTAGGATACATACTTTTGTAGACATACATGCACACTTTTCCCAGTCAGCCCCCACCCAATCCCCACCCCATTCTCTCCCTATCCCTCCCTCCCATGCTTGGCTTAGTGGTTGACATCTAGTATTATAGCAATTTATCCAAAATTAAAAATGATAATCTCACATAACAGTTTCATTTGTCTGATACCAAGCTTTTGATGACTTAAAGATAACATTTCAATATTTCTTTTTCTTTCTTTCTTACCAGAGAATATTTTTTTCTATTTTTTACGTGAAACTATCATATATTTATATATTTATTTTTCAGAAAAAAAATCTATCCTAATATGTAATATGGACTCTAGATACCCACAACGATCTTGAAAAAGAACAAATCTAGAAGATATATATTTTCTGATTTCAAACCATATAAAGCTACATTAATTGAAACGGTGTAGTACTGTTCTAAAGGCAGATATATAAACCATTGGAGTTAAATACAAGCCTAGAGCTGAACTCTTCCCTATATTGTCAAGTTATTTTTGACAAGGTTTCCACAAACATTTGGTGGTGAAAATGATAATCTTTTAACTAAATATTGTTAAAAAATAATAATTACATGGAAAAGAATAAAATTGGACCCTTACCTAATCCCATATACAAATATTAACTCAAAATAGATGAAAGACCTAAATATAAATCTTAAGACTATAAACTTTTAGGAGAAAATCTGGGTCATAAAACCTCACAACATTGAAATCGGCAGTGATTTCTTGGATATGATTTCAATGGCACAGGCAACAGAAGAGTATACAAACTCCCTAAAAAAAAATTGTATATCCAAAGACAATGTAAACAGAGTTAACAGTTACTAATAGAATGGGATAAAATATTCCCAAATGCTATATCTGAAGGTATATTAATATTCCAACTAGAAATTCTAAAAATTAACAACAATAAAGGCAAACAATACAACTTAGAGATAGGTAAAAGACTAACATAAATAATGAATCTCCACAGATAACCAATCTTAGTTGTCTGTTGGATGGAAAATCTTGTTTCTCTGGTTCTGGTGTGTGTTACCTATTTCTTCTTTGTAGTTAATCTCTTTGAGTATTTTCTCTAGTGCTGGTTTTGAAGACATAAATTCCTTCAGTTTCTGTCTGTCATGGAAGCTTCTTATTTTTCCATCTAATTTGATAGAAAGTTTTGCTGGGTAGGAAATTTTTGGCTGGAAGTTGTTTTCTTTCAGAGTTTGGAATATGTTACTCCAAGCCCTTCTGGCTCTCATGACTTGGTTTGGGAAGTCTGGAGTGATTCTAATTGGTTTTCCTCTGAATGTCACTTGGCCCTTTGTTTTTGTTGCCTTTAAGATTCTCTGCTTGGCTTCCACATTGGTCATTTTGACAGTTATGTGGCGTGGGGATCCTCTTCTCTGATCCTGTCTAAAGGGAGTTCTATAAGTTTCCTGGACCTGTGTATCAACCTCTTGTTCTATGTCTGGAAAATTTTCTGCTATTACTTCCTTGAAGAGATTGTTGATCCCTTTGGTTTCACTTTCTTTTCCCTCCTCTATTCCAATTATTCTTAGGTTAGCTCTCTTAAAATGGGCCCATATTTCTTCAATATCAGATTCCTGCTGTCGGATATTTTTTCCTAGATTAGAAACTATGCGTTCATTTTTGGATGATCATCTTCTAAGAGCGAGATTCTGTTCTCCATGTGTTCTAATTGGTTGTTTGTGCTTTGAATTGAGGCCTTTACTTCATTAATTGCATCCTTTATCTCTTTTTGGCTCTCTCTGAGTTCTTTTCGAAGCACCTCTATTATTTCTGCAGTTATTTTCCTGATTTGATCTTCTAGAAATCTCTGATTTTCTGTTTTATCGGGTTCTGATGTTGTGGGGTTGTGGGCATTCATTGCTCCATTGTTATTCCTCTTTCCCATGATTTCGGAAGTTTGTGCCTTCTCTGGGTTCTTCCCTTGGGTCACTATGACTTCCCTTTAGGTGTTCTGGATCTCGAGTCAGTAGTATCTCGGACCCCACTACTCCTTTACTGGGTTTTATCACAGAGTCTCCGACCCAGAGAGTTGATAGAGGCTGCTTTATACTGTGGGGGGTGCCAGGTTGCATGTTCTCCTATGGTGTGATATATCGGCCACCGCCCCTCCCCCACTGGGTCAAGTCCCAGGGAGTACAGTACTGGGATTTCTCCTCTGTGGCCCGCAATTTGACTCACTGTTCTTGAGTACGCAGATGTAGCTGTACTGGCCTCACTGAATTCGCTGCTGCTGCTGCCGGTGGCAATATGGCGCCGCTGCTACGCCCTCGGCTTTGGGGCTAGCGTTTTTCTTCTTGATTTTGATTTCTACTCTGGATCCCTGCAGCGTGTGCTGAGCCAGCCACTGGGAGCTTTAGATGCTCTCTGCGCAGAGAAATCCTGCCTGGCTGTTCCGCAGTGGCTCACCTCGGCTTGCTGTAGCCGTTCCGTGAATTCGCCGGTGCCTCCAGCAGTATGGCGCTGCTGCCGCGTCTGCAGCGTCCTCATGCGCGAGGCTGGTGTATCTCCTCTGTGGCTCTGTTCTCAGTGCGCTTTCTCTCTGGAGCCTGGTGATTTTTTGTTTCACTGGTGATAGTGTTTTCTGGCTATGAAAGGCGCTGAAATTGTGGTAATGGAGATTTGTTGTTAGCGGGGCTCTTAAGCCCCGCTTTTCTCGGTCGCCATCTTCCCAGAAGTCCAAAGATTGACTTTTAAATTAAGCTAATAAACTATTAAATGTATGCTCTATATATCTACCTTGATAAATAAACCTTTCATAACAACAAAAATACAAATAAAAATACAAAGCTATGATTTCTTTTTTTTTTTTTTTTTTGCAGGTCTGGGGATGGAACCCAGGGGCATTTGACCTCTGATCTACACCCCTGCCCTATTTTTTATTCTTTATTTTTGAAACCAGGTCTCACTGAGTTGCAGAGGGCCGCGATCCTACAGGTCTCAGCCTCCCGAATGCTGGGATTACAAGCGTGCGCCACTATGCCCGGCTAAGCTATGATTTCTTTATCACTATAAGTTAGCAATTTATAAAATGATTAGATTTAATTTTTTTTTTTTTTTTTTTTTTGGTGGTACTGGGGTTCCTGGAAGCCCTCTACCTCCGGGCTACACTCCCAGACCTATTTTTACATTTTTATTTGGAAACAGGTTCTCCTAAGCCAGCGCGCACGGCTGGCTTTGAACCTGTGCGATCCTCCTGTCTCTGCCTCCCAAGCGCGGGGATTACAAGTGTGCACCACCACACCCGGCGATTAGATTTAATAATCATGCACATTGGGATGTTTTGATATGTCAACATTTTTGGTTGAGTGGTCAGTTCTCTGTCTCTCACACCTCACCTTTTCCCAGTGCACAGCTGATGTCTTGCCTTTTCTCAAAACTCTCTTTTTCTTGGCTTCCAGGACAACATACTCGTGATTTTCCTCTTGCCTCACTGACAGCCCCTCCCAATTTCCTTCCTTCATTTTTCCTCCTCTTTTCTGTCTTGATAGGTTGGAGCCCCAGGGCATAGTCCTCTTCTCTCTATATAGTCCTGTGGCTTTCAGTCTCATCTATAAACAAATACATCCCAAGTGTGTAATTCTAGACCTGCACTGCAGACTCCTATACCCAACTGCTGTAGACACATCAAACTTAAAGTGTGCAAAATGAAACTCTTGGTTTCCCTCCAACCTTTTTTTTTTTTACCCCATGTCCCTACATAAGTGGATGTCAGTTCCTTTCATTTGTTCAGGTCAGAACCCTGAAGTACTCTACAAATCCTTTTTCTTTCTCTTCCCATCTCCCAGCCATCAAAAAATTCTGTTCTACCTTCAAAGTGTATTCAGAATCTATTTCTCACCTCCCACCCCACTGATCACCTCACCAGTTAAAACCACCACCACTCTCTTCTGGGGATTGCAGTGGCCATCAGACTCAGCTCCTTGCTGCTACCCATGTTCTGCTCTCTACACAGCAGCCAGAGCTATCCTTTCTGGACAAGCTGGGTCTTATTTATCCTCTGCTCAAAGTGGTCTAGTAGCTCCCCAGATCACTCAGAATAAATTCCAAGTCTTTACAGATGAAGGCCTTGGAAACTGAAGTCTGCTCCCCCTCTACTCTTCTCTCCTTGATCTGGTCTTCTGTGCTCACCCCTTGCTCCCTCCACGTTAGCTGTGCTGCCTCTCCTTGCTGCTTGTGGTGCAGGCTGAGCAAACGCACCGGCATCTGTGTGCTTGCTTCTCTTTGACAGTCAATGGTAGTGACTAAGCAAGACTCCTTGAAGCCAGAGCCTCTGGGTTCACATGCCTGCTCTTTATGAGCGTGTGACCTTGTATAAGTTACTCAACCTCTCGAATCCTTAGTTTCTTCATCTCTAAAATGGAGAAAATGAATGTATCTATGTTCAGTTAAGAGAACTAAGTTACCTATGCAAAGCAGGGAGAATAGTGACTGGCACGGGAGTAAATGCTATATTACTATTAACCATTATTATTACCACAGGTATACAAATGATTCCCTCATTTTGTTCAGATCTCTACTTAAATGCCTCCTGGTTGAAGACTTCTCTGAGTTCCCCCTCCCTCTTGTGTTATTTCCTATCTTTTTAACCTGCTTTGTCTTTCTTCTTAGCTCTCATCAACACCTGAGCATATGTTTTGTTAATTTATCATCTGCCTCTGCCTACTAAAATGTTGGCTCCAATTGAAGCAGGGTCTTATTCTTGTCTGTAGTGTCTGACTGATGATAGGTACCCAATACCTATTTTGTGAATAAATTTATGAGTAGTATATTTTTCTTCCTGAATAATTGATAAGTATAATTAACAAAATAAGATCTTAAATATATCAAATCTTGCTTATACTTAGGTTGAAGATTTCCAAATTTAAATCCAAGAACTAATCTTTATAGAAATGAGAAAAATTAAGATGTATACAAAGCCAAAGCCAGGTGTAGTGTCGCACACTTATAATCTCAGTACTTGGGAGGCTGAGACAGGAGGATCATGCAGGTGATCCTTAATGAGGTTCTCAGCAACTTAGAGAGACCCTGGTTCCAAATAGAATATAAAATAGGTTGGGAGTTTATCCCAGAGGTAGAAAGCCCCTAGTGACACACACACACACACACACACACACACACACACACACACACTATATATATATGTATATATATATACATATATATATATACACACACACACACATACACATATATATATCACAAGATATATATATGCATATATATAAAATACATGTGTGTGTTTTGTGTGTGCATGTGTGTATGTGTGTGTATCAATATAAGGAAGCCAGCTCTTATTTCTTGGGAAATATTTTTATCCCCTTAATCTGAATGTGTCACATGTCTTTATCTAATTAAATTCTGAAGATAGTAGATAACAACTTAAAAAAATCTCTGTACCCATCCTATGTTTATTTTGTAAAAATTTCCCTATTATACTTCATTTAAACATTCTTTGAAAAATAAAAATTTGTAAATCTAATGGTGTTTTTCAAAATTAAAAAAAAATAATGGTCAGTGTAATCCCCAAATTTGAGCACTGCTTTTATTCATATAAAGTTTTGATTCTAGAAAAAGCTTGAGAAGTTGTGTTATTAATAAAAATACCTTGGTGGCACTTTATTCCCTGTATTTTCCAGTTGTTAAAAAATGGAGGATTGGAATATTTTTAAAATGGAAGAAGAAATATGGGCTTCAATTAATAGTCCTTAAGTCACATTAGAAATGTGACTTAAAATGTAAGCAGAACTAAAGAAAAGCCTTCATAGTGCTATACTCGGTTTCAAGTTGAAGTCTTAGTTTAAATTATTTTAAGATCTATTGAATGCCAGACCCCTGGAGAAACAGGGCCAAGTACCCTGGGTCCCGGTCGGGGGTCCCGCGGGGCATGCAAGCCGGGGCCCAGGTTGCGAAACTCTGGGCCCCAGGCCAGAACACGCATAGCACGCCAGACCCCTGGAGAAACCGGGCCCAGTACCAGAAGGGGTCCCGGGCGGGGGTCACGCGGGGCATGCCAGCCGGGCCCGGGTCGCGGGACCCTGGGCCCCGGGCCAAACCATGCATAGCACGCCAGACCCCTGGAGAAACCGGGCCCAGTACCCTGGGTTCCAGGTGGGGGTCACGCGGGGCTTGCAAGCCGGGGCCCAGGTCGCAGGACTCTGGGCCCTGGGCCGAACTGCGCGTAGCACGCCAGACCCCTGGAGAAACCGGGCCCAGTACCCTGGGTCCCGGGTGGGGGTCACGCGGGGCACGCCAGCCGGGGCCTGGGTCGCGGGACCCTGGGCCCCAGGCAGAGTAGTGTGGAGCACTCTGGACCCATGGGGAAACCGACCGGGTCACAGTGCTACTGAGTACCTGATCCCACTACCTCCTCAAACCACATGTACCGTCTTCTCTTATTAAAAAAAAAAAAAAAAAAAAGGTAAAGAAAAAGAAAAAGAAAAATATCGGAGAGGAGTTAAGATAGCTGTTGCGGATGCCAGGACACTGGAGATGCAGGAAAAACTTATCTAAATACACTGGAACTTATGGAAAAATTCCCCGTGAAGGAGGACTGCTGTTTCTCTATATTGTTAAGAATCTTGGACATCACCTGTAAGGAGAGAGTTTAGCAGAGACCAAGGAGAAAGGCAGTGTTGAAAGTGGATTCCACGATGGCAGTGGAGACTTGTATTCAGGAGAAGCAGAAACCGGATCCTACCAAACTTATTATTTTTTTTTTTTTTTGGAGAAACTACACCAAATGTTGAATGCTACCATCACGCATGCTTAGGAACACTGGACAACATTCAGAGTGGAAAAAGCCTGGGAAGGATTTGAAATGGTGGAAGCAGTGGTAATGGCAGTGGCCAGTACTCAGGGGAGACAGATATCTGATACATTACACCTGGAACCTTTGAAATAATAACCCCAGAGACAGTGATCGGAGCCTGCTGAGGGGTTAAGCTGGTGCCAGGGCCAATGGCCGACATTGGAGCCTGCCATGAGGCAAGGCCACTACTGGGGCCTCCCAGGCCGAGATCGGAGCCTGCCGAGGGGTTAGGCCAATTCTGGGGCCAGTGAGGATGGGATCGGAGCCTGCCGTGAGGCAAGGCCGGTGCTGGGGCCTCCGAGGCCGGGATCGGAGCCTGCCAAGGGGTTAGTCCAATGTTGGGGCCAATGGCCGGCATCGGAGTCTGACAGGAGGCAAGGCCGATGCTGGGGCCTCCGAGGCCAGGATAAGAGCCTGCCGAGGGGTTATGCCGGTGTCGGGGCCAGCGGCCGGCATTGGAGCCTGACAGGAGGCAAGGCCGCTACGGAGGCCTCCGAGGCCAGGTTTGGAGCCTGCCGAGGGATTAGGCCGGTGCTGGGGCCAGTGAGGCCGGCATCGGAGCCTGCCGTCAGGCAAGGCCAGTGCTGGGGCCTCCAAGGCCGGATCGGAACCTGCCGAGTGGTTAAGCCAGTGCCGGGACCAACAGCCGGCATCGGAGCCTCTGTGAGGCAAGGCTGCTACTGAGGTCTCCAAGGCCAGATTGGAGCCTGCCGAGGGGTTAGACCGGGGCTGGGGCCAACGAGGCCATCACAGGAGCCTGCCGTGAGGCAAGGCTGGTGCTGGGGCCTCTGAGGCCGGGATCGGAGACTGCCGAGGGGTTAGGCCAGTGCTGGGCCAGCAAGGCCGGGATCGGAGCTCACCGTGAGGCAAGGCCGGTGCTGGGGCCTCCAAGGCCGGGATTGGAGCCTGCCGAGGGGTTAGACCGGGGCTGGGGCCAGTGAGGCCAGCATCGGAGCCTGACAGGAGGCAAGGCTGCTACTGGGGCCTCCGAGGCCAGGATCGGAGCCTGCCAGGGAGTTAGACCAGTGCTGGGGCCAGCGAGGCTGGCATTGGAGCCTGCTGTGAGGCAAGGCCGATGCTGGGCCTTCCGAGGCCAGGATAAGAGCCCACCAAGGGGTTATGCCGGTGTCGGGGCCAGCGGCTGGCATTGGAGCCTGACAGGAGGCAAGGCCGCTACTGGGGCCTCCAAGGCTGGGATCGGAGCCTGCCAAGGGGTTAGGCTGGTGCTTGGGCCAGTGAGGCCGGGATTGGAGCCTGCCATGAGGCTAGGCTGGTGCAGGGGCCTCCGAGGCCGTGATCAGAGTCTGCCGAGGGGTTAGGCCGGTGCTAGGGCCAATGGCTGGCATCGGAGCCTGCCGTGAGGGAAGGCCACTACTGCGGCCTCCGAGGCTGGGATCGGAGCCAGCTGAGGGGTTAGGCTGGTGTCAGGGCCAGAGAGACCAGAATTAGGGCCTCCCATGAGGCAAGGCCGCTGCTTGAGTAGCCAGGCCACTACTGGGGCCGTCAAGAGTGGGATGGCACTTGCAACACGGCATGCACAGAGAAATATCGCAGAAAATATAAATCAGATGCTTCCCCTAATCAACAGGAAGAGGTTGAGTTATAGAAAGGGCCCTATAGTGAAGCAACTAATGTGACCAATCAGAGGGTATGGAATAGTGGAGGATTGAGCTTCTTTAAAACGCAGGAGGTACATAAATAAATGTATCAAAGTTAATCACCAAACAAGCATGGGATCAAGGGACGGGGAGGGAACAGGATGGGGACTGGATGAGGGCTAATTGATTGATGTGTGCTTGTATATCCTCTCAAGTCTTGTGTTCCAATGTGATTGATATATGACTACAATGCACCAATTAAAAAATAAATAAATTAAAAACAAACAAACAAACAAAAAGATCTATTGATATATTTATTTTTTGAATTTTATTGGTGCAATATGATTATGCATCGCAGTGAGATTCACAGTGATATATGCACACAATACCTCTTGCTGTGTTTTCCTCCTAATCCATCCTGCTACACCCCACCTCCTCTCTGTACCTGCTGGTAAGGTTTTTAGTGATACTTTCATATGTGGACATTATATTATTTGGTTTGTTCCTCCTGAAGCCTTCTTTTATTGATGCCTTTAAAGGATAAAAAGAAGTTTTTATTTACTGTTTTGTCAAATGCACTTTTGAGCTTTATTTTATAACAACAAAGTAGATAATAGTAACAGGAAAATGTTGAAAACATTTGCTGAATGCTTATATATCTATCAAACTTAGTTATTATCTCATTTAATTCTGAAAACAGATTTATAAAATGGTATTTATTTTCAATCTTTTTTTTTAAAATATGGTAGTGATACTAGGATTTGAAACTAAGGCATTGTACCTCTGAGCTATACTCACAGTGCTTTTTTTATTTATATTTTTTGTGGCACTGGGAATTGAACCCAGGGGCATTCTACCTCTAAAATGCACCACCAGCCCTTTTATTTTTTGTTTTGAAAGAGTCTCACTAGGTTGCTGAGAGTCTATATTGTTGAGGCTGTCCTCAAACCTGCAATCCTCCTGTGTTAGCCTTCTGAATAATGGGATTGCAGGTGTGAGCCACAACACCCTGCTTAAATTTTTACTCTGAAATAGAATTTCACTAGGTTTTTGAGGCTTCAAATTTGTGATCTTTCTGCCTCAGCCTGTCAAGTACTGGACATACACCACTGCACCTGGCTCAAACTTTTGTGGTAATGAGGGAATAGAAGCTTAGGGAGAATGGAAGATCCTGATCAAACAGACAGCATTTATTAGACGGTAGAAATGGGCCAAGCCCCAGACTTGAGACTTGACTGCACCACACAGTCCTGGGTCATGCACATGCTTCCAGAAATGACACACTTAGTCATGATGAGTACTCAAAGATTAAATGTAGTAAATAAAGCTGGGTGTGGTGGCGCATGCTTTTGAGACAGGAGGATCCGGGTTCGCAGCCAGCCTTGGCTACTTAGTGAGGCCCTCTGCAATTTAGTGAGACCCTATTTCAAAGTTAAGAATAAAAAGTAGGGCTTAGGGAGTAGCTCAGAGGTAGGATGCCCCTGGGCCACATCCCCAGTACCAAAATAAATAAATAAATAAATGTAGTAAATAAATATATCTTAGTCCTCAGTCAGTTGGTTTGTTTTTCCTTCCAGTTGTATTCTCATTTTGCTTTTCAAAAGGCCAAATTTTTATTTAATAATTACATTAAGTTTATACTGATGATAAAAATCAACCTTATATTTTTTAGCCTATAATATACATTGGAATATAGTCTGGAAGAACTGGTAATTATTATTACACAAATAGTATATTCTGGGAAAATGGCAGCAATTTGTGTGTTTTGTAATTATGATACTATTGTTGTCTTTATATCTATAGATGATAAATGGTAATATATTAGAAGATAGTTGCCATTATAAATTTGGATAAAATAGAAACACTTTCATTTCTGACTCAGGTAAAATTTTCTACAAAATAACATTTCAGCTGAGTGTGGTGGTGCATGCCTGTAATGCCAGTACATGGGAGGCTGAAACGGAAGGATGGTACGGAAGGATCATATTTTCAAAGCCAGTCTCAGTAATCTAGTGAGACTTTCATCAACTTAGCGAGATCCTCCCTATTTCCAAATAAACCATAAAATAAGGCTGAGGTTGTAAGTAGGAAGTAGAGCCTTTGGGCTCAAACCCCAGCACAAAAATTAATTTTTTAGAGGACAGTATTCCATTATTTTGATTTTATTCATCTTTGTCCAAAAAATTAAGAAATATAGTTTCAAATTGACATGATATAAGAAACCTCAGAATGAATAACCTTTTACCCCATCAGCATTTTCTTTGGGGAACACTGTGTAATTGGTTTTTGTCAACTCTACAGGAAGCGAGATATCAATAATTGGAAAAGAAAAAAGTCAGCAGCACACTTTTATTGAGTTAAAGCTTTTGTTGAATTCAGTTTTTCATCCTTGAGGCCTGCTATTCCAATCATAAATGCATTTATTGATTTTTTCTTTTATCAGGAATTCCATATTATAATAACATGATAATATATAAAAATTAATACAAATATATCTACTGAGTAGTAAGTACCATCAACATCAAGGACTATGTTGTTACCATTCAATTTTGCTCTTTTTGCTATTATATATTTAGGAATTCTGCCAATATTTCTTCTTTTTGTATTGATTTTTAGTTAATTTCTTTGTAAATGTAATGTTTGATATGCCTAGCTAGATATGAAAACTATTTAGGACTAAGTTATTTTCTTGTTGTATGAGACTTTATAACTTATTAAATGCCACCCAATAGATGATCATTTGATTTTGATATCACTAAAAGTATATATATTCAGAGTTGCTATCACTGGTGGAAATTCAGAACTATTTTAGGATATTTTGTTTTCTGATTATGAATATTCAGGTGGAATATTTAGAGAAACCATGAGCCTTGGCTTGTTTCAGGGACTTCCCTAATCGAGGCCAGGATTGAGACCCCAAAACTCAGTGACTCTTTTCATTTCAGTAAACATTTCACTGATAGTGTTTAAAATTTTTATTATTTATTTTTACATTTGAGACAGAGTCTTCTAAGTTTCCCAGACTGGTCTTGAACCTGCAATCCTCTGCCTTAGCCTCCTGAGTTATTGGGATTGCAGGCGTGTGCACTGTGCTTGGCTGAGTGGTAGATTTTTTTTTATCTCCACAGAACATTGTATGCTCCTGCCTACAAGTCAGCATTTCTTTTCTGTTAGTCTTGTTAACCCTTTTAAGGACACTGCTTTTGTAAGGGGGCAAGTGTTAGATTGCTGGGTTGCAGTGCAGTGCCAGCCACAGACATTCAGCCAGATGACCTCAACAGGCCTCGGGTTCTCAGACTTCTTCATTTGCCATGATAAGTATTTGAGAGATTACATGTAGGATCTATCTTCTTTGAAATCTGATCATCTTTTAATACTGTGGTTTGTAGAGTTAATCCTCTGAGTAAGTGTTAGAGATAGACTTACTTGCATGTCACAGAAAACCAGAGTAATACTGGCTGAACTGAAAGACAGGTTTATTTTTCTCTCTGTAAGAGGAGTATGGAGATATTCAGTTCATGGCTCCTACCCAGTTTCCCTTGTTACAAAAATCCCAGACCCCACCCTCCAGGTCACCTGGTAATATGTTCTTCGTAGCTATAGCTGCAGATGCTGCAGCCCAGGCCAAGAGAAGGAAGAAGGGGAAAGGGAAAAGGGTGTGCATTCTGACTGGGTCATCTGCCTTTAAAGCATTTGCTTAGGAGTCCCATCAGTACTTCATCAGTTGCAAGAGACAATGGTGAACAAATTCTTTTAGCTGCATATATATCGATTAAAATTGTGTTTCATACTACAGAAAAGAGCTAAAAATACATTTTATGGGCATCTAGAAACTTCTGCTGTGCCTTGATATTTAGCCTATTTTACTTTTAAGATTTGCTCTTTTTTCCAAGTGAACCATGGAGAGGTACACTTTGTATGGTTTTATTGCAGTAGTCAACATAAATAGCCATTCAGCCAAGACTTAATATTCTGATATGATTATTTTTTAAAAGTTTTCAAGGGTTGAGGAATTACATTAAATACATATTCATAAAGCTCCTGTCATAATTAGGATACTGTGCTACACAGAGTTTCTGTGTGTATGTGTGTGTGTGTGTGTGTGTGTGTGTGTGTGTGTGTGTGTATGTGTGGTACTGAGGACTGAACCCAGGAGCATTCTACCTTTAACCTGCATTCCCAGCCCTATTTTTAATTCTTTATTTTGAAACAGGGTCTCGCTAAATTACAGTGAGCCTAAGTAACTGAGGCTGGCTGCAAACCTGTGATCCTCCTGTCTCTTCCTCCCAAGTACTGGGATTACCACCATGCACCACCAGGCCTGGCTGCAGTTTCTTAAATCCTGGACTGTTGGCATTTAGGACAATTCTTTGCCATGAGAGCTGTCCTGCCCTCACTTCGGCCTTCTAGATGCCAGTAACAGCCTCCAGTGTTACCATCAAAATTGTCTATAAATATTGCCACATGTCTCCAGGGAAAAAAATCACCCCCAAGTGAGAACCACTGTCCTAGAGGATAATCTGATATTTATTTGAATTATCTGTCAATTTTTCATAATAGTGTATCACTGTTGATTGTTGTTAAGGGTTATTGGCTGTTGATATTATGAACAAAGTAGTATTTGTTGAATTTTTCGTTATTGTATGGATGAGGAAAACAAGACTTAGAGGCCTGAGGAGTGGTCTTGGGAATGGAAAGCTTGTTTGGAAAGCAATCCTAGGAAGTAGAATGACGGAGAGAAGAAAATGAACAGGGAAGGAAGAAAAGCCGACAAAGGAGTCACCATTGAGCTGGGAGCTGGTTGCCGTGGCAACAGATCTGAAGCCCTCCCAGGAACCACAGAACATGATCTTTTTGATTTAGCCCCACTCACTAGGTTGTGAGGAGGCCAGGCAAAAGCAGTGCCAGGACAGCCTGGGGGACTTCTTAGAAGAGGTGGTCGAAGATCACCTCTCCAGAGGGTCGCCTGTGAGCTTAGAGCAAACTGCCCGAAGGAGCTTGTTGAGCAGGGAGTTGGCCAGCAACCTAGGTAGAGGGACTGGAGGAGCAAAGGACCGGCAGGAACACATTTCCCTGAGGAACAGTTAGAAGGCTGTGAGTGGAGGGTAGTGAGAAAAGGGAGGGATGGTAGGAGTTTGGATTGAAAGCTTAGTCAGGGTACAATCAGATGTTTGGGTCAGATGTTGGATTTCATTCTAGGTTCAGCTACTTATACAAACTGGAGGTTTTAAGCAGGATTCAAGTAATCTACTTATGATCATTGATGATCTATCTGCTTATGAAAGCACTGTGGCTGCTATAGAGAAGGAAGGGAGTCTGTGGAGACCAGTTAGAAAGGAGCCTATCATAGTGGTTCTGGCAGGGTCAGCTGCATAATTTGTGAGGGCCAGTGCAAAATGAAAATGTCGAGCTCTTATTCAAAAAAGAGGGGAAAATCATGTCATTAAAGATAATAAAATATAAGGCTTTTACTTACAGTTTTTAAATTACCTTTTCATAGTTTGTTTTAATTTGCTGTCTAATATAATTTTAAGAAAAGTTTAAAATTATTAGCATTTTTACAATTCATCTATATATCATACAATGCCAGTTTGAAATCCAAATATGAAACCACTTATCCTTTTTATGCCATTTTAAAGCCTGTAAAATTTTTCTTTATACTTTTCTTTATGATTTTTCTTTATAAACCATAATGTCAGGGGTATGTCTTTTCTTCCTTTCATTATAGCTACCTGGCATTCAGTGAGCTCTTTTGATCTGAAAACTCATCTCTTTCCCCTTCATGTTAGAGTTTTGCTGTTTGATCATTGTGTCTATTCTTCTTTCTCTTTCTGGAAATCCTGGCATATGCATATTGAATCTGTCTCTATACCCTTTCTCTTTTCCCCAGTGATTTACATTTCTTTGTGATGGTTGCTTTGTGAGGTGATAGTTTATTTGTTTCATCTTCCAGTTTCCTAGTTCGATATTCAATGCTAGCCATTCATTTCAATTCCTCTAGTAGAACTTAAACTCTAAGCTTCATGTTTCTTTTAACTGCCCCCTTTTTATAGTTATTCTCTGTGTGTATCTCCTTAAACATTATTGTATTTTTATAGTTTCTTCTAGTAATTTGGTCTTGGTAGAAGCTGCCTGGTTTTTTCATTCTGATTTCTTCATTGCTATCAACACTCATTGCTATCATATGGCCAGAACCAATATAATACACTTCTTTCTAACTGGTCTCCCAGCTTCCTGGCTTCTCCAGCCCATCTCATTTCTCCATAGCAGCCATATTTTCCCTTCCTTTCTCCTTCCTTCCTTCCTTCCTTCCTTCCTTCCTTCCTTCCTTCCTTCCTTCTTCCTTTGAAGGAAGGGTACTGGGAGTTGAACCAGATCTAGGTTGCTTACATGTATGAAGTGTCTTGGGCTGTCTTGGGCCCAAGAGTATGTGCCCTCAAGCACTTCATTGGTGGGTGAAGGCTGGTGGGCTATGATGGCTATTGCTAATAGATGTGGGAGCTGAGACAACATCTAGACCTGGAAAGGCCATTTTGAACAGGCAGGATGAACAACAAGAGGAAGCATCAGAGACATTACTCCCAGAGAGAAGCAGATAAGCCATTGGAGAGGGAGAGAAGATCCACTGTGTCCTGTTTTTGTTCCCAGTTTCTCTCACATTCTTTGCATATTGTATATCTTCTGTGAACTAGTTGTATGCCTCCCCTCCCCACCTACTCCTATCATACAACTGTCTTCCTTTTCTTCTTGAGGTGGTCTGTGTCAATTTTACTGTTGCTGAGGGCTGCTCTCAATTCATTACACAGGGCTGGGATACTGGGGACCCATCTCTTCAACATTCTAAATGACTTAGATTGACCTATCCAAGTAGCTTCTTTTCAGTAATCTTTCTTTTTTTTTTTTTGGTGGTGGTACTGGGGATTGAACACAGGGGCATTCCACTTCTAATCTGTATTCCCAGTCCTATTTTACTTCTTTGTTTTGAAACTGTCTTGCTAGGTTTCTGAGGCTGGTGTCAAATCTGTGATCCTCTGTGTTTCGGCCTTACAAATACTGGGATTATGGGTGTGCATCGCTATGCTTGGTAATTCAAAATAATTTTATACATTTATAAATCCCTTTTTCTGAAATTTTCTTCCCTTTGCCCTCTCTAAAGTTTAACTTTTCCCTCCCTCCCTCCCTCCCTCCCTCCCTCCCTCCCTCCCTCCCTTCCTTCCTCTCCTTCTTTCTTCCCTCCTTTGTTTTGTACTGGGGATCTAATGAGGGGCATTCTACTTCTGAGTTACACCCCCACCTCTTTTTATTTTTTATTTGAAAACTGGGTCTCATTACACTGTTAAGGTTCTCACTAAGTTGCTGAAGCTGGTCTCAAACCTTCAATCCTCCTGTCCTAGCCTCCCAAGTACTGAGATTATATGTGTGCATCACCATGCCTAGACTTAACTCTCAGTCTTTAGTCTGTACAAATTTACCAAAGTGCCTTGCCTAATCAGGCCAGGGATAGTCATCTGCAGCCAATTTTGTTCTTTTTATTTGATTCAGCCTTTAGTATAGGGTTAAATACATATCAATAATTGTAATATACTTATCAAGCAGAAATTTCTTTTTAGAGTATATATATTTTCTATGTATTTATGGATATGTTCTCTTTTTGCGATACTGGGGATGGAACCCAGGGGTGTTCTACCTCTCAGCTACATCCCCAGACCTATTTTTTTTTATTTATTTTGAAACAGGATCTCACTTAGTTGCAAAGGACTACACTAAGTAGCAGAGGCTGGCCACAAACTGCGATCCTCCTCTCAGCATCCTAAATGCTGGGATTGCAAGTGTGTACCACCATGCTTGGCTTGATATATTCTCTTTTAATAATTCCTGGGTTTTCTGTTCTATTTACTTCACTTGTCTAGTTCAAGGGTCACTAACTGGTGATAGTTTGTTGAACTCATCTTGAGCCAATGTGTTCTGTTGGAAGAGGTACAGGTGTTGCTGCCTTGTTTGAATGTAAGTGTGCCTTCTGAGGGTTATGAATGCCCTGCCTCCCCTCCTCCTTTTTATACCTGAAACCTCCTGCATTTATATTAACTCCCTGGTCTTGAAGGTATTTAGGTTTCAAGTTTGGGATCTTGGGCTTAAGATATCATTATAATTTATTTGTTTGCAATTAGTTTTCTTAAAGATTCATAATGAATGGCATTCTGAATTAGAGGCAGATATATAAGTTGCAGTTTAGATCTATTATTTACTGTCATTGTTGGCCATGCTTAGAAACTTTGAATTATTTTTCAATCCAATTAATTTTTTCCAGTCCCATGATGTTTCAAAGAAGCTTCTATGCAAATCAAGTTATCATGTGTTTTTGTTTAATTAGATTGCCAGTCATTTTGCTGAATGTATAATTAGTAAATGATATTTGTATTGTGTTTGATTCAAAACTAATAAACTTTGAAAGACATCTTTTGAAATAAGATAATTTATCCACTGTGCTTTGACAGACTTAGGACTCAGTTTTCACAAAGGACAGGCTTTATTTATACTAAGTGCCGATATCATTTTATAAACTCCATGGTGTTGGTGTCTTTTTTTTTTCTGAACCAGGTGTGAACACCCATTTTCACTTTAGCTCAATAATCTTCTTTGTATTGTTTTCCATAAGTGTGGCATAAATAAAATTTGCTTACTTGCTCCAATATGTAATTTAGAAACACAACTAAATGTTCCCTTGTACACGATACAATCCATTTTAAACTCTTAATATATGTAATAAAAGCTATCAGCTGGACAAAGGATACTGATATACTCTCTCCATATTGTCTACCAAAGGTTCTTTAAATAATCTGAAAACTTAAAAAATTTGATGATAACCAACTTTTCTCAAGTTAAATGTATATAATGTTAGGATAAATGCAATAAACTTACTTTTTGCTATGATTTTGAACATTGTATTAATGAAAGTTCTTCAGAAGTAGAGCTAATTGTGTATGTGTTTAAGTGTGTGTATACATATACATTATCTCAAATTCTAAAATGTACATAATGTTAGGATAAATGCAATAAATTTATTTTTGTAAGAAGAACCGATAGTGGGGTATGTGTGTGTAATATATTCATATATCTCAAATTGTTATTTTACATACACATACATATATGTATATCTATACCTACCTCTCTCTCTATATATATTTTTTGTTATTCCTTTTTTATTGGTGCATTTTATTTATACATCATAATGGGGTAAAAAACTTCTGTACACATAAATGCACACATCACCCAGCCAGCCCCCACCCAGTCCCCACCTCACTCCCTCCCCATCCATCCTTCCCATGCTTGGTTTAGTGGTTGACTTCAATATGAACAAGTACATCATGTGCTTTAAAGCGTTTCCCTCTCCCCACCTCCCATCCACACAGTTAGGTTGTCTTATTTGCTCCTCTGTAGGATCTCTTTTTTCACCTGGAGTCCCTCCTATGACCCCATTCACCCTAGCTTTGACATATTAGATAAAAAAAATTCAGCAAAGTGTCTGGATACAAAATCAATCGTAAAAAATCAGAAGCTTTCTGTATACCAACCATAAACCCACTGAAAAAGAAATTCAGAAAACACTTCCACTCAAGATCACCCACAAAAAAATAAAATATTTAGGAATAAATTTAACCAAGGAGGTAAACGATCTCTACAAAAAAAATTATAAAACATTGGAAAAAGAAATAGAAGAAGATTTTAGAAGATGGAAACATCTTCCATGTTCATGGATAGGCAGAATAAATATTATCAAAATGACCATCCTTCCAAAAGTGATCTACAGATTCAGTGCAATGCCCATTAAACTACTAAGATCATTCCTCACAGACATAGAAAAATCAGTCCTTAAATTTATTTGGTATATATGCACATATATATATATATATATATATATATATCAATAAATTTATATACTTAATAAGTACACTACATATATATGTGTACACAGTAACACACACACACACACACACACACACACAGATTTTAAGAAAATGGCTTGTGCGATTGTGGGGGTGGCAAGTTGAAGGTTATAGGAGGGAAGGCTAGAAATTTAGTTAAGTTTATGTTGGCCAGGTGTGGTGGCCCATGCTTGTAATCCCAGCAGTTGGGAGGCTGAGACAGGAGTATCATGGTTTGCGGACAGCCTCAGCTACTTAGTGAGGCCTTTTGCAACTCAGTGAGACCCTGTTTCAAAATAAAGAATAAAAAATAGGGCTGAGGGTGTAGCTCAGAGGTAGAATGCCCCTGGGTTCCATTCTCAGTATCAAAAAAAAAAAAAAAAAAAGGTTTATGTTGCAGTCTTGAGTCTGAAAGCTGGAGACTGGCAGAATTTCTACATTGCAATCTGGAGGCAGAATTTATTTTTCTCTCAGACACCCCACCCAGCCTTTGCTCTTATGAACATAATTATGAACTGATTGGATAAGAGCCCCTAACATTCTTGAGGCTGATTTGCTTTACTTGATGTCAGTGGATGTGTTAAATGCATCTAACAAATGCCTTTACAACTAGACTAGCATTTAGTCAAACAGTTGAGCAATGGAGTCTAGCCAAGTTGACATGTGAAATTGACTGTCATAGTCATCTTGAATACTTTTTTGTCAATGTAACCATGGGCCAGATTAAAGCTGATAGTAGCTAAGTTATTTTTGTTAACGTGAAATCAATAGTATAACTTTGCAATAATAAAAATGTCTATAATTCTTATCAGTTTGGATTTTTTTCATATTTTTTGTATCAGTATTCTATAATGGTATCATTCTAGACTTTTCCTTGAAACAGCTTTCATATTCTTAGTGTGCATTCAATATTGAGCAATTTCAAGTGCATATTTAGAATAGTGGCCGCCAAAATGTTGATTAGAAAGAAAAGACTAATCAGCTGGCGTTTCTTTGCAATTTTTGCAATCCTAAAATTGTTAGAATGCAGAATGTTCCAGGACCTCACACAGATCCATAAAGTGTATCTTCTGGGTTATGTTCCTCATTGTGGTTGTGCATGCCTCCAGCTGAGGAAGATGTCAAGCTTTCTTTTCTTCCAACCCACATAATCAAGTAGAGGTTATCTACTTGTATTTACCCACTACTTTTTTTTTTGTCTCCAAGTTTTGTCTTCTGTACCTCAATTCATAGTCAAGAAAATCACAATCCTAATATGGTTCTCCTTCTCTCCTCCCTCATTCTGTTTTTCTTTCTATGTTGCTCAGTTTTGATCCTGATGTTAATAATATGCTATCCTTAATCTTGCATTTTTCACTTTATGATTTCATCTATATTTTTCTTTTCTAAAGTTACTATAGTTTGCTTTTAAAATCCTTTAAATGGTGAATGAAAGTTTGTTATGTATGTTTCCTTTTAATGGTTGAAGTTGAGCTCTATATGACTTTCCATTAGATTGGCATCAGATGACCCCCATGGGTGAGCAGGAAATTAGTTTTTATCCAGAATAGAAGGATACAACAGAAACAATCCTACTTCTAAAGACTGTTTGCTGCAGGAACACAAATTGAAATAGAGGCTTAGTGATCGACTTTTAACTCATTAGATAGCCTGCTGATAAGAAATTATGGTTAGATTTTGGAAGAAAAGAGAGACTTTTTTCAGGACTGAGTATAGATCCCAGTTATAGAGAAAATTTATTTGCATACAATATTGAGCAATATTCTGTGTCATAACTCAACTTTTATGGAATTAGTTACTTGTCAAATTGTGTTTTCACACTCTATTCTGTGTGTGTGTGTGTGTGTGTGTGTGTGTGTGTGCATATATACATATATAGTCACTGAATCAATTCTTAATAAAAAGCTTATTGGATTTTACTTTAATTTCTCTTTTATTGAAGAATGGTATTGAGGAAATTATATAAACATTGTTTTCCATCTTTCTTCTTTGGCAAGCTCAGCTTTTAAAAACTGTTTATTTTTACAGATGTATTTCATCAGTTCTTAAGAATGAAGCTAGGAATGTTTGTTGGCTTCTAGGTTCGTACCACCCAGAAAATGAAACACAATATGTTTTCTTAAAATATGATATTGGGGGAAAGTACCGAATATTTTCATTTAGTTCATTTTTGTGAACTATTAGATTTCAAAAATACTAACTAATGCATGTTTAGTATTTAAGAAATTAAATTTTTAAGCAAAGTTATACTATTTTTCATGTATTGCTTATTTTAATTCTATATTGGCTTTTTGACTCTTAGGTTCATATATACATTGTTTCATAGTTAATGATCTTTATAGAAAGGAGACAAAGATTGCTCATACCATCCTAGAATTATTTCTTATCATTCAGAGGGCTACCTCTAGAGGTTAGTTTCCAAGGACATGGATTCTTAATAATTAGTTGTGACTTGTAACTCTTTAATCAGTCAACAAGTACAGTTATAGCATATTTCCTATATAGTTATGATAATATTAAGAAATGATTTTTATATGTTTTCTTTGAACCACATTAAGGTAACATGAGTTGAGAAAACGACCTGGTGCTGTTAGTTTCTTCATTTGGCAAAGATTTCTATTAAGCCTCCCAGTTGTGACAGGCATTGACTCCGTCCTGTCTTTTCAGAAACTGATCATGTAGTTCAAGATAAAAATGAAAGTAAGTACAATTCAGCATGATGACAGTTACAAAAATGATTCATCTTCCAGACTGTGTCCTTTCATTTCTGGGAATCAATACCCTATCCCTGCTACTTTGAGCTTTGAAGTTAGGAGTAAAGCAGAAGGAAGGATGTAGTGAGACCTACTTTGAAATCAAGAAATGAAATTTAAACCTACAGAGAACCATGCTGCTGTGCTCCTTTTCCCTTAAATCCTTGATGAAACTAATGTATATCATATAGCAGGTTCCCGAGTTGAGAAATGTATACCATGCTCTTGATGAAAAAATGAATTCCTGTGGACTTCAATTGTTGACTGAAGTTACTTTTATATTAGTCTCTTGCTTATTATATTACTTAATATACACAAATAAAAACACATATAATTTTTATGCTTAATTTATAAATCAAAACAAAACCAAAACAAAATTTCAAATTTAATATAAATAAGAGTATAAAACCATCATAGTACAAATGAACAATACTGTAATTCAGTTATTTATTTATTTATTTATTTTTGGTGGTATTGGAGCTGGAACCCTTCTCCGGGATACACTCCCAGACCTATTTTATATTTTTATTTGGAAACAGGGTCTCTTAAGCCAGCAAGGCTGGCTTCAAACCTGCGCGATCCTCCTGTCTCTGCCTCCCAAGCATGGGGATTACAAGTGTGTACCACCATGCCTGGCTATTTTTTATTTTTTGTGGTACTGAGGATTGAACTCAGGGGCATTCTACCTCTGACCTATACCCCCGTCCCAGCCCTATTTTACTTTTTATTTTAAAATGGGGCCTTATTGTTACTGAGGGCCTTACTAAATTGCTGAGGCTGGCCTTAAACCTACAATCCTCTTGTTTTAGATTCCCAAATACTAGGATTACAGTGTGTGCGACCATACCTGGATTATAGTTTAGTGTAAGTCAACTTACACTAATATAATAGGATGGGTGCTTTCCTGAAAAAGTTGTTCATTTGGTGGAGTTATAGTAGAAGATGCCATTGTAAGTCTAGTTCTCTGCTTTATTGGTTTCTGTATTTGGATTTTGATATTTATCTAAGAAATGCCTGTTTATATGTTATTTAAAACAGTACCTTTTTCCAATTGGAAGTTAAGCAAATAAGGCCTTATCTTTAACCAAATTCTACCAGGGCAGTCATGGAATACTACATTAAAGATGTACAACTTGGTAACTCACTTAAAGCAACATCACTTGAAGCTAATGCTATCTAACTGACAGCTTCATTAAATTAGTATCATCAAAAATATAATTGATGCTAGAATAAGGAATGGAAAAATTCTCTTTTGCATACTTACCATTATGTTCATTTCCAATAGATTGATACAACTTGGTACAGGCAAAGATAATACTGGGATTTCCCATTTCTCTGCTTATTTGGACCAATCATACCTCCTTCCATGATGTTGACTAACATAAACCCAGTTGTACATGCAAACTTCGGCACTAAAATCTCATGACAGTATACCAACTGAATGAAGTCATCACAAAGATTCAGAATATCTTTAAATTTTTTATATCATCAATGAAATCAGAACAAAAATATTTTTATAATATCATCAAGAGGCCTGGTATGGTGGCACACATTTGTAATCCCAGTACTTGGGAGGCTGAGACAGCAGGATTACAGGTTCAAAGCCAGCCTTGGCAACTTAGCAAGGTTCTCAGCAACTTAGCAAGACCGTGTTTCCAAATAAAAAATTAAAAAATAGGGCAGAATGTCTCTTGATTCAACCTTCAGTACCAAAAATAAATAAATAAATAAATGAATATCATAAGAATCTGATGATAAATTGATAAACAGACTTATAAATCTTAGTTTGAGATATACTGCTAGAGAGTACTTAACAGTTTTTTTTGTGTGTGTGTGTGGTACGGGGGGGTGGAACCCAGAGGCTTTCTACCTCTGGGCTATACTCCCAGACCTATTTATATTTTTATTCGGAAACAGGGTCTCACTAAGTTGCTGAGAGCCTCACTAAGTAGCTGAGGCTGGCTTTGAACCTGTGCGATCCTCCAGTCTCAGCTTCCCAAGTGCGGGGATTACAAGCGTACACCACCACACCTGGCTACTTAACAATTTATTATTATTATTATTATTATTTTGGTGGTACTGGGGTTCCTGGAAGCCCTTCTACCTCCAGGCTACACTCCCATACCTATTTTTACATTTTTATTTGGAAATGGTCTCCTAATCCAGCACGGGCAGCTGGCTTCGAACCTGTGCGATCCTCCTGTCTCTGCCTCCCAAGCGTAGGGATTACAAGCGTGCGCCACCACGCCTGGTCTTAACAGTTGTTTTTTTTTTTTGTAATCAAATTATTTTTTTAAATTTATTTATTTTTTATTGGTGCACTGTATTCATACATCATAGTGGGATACAAACTTTTGTAGACATACATGCACACATCGCCCAGTCAGCCCCCACATGATCCCCACCCCATTCCCTCCCCATTCCTGCTTCCCATGCTTGAATTAGTGGTTGACATCTAGTATTATAGCAATTTATCCAAAATTAAAAATGATAATCTCACATAACAGTTTCATTTGTCTGATACCAAGCTTTTGATGACTTAAAGATAACATTTCAATTTTTCTTTTTGCTTTCTTTCTTACCAAAGAATTTTTTTTTCTATTTTTTTAGGTGAAACTATCATATATTTATATATTTATTTTTCAGAAAAAAATATATCCTAATATGGAATATGGACTCTAGATACCCAAAACCATCTTGAAAAAGAACAAAGCTAGAAGATATATATTTTCTGATTTCAAACCATATAAAGCTACAATAATTGAAACAGTGTAGTACTGTTCTAAAGGCAGATATATAAACCATTGGAGTTAAATACAAGCCTAGAGCTGAACTCTTCCCTATATTGTCAAGTTATTTTTGACAAGGTTTCCACAAACATTTGGTGGTGGAAATAATAATCTTTTAACTAAATATTGTTGAAAAATAATACTTACATGGAAAAGAATAAAATTGGACCCTTACCTAATCCCATATACAAGTATTAACTCAAAATAGATAAAAGACCTAAATATAAATCTTAAGTTTATAAACTTTTAGAAGAAAATCTGGGTCATAAAACCTCACAACATTGAAATTGGCAGTGATTTCTTGGATATGATTTCAATAGCACAGGCAACAGAAGAGTATACAAACTCCCTAAAAAATAAAAAAAATATTGTATATCCCAAGACAATGTAAACAGAGTTAAAAGTTACTGATAAAAAGGGATAAAATATTTCCAAATGCTATATCTGAAGGTGTTTTAATATTCCAACTAGAAATCCTAAAAATTAACAACAATAAAGGCAAACAATACCATTTAGAGATAGGTAAAAGACTAACATAAATAATGAATCTCCACAGATAACCAATCTTAGTTGTCTGTTGGATGGAAACTCTTGTTTCTCTGGTTCTGGTGTGTGTTACCTATTTCTTTTTTGTAGTTAATCTCTTTGAGTATTTTCTCTAGCGTTGGTTTTGAAGACATAAATTCCTTCAGTTTCTGTTTGTCATGGAAGGTTCTTATTTTTCCATCTAATTTGATAGAAAGTTTTGATGGGTAGGAAATTTTTGGCTGGAAGTTGTTTTCTTTCAGAGTTTGGAATATGTTACTCCAAGCCCTTCTGGCTCTCATGACTTGGTTTGGGAAGTCTGGAGTGATTCTAATTGGTTTGCCTCTGAATGTCACTTGGCCCTTTGCTTTTGTTGCCTTTAAGATTCTCTGCTTGGCTTCCACAGTGGTCATTTTGACAATGATGTGGCGCAGGGATCCTCTTCTCCGATCCTGTCTAAAGGGAGTTCTATAAGTTTCCTGAATTTGTGTATCAACCTCTTGCTCTATGTTTGGAAAATTTTCTGCTATTACTTCCTTGAAGAGATTGTTGATCCCTTTGGTATCACTTTCTTTTCCCTCCTCTATTCCAATTATTCTTAGGTTAGCTCTCTTAAAATGGGCCCATATTTCTTCAATGTCAGATTCCTGCTGTCGGATATTTTTTTCTAGATTAGAAACTATGCGTTCATTTTTGGAATGATCATCTTCTAAGAGCGAGATTCTGTTCTCCATGTGGTCTAATCAGTTGTTTGTGCCATGAATTGAGGCCTTTACTTCATTAATTGCATCCTTTATCTCTTTTTGGCTCTCTCTGAGTTCTTTTCGAAGCACCTCTATTATTTCTGCAGTTATTTTCCTGATTTGATCTTCTAGAAATCTCTGATTTTCTGTTTTATCGGGTTCTGATGTTGTGGGGTTGTGGGCATTCATTGCTCCATTGTTATTCCTCTTTCCCATGATTTCAGAAGTTTGTGCCTTCTCTGGGTTCTTCCCTTGGGTCACTATTACTTCATTTAAGGTGCTCTGGATCTCGAGTCTGTAGTATCTCAGACCCCACTACTCCTTTACTGGGTTGTATCACAGAGTCTCCGACCCAGGGAGTCGATAGAGGCTGCTTTAAACTATGGGTGGTGCCAGGTTGCACGTTCTCCTATGGTGTGATATCTCTGCCACTGCCACTCCCCCACTGGGTCAAGTCCCAGGAAGTACAGTACTGGGATTTTTCCTCTGTGGCCCTCAATTTGACTCACTGTTGTTGAATTCGCAGATGTAGCTGTACTGGTCTCGTTGAATTCGCTGTTGCTGCCGCCGGTGGCAATATGGCGCCACTGCTACGCCCTCGGCTGTGAGGCTGGCTTATTTCTTCCTGGTTTTGATTTCCACTCTGATACCCTGCAGCGTGTGCTGAGCTCAGCCCCTGGGAGCTTTAGATGCTCCCTGTGCTGAAAAATCCCGCCTGGCTGTTCCGCAGCGGCTCACCTCGGCTTGCTGTAGCCGTCCGGTGAATCGCCGCTGCTGCCGGCAGTATGGCGCTGCTGCCGCGTCCTCGGGCGTGTGGCCGGTTATCTCCTCTGTGGCTCTGAGCTCTGTTCTCAGTCCACTTTCTCTCTGGAGCCTGGTGATTTTTTTGTTTCTCTGGTGATGGTGTTTTCTGGCTATGAAAGGCGCTGATTTTGTGGTAATGGAGATTGGTTGTTAGCGGGGCTCTTAAGCCCCGCTTTTCTCGGTCGCCATCTTCCCAGAAGTCCCTTAACAGTTTTTTTTTATGCTGAAAACAACTCTGCGCTTTAAAATCTACATTCCTATCTATCTAAATAAACTTGTAAATAATTTTACAATTCTAAATTCTATTAAAGTATAGAACTATAATGATGTTTAATCTGGAGCCCGACATATGGAATACTTATAATTTCAATACGTCCTGGTTTAAGAGAGAAACCTAATGGCTCGTAGTTCGTTTTTCTTCTGCTGATTCCAATCTGCTGAGTAAGCACCCTGATGTACTTAACATGGCTGAAAGAATGACCATTTTCTTTCATTCTTGTTTTATTTTTGTGTGATACTGGGATTGATCCCAGGGGCATTCTACCTCTGACTACACTTCCAGCCCTTTTTTATGTTTTATTTTTAAACAGGGTCTCACTAAGTTGCCGAGAGCCTCACTAAATAGCTGAGGCTGGCCGTGAGGTTTTGATCCTTCTGTTTCAGCCTCCCGAGTACTGGGACAAGCTTGTGCCACCATGCCTAGCTTTTGTTTTGTTTTTCAATTTTAGTTTAAGTTAACCTGCCATCTTGCAATCTCACATATGCTCTCCTTTGTCTGCACAGCTGCAAGAATACATTCCCCTGTACTTTACTGGGGGTAGAATAACCAATTAATGATCATTTTGTGGTGGTCTATCTGATAGGCTTTTCTCTCTGCTGCCTAGCACTTGGCATCAAGATAGGGTGATAACACTAAAACAATAAAAAGAAAATGGTGTTATATTTCACTTGGCACACATAGCTTATTAAATGTGACTCAGGCAGCAAGGATGCAAAACAGAGGAGTCACGATGAATTCTTCATTAGTTGATTCACCTCACCTGCTGGGTCAGCAGACTTCCCTTCAGAAAGCAACTGTATCATCAGTAGTTGCACAGTAGCCAAATGCATTTGGTATATTAAGTTTATTTCACTTTGACAAAAAGAATAAATATATTCCTATATAAAAGTATTCTAGCCAGGTGTGGTGGTGCACCCTTGTAATTCCAATACTTGGGAGGCTGGGACAGGAGGATCACAGCCAGCCTCAGCTACTTAGGCCCTTTGCAACTTAGTGAGACCCTGTTTCAAAATAAAGAATAAAAGCCAGACGTGGTGGCGCACGCTTGTAACCCCCATGCTTGGGAGGCTGAGACAGGAGGATCGCACAGGTTCAAAGCCAGCCTCAGCTACTTAGTGAGGTGCTCAGCAACTTAGTGAGACTCTGTTTCCAAGTAAAGTATAAAATAGGTCTGGGAGTATAGCCCGGAGGTAGAAAGCCTGTGGGTTCCATCCCCAGTACCACAAAAAAAAAAAAAAAAAAAAAAAGAATAAAAAATAGGGGTGGGATGTGTAGCTTGGAGGTAGAATGCCCCTGGGTTCCATCTCCAGTACCACACACACATGAAAAAAGTATTCTAAAAGCTTATATAGAGAAGAAAATTTAAATTTCCTCTAGTCTAAAGACAGAAGTAAACTCAATAGAAGCTAACCCTTGCTTGCTTTTTTTTTTCAAAAATATCTTGACTATTTTCCCCAAAAGAGCTTAGAAATACTTTTTTATTTATTAGCAGGTGATACATATTTACTTTTAGAAAAATCAGAAGATATAGATTAAATAAAAAGGAAAATACCCGTTATAATACCATCTAGACATAGATGCTGTTGAGATTTTGGCATATATTTTTTCACACTTGCAGTTGCACAGTAAGTTATGTAAATTTATAACTAGGTATATAATGTTTTAGAAAAATGGAAATACCCCATGCATACATAGGTATAATCTTTTTTGTATCTTTCCATGTAAATACATATATATTCCCATGATTATTACTAATGGTCACAAGATATTCCATCATGTTGATGTATATAAAATAAATTCATTTAATATGAAAATTAGATCATTTTATACTTTTATACTTATATTTTTATATTTATGTACTGTGAAGTTTATGCCAAAAACAGTTTTGTATTTTTATGAATTCTGTCTGTCAGTCTTATAGTTTCTGCCTTAAGATCCCACTTAGAAATTCCTTCTCAATACAAATATTTTAAAATTATTTCTTTGTTTTCTTTTGGTACTTGATGATTTCTATTTTAACATGAAAACTTTAACCAATATAGAATTTGTATTACACATTATGAGGCAGGAATCTAACATTTTTCTAAAATCCTTTGTTAAATAATTCATTCCTCCACAAATTTAAAATGCTAATTTTGTCATAAACAATATTTTGTATAAATAATTGGGGCTGTTCCTAGACTTTTCAATTTAGTTCCATTAATCTATTTTATTCCTGGCCCAGATCTATAGTTTCTTAATTATTGAGGGCTTATAATATGCTTCAACTTATGTTTAGATGAGCAATCATCCTTCTTTCTCAAAGTTTTTGGTTGGTCTAACAGTGGATGATTTTTTGAGACTAATCCAATTTCCAAAATTTTTTTACAACTTAAATTTTTTTGAGAGTTAAATTTATTTATTGACAAATACTGAATTACACAAATTGATTTACACCAAACAAAACCCAAAATGCTCATACATCTAATGAGATAATTTAGTATTTATGGTTATTGCAGATTTGAAATCAAGTCCCCTTTTCAAGGATCAGTGTGTAAGAACAGGTTAGCCATAACATGGTAAGCTCTTTAGTGATGTTTCAATCTCCTTGATTGCTATTGATTGGTTTAAATTTTTTATATCTTCTGGACTCAGTTTATGAAGGCTGTATTTATCTAGAAAGTTGTCAGTTTTCTCCAGCTTTTCAATTTTGTTGGAGTATAGTTTTTCTTTTTCTTTTTTCTTGCTGAATGTTGCAGTTGAAATGTATTTGGTGTGTGAGGGGAGAAGTAATTCCCCCACCACAACCACACAAACAGGAAAACAGAGAAAAACCACGGATTCTTGTTCTGAGCTAAGTATAAATACACATTAGCCCGAACTCTTGCTGAAGATTTAAAGAAGTTTATTAAAATATGGAAATACAGAGAACAGGAACAGCTCCATACTAGACTGGCATGGAGGGATGACTCGAATGAGTACACCAAAGGGATTACACGTGGACTCGGCCTTTTATACCCATGACCTCCATCTTGTTTGCGTGACTCTGACATCATGAATGTCCCTGTAAGGTACCTCCCCCAACCAGGTGTGGCAAGGCGGCTCCTTTCCTGAAGGGCAAGGTCAAACCCTGCCCTATCCTCCCTAGATCATCATGTAGATCTCTTTAGAAAGCAGAAGTCCTAGCTCCCCTCTATTGACTTGGTAATTATTTTGAGCTAAGTTAATTTACATTGGAATAACTGCCTGTTCTAGACAGAGATCAAGTCCTTGCACAGATCTGCCCCTCACCCATGTCTGCCGCCATTTTGATACAACTATTTTTGAAATATCAATCCTCTTCATTTGAAATATATTAATAATCAGACCTTTCCCAAATCTTCCCAATACTGGTACACTGAAGATTTAAAGAAGTTTATTAAAAAGATAGAAATACAGAAGATAGTTACAGCCCCATGCAAGAATGGCATGGGGGTGGTGGTTCAAATGAATGCCCCACCAAAGATACAACATGTGGACCGGATATTTAATATACGACACCCTCCATCTTGTTCACATAATTCTGACCTAATAAAAACCTTGTAAGGTTCCTCCCCCACCAAGGTGTCTCATTTCATGAAGGTTGAAGGTCGACCCCCTCCTCCCATCCTAGCTAGATTATCCAATTATCATGTAAACCTGTCTTTAGAAGGAGGATGGGGAAGTCCTAGTTCCCCTCTCCTATAGACTTGCTAATTACCTTTAGCTAGGTTAATTTACATTGGAATAATTGCCTGCTTCTAGGCAGAAACCAAGTCCTTTCACAGATTTGCCCCTCACACAATTTTTGGAATATATTAATAATCATAGCTTTTGCAAATCTTCATAGGCCATTCCCAATACTGGGAAATTCTCCCCTCTGCCTAGTAACTTCCCGATACCTGTCAGGCCAAAGGTAGATACAGAAAATACATTTTGACTCACAATTTTACAAACATTTAACATAAGCTAATTTTCCATTACTTTCTCCTGATTTTTATCACATGAATGTATGTCTTAGCAAAGGAATAAGGAACATTGAGTCGATTATAAACTGCTTCTAGCTGAACAGGGACAAAGTTGGGGGCCTCAGCTTTAGGGTAACATTCATGCAGGGTGGTGATGAGGGAGTCAGATGGATAAATATGTTTCTATGGCCGTCCAAAGGGCTTTGATAGATGCCTTTGTCAAGTTCTGTCAGTACCACCATCTGATGTCTGAAAGCTTCCAGCCTACAAGAAGACAGGTTAACTCACAATACAGGTTAACCATGAAAACCTAAACATAGTACTTAAATGAGAAGTTAAAACCTGTTTTGCTGAATTAAGCTAAAACACACAAAGGTGGGATATATTTAGTTTATTTTGCACCATGTGAATCCAGAAATTAGTACTGTGGAGACCTGAAATAGGCTTTGGAATAATGATTTTAGATGATTTGATGAGTACCAGGTCACCTGGACAAAACAAAGTTCCCCATTCTGCTCCGGCACTGTTTGAAGTTTATTTAAAGCTTGCTGGTATGCTGACAATAGGGTAACATAGTTATCTAGGACTATGTCCCAGTCAGAAAAGACCTAAAAGTTTCTCCTGGCATATGAGTGAAACCAAGCTGCCAGTCTTCACCTGGACATGTGTCTCTCGATTGCTTGCCTGGTGGACTTAACAAGCTATTTTTGCAATTAATTTCTAAGGCAAATTTGAAATCCCTGTATGATATGACTCAGTCTCCTGTAACTTTTCTTTTTGTTTCTGGTAAACAATCTTGAAGCCAGTTTTAGAGAATTATTACAGAGTTTGAGGTTTTTAGATTTTATTGTCAGAAGTAATCTTTTAGCCTTTCTATCCACAGTACACCCCTGCTGCTGAACTCTAGCACTTTTCTCTTGGGAATATACAAGCAGTAGGCTTATTAGAAACCTACACCCTTTTACAACAAACATTTTAAAGAAATACATCTATATGAAACAGGGTTTCTTGAGAAGAAACACAGTGTTTCCTTACCGGATTCTTGTCTGCGGCGAGCGAAGAATGACACCTGCAGACGGCAGGAAGAGGAGCAAGAAGTTTATTGGAAACAGCAGGGAATAGGGAAAAGTGGCAGAACACCCCTAAGGGCTGTCGGGACTCTGGTGCCCAGCAGCTGCCTTCAGGACAATAGTTGAGGGTATCCCAAGCCAAATGCCTTCAGTTGCAAGCTGCTTTCTCCCAAAGTCCACGCAATCTGCCAGAAAAGAAGTGCAGGTCACCCCTAGGGGCCCTGGTTGGCCTTCATGTCCAGTGGAGGCCTTTAGGTCACTACCCGAGTGTAGCCAGGGCCAAGTGCTTTCAATTGCACCCCACCTTCTCTCAAAGCCAATGTGACCTGCGAGAGAGAAAAGCTCCCCAAAGGAGAGGGGTTCCCAGAGTGGGTAACCATCCTGGTGACTGGTCTAGGGGTTTATATATCTCCGTAAGTCCTTTGTTACTTGGAGTCTGAGAGGCAGTTCTTAAAATTTGCATAGGGTATTTGCATGTCCTTGAGGCGGCTCCTTTCAGTAGAGGTGTCAGACTTGCTCCAGGGATGTCTCCTGGGTTTGTTGATTAGTAAACAGATGGTTTTGTGAAGCTTTGGTCATTCTTATCTCTGAACCTTGGAAGTGCTGGTCTCTTTTAGGAGCCTTGGAAGTTAATTAGCATTCTTTGCCCCTCAGGAAATTAAGTTTTTCTACCAAGGCCTCTTCCCTACCTGCCTACTTCTTTTCTACCTCCTCATATAGACTCTCTACATCTGTCTTTTGTTGTTACCTAGAAGCAAACCAAAAAACCATATCATTTAATAATGTTGTTTAGATACCAGCAATTTAAAAAACCCATTTAAAAGACTTAAGTGTTACTTTATTTTTTATTTTTATTTTTTAATTAATTTATTTTTTAAATTGGTGCATTGTAGTCATATATCAATCACATTGGAGTACAAGACTTGAGAGGATATAAAGCACACATCATCCAATTAGCCCTCCTCCAGCCCCCATCCCATTCCCTCCAACTCCCTCCATCCCACACTTCTTTGGTGATTTACTTTGATACATTTGTTTATGTACCTCCTGCGTTTTAAAGAGGCTCCGTCCTCCAGTATTACATACCCTCTGATTGGTCACATTAGTTGCTTCACTACAGGGCCCTTTCTATAGCTCAACCTCTTCCTGTTGCCCTTTTCCTCCTAGTTATTGCTGATTAAGAGAAGCGTATGATTTATATTTTCTGCGATATTTCTCTGTGCATGCTGCATTGCAAGTACCAATCCCACTCTTGATGGTCCCAGTAGTGGCCTGGCTACTCAGTGGACTGATCCAGACCTCGCTGGCTCAAGCAGTGGCCTTGCCTCATGGGAGGCCCCAGTTCTGGTCTCGCTGGCTCCTGAACCGGTCTAACCCCAAGCTGGCTTTGGTCCCGGCCTTGGAGGCCGCAGGAGTGAACTTGCCTCACGCCAGGCTCCGATGCTGGCCATTGGCCCCTGCACCGGTCTAACCCCTTGGCAGGATTCCAATCCCGGCCTCGGAGGCCCCAGCACCGGCCTAGCCTCATGGCAGGCTTCGATCCCGGCCTCGGGGGCCCCAGCATTGGTAATGCCTCAAGGCAGGCTCCGATGCCGGCCTCGCTGGCCCCAGCACCGGCCTAACCCCTCGGCAGGCTCTTATCCTGGCCTCGGAGGCCCCAGTACCGGCCTTGCCTCACGGCAGGCTCCGATGCTGTCCTCGCTGGCGCCAGCACCGGCCTAAACCCTCGGCAGGCTCTTATCCAGGGCCTCGAGGCCCCAGAACCGGCTTTGCCTCATGGCAGGCTCCTATGCCAGCCTCACTGGCCCCAGCAGCGGCCTAACCCATCGGCAGGCTCTGATCCCGGCCTCGAGGGCCCAGCACTGGTCATGCCTCAAGGCAGGCTACGATGCCGGCCTTACTGGCCCCAGCACCGGCCTAACCCCTCGGCAGGCTCTTATCCTAGCCTCAGAGGCCCCAGTACCGGCCTTGCCTCAAGGCAGGCTCTGATGCCGGCCTCGCTGGCCCCAGCACCGGCCTAACCCCTTGGCAGGCTCCGATCCCGGATTTGGAGGCCTCAGCACTGGTCATGCATCAAGGCAGGCTCCGATGCCGGCCTCGCTGGCCCCAGCACCGGCCTAACCCCTCGGCAGGCTCTTATCCTGGCCTCGGAGGCCCCAGTACCGGCCTTGCCTCACGGCAGGCTCCGATGCTGGCCTCACTGGCCCCAGCACCGGCCTAACCCCTCGGCAGGCTCCAATCCCGGCCTCGGAGACCCCAGCACTGGTCATGCCTCAAGGCAGGCTCCGATGCCGGCCTCGCTGGCCCCAGCACCGGCCTAACCCCTCGGCAGGCTCTTATCCTGGCCTCGAGGCCCCAGTACTGGCCTTGCCTCAAGGCATACTTCAATGCCGGCCTCGCTGGCCCCAGCACCAGCCTAACCCCTCGGCAGGCTCTTATCCTGGCCTCGGAGGCCCCAGCACTGGTCATGCCTCACGGCAGGCTCCGATGCCGGCCTCGCTGGCCCCAGCACCGGCCTAACCCCTCAGCAGGCTCTTATCCTGGCCTCGGAGGCCCCAGTACCGGCCTTGCCTCACGGCAGGCTCCGATGCCAGCCTCACTGGCCCCAGCACTGGCCTAACCCCTCGGCAGGCTCTGATCCCGGCCTCGGAGTCCCCAGCACTGGTCATGCCTCAAGGCAGGCTCCGATGCCGGCCTCACCGGCACCAGCACCGGCCTAACCCCTCGGCAGGCTCTTATCCTGGCCTCGGAGGCCCCAGTACCAGCCTTGCCTCATGGCAGGCTCTGATGCCAGCCTCGCTGGCCCTAGCACCGGCCTAACCCCTCAGCAGGCTCCGGTCCCATCCTCGGGGGCCCCAAAACTGGCCTTGCCTCACGGCAGGCTCCGATGCCGGCCTCGCTGACCCCAGCACCGGCCTAACCCCTCAGCAAGTTCCAGACCCGACCTCAGAGGCCCTAGCACAAGCCTTGCCTCATGGCAGGTTCCAATGCCGGCCTCACTGGCCCCAGCATCGGTCTAACCCCTCTGCAGGTTCCAATCCCGGCCACGGAGGCCTCAGTAGTGGCCTTGCCTCACAGCAAGCTCAGATGTCGGCCACTGGCCCCAGCGCCCGCCTAACCCCTCAGCAGGTTCCGATCACTGTCTCTGTGGTTATTATTTCAAAGGTTCCAGTTGTAATGTATCAGATCTCTGCCTCCCCCGAATATTGGCCACTGGCATTGCCACTGCCTCCACCGTTTCAAATCCTTCCCAGGCTCTTTTTCCACTCTGAATGTTGTCCAGTGTTCCTAAGCATGCGTGGTGGTAGCATTCGACATTTGGTGTAATTTCTCCAAAAAAATAAAGTTGGTAAGATCCGGTTTCTGCTTCTCCTGAATACAAGTCTCCACCACCATCGCGGAGAACTCTTTCAACACCGCATTTCTCCTTGGTCTCCGCTAAACTCTCTCCTTATAGGTGATGTCTGAGATTCTTAACAATATAGAGAAATAGCTGTCCTCTTTCACGGCGAATTTTTCCATAAGATCCAGTGCATTTAGATAAGTTTTGTCTGCATCTCCAGTGTCCTGGCATCCATAACGGCTTTCTTACCTCCTCTCCGATATTTTTCTTTATCTTTTTCTGTTCTGGGCCCGGTTTCTCCAGGGGTCTGGTGTGCTACTCGCAGTTCGGCCTGGGGCCCAGAGTCCCGCGACCCGGGCCCCAGCTGGCGTGCCATGCGCTCGACCCCCGCCCAGAACCCAGCGTCTTACTGGGCCTGGTTTCTCCGGGGGTCTGGCATGCTACTCACAGTTCGGCCTGGGGCCCAGAGTCCCGCGACCCGGGCCCCATCTGGCATGCCCCGCCCACGACCCCCGCCCAGAACCCAGCATCTTACTGGACCCGGTTTCTCCAGGGGTCTGGCGTGCTACGGGTAGTTTGGCCCGGGGCCCAGGGTCCTGCGACCCGGGCCCCGGCTGGTGTGCGCCGCGTGCGACCCCTGCCCAGAACCCAGCGTCTTACTTGGCCTGGTTTCTCCAGGGGTCTGGCGTGCTACGCGCAGTTCGGCCCGGGGCCCAGGGTCCCGCGACCTGGGCCCTGGCTTTTGTGCGCCGTGCGCGACCCCCGCCCAGAACCCAGCGTCTTACTGGGCCCGGTTTCTCCAGGGGCCTCTTAAATGTTACTTTAAACCTTATGAAATTAAGAGCATTCTAAGGCATTGCATTTTGCATTTTGCATTTCCCCACTTTAATAACTGAATTATAAGACATTAGGTAAATATCACTAGCACCTTAAAATGTTAGTTTTGAAAAAGGAATAAAATTAAAGACAATGCATATCACATTTGATCATATAACTTGATAAATGTATAATAGATTGCCACAGAAATCCATGACATTATATAAGCATCACTAGTGTCTTAAAACATTAATTCTGTCAAAGAAGAAAATAACTTTATTTAATCACATCTTAGAAGTCTTTTGCCTCTGGAATCTCTGAGGCAAGACTGTGCTGGTATGCCACCTGCAGCCACAAGGCGGGTGGGTTTCTTTTCTGCTCTCTGGTCAGTCTTCTACTCTTTTTTCACAGTCCCTTGTATTTATCATTTTTATTCCTCTACTGATGGTATTTTCTGTCTTTGTAAAGTGCTGTTTTTGAGGCAATGGAGATCGAGTGTCAGCAGGACTTGTAAGCGCTGCTGCTTCTTTTGGTCGTCATCATCCCAGAAGTACTGGCTTGATTTTTTTTTTTTGGTGCACTGTATTCATACATTATAATGGGATAAAACCTCATGTAGACATACATGCACACATCGCCCAGTTAGCCCCTACTCAATTCCCACCCCATTCCCTCTCCATTCCTCCTTCCCATGCTTGGCTTAGTAGTTGACATCTAATATTATAGCAATTTATCCAAAATTAATAATGATGATCTCACATAACAGATTCATCTGTCTGATATCAAACTTTTGATCACTTAGAGGTAACATTTCAATATTTCATTTTGCTTTCTTTCTTATCAGAGGATATTTTTTTCTTTTTTTTAAAGGTGAAACTATTATACATTTTTTTCCAGAAAAAGTCTATCCTAACATGAAATATGAACTCTAAATACCCAAAACAATCTCAAAAAAGAATAAAGCTAGAAGATGTACATTTTCTGATTTCAAACCTTATAGAGCTACAATAATTGAAACAGTGTAGTACTGCTATAAAGGCAGATATATAAACCAGTGGAGTAAAATAAAAAGCCTAGAAATAAATTCTTCCATATATGGTCAAGTTATTTTTGACAAAGTTTCCAAGAACATTTGGTGAAGGAAATAATAATCTTTTCACTAAATATTGTTGAAAAATAATAACATGAAAAATAATAATATTGGACCCTTACCAAACACCATATACAAATATTAACTCAAACTATATAAAAGACCTAAATGTAAATCTTAAGACTATAAACTTTTAGAAGAAAACCTGGGTCATAACACTTCACAACATTGAAATTGGCAGTGATTTCTTGGATATGATTTCAATGGCACAGGCAACAGAAGGGTAAACAAACTCCCTAAAAAAATAACAAAAATGTACAATATGAAGAGAGTTAAAAGTTACTGATAGAATGAGATAAAATATTTCCAAATGCTATATCTGAAGGTATATTAATATTCCAAATAGAAATCCTAAAAATTAGCAACAACAAAAGCAAACAATACAATTTAGAAATAGGTAAAAGACTGAAATAAATAATGAATCTCCAAAGATTTTAACCTATAACCACATGAATACATTCTCTTTTGCTTAGTTGTCTGCTGGATGGGAAATCTTGTTTCTCTGGTTCTGGTGTGTATTACATATTTCTTCTTTGTAGTTAATTTCTTTGAGTATTTTATCTAGCACTGGTTTTGGAGACATAAATTCCTTCAGTTTCTGTTTGTCATGGAAGCTTCTTATTTCCCCATGTAATTTGATAGATAGTTTTTCTGGGTAGGAAATTTGAAGCTGGAAATTGTTTTCTGTCAGAGTTTGGAATATGTTACTCCAAGCCCTTCTGGCTCTCATGACTTGGTTTGGGAAGTCTGGAGTGATTCTAATTGGTTTGCCTCTGAATGTCACTTGGCCCTTTGTTTTTGTTGCCTTTAAGATTCTCTGCTTGGCTTCCACATTGGTCATTTTGACAATTATGTGGCGTGGGGATCCTCTTCTCCGATCCTGTCTAAAGGGAGTTCTATAAGTTTCCTGGACCTGTGTATCGACCTCTTGCTCTACGTTTGGAAAATTTTCTGCTATTATTTCTTTGAAAAGATTATTGATCCCTTTGGTTTCACCTTTTCCCTCCTCTATTCTAATTATTTTTAGGTTAGCTCTCTTAAAATGGGCCCATATTTCTTCAATGTCAAATTCCTGCTGTCTGATTTTTTTTCTAAGTTATAAATTATGTGTTCTTTTTTGGAGTGATCCTCTTCTAGGAGCGAGATTCTATTCTCCATGTGGTCTAATCAATTGTTTATACTTTGAATTGAGGCCTTACCTCAATGATTGCTTCCTTTATTTCTTTTAGACTCTCTCTGAATTCTTTCGAAAGTCCTGTATTATTTCTACAGTTATATTCCTGATTTGATCTTCTGGAGATCTCTGAATTTCTGTGTTATCAGGTTCTGATATTGTGAGGTTGTGGGCATTCATTGTTCTATTGTTATTCCTCTTTCCCATGATTTCAGAAGTTTGTGCCTTCCCTAGGTCACTACAACTTCACATAGGGTGTTCTGTGTCTCAAGTCTGTGGTAATCTCAGCCACCACTACTCCTTTACTGGGTTGTATCACAAAGTCTCATACCCAGGAAGTTAATCGAGGCTGCACAAGACCGTGGGTGTGCTGGGCTGGGTGTTTTCCCATGGGGAGCTGCAACTAGGGTGTTGTATCTCTTCCACTGCTACTTCTTCACTGGGTTGGACTGCAAAATATCCGACCCAAGGATACACAAGTCCCTGGGAGTGCAGTACAGGGATTTCTCCTTTAGGGGCCACAATTACACTCACAGTTATTGTTCACGCAGATCTGGAGCTGTGGCGGGGTGCGGTGAATTTACTGTTGCTGCTGGCAATATGGTGCCACTGCCACGCCCTCGGCCATGAGGCTGGCACTGCTGGCAATATGGCCCCATTGTCACACCCTAAGCCGTGAGGCTTGCATATTTCTTTTCTGGTTTTGAGCTCTGTTCTGAGTCCCTGGAAGGCGTAATGAGCTTGGCCACTGGGAGATTTAAACGTTTATTGAGCTGAAAGAACTGCTGAATTACACCCGAACATTCCGCAGCTGCTCACCTCAGCTCCTTGTTTACCTTTCCACTCTGGAGCCTGGTGCTGTGAGGAAAGATGGCACCAGCACGGCTCCACTGCCACATTGCGGGCTTGATTTCTGGTCTCTGGTTGTTCTTCTAGTCTTTTTTTTTCTCTGTCCCTTGTGTTTACATTTTTATTTCTCTGCTGATGGTGTTTTCTGGCTATGAAAAATACTGATTTTGTGGCAACAGAGATCAAGTTTTAGCAGGACTCGTAAATGCTGCTTTTCTTGGTCGCCATCTTCCCGGAAGTCTCTGGCTTCAGTTTTGACACTAGTAATTTGTAGTGAGAACTGGGTATTTGCTGTTCTACCAGTGTGGGTCCCAGAATGACACAAGTAGAACAAACCTGAGCCCACTATGCAGCCTGAAGCATAGCCCCTTGTTCAATCCTAGCCTCGTTCAGTCAAATTACAGTCTACATACAGACTTGTGGCATAAGAACACATGTTTATCATTGTAAGGCACTGAATTTGGGGTGCTTTGCTATATAAGGTTATTGTGACAAGAGCTGACCAATACAGCTGTTATTGTCTTGTATTGATGATGACATCATCATTATCATCATCATTATAATCATCGTCTGTGGTACTGGGAACTGAATCCATGGGCATTCTATCTCTGAGCAACACCTTCAACCCTATTTTATTTTTTACTTTGAAACAAGGTCTTAATAAGATGCTGAGAGCCTTGCTAAGTTGTTCATGCTGGCCTTGAACCTGCATCCTCCTGTCCAGAGTCTCAAATATTGGGATTATAGGCATGCACCATTGTATCTGGCTCAGTAATTATTATATTTTAAAAAACATGTATGTGGGTACATGTATATATTCTCTTTAAGTAAAAGCATTTTTTTATTAATTTATTTTTTAAATTGGTGCATTGTAGTCATATATCAATCACATTGGAGTACAAGACTTGAGAGGATATACAAGCACACATCATCCAATTAGCCCTCCTCCAGTCCCCATCCCATTCCCTCCCCCTCCCTCCATCCCACGCTTCTTTGGTGATTTACTTTGATACATTTGTTTATGTACCTCCTGCGTTTTAAAGAGGCTCTGTCCTCCAGTATTACATACCCTCTGATTGGTCACATTAGTTGCTTCACTATAGGGACCTTTCTATAGCTCAACCTCTTCCTGTTGCCCTTTTCCTCCTAGTTATTGCTGATTAAGAGAAGCGTATGATTTATATTTTCTGCGATATTTCTCTGTGCATGCTGCGTTGCAAGTACCGATCCCACTCTTGATGGTCCCAGTAGTGGCCTGGCTACTCAGTGGACTGATCCAGACCTCGCTGGCTCAAGCAGTGGCCTTGCCTCATGGGAGGCCCCAGTTCTGGTCTCGCTGGCCCCTGCACCGGTCTAACCCCTAAGCTGGCTTTGGTCCCGGCCTTGGAGGCCGCAGGAGTGAACTTGCCTCACGCCAGGCTCCGATGCTGGCCATTGGCCCCTGCACCGGCCTAACCCCTTGGCAGGATTCCAATCCCAGCCTCGAAGGCCCCAGCACCAGCCTAGCCTCACGGCAGGCTCCAATGCCGGCCTTGTTGGCCCCAGCACCGGCCTAACCCCTCAGCAGGTTCCGTTCCCGGCCTAGGAGGCCCCAGCACTGGCCATGTCTCACGGCAGGCTCCGATGCTGGCCTTGCCTCATGGCAGGCTCCGATGCTAGCCTCGCTGGCCCCAGCACCGGTCTAACCCTTCAGCAGGTTGTTATCCTGGCCTCGGAGGCCCCAGTACCGGCCTTGCCTCACGGCAGGCTCCAATGCCGGCCTCGCTGGCCCCAACACCGGTCTAACCCCTCGGCAGGCTCTTATCCTGGCCTCGGAGGCCCCAGTACCGGCCTTGCCTCAAGGTAGGCTCCGATCCCAGCCTCGGAGGCCTCAGCACCGGCCTTGCCTCACGGCAGGCTCCAATGCCGGCCTCGCTGGCCCCAGCTCCGGCCTCACCCCTTAGCAGGCTCCAATCCCGGCCTCGGAGGCCCCAGTACTGGCCTTGCCTCATAGCAGGCTCCAGTGCCGGCCTTGCTGGCCACAGCACCGGCCATTCCTCACAGCAGGCTCCAATGCCGGCCTCGCTGGCCCCAGCACCGGCCTAACCCCTCGGCAGGCTCTTATCCTGGCCTCGGAGGACCCAGTACCGGCCTTGGTTACGGCAGGCTAGGATGCCGGCCTCGCTGGCCCCAGCACTGGCCTAACCCCTCGGCCGGCTCCGATGCTGGCCTCGGAGGTCCCAGCACCGGCCATGCCTCACGGCAGGCTGCAATGCCGGCCTCACTGACTCCAGCAGCGGCCTAACCCCTCAGCAGGCTCTTATCCTGGCCTCGGAGGCCCCAGTATCGGCCTTGCCTCATGGCAGGCTCCGATGCCGGCCTCGCTGGCCCCAGTACTGGCCTAACCCCTCAGCAGTCTCTTATCCTGGCCTCGGAGGCCCCAGTACCGGCCTTGCCTCAAGGCAGGCTCCGATGCCGGCCTCACTGTCCCCAGCACCGTCCTAACCCCTTGGCAGGCTCCGATCCCGGCCTTGGAGGCCCCAGTACCGGCCTTGCCTCAAGGCAGGCTCCGATGCCGGCCTCACTGGCCCGAGCACCGGCCTAACCCCTCGGCAGGCTCTTATCCTGGCCTCGGAGGCCCCAGTACCGGCCCTCCGATGCCGGCCTCGCTGGCCCCAGCACCGGCCTAAACCCTCGGCAGGCTCCGATCCCGGCCTTGGAGGCCCCAGCACTGGTCATGCCTCACGGCAGGCTCCGATGCCGGCCTCGCTGGCCCCAGCACCGGCCTAACCCCTCGGCAGGCTCTCATCCTGGTCTCGGAGGCCCCAGCACCGGCCATGCCTCATGGCTGGTTCCGATGCTGGCCTCGCTGGCCCCAGCACCGGCCTAACCCCTCGGCAGGATCTTATCCCAGCCTCGGATGCCCCAGTACCGGCCTTGCCTCAAGGCAGGCTCCGATCCCGGCCTCGGAAGCTCCAGCACCGGCCTTGCCTTATGGCAGTCTCCGATGCCAGCCTCGCTGGCCCCAGCACCAGCCTAACCCCTTGGCAGGCTCTTATCCTGGCCTCGGAGGCCCCAGCACCGGCCATGCCTCACAGTAGGCTGTGATGCCGGCCTCACTGGCCCCAGCACCGGCCTAACCCCTTTGCAGGCTCTTATCCTGGCCTCTGAGGCCCCAGCACCGGCCATGCCTCACGGTAGGCTGCGATGCCGGCCTCACTGGCCCCAGCACCGGCCTAACCCCTCGGCAGGCTCTTATCCTGACCGCGGAGACCCCAGTATCAGCCCTGCCTCATGGCAGGCTCCGATGCCAGCCTCGCTGGCCCCAGCACCGGCCTAACCCCTCAGTATCACGTCCCTAAGGCTCTGACCAGCAGAGCCTAGGGAAGAAACAAACAAACACCGACTCTGTTGATGATGCTTCCTCTATAATGCTTCTTCTCAATAATAATAATAATAATAATGCTGCTGCTGCTGCTGCCAATGCACAGAGCATGCAAATATATATCAGTCTCATAACCCCTCTCTCATCACTCCACCAACTCCAAGCTTCCCGCAGCTAGGGAATGCGCATTTCTAACCCTCTCATAGGTGGGCTGGTGGTAGCACGAGGCACTGGTCACTGATCATCCATAGGGCGCCTGGTAGGGCTCACTGCGCAGGCTCAGGGCACTGCCAGCCTCGTGAGCCTCGTGACTTGGCTACAAGCCTAGGCGCCATCTTGAGTCCACGCTGGCAACAAGCCTGGGTGCCATCTCAGTCCAGCTGAGTGGGCCCCGACACCTCAGCAGGCTCTTATCCTGGCCTCGGAGGCCCCAGTACCGGCCTTGCCTCAAGGCAGGCTCCGATGCCGGCCTCACTGGCCCCAGCACCGGCCTAACCCCTCGGCAGGCTCCGATCCTGGCCTTGGAGGCCCCAGCACTGGTCATGCCTCATGGCAGGCTACGATGCCCGGCCTCTCTGGCCCCAGCACCGGCCTAACCCCTCGGAAGGCTCTTATCCTGGCCTCGGAGGCCCCAGTACCGGCCTTGCCTCAAGGCAGGCTCCGATGCCGGCCTCACTGGCCCCAGCACCGGCCTTGCCTCACGGCAGGCTCCGATGTCAGCCTCGCTGGCCCCAGCACCGGCCTAACCCCTTGGCAGGCTCTTATCCCGGCCTCGGAGGCCCCAGCATCGGCCTTGCCTCATGGCAGACTCCGATGCCCGCCTCGCTGGCCCCAGCACCAGCCTAACCCCTCGGCAGGCTCTTATCCTGGCCTCGGAGGCCCCAGCACCGGCCTTGCCTCACAGCAGGCTACGATGCTCGCCTCGCTGGCCCCAGCACTGGCCTAACCCCTCGGCAGGCTCTTATCCTGGCCTCAGAGGCCCCAGCACTGGCCTTGCCTCACGGCAGGCTCCAATGCCGGCCTAGCTGGCCTCAGCACCGGCCTAACCCTCAGCAGGCTCTTATCCTGCCCTCGGAGGCCCCAGTACCGGCCTTGCCTCATGGCAGGCTCCGATGCCGACCTCACTGGCCCCAGCACTGGCCTAACCCCTTGGCAGGCTCTTATCCTGACTTCGGAGGCCCCAGTACCGGCCTTGCCTCATGGCAGGCTCTGATGCCAGCCTCACTGGCCCCAGCACCGGCCTAACCCCTCAGCAGGCTCTGGTCCCATCCTCGGAGGCCCCAGCACCGGCCTTGCCTCACAGCAGACTCCGATGCCAGCCTCGCTGGCCCCAGCACCGGCCTAACCCCTCGGCAGGCTATTATCCTGGCCTCGGAGGCCCCAGTACCGGCCTTGCCTCACGGCAGGCTCCGATGCCGGCCTCGCTGGCCCCAGCACCGGCCTAACCCCTCAGTGGGTTCCGGACCCAACCTCGGAGGCCCCAGCACAAGCCTTGCCTCATGGCAGGTTCCAATGCCGGCCTCGCTGGCCCCAGCATCGGTCTAACCCCTCGGCAGGTTCCAATCCCAGCCACGGAGGCCTCATTAGTGGCCTTGCCTCACAGCAAGCTCAGATGTCGGCCATGGCCCCAGCACCCGCCTAACCCCTCAGCAGATTCCGATCACTGTCTCTGTGGTTATTATTTCAAAGGTTCCAGGTGTAATGTATCAGATCTCTGCCTCCCCTGAGTATTGGCCACTGACAATACCACTGCCTCCACCATTTCAAATCCTTCCCAGGCTCTTTTTCCACTCTGAATGTTGTCCAGTGTTCCTAAGCATGCGTGATGGTAGCATTCGACATTTGGTGTAATTTCTCCAAAAAAATAAAGTTGGTAGAATCTGGTTTCTACTTCTCCTGAATACAAGTCTCCACCACCATCGCGGAGAATCTTTCAACACCGCATTTCTCCTTGGTCTCCGCTAAACTCTCTCCTTACAGGTGATGTCTGAGATTCTTAACAATATAGAGAAATAGCAGTCCTCTTTCACGGTGAATTTTTCCATAAGTTCCAGTGCATTTAGATAAGTTTTGTCTGCATCTCCAGTGTCCTGGCATCCATAACGGCTTTCTTACCTCCTCTCCGATATTTTTCTTTATCTTTTTCTGTTCTGGGCCCGGTTTCTCCAGGGGTCTGGTGTGCTACTCGCAGTTCGGCCTGGGGCCCAGAGTCCCGCGACCCAGGCCCCAGCTGGCGTGCCATGCGCTCGACCCCCGCCCAGAACCCAGCGTCTTACTGGGCCTGGTTTCTCCGGGGGTCTGGCGTGCTACTCACAGTTCGGCCTGGGGCCCAGAGTCCCGCGACCCGGGCCCCGGCTGGCGTTCCCCACGCGCGACCCCTGCCCAGAACCCAGTGTCTTACTGGGCCCGGTTTCTCCAGTGGTCTGGCGTGCTACGCGCAGTTCGGCTGGGGGCCCAGGGTCCCGCGACCCGGGAACCCAGCGTCTTACTGGGCCTGGTTTCTCCAGGGGTCTGGCGTGCTATGCGCAGTTCGGCCCGGGGCCCAGAGTCCCGCGACCCGGCCCCGGCCTGCGTGCCCCACGCGCGACCCCTGCCCAGAACCCAGCATCTTACTGGGCCCGGTTTCTCCAGGGGTCTCTAAAAGCATTTTAACATGGTTATACATGACTAGCCTATCAACCTTTTTTTTGGGGGGGGGTACTGGGTTTCTGGAAGCCCTTCTACCTCCAGGCTACACTCCCAGACCTATTTTATATTTTTATCTGGAAACAGGGTCTCTTAAGCCAGCAAGGCTGGCTTCGAACCTGCAGGATCCTCCTGTCTCTGTCTCCCAAGCGCAGGGATTACAAGTGTGCACCACCATACCCGACAGCCTATCAACTTTTTGTTAAAGTAATTGAAAAGTAATAGTATGTAATACTAATTGAGAGCATCTCTTGGCTAATGGCCATTGCAAATTTTATTGAATAAAATGCCTGATATGAGAAATATGTTTCTCAAGTGCATCAGTATGTGCATAGATTTATGCGTGCGTGTGTGTGTGAATGTGTGTGTTTTAAAAATAGGCCTGTTAGTGTACATAATCTCAAAATGAAATAGAAACTATGGTTAACATTTTTCAAGGGCCTGGCCACACACATGACTGGAATTCTTATTTCTCATGACAAACATGTCAGGCAGTGAAAGTATATGTATTAGGCACTTACCAAATGCCAGGTGATGCAAAGTATGTATTATCCTATTCTTTTGAATGAAGAAACTGAGGTTTGGAAAAGTTAGGCAACTAATTCAGGCCTCATAGTGAGAAAGGGCAGAGTTAGGATTTGACTCAAGAGCTGACTGACTTCAAAAGTGGTACTGGGGATGGAACCCTTCTACCTCTGGGCTACACTCCTAAACCTATTTTATATTTTATTTGGAACCAGGGTGTCTTAAACCAGCAAGGCTGGCTTTGAACCCGTGCGATCCTCTTGTCTCTGCCTCCCAAGCTTGGGAATTACAAGCCTGTGCCACCCCCACTCCCCCACCCCACCCTGCCTCCCCAACCCTATTTTTTATTCATCTTTGAAACATGGTCTCATTGTGTTGTAAAAGACCTCATTAAGTAGTCAGCCTCCTGAATGCTGGGATTACAAGTGTGAGCCACCATGCCCAGCTTCTTTTTGGTCTCTACTAGTCACACCTTCGCAGAGCATTTGTGATCCTCTTTCCTAACACACCTTCCCTTGTGCTTTCCTTTTCGCTTGGCTCTCTGACTGTAATACCCTGCCCCTTCACAAATTCTTTTCCTTCTGTTTTGCAGAGTAACCTTCCTCTTCCTCTGAAGCCTTAAATAGCCCAGACACCATCTTTGGGAGTAAAACTCTATCCCCAGCTGACAATCAGTTCTTTACTGTTTCTATCTCTTTACTGTTTACTGTAAAAAAATGGAGCCAGGCCTGGTGGCTCACGCTTGTAATCCCAGCATTCGGGAGGTTGAAATAGGAAAATTGTGGTTCGAGGACAGCCTCAGCTACTTTGCAACTTAGTGAAACCCTGTTTCAAAATAAAGAATAAAAAATAGGGCTGGGGCTGTAGCTCAGACATAGAATGGCCCTGGGTTTCATCCCTAGTACCACACACCAAAAAAAGTCAAAACATGGAGATTTCTGTTAGAATCTTTTTTTCTCATGTCAAGAATTTTTATTATCAAATATATACAGATATATTCCATTGTTGCATTGTTGCAAACCTTAGCAAATGTCCAAATATACTTCCTAAGCACAAAAAGCTAAAATTCCTGACTAACTATGGATAAATTCTGTTTTCAGGGAAAGTTTAAGAATTCAAATATTGCCTAAGTTGTTAGATTTTTTTTCCTCAGTGAGGAAATAGAAATTTATAATTCTAATATAGTTAAAGGTTCTACCAAAAAGTAACTGAACTCAAATAGCCACTACCAAAGTAACCAGTCATGTGCTCTGGTACTGTGGGATCTGGTTGCTTTTGATGTGCTTTGGTTAAAGATTGATGTGAACTCTTTCTTCATGCATGTACTAATCTTAGTACTTTTGCTTTATTTGTTAGAATCACTTTTAATGGAAAAATGTTGAATACCAATCAACCAAAAGAATTTATGTTCTCTCTCATTTCTTTCTTTTTTTTTTTTTTTTTTGGTGGCACTGGGAGTGAAACCCAGGGGCTTTCTACCTCTGGGCTATACTCCCAGCCCCTATTTTTATACTTTATTTGGAAACAGGGTCTCACTATGTTCCCGAGAGCCTCACTAAGTAGCTGAGGCTGGCTTCGAACCTGTGCTATCCTCCTGTCTCAGCCTCCCAAGCATGGGGATTACAAGCGTGCGCCACCACGCCCGGCAATTCTCTCTCATTTCTAATATAATTCTAATAGGTTCTTCTTTAATTTAGGAAGCAATTTTGTACTGTACAATACCTTCAGATGTTAGTGATTGTGGGTCAAAAAAATAGGCAGGGTGGAGGAGTGTTTGTTACTCATATCTCTTCCAGCAAAGTGATTGGAAATGGCTAGTCCTCAAATCCTGTTGGTTAAAAAATGAAAAGAGACTTCCAGGAAGACGGCAACCGAGAAAAGCGGGGCTTAAGAGGCCCGCTAACAACCAATCTCCATTACCACAAAATCAGCGCCTTTCATAGCCAGAAAACACCATCACCAGAGAAACAAAAAAATCACTAGACTCCAGAGAGAAAGCGGACTGAGAACAGAGCTCAGAGCCACAGAGGAGATAACCGGCCTCACGCCCGAGGACGCGGCAGCAGCGCCATACTGCCGGCAGCAGCGGCGAGTTCACCGGACGGCTACAGCAAGCTGAGGTGAGCCACTGCGGAACAGCCAGGCGGGATTTTTCAGCGCAGGGAGCATCTAAAGCTCCCAGGGGCTGAGCTCAGCACACGCTGCAGGGACTCAGAGTTGAACTCAAAACCAAGAAGAAATACGCCAGCCTCACGGCCGAGGGCGTAACAGCGGCGCCATATTGCCACCGGCGGCAGCAGCAGCGAATTCAACGAGACCAGTACAGCTACATCTGCATACTCAAGAACAGTGAGTCAAATTGTGGGCCAGTGGGGGAGTGGCGGTGACAGAGATATCACACCATAGGAGAACGTGCAACCTGGCACCCCCCACAGTCTAAAGCAGCCTCTATCGACTCTCTGTGTCAGAGACTCTGTAATACAACCCAGTAAAGGAGCAGTGGGGTCTGAGAAACTACTGACTCGAGATCCAGAACACCATAAGTGAAGTCATAGTGACCCAAGGGAAAAACCCAGAGAAGGCACAAACTTCCGAAATCATGGGAAAGAGGAATAACAATGGAGCAATGAATGCCCACAACCCCACAACATCAGAACCCGATAAAACAGAAAATCAGAGATTTCTAGAAGATCAAATCAGGAAAATAACTGCAGAAATAATAGAGGTGCTTCGAAAAGAACTCAGAGAGAGCCAAAAAGAGATAAAGGATGCAATTAATGAAGTAAAGGCCTCAATTCAAAGCACAAACAACCGATTAGACCACATGGAGAACAGAATCTCGCTCTTAGAAGATGATCATTCCAAAAATGAACGCATAGTTTCTAATCTAGAAAAAGATATCCGACAGCAGGAATCTGATATTGAAGAAATATGGGTCCATTTTAAGAGAGCTAACCTAAGAATAATTGGAATAGAGGAGGGAAAAGAAAGTGAAACCAAAGGGATCAACAATCTCTTCAAGGAAGTAATAGCAGAAAATTTTCCAAACATAGAGCAAGAGGTTGATACACAGGTCCAGGAAACTTACAGAACTCCCTTTAGACAGGATCGGAGAAGAGGATCCCCACGCCACATAATTGTCAAAATGACCAATGTGGAAGCCAAGCAGAGAATCTTAAAGGCAACAAAAACAAAGAGCCAAGTGACATTCAGAGGCAAACCAATTAGAATCACTCCAGACTTCCCAAACCAAGTCATGAGAGCCAGAAGGGCTTGGAGGAACATATTCCAAACTCTGAAAGAAAACAACTTCCAGCCAAAAATTTCCTACCCAGCAAAACTTTCTATCAAATTAGATGGAGAAATAAGAAGCTTCCATGACAAACAGAAACTGAAGGAATTTATGTCTTCAAAACCAGCGCTAGAGAAAATACTCCAAGAGATTAACTACAAAGAAGAAATAGGTAACACACACCAAACCAGAGAAACAAGATTTTCCATCCAACAGACAACTAAGATTGGTTATCTGTGGAGATTCATTATTTATGTTAGTCTTTTACCTATCTCTAAATGGTATTGTTTGCCTTTATTGTTGTTAATTTTTAGGATTTCTAGTTGGAATATTAATATACTTTCAGATATAGCATTTGGAAATATTTTATCCAGTTCTATTAGTAACTTTTAACTCTGTTTACATTGTCTTTGGATATACAATTTTTTTTTTTTAGGGAGTTTGTATACTCTTCTGTTGCCTGTGCCATTGAAATCATATCCAAGAAATCACTGCCAATTTCAATGTTGTGAGGTTTTATGACCCAGATTTTCTCCTAAAAGTTTATAGTCTTAAGATTTATATTTAGGTCTTTTATCTATTTTGAGTTAATATTTGTATATGGGATTAGGTAAGGGTCCAATTTTATTCTTTTCCATGTAAGTATTATTTTTCAACAATATTTAGTTAAAAAATTATTATTTCCACCACCAAATGTTTGTGGAAACCTTGTCAAAAATAACTTGACAATATAGGGAAGAATTTATTTCTAGGCTTTTATTTAACTCCAATGGTTTATATATCTGCCTTTTGAACAGTACTACACTGTTTCAATTATTGTAGCTTTATATGGTTTGAAATCAGAAAATATATATCTTCTAGCTTTGTTCTTTTTCAAGATCGTTTTGGGTATCTAGAGTCCATTTTCCATATTAGGATAGATTTTTTTTCTGAAAAATAAATATATAAATATATGATAGTTTCACCTAAAAAATAGAAAAAAATATTCTCTGGTAAGAAAGTAAAAAGAAATATTGAAATGTTATCTTTTAGTCATCAAAAGCTTGGCATCAGACAAATGAAACTGTTATGTGAGATTATCATTTTTATTTTTGGATAAATTGCTATAATACTAGATGTCAACCACTAAGCCAAGCATGGGAGGGAGGGATGGGGAGGGAATGGGGTGAGGATCGGGTGGGGGCTGACTGGGCGATGTGTGCATGTATGTCTACAAAAGTTTGTATCCCACTATGATGTATGAAAACAGTGCACCAATAAAAAATTTAAAAAAAAAGAAAAAAAAATGAAAAGAAACTATCAACCCACTACATTGCAATGACAGGCCCTTTGACTGGACCTAGTGAATGTCAGTTCCAGTGACTTCAGGTAATACTGGAGTGTCTCCTTGTGCTGGGCACCATATTATTTATTAGAGACACTACGGATGAGATGCAGAACTCACCTTCAAGCCTTCTCACTGCACATCTGTGCATCTTTAGCAGAAGGGAGCTGGGATAGTTCAGGCTGGACAGGGTATGGTCCCATCAGAAAAAGCTGGTTTTGTGTGTTTTTCCATCACTGAATGGGTGATTTAAAAATAGTCCACTATATTTTTAACTGTTTACATCACATAGAAAAGAAAAATAATGAGAATTTTAAAATGTTCATTACGAATACAATCCTGTAATAAACATTTTTTATTTTAATAGATGAGGGGTGACAGGACTACCATCATCTTCTTTAGAGTTTTATCATCTTTCAGGTTTTTTACATTTTTTTATCTTTTAAGGACTTTATGTCATAGTGGCATTCTACTCTATTGTCTAGTTGTGTGACGCTAACTCTTTGGGAGTCTTTTTTTTTTTTTTTGCGGGGTCTGGGGGTGGAACCCAGAGACATTCGACCTCCAAGCTACACCCCCTGCCCTATTTCTTATTCTTTATTTTGAAACCGGGTCTCACTGAGTTGCAGAGACCTCACTCTAAGTAGCTGCGGCTGTCTGCGAACCTCAGTCCTCCAGTCTCAGCCTCCCGAATGCTGGGATTACAAGCGTGCATCACCATGCCTAGCTTTGGGAGTCATTTTTAACATTGTCTTTTGCATTGAAAAGTTAAACCTGTTGTTGTCTTTATCTTTTATATGTCTTAAAGGGAGTTAGTGGATACTATGTTCTTCATCAAAGGAAAGAACTTACTGACAGAGATTACTCCCAGTTAGAGGTAATTATTTAGGGTTTTGGAATGCCTTAATGATTTCTTTCTCATTTATTTCTCTTAAATGAGTAATAAAATAAGCTTTCACTTTCTAAGTATACAGCTACAGAGAGGGAGTGATGGGAGATATCCCTAGAGATCCCAAATAACTAGATCCCATGTGCTAACCTAGAATTAAAAATTTATTGCAGCAAATCCAGAATGGTGGGCTAATCCAATGTTAACTTACATCCCCTACAGTATATAATACTTTACTAGATTTGCTACTATGGTGCCGTCTTCAAATTAAATATTTAGAGAAGATATGGGCAAGTTTGTGAGAAAACAAAGTTTTGTATAAACATGCTGGGCTTAAGTATTTGTCATTGCTATGGAAATCCTAGGGAGGCACCAGGGTGGCCCAAATCCTCACTGTTACTGTAAAGTAACACGATGTTCTTGATGCTTTGGGATGTGGTCACCAATCCCACATTTAGGATTCCAAGACACACACATCCCTGAATGAGTAAAAACTGATTCTTCTGGATAAGTCTGGATCTACTGTTCAAAGATGTTGAGTGCTGGGAATTTTTATGTGTCTTTGTGAGGCCATAGTCTCCTTTGACAGAAAATCTGTTGTTATTATTGGCCATAGGCAGGCTTAAAAGAAAAGAGTCAGGAAGGACAACGAATTTACAGATCAGAACTTTCAATAATGTGTTGATGTCAGGAAAAGAGTTGAGCCATTCTGATAAGAAATAAATGTTAATTTTAATCAGCTGTGAATGTACTGTCTGTGATCTACTTGCAAAGTAACAGCAGGGTAATTCATTGGCTGTGAGTCACAAGATGAGTTTGATAAATCAATCCTTAAATGAAAACAAAGAGACGAGAAGTAAATACTGGAAGACGTGACAGAGGTCACCCCCTTGGAATGGAACACAAAGTCTCTTACAACTTGATGTTCCTGCACCAGGTTTAGATTGGGCAACAGCTATTTCACTCCTCCGAATCCTCTCACTCACCACTCTCTTACAGTGAATCAACACTATCAGGACCCTGAGAGCACAGTATCAAAGGGACTCCTAAGTTAGAGTTTGAGAAATGATCAAATCATTTTGAAATCATTCAAATCATTCTGTCTGAAAATCAGCCAATACCCAGCCTAACTCTTAAGGCAAACCCATTTTTAAATTTTCTTTTATTGGTGCATTGTAGTCATACAACTTAATGATATACAAGATGGTGGAGACATACATGCACACATCACCCAATTAGCTTTTACCCAATTCCTGCCCCATTCCCTCTCCCTCCCTCTCATGTTTGGCTTGGTGATTGACATTAATATGTTTGTTAAAGTACATCATGTGCATTAGAAAATTGCCCTTATCCCCCCTCCCATCCCCTCAGTTAGGTTGCCTTATTTACTCACCCATAGTATCTCATTCTTCATCTAGAGTTCATCCTATTACCCATTCCTAGCTTTCACATATTAAAAAGAGCATCTAATTTCTTATTTTTTGTGACTGACTAATCTTACTTAGCATACTGTTCTCCAGTTCCATCCATTTCCTTGTAAGTGATATAATTGTGTTTTTCTTTATGGCTGAGTAAAATTCTATTGTGTACATATCCCACAGTTTTGTAATCCATTCATCTGTTGATGGACATCTTGGCTGGTTCCATTGTTTGGCAATTGTAAATTGTGCAACTATGAACATAGATACACATGCATTAGTTTGGTAGTTTGGTTTCCATTCTTTTGCGTAGATACCCAGAAGGGTATTGCTGGATCATATGATAAGTTTGTTCCCATTCTTCTGAGGAGCCTCCAAACAGTTTTACAAAGTGGTTGCATTAATTTGCTTTCCCACTAAGAATGTATTAGAGTTTCCACTTTCCCACATCCTTGTCAGCATTTGTTGTTGTTTGTGTTTTGAATGATTGCCATTCTAGTTGGGGTTAGGTAAAATCCCAAGGTAGTTTTGATTTGTATCTCTCTGATTGCCAATGATGTTGAGCATTTATGCATTTATTAGCTATTTGAATTCTTTCTTTTGTGAAGTGTCTATTTAATTCACTTGCCCATTTTTTGATTGGGTTATATGTTTTTTTAGTTCTGAGTTTCTTGAGTTCTCTGTATATCCTAGATATTGGTCCTCTATTGGAGTAGTAGTTGGCAAAAATCTTCTCCCACTCTGTTGGCTGTTGGTTGAGATTCTTGATAGTTTCCTTTGCTGTACAGAGCTCTTCAGTTTAATGCAATTCCATTGATCTGCCTTTTAGTTTCTTGTGTCTTTGGGGTCTTGTTGAGAAAGTTTTTACCTGTGCCTATGTGTTGCAGTGTTGGACCTATGCCTTCTTTAAGGAGCCTCAGGGTCTCTGGTCTGACTTGCAAGTCTTTGATCCATCTTGAATTGACTTTTGTGCAGGGTGATAAAGTGGGGTTTATTTCCATTTTTCTGCATATGATTAACCAGTTTTGCCAACACCATTTGTTGAAGAGGCTCTCTTTTTCCAGTGTATGTTTTTGGCTCCTTTGTCAAAAATCAGTTGGCTGTAAGTATGTGGATTTGTTTCTGAGTGTTCTATTCTACTCCATTGCTCTATGTATTTGTTTTTATGCCAGTACCATACTGTTTTTATTACTATGGCTTTGTAGTATAGTTTAAAGTCAGGGATTGTGATTCCTCCTGCATGATTCTTATTGCTGAGAACTACTTTGGCTATTTTGGGTTTTTTGTTGTTCCCAATGAATTTAAGGATTGATTTTTCTATGTCTGTGAGGAATGGCCTTGGTAATTTAATGAGTATTGCATTGAATCTGTAGATCATTTTTGGAATTATGGCGATTTTAATAATATTTAATCTGCCTACCCATGAACATGGAAGATCTTTCCACTTTTTAAGGTCTTCTTTCTTTTTTCAGTGTCTTATAATTTTGTATAGAGGTCTTTTTACCTCCTTGGTTATTTTTATTCCTAAGTATGTGTATGTGTGTCTCCACCATCTTGTATATCATAAGTGTATGTGTGTGTGAAGTCCTGAGTGGATTTTTTCTTGATTTCTTTTTCAGTAGATTTATGGTTGATATACAGAAAAGAATCTGATTTTTTAAGATTGATTTTGGCCGGGCATGGTGGCGCACGCTTGTAATCCCCACGCTTGGGAGGCAGAGACAGGAGGATCGTGCAGGTTCGAAGCCAGCTGCATGCGCTGGCTTAGGAGACCCTGTTTCCAAATAAAAATGTAAAAAAATAGCTCTGGGAGTGTAGCCCGGAGGTAGAAGGGCTTCCAGGAACCCCAGTACCACCAAAAAAAAAAAAAAGATTGATTTTGTATCCAGACACCATGCTGAATTTGTTGATCAGTTCTATATGCCTTTTGATTGAGTTTGTTGAGTCTTCTAAGTATAGTATCATGTCATCTGCAAATAATGAAAGTGTGAATTCTTCTTTTCCTACTTGTATTCTTTGATTTCCTTTTCTTGCTTTATTGCTCTGGATAGAGTCTCAAGTACATTTTTGTTTTCTTCCATGTAGTGTTTATACAACTGCATACATATTTTATCTTATAACAGCTCCAAAACTATACAACTATCCATTCCTTTTAAAGTTCGTGGTTTCCTAGATCAGGTATAAATTCCCTTAAATGGCTCTCAAACTTTGCTTTAAGAAACCAGGTCATCTGGGCATGTTGGCACATGCCTGTAATTCCAGTATTTGAGATGCAGAGACAGGAGGATCACAGATTTGAAGCCAATCTCAGCTATTTAACAAGACGCTCTTTCAAAATAAAAATAAAATAGGGCTGGAGATGTTGTTTGGCAGTAGAATGCACCTGAGTTCTATATCCAGTACCCTTTCCCCAAACCCAGTTCAGTTGGCCATGGTAGTACACATTTGTAAGCCCAGCTACTTGGGAGGTAAAGGAAGGAGGATCATATGTTCGAGGCCAGCCTGGGTAACTTAGTAAGACCCTGTGTCAAAGTAAAAAATTAAAATGATTGTGGATATAACTCAGTGCTAGAGTGATTGCTTAGCATATATGAGGCATATATGAGGCATATATGAGGCTCTGATTTCAATCCCCAGAACCCCAACACACACACACACACACACACACACACACACACACACACGTATATGTAAACCCAGTTTAATTTGTTTCTATTTAAAAACTCTCTTGATCTGTGCATTTTTCATGTTCTGTCCAATAAATAGCTTTGTTATTATGAAATGAGCCTAAAATGCACAAAACAAACAAACAAAAAATAAAGACATGAATGCATCCAAGGAGTGCAGTCTCTCTCTGTTAATGTCATATAAATTGACATGATGCATATCCATCCTTGAGTTTCTTCTCACATCAGAGGAGCATCCTGAGGTGGGGAATGTGCATGGGCCTAGACTGGAACTCATAATAAAAGTAGGCATCACCATTTTTTAAAATTTGGTGCATTGAGCCGGGCATGGTGGTGCATGCTTGTAATCCCCGCACTTGGGAGGCAGAGACAGGAGGATCACGCAGGTTCGAAGCCAGCCACGCGGGCTGGCTTAGGAGACCCTGTTTCCAAATAAAAATGTAAAAATAGGTCTGGGAGTGTAGCCCGGAGGTAGAAGGGCTTCCAGGAACCCCAGTACCACCACCACCAAAATATATATATATATATTTGGTGCATTGCAATTTTACATAATATTTGGATATAGAGTTTCAGAAAAAAATAGTTCTTGGTGCCTCCCCACTGGGTCCCTTCTGTCCTTATGCCTTTGAGATTGGAATTGGTAATTTTGTATACATTCATGACATTATTTCAACTGTTCTGTTCTTTATGACTTCATCCCCCGTCATTTTCTACTTCTCCTTAGTCACTCCTTTGAAGTTTCTGCTCATCTATCTGATGTTGTCCTTATTTCTAAATATCTCTCTGGCTTTCACATATAAAACAAAACATACATTTACTCTTTTTTTAAGACTGGCTATACTTGCTTAGCCAGTTCTTTTTTGCTCAGTTTTTTTGTTCTTTTTTATGGCTGACTAAAATTCCATTGTGTTTATATACCAAAGATTTGTGATCCATTCATCTTTTGACAGACACTGAGACTGGTTGTATAGTTTGGCTATTGTAAACTATGCTGCTATGAACATGGATATACAGGCATCACCATTTAATGAGCCAAGACTTCTGAAAAGCCCATCCACCTCTCTGAGTTTGTTTCCTCATGTGGCAGTTGGGAACAATACCTATCTTGCAGAGTCCTTATGAAAAAGCAAATATATATGAGGTTACAAATGTAGGTTTTCCACACAATGTAACTGTAATTACTCTTTGGCATCTAAAAGGTAAGATTTGTTGTTTCACCCCAGAGCTGTATTATTTTAATGATAGAGAATGCTCTTGATATGAGTCTGTTTCCTGCCTCCCTGGGCTCTTCCCCAGCCTGCTGCTCCATTCGCGGCTATCTGTAATTAGTGCTTATAGCGTGAGGTGCATCCAGCTTTGTAGTGATTTATGTACATTTTTCATTTAATAACAACAATCCTTTCAGGAAATTTTATCTTTCTGATTTTCTATAATGACATTGTACTGTATATTTTCTTTTAGACTATTTTCTTTTGACATTTGTGTCTTATTCTATCCCTTCTTTGTACTAATTATAGTATTTATACAACCAAACTATATTAGTTAGGAATCTTTGGAAGCAAAAAACAGAGAACCAGATTTGATCTGGCTCAAAAACACAGGGATTTTTTTTCACGCATATAACTGAATAATTTCTCATTAGGCTCTAATTCTGTGGGACTCTTTTTACTTTATTTTCCTCTGTGGTTCTCCACTTGCATTTCAGATGTCTGCAGCACTTCCTGACATGACATTTATACTATATATAGGAACAGGGAGTTTTTATTCTCCCAGATGAAAACCCTTGCCTGGACCTTTGGGTCTGTTTTTAGGGCATGTGCTGCCTCTGGAGCCCTCACTATGATCAGGAGGCTGGAGTGTATGGACTGCTTGTGTCTGCCTTTCCCTGAGTCACACCTCACAAGAGGAATGGGGGTACTGGCTTGGTTCTGATTTCTGCTTAGGGTTGCAATCAGTGTCACCCAAATCATAAAAGAGAAGGAGGTAAAATGGATGCTGGGATAATTGTCTTGTTCTCAATCTCAAAGGGAAAACAGCCAACATTTCATGGTGGTTGTGGTTAATGTTTATTATTATTATTATTATTATTATTATTATTATTATGTAATGGGGAATCAACTTAGGGGCATTCTACCTTCAAGCTATACCCCCCCCGCCCTTTTCATTTTTTATCCTTTTGAGACAGGGTCTCACTAAATTGTTGAAGCTGGCCTTGAACCTGCAATCCTTCCATTTCAACCTATCAAGTATTGGGATAACAGGTGTACCACCACACCCAGCATCAATATTTCACTTTTAATTATGTCATATTTTATTAAATTTTAAAAATATATATCATTACCTGAGCATGGTGGCACATATCTGAAGCTGAGACAGCCTTAGCATCTTAGCAAGACCATGCTTCAAAAGTAAAAAGTAAAAAGGGCTAGGAGGTAGAGTTCACAGGTATAATGTTCAATCTTCAGTACCAAAAAAAATTCTTTTGTCATTTTAAGAAAATAATCTTCACATTTAGCTAAGAGAATTTTTTCTTAAATCATGAATAGAAGTTGATTTTTATCAATTTTTTCTAAGTCTGTTGAGATGATCATATACATTTCTTTATTTTGTTAATGTGATAAATTACTCTGATCCTTAAAATAACTTTAAGTATACAATAAATTTTACATATTTCAAGTGTACAGTTTGGTAACGTTTGATATATGCACATACCAATGAAACCATCATTGCCATCAAAATCTGAAGATGTGCACCACTGCCTTCCAAATGCCCCCCTCATCTCTACAGCCCTTCTCCCTGTCCGGTCCTAGCCCATCAGCCCCCAGGCAACCACTCTACTTTCTGTAACTACAGATTAGCTGTATTACTGATCAAAATTCTGAATGTTAAATTTAACTTTCATTTCTGAAATAAGCCCAATTTAATTATTTTGTGCTAATTCTCTTTCTTACATATTTCTGCATTCACTTAACATTTTGTTTCTGTGTTATAAATGAAATTGGGCTATTATTTTATTTCTAATGCCCTTGTCATGGATTGGGATCAAGGTTGTGCTGGTCTAATAAAATGGAGAGTGGTGGTTCTCTTGTCCTCTTTTCCATTCTCTGGAAGAATTTGTGTAGAATATACATTATTTTTTCCTTAAATACTTGATTTGGATCAACCACTAAAGCCAGTGGCACCCGGACTTTTCTTTGTGGAAGGTTTTAAATTGTGGATTTAATTTTTAAATAAATATGGGACAGCTCACAGTGTGTTTCATCTCCTGTTGTCAATTTTTGTAAGATGTGTACTTTCTTGAATTTTTTAAGAAAGTATGATACAGTAATGTGCATAATATTAAAAGTAAAGCTTGATGATTTTTCAAATGTATAACTTATTAACATAAAGTTTACAGTATTTTCTTGTTTTCCTTTTAGTGTCTATAAGCTCAGTAGCAATGTCCCTTTTTTTTTTTTTCTTTTTTGGTGGTACCCGAGATGGAACCCAAGGGCATTGTACCTCTGAGCTATATGCCCAGCCTCTATTTTAGTCTTTTTATTTTATTTTTATATTTATTTATTAATTTATTATTTTTGCAGTACTGGGGATGGAACTTAGGGGCACTGTACCTTCAAGCTACACCCACCAGCCTTATTTTTTAGTTTGTTTGTTTGTTTATTTATTTATTTATTTATTTATTTATTTATTTATTTATTTATTTATTTACTGTGGTACTGAGTATGGTACCCAGGGGCATTCTACCTCTGAGCTACACCCCCAGCCCTAGTTTTTTTTTTTTTAATTCTTTATTTTGAAACAGGGTCTTACTGAGTTGTGAAGGGCCTTGGTAAGTAGCTGAGGCAATCCTCTGATCTCATCCTCCTGAATGCTGGGATTACAAGCGTGCACTACCATGCCAGGCCTTAGTCTTTTTATTTTTATTTTTATTTTTATTTTTATTTTTATTTTTATTTTTTTATTTTTGGTGGTACCGGGGTTCCTGGAAGCCCTTCTACCTCCGGACTACACTCCCAGACCTATTTTTACATTTTTATTTGGAAACAGGGTCTACTAAGCCAGCCCACGTGGCTGGCTTCGAACCTGCGCAATCCTCCTGTCTCTGCCTCCCAAGCGTCTCTGCGCGATCCTCCTGTCTCTGCCTCCCAAGCGTGCGCCACCACGCCCTGCTAGTCTTTTTATTTTTGAAACAGGGTCTCACTGAATTGCAAAGAGCCTTGCTAAGTAGCTGAAGTGATCCTCCGGTCTCAGCCTCTGGAAGGCTGGGATTACAAGTGTGCTCCACCATGCCTGGCACAATGTTCCTTCTTTTATTCCTGTTAATGATTATTTTTGCTTACTCTATTTCATTCTTATTCTTCATGTAGTTTTATAAACTTATTCTTCATCCAAAAGAACCAACTTTTATGTTCTTTAATCTTCTCTATTTTATGTTTTCTATTTAATTTGTTGCTTTTATTTTTTGTTTAGGTTGCTTTCTTTATAACTTTTTGGTGTGATTTGTGTGTGTGGTACTGGGGGTGGAACCCAGGGGCTTTTCTACCTCTGACCTATACTCCCAAACCTATTTTATATTTTATTTGGAAACAGGGTCTCACTAAATTGCTGAGGGCTTCACTCAGTAGCTGAGGCTGGCTTTGAACCTGTGCGATACTCCTGTCTCAGCCTTCCAAGCACCCGGATTACAAGGGTGCACCACCAGGCCTGGCTTGGTGTGAATGTTTAACTTTTAAATTTGGATGTTGTTTATGGATGCTTTACTTTTGATGAATACTTATTAATTGTAGATATTAAGGGGATTGAGTGTGATATTTTAACATATGCATACAGCATGTCTTAACCAAATCAAGGTAATGAGAATTTCTCTCTCCTTATCATTTCTTTATATAAGGAGCCTTCCAGGTCCTTTCTTTTAGATCTTCATAAAATAAATATATGATAAGTTCTGTAGAACTTATTCCTTCTATATAACTGTGCTTCAACATCCATCATCCATTCTTTCTTTAGCTACTTTTCCCTTTATCCTTCCCAACTTCTAGTAATAGCTGTTCTAAATTAACATTTTTATTTTTGGGTGAGTGGTACTGGGGATTAAACCCAGAGACATTCTACCTTTGAGCTACACCTCCAAACCGATTTTGTTTCTTATTTGGAAACAGGGTCCCACTAGGTTGATGCAGGTCTCACTACTTGCTGAGGCTGTTCTAGAACCTGCAATCCTCCTGTCTCAGCTTACCAGGTAGAGGGATTATAGGCATGTGCCACCACACATAACGAAGCTGGCTTTTTGTGTTTTTTTTTTTAAGCTTCCACATATAAGAGACAAAGTACAATATTCATCTTTATGTATGACTTATTCCTTTTAATATAATGTCTTTTAATTCTATTTTGCTGCAAGTTTCAGAGTTTCATTCCTGATGGCTGAATAATATTTCATTGTGTATATAAGCTATATTTTCTTTATCCACTCATTGCCTTTTAGCTTTTTGCTTTTCTAATATATGTATTTGGGGGCACAAATTTTCCTCTTAGATGATTTTAATATCTCTCATAAGTTTACTTCGAAGTATGTTCTAATTTCCATTGTGACTTTTTAATTAAGCCTGTGGGTTATTACAAAGTATATTTCTTAATTTATAAGCATTAGGGGTTTTCTATATATTATTTACTTTCAGTCTAATTCCTTTGTAGTCGGTGAATTTATTTTCTGTTAATTTAATTTTTTTGGAATTTGTGGCAATTTGATTTCACATATGGCTGATTTTAAAAATAATGATCCATGCTTATTTTAAAGCAGTCCATGAATTTCTCAGTTTTGAGGCAGAGCATATATTATAGGGGTGACTTTTAGGTCAAATGTGTAGATTGTGTTGCCTAAGTATGCTTATGTTTATATATTTTTGTAGTCCTTGAGATTGTATCCAGGGAGTACTCTTTCACTGAGCTATACCATTTCCCCTTTTATTAAATTTTAATATATAAAAATTTATATAAATTTAATATATGTAAATTTATATAAATTTTAATACATAATGTAGTTCAGAGTGATACTGACATGCATGCACACAGCATGTGGTGGGCCTTCCCCTGGCTCTCTTCCCACTCCCCTATTCAAGATATTGAGATTGACATAGGTATTCTCACCTATGTACATAATGTTGATGATGCTTTCATTGATTTTCTCTCTCCTTCCCCACTTCCCCTAAACCACCTCCCTGGATCCACTCGAGTTTCCCCTCCATTATCTAAAGTCTCTGTTCATACCTGAATTACTCCCTAGCTTCTACATATGAGAGAGAATATATAAATATATGACACTTCACTTTCTATGACTGGCTAATCTCAACATAATGTTCTCTGAGTCCATCCATTTTTCTGAAAATCACATTGGTATTTTCATAGGGATTATGTTGATTCTGTAGGTCACTTTTGGTAGAATGGCCATTTTTATATTTATTCTGCCTACCCAAGAGCAAGGAAGATCTTTCCATCTTCTAATATCTTCAATTTCTTTCTTAAGTGTTTTATAATTTTATTGTAGATGTCTTTTACTTCCTTGGTTAGATTTATTACTAGGTATTTTGTTGTTTCTGAGGTTATTGTGAATAGAATTGTTTTCTGGATTTATTTCTCAGTAGATTCATGGTTGGCATACATCAAAGCTACTTATTTTTCTTAGGTTGGTTTTGTATCCCGATACTTTTTTGAATTTGTTAATCAGCTCTAGAATTCTTTTGGTTAAGTTTTTTGGGTCTTCTAAATATAGGATTAGGTCATCTGCAAATAAAGATAATTTTAGTCCTTCTTTTCCATTTTGTATTCCTTTGATATCCTTCTCTTGTCTTATCAAGGTGGCAAGAGCCTTGAAGAGTATATTGAAAAGTAGTGGTGATAGTGAACATGTTTTGTTCCTGATTTTTAAAGGGAATTTCCACAGTTTTTCTCCACTAAATATGCTGGCTTTGGGTTCATTGCTTTAATGATGGTAGCGTATTTTCCTTCTATTCCAATATTCTGTAATGTTTTTTAACATGAATAGGTGTTGGATTTTGTTAAATGCTTTTTCAGCATCTATGGAGATGATGTGATTTTTGTCCTTAGTTGTATTTATGTTGTACTTAGCATGTATTGATTTGCATATGTTGAACCAGCCTTGCATCTCTGGGATGAAACCAACTTGGTCATGATGTACAATTTTCTTGATGTGGTTTTGAATGATTATCACTAGTATTTATTTAGCATGATATTGGCCTGTTATTTTCTCTTTTTTTGAGAGATATTTATTTTGTTTTGGTATTGATGTCATACTGGCCTTATAGAAGGAGTTTGGAAGGATTCCATATCTTTTTATTTCACTGAATAACTTGTGAAGTATTGGGTTTAATTCTTCTGTAAATGTTTTGTAGAAAGCAGATGGGAATCCATCTGGACTTTGGCTTTTATTTAATGAAAGGCTTTTTATTGCTGTTTCTATCTCTTTGCTTACTATTGGTCAGTTTAGGTTTTCTATACCTTCTTGGTTCAATTCAGGTAGATTCTATAGATCTAGAAATATGTCAATTTCTTCACTGTTTTCCAGTTTATTAGAATATACATTTTTAAAATTATTTCTGATGATCCTCTGTATTTCCCCATTGTTTGCAGCAATATCTCATTTTCATTTCTAATTTTAATAATTTGGGTTTATTCCTTCTTTTGGTTAGTTTGGCCTAGGGTTTTTCAATCTTGTTTATCTTTTCAAAGAACCATATTTTTGTTTTGTTGATTTTTTTGTTCTGTATTTTATTGATTTCGGCTCTCATTTTAACTGTCTCCTGCCTTCTACTGGCTTTGGGATTAGACTGTTTCTGTTTTTCAAGGTCCTTGAGAATGTCATTAGGTTGAATATTTGGTGTTCCATACATTTTTGTATGTTGTATCTCTATTTTGTTTTAAATCTAGGAAATTTTTATTTATCCTTTTTTTCTGATCCAGTTCTTATTTAAGAGTGTATTAAGTCTCCATGTATTTATGGGTTTTTTTGGTATTTCTGTTGTTGATTTCTACTTTCATTCTATTATGATCTGAAAAGATGCAGGGAATTAAATTACAATTATGTAATTTTCTGATAACTTGCTTTGTAGCTCAGAATATGGTCTGTTTAGGAGAAGGTTCCATGATCAGCTGAGAAGAATGTATATTCTTTTGTTGGTGGTTGTAATATTTTGTATATGTTCATTAGGTCCACATGGTTTGTAGTGTTCTTTAGTTCTGAATAGTCTTTACTCATCTTTTGCCTGGAAGACCAATCTAGTACTATGAGTAGTGTTTTGAAGTCTCCCAGTGTAATTGGATTTGGGTCTATTTGAGACCCAATGTCCTGAAGAGTTTGTTAAATGAAAATGGGTGTGCTTACATTTGGAATGTAAATATTTATTATCATTACATCTTCTGTTGAAAATTTTTTTATTAATATGATGTGACGTGCTTTGTCTCTTATAAGTTTTAGCATAAAGTCTGCTTTGTTACATATGAGAGCTGTTACCTCTGCTTGTTTTTGGTCTCCATTTGTATAGTATATCTTTTTCCATTCTTCTACCCTGAACCTATGGATAAATTTGCCTGTAAGGTGAGTTTCTTGCAAACAGCATGCATTGATGGTCTATACCTTTTAATTGGGGAGTTTAGACCTTTTACATTCAGTGTTATTATTGAGATTATTTTGTTTACTGTCTTTTTGAGTCATATTTTCTGTTTGAAACAGTATTGCCCATGTGAAAAAAATAGTTGCCTATATGGTGGAACTCACCCCTTCTCTGGTTTCAGTATATACTTTGTGTGTGTGTGTGTGTGTGTGTGTGTGTGTGTGTGTGTGTTTATTTCTTTTTTTCTCTAGTTCCATCTTAGTAGGCATTCATTCTTTTAGTTTCTGGTTGTCTTGAAAGTTTTTTTTTGTTACTTTTGAAAGATATCTTTGCTGGATATAGCAGTCTTAGTTGGAAGTTTTTTTTTTGTTTGTTTTTGTTTTTTTCTTTAGGGTCTAGAATATATCATACCAGCCCCACCTGTCTTTTATGACTTGGGTTGAGAACTCTGGAGTGATTCTTATTGTTTTGCCTCTGAATGTCACTTTTTCTTTTGTTCTTGATGCTTTTAATATTTTTTCAATGAAATTTATGTTAGTCATTTTATTATGTGATGTGAAGAAGTTCTTCTTTGATCCTGTCTTGTTGGTGTTCTGAATGTCTTCTGTTCATTGATGTCCAAGTCTTTATCTATATTTGAGAAATTCTATGATATTTTTCTGAGGAGGTTTATATCCTTGGTTTGTGCTTCTATACCCTCTTCAGTGCCTATTATGCATAAGTTGAGTCATTTCATATTATTCCATATTCCTTGATTGTTCTGGTTATGTTGTTGTATTGTCTTTTCTTTATTGTTTACTATGTTGTCAGTTTTGAATAAGTTGTCTTCCAAGATTGAGACTCTATTCTACATATGCTGTAATCTGACAGAGGTGATTTCTATTGAAGTCTTTAATTCATTTATTGATTCATTCATTTCACTCAAAGCCTCCTTTTGGTTATTACTTAAGGCCTTATTTTTTCTATTCATATGTTCTTTCTTTTTCTGTACACTTTCTATAATTTTATTTCTGATGACATTGATCATATTGAAAATCAAAATTCTGAATTATTCTTCTGGCATTTTCTGCAGCTCAGGATTGTTGGCCTCCCTTTTGTTGATTTGTGGGAGTTCACTGTTTTCTCTCTGGTCTTCATTCTCATGTTCTCAGGTTTTTATTTCTGTTGTCTTGGCAGCCTCTTCCTCTTTGTGTAAGAATATTGTGTCTAATTGTTATTCCTTTATAATAAGTTCAATGCTGAAGTTATATATTTGCCCCTACAAATTTATCTCATGTAATTGAACTTTTGAATTTGCCACCCAGAGCTTCTTAATAAGTTACGGTTCTTAGTGCAGCAACCAGTCATCACTGATTGGCTATATACTGCCGTGCTCTCCAGGACCAAGCTCCATAGGGCCAGAGACCATGATGTTCCATTCAGAGCCTACAGCCTACTTGTTGGGATTTAATTCCCCACAACCCCCACCACTGCTCTGCTTATTGTGAACCTGTGAAGCTCCACAGAGTGCTGACCTCTTTGTGGTCACTGGGCATAAGTTAAGCAGGGCCAGAAGTTACTATGTTCTGAGCTTGTGGCCTGGATGGCTGAACTTTGATAGCCCAGGGACACAACTGTTGATCTGCTGGTTGTGATCACATGGAGCACTGTCAATCACTGGCATACGTGCATGCCAGGAACAAACTGCTGGCAGGGAGAGTGTTAAGTTCCCAGCCTATGGCTGTGACCTCATGAACCCCTGCCAGCCCCTGGCCTTGCTGCTTTCTGGCCCCAAGGTCTGACAGGGAGAGAGTATACTATTCTAATCGTGAGACTTGGGTGGCTTAGTTATTTATCCCAAGGGATGCTGCTGCTACTCTGGGTGGCTGTGAATATGTGAGACTTTGTTGGCTTCTGGCCTTGGTGCTTGTAGCACCCAAACACCACTGTGTATGAGTTTATTGCCTTCCAAGCCTGCAGCATGGTTGTTTGAGTTATTTCAACCCACAGAGATGACTGCTGGTGATCCTGTAGTGATTGCTAGAGACCCTGCAAGGGAATGGTGGTTAACTGCTCACCCCAAATCCCTTCTGCTTGGATATTTCTAGTGACTGTCTACTAACTCACATTTCTGCTGTGAAAAAAAAAGGTCTGATGTGGCCTCACCCCCATCTCTGCAGGGATTATTTGAAAATTTACAATCCCTGTAGCCATACAGGCTCCTGCTGGGATGCTTTGTAATCTCATAATCTTGACAGGTACTACTTGGGTCCCTGCAGGTAGGGATAAGTTTAGCTGCAGCCACAGCATTTTGCTCAGTGATTTGCCTGGTTGGTCTGTATATTCACAGTGGTCTTGACGAGTCAGGATGTAGCCACTAGGGTCTCTGAGGAAGGTCTTGGAATTTCTCCTTCTGAGTTCAGCTGCTGCTGCAGTTTTGTGGTGCAGCCTTGCTGTGTGGTCTGGGGAGTTGAGTCTTGAGGTTTCAAGAATGAAGAGAAGAGTGGGATTGCTTTTGATGATAGTTTGCTGCAATGACTGGCTCGTTAAGATTCTTTTTGCTGCTTATTTGCTAGAGTTGGTCTCTCAGAGCCTCTGGTCCTGGCAGCTGCCAGCCTCACCCAAGCTCTCCATGATGGGGCCACTTTTGCTCTCTACTCACTAGGTGAGAGGCACGAAGCTCTTTTCAGTCTTCTGCTCTCTGTGTGGCATCCAATTCCACCCTCTTTCGACTGTTGTTCTTCTATTGAGTTCTGACTGCTTTTCTTCTTTTGCCCAGAAGCAATCTTTCTGCTGGTTGAGTTCCATGTCTCCCAGCAATCAAAGCATACTATCTCCTTCTATTTCACCATTTTTAATCTTTATTTTTGAGATAAGGTCTTGCTAAGTTCCCCAGATTGACCTTGAACTTACGATCTTCCTGTCTCCATTTTCCATGTAGTGAACTAATAAATGTGCACCACTGTGCCTAGTTTTTGTAGTCCAAATCATCGTTATCCTTATAAATTATTTTTTCTGAGGTCCCTGAGAGAGGTATGTTCAAATTTCTCACCATGATTTTTTTGTTTCTGCATTTTGTTTTGTTAATATAGCTTAATATATATTTTGGGGTGATGTTGTTAAGTACAAAAATGTAAAATTGATTTTTTTTACTAAATAGCCTAAAATTTTATAATTTTAAAATATACTTATTTTTAGTAAAGTTTTTATAGTCACCTTTGTCTGATATAATTTGAGCTAATATGTTATTGTCACTTATTTTCATCTTAAAATATACTAATATGTGATCATACCTTTGTTATAGGCAATTAAAATTTCATGTAAATTTATTTGCTTTTGCCCTTTTCATTGTTCTTTTTCCTTTCCTGTATTTTTGATCTTCTATCTGGGAATGGAGTATACTATATAGTATTCTTTTTAGGGTAACTGGTAAAAAAAAAATCTCTACATAACAAAAGAAGTCTTTTCTTCACTTTGTTATTCAAGAGTAATTCCACTAGTAGCAAAGTTAAGATTTGCACCTATATTTTTCCAGACCTTTACAGATATCATTTCATTACCTTCTGACTTTTCTTGATACTTTCAAGAAATCAGCTGTCAGTTTAATATTTTCTTCTTTGAAAAGTTGACTTTTTTTCCCTTCAGGTTTCTTTTAATATCTTTTTTCCCTCTCTCAAACCCAGGAACATTTACCCCTAAGCTATAACCTCAGCCTTTTTTATATATTCATTTTGAGAAAAAGATCTTACTATGTTGCTGAAGGTCTTGTTACGTTGCTGAGGCTGACTTCAAACTTGATATTTACCTGTTTCAGCCCTCCAAGTACTGATTATAGGCATTCACCACCACACCTGGATTAATATTTTCTCCTTAACTTTGAATTTTAGCATTTTTACTATGCTGTTTCAGGATGAGCTTTTCTTTATCTTGCTTTTCTTTCAGAGATCTACTTAAATCTACGGAGTTTTCCCATTTTTGGATAGCTCCAACTATCATCTTAAACATTCCTCCTCTCTCATTCTCTTTTCTCTTTATTTTCATTTTTGATCTAACTTCCTGGACATGCATGAATGGACCCCTGCCATCCTATCTGACCCAGGCTCACCACACTTTGTCATGTTAGTCACTCGTCTCTAACTACTATGCTTTTTTCTAACATGCCAAGCATGTTCCTCCCTTTGTGTTTTGGAAGATACTTTATGCTCATCCTTCAATGCTGTTTTCAAGAGGTGAAGATTCATCTTCTTATGTGTTTTAGAAAGCTCTTTCTTGACTTTTTCAAAGTCTTCATTTGCACCTCTACCTCAAACACATACCATTCTCTAGCCTTTTACCTGGCTTTATACTTCATTGTACTTCTTACAGTATGACACAACATATATTTAATATTTATTTACTTATTCTTTGTCTCTCTCCATTAGAATGTAAACTCCAGGAGATATGAGACATTTTTCCTCACAGATACATCTTAATCTCTGCAATAGGAGAAGAGTAGGTGCTCAATAAGATTTGTTTGTTTGTTTGTTTGTTTGTTTGTTTGGTGCTAGGGATTGGACCCAAGGGCATTTGACTTCAGAGCTATACCCACAGCCCTTTTTACTTTTTATTTTTAACCAGAGCCTTGCTAGGTTGCTCAGGTTGGACTTGAACTTGGGATCCTCCTGTTTTAGCCTCCCAAGTACTGGTTTTACAGATGTGTGCCACCATGCCTGTCTCTCAATAAGTATTTGTGGGACAAAAAAAAAAAAGAAATATTATTAGATGATGGATATGATGGATATAGGAGGATGCAGTTCTGTAGAGATGGCAAAAAATCAAACAAGGAGGAACAACTAAGCAAGGCTTTTAATCTTTATTGTCTGTATTTTGTTTTTCTGTATGTAAAGTGTGATTATGAATTTTATATTTCTATTCATTAATGTTACCTAGAATAGCAGAACTAAACATTAGTATTTTTGGAAATATAGCTTTCATTAATTTAACTTAATTTTAATTAGTTCCATTAGTTTAAAAATTTGTCAAGCACAAGTTTAGGATTGTCAAGCACAAGTTTTTAAGGACATTTAATTTTCTTTTTTTTTAAAAAAAAATTAAATCTACCAAACACAGTGCACTGTTTTCCAGTAAATTAATGAATAAAAAGACCCAAGAATCCTTTAGCACTTTTCATAATGTTATATTCTGATCACACATAAAATTTATTAAATTATTTTGGTAAAATATTCTGAGTGCTTATAAGTACAAATCTTAAAACTGGCCAGCACTTGGGTACTGTCCGGCCTATTTCTTTTGTGCTTTGTGAGACTGTTTATTGAGTAGATATTTAGGGACGCATGTGCCTATGTTACTTTTATGGGCAAAAATGTCTAACTCTGATCTTCTAAATATCTTTTATAAATTTCCCAAAATAAATCATAAATCCACCTAAATGGCTAGACCTACATAATATGCAATCATTGTACCTACTCAGAAGAAATCTATATAGTAGATCAAAGCTGCTTAAATAGAGTCTTGGATGCTAATATAAAGGATTTTACCTCACTGGCGCCCACACTATTTTGCCAGATTGCCAGAGGTCAGCATGCCTTCCTGATGTTCATGGATTGTACTGCTTTTCCAAGAATATCTCAAAGGGTTACTGCTTAAAAGAAAAGAGGCCATACTGTGACATTTTGCTGCTTATAAAGACAACAAAAATGGCCTCTGTCTTGTGCTTTCAGCCAGCTTCAAACAAACTTGTCCTGTTTGGAAACAGTAACGGAACTGATGAAATCATCAACCTTAGCTTCCCTTGCCACCCATGGACTTTCTAGTCTAGAACAAATTTGATAATATAAAGAAATGCTTCCTAGGAAGGTTAATGAGGAAAATATTTACCACCCCATGGTTCCTCCCAGTCTCCTCCCATGAAATAGGCATGTTATGTGAACTAGCAGAGCTGTGCCATATGTCCTGGTTTGAAACACTGAGCTTATAATGACTAAGACACTCCAGGGGGTTGTCTAAGCCACCAAGGTTACAAAGGGCACAGCATTATCACAGCTGAACTAAATTTAATATGATTCTTACTTTACCACCCATGGTGACCCAAGCAGATGGCATGGCAGACAAACTAAATAGAGGGGTTTCAGATGTAGCTTACTAAGAAGTCACGTGTGCTGCTTCCACATAGAGAAAAAACTGATGCATAGTTCTTTACATGTGAATTTATTCATCTCTTTATTTAGAGATTTTTATGAGAAATAATGTTAAAAAATTTAAAGTATCTGTGACAAAAACTGTACATAAACTCACCAGTTAAAAATCAGAGTGGTCCCTAGAAGTGACTGTGACTTGAGTTGTCTTGAAATTTTGAATTCTATCATTGTTAGAGGTGGGGATTTCTTAGAGCTAAGTTAGAGGTATGTTCCTCCATGTGTGACCCAGCAGGAATTTGAGAGGATCTGGGGTTACTGTAGTGAAGGTGAGTGGGGCTGCAAGTTGCCTGAGAGTCTGTGGCTTGGATGTCAGGGAGGGTGTTACCATGTTCTCTGAGTTGCATTTTTAGAAACTAAAACAAGTCCAAATCATCTAACTAAAAACAATGAAAAAACTAGGTGTTAGCTTATTAATTTAGAGTAGAAAACATACCTCACACAGAAATAAGTTTGGTGTGTAGCAAAACCTTCTTGGCAGGCAGAAAATTTTTTAAAAAAAGGCTTTTCCCAAAACATAGCACCCTAGACTTGTAGCCTGGAGAAATCAGTCTTGTTTTTTTTTTTTTAATTTTTTTATTCTGGGAGTGTTTCTTTTTCTAACAACTTGCAAAGGTTGTCTCTTCAGAGCTCTAGAGCCATACCTAAAGACAGTTCTGTACTTTCATTCTTCAACTTTTAGTTTTTACATTATTATTGGTCTTAAGATCATATCCCCTGCCTCATCATACTTTACTTGGTGATGAGTATTCCCAAGCCTGAGGCTTTTATTCCAAAGGATGCAAGGCAGATGAGCAGCTTAGTCGTGTGCTGAGCAACTCTCCAGCAGGTAGGGTGAGGAACACAGTGACTTAGAAGTCAGGACACTTGGGCAAGACCTAGGGCTTCCTTTACCCAACAGTCTGGCCTGGACTAGCTGTTTTCTGGCTTCAATGGTTTAAGTTATAAAGTCTCTTTCTCCTTTGACATCAGTGCCCTAATGAGTACTTTATTTTACCTTAGTAATTTTAATGAGACATTTGGGCTGAGTGGATCAATCTTGGTTCTCATTCAGGGAAAGATTTTGTACCAGTTTATTTTTCTTGTTAAAGTGTTTACTTTTAATTTGGAAGCCAATATTTGTGTGTGTGTGTGGGGGGGTTCCTTCTTTTTATATTGACTAGTTGGAAAATACGTGCCATTGACATGGTACAAAGAGTATTTTCTTTTCAGACTTGAAGAAAGAAGTATAAGAGTGGAGCATCCTTGTCCTCTCCCCAAATGATTGTGAGTGACAAGTCATGAAAAATATTTTTAATTAAGTCAGTTATTATACATTGAATTAATCTTTAATTTAGGCAGATCTCAGGAAACTATAATACATGCCAGATGATCCTTATCCAATTTTCCATGGAAATAGCCAATCTTACAATACAGTATGTTCTTGGACTATTCTAAATTCCCAGCTGGTTTAAGTATGATTGACCCTAAAAAGGAAATCTTCTACTAACGAAATGTATTGGAGTATGTACTCAGGTGTTCAAGAAATAGGTTTAACCTGAAAACATTTTACTAAATGAGATTCAAAGCTGGACATGCTAGTGCATGCTTGTGATCCCACCAACTCAGGAAGCCAAGGCAGGAGAATCACAAGTTTGAAATCAGCCTGGGCAACATAGTGAGACCCTGTCTCAAACAGAACAAAACAACCCCCCTCCCCCCAAAAAAAAGATTCAATGCACAACACCTTGAGCTTTTCTCTGAGATTTCTTTGAGACCTCTCATATTTTTTTTTAATTCTATCTAATGTCAAAGAGTGGAAGGGATTGCAAAAAATGTTTTGTTTTGACTATTTCTCTACAAGATAGAATTTTATTTATGTCAGAAGTGGAGTATTCATATTCTTTGATCAAGTAAAATTCTAGTTCAAGGGATAAACCATATTTCAATAATACCAGATTTATTTAACAAATGTGTTGCTGTTGAGAGTATGACAACATTTCAGATGAAATAATAGCATTCGGGAGAAAATGGCCATGTATTTATAATATGCTTAATAGAGATGCAAACGCCATGACTATATTACATGCTTGGCGGAAGTAAGAACAGGTTTGCTATATTCATAACATTTGAGCTAATCTGTTCAAACCCATGCACACCACTACAGAAATGATCTTCACTGCATAGTTTCTGCAGCCTCCAGTAGTTACAGTTTTGTTTTCTACACAGCATCAAACAAAATAAAAAACAGGCTTAGCAAATAGAATATCTTTTTAGAATGTAGAAATCCTATTGTGACCTTGTCCATCACTGATGTCCTATGAGGTAGAAGGCTTGTCTTACTCATTTTGCCCTCTTGTCTTTGTAGTTATTGGCTTCCTCCATTAACAGAGAAAATAAGATTATATTTGATGGGATGAACATATACTTAATGTTTTTGGTCAAATATACATATTTAATCTGAAGCTAATACCTTTCTTTGGCAAATCTCTGGATCAGTAATTTGCAATTCTGTGGTATACACCATTCTAATAATTTCCTTATGAAATTCTTAGTATATGTATTCATTCTCTATTAGAGAGATCATCTCTTTGTCTATAATATGAGATGACTATATTTTTCCCTAGGTTGTCATTTTTTTTTTCAATTTCCTTATGGAATTTTTTTTGTCATGTAGATTTTTAAATTTGTTTCATGTAGCTATCAGCTTTTTAAAAACTTTTGTCTCCAGATTGTAAATAAAAGGTTTCTCTACTCCAAATTAACAGAAAAAATAGCCTTCCTTGTTTTCTTATAGTAGTTTTTAAATTATTTTCTGTTTAATTTAAAGCTTTGCTCCTTGGGAATTTATCTGATATACAGCATAAGAAATAAATATCAAATTTACCTTTTAAATGTCTCTCCAGTTTTCTCTAAAGGTTGTTTAGTCACCCATTGTTTCATCAGTAATTTGAGTGCCACATTTATCACATGCAAATTCTGTATGCCATGGTTTCTATGTCTGTACTCCTTTTTTGTTCCATTGATTCATGCATCTATTCTTGTGTTAGGTCAAAACTTTAATTATGATAGTTTTATATTACTTTATAATAAGTGCCAGAAACAGTCTCCCCTCATTTTTTATTCTTCTATGGAGTTTTCCTTGACATTCTTGTTTTATTTTTTATATGTAATTTAGAATTTCTATGTCTAATTTGTTTTCCAATTTTTGACCTTGTTATTGTAATTACAATAAATATATAAATTAGATTAGAAAGAACTGACAACTTTATGTGAGTGAATTCTCCATCTGAGAACTTAGTATACCTTTTCTTCTTTGTCTTTCAGTAATGCTTAAATTTTTATTCATAAATATGGCACATTTCTAAGTTTTTTCTTAGCTATTTTATCAGTAGGCTGTTCCTGTTGCACATCTTTCTTCATTTCATCATCCAACTCGCTGTGCTCATATGTCTGAAATTTGTTAATACCTATCTAGTAATTCTGTATTCTGATACCTTACCAAATTTCTCTGATTTATAGTACTTTTTCAGTTGAGTATCTCAGATTTTTCATATCAGTCACAAATAGTAATCATTTTATTTTCTTCTCTAAATTTTTATAATTCTAAACAAATTTCTATGTTTTATAATTATGTTGTCTAGGGTATAATGCTGGTAAGCAATAGTGGTAACAAGTAAGTATGCTTTGTTCCTGAGTTTAGTGGGAAAAACTCTAATATAGTCTCAGTAAGTATAATTTTTGCTTTGGGACCAAGGTATATTTTAACAAGTTAGGAAAGTATCCATCTATTTCTAATTTATTGAGTTTAACCATATTTCTTCTTCTTCTTCTTCTTCTTTTTTTTTTTTTTTTTTTTTTTTTGCGGTACTCAGGAGGGAACCCAAGGGCATTCTACCTCCAAGCTATACCCCCAGCCCTATATTTTATTTTATTTTTTATTTTGAAACAGGGTCTCGCTGAGTTGCAAAGGGCCTCACTTAATAACTGAGACTGCCCATGAACCGTGATTCTCTATCTCAGCCTCCCAAATGCTGGGATTACACCATATTTCTAAGTAAAGCCCCAGAATTGTGTACTTGACTCCCTACCATGATAGGATTAAATCTTTAAAAAGCAAAGAAACTTAGGACCCTCTAGTCTACCTCCTCCCCAATCATTATTAATAAATTTCAGGCACAGGGAGATTGCAGTTACTCCCCAAAATCACAAAAGTAGAAGGTAAGCTGAAATGCTGTCTAGTAGATTTCATATCAATTGTCCTTTGGGTATAAAAGACTAACATTGAAAATTTTTTTCATGATAGTTTTTCTTTCCCAATCTGCTTTCTCCTTGATATTTTCCCATTTTATCCTTCTCTTTCCATCTTATTTTTGGGATCTCACATGTGCTGCTTGGCTGTGCACTCTTGCTCCAGTTCTTGCTGAGGAGCCAAGTTTATCAAAGATTTCTAGACAGTGACATAATTCCTTCCCCACCCAAGAAGACATTTTTGCTATTTGCCCTTCCTGGATAAAGTAAATTGTCTTCTAAATGTTGCTGGTTACATCTGGAATTAAAGTAGAAGGCTCCACTGAGCTACTAAACACCTCAAAATATGCTTTCTTTGGTTATTCTGTTAACAAGGTGGCTTTAATCAGTAGTAAATGTGTCATAAAAGCCATTGTCTTTACATTCATCCGTGGATGTTATCCAGATCTCAAAAGAAAGGAATTAATTATAATATGTTATAATATTTTAGTAAAAGATATATGATCTCATGTTTTTTTCATTCATTGTGTATCATTACTATTATTAATAAATACCAAAAATTAGTAAATGTTTTGTATGCTAAGAAAATTTATATACAATTGGGAAAAATCTAGGCCAATTATTATTTTGATTTGTAATTTTCTACTGCCAAACAGAAGTTACTATCTTTTTCTTTTATTGAATCTCCAAAGATTTTCATATGACCAACAAACACATGAATATCACTCATCATTATCATAATATAACTAATCATTAAGGAAATACAAATAAAAACTATAGTTAAATACTACTTCACATTTGTTAGATTGGCGACTTAACATGAATTACCTTGTTCCAGCCCTTTACCTTGAGTTTGATACTATCTTTACTTGTAAAGTGTGTTTCTTGTAAGCAGAAGATGGATGGATTCTGGTTTTTAATCCATTTTGCCACTTTATGTCTTTTTATTGGAGAATTGAGGCCATTTACATTCAGTGTGATTATTGAGAGATAACTTTTAGTTCCTAACATGTTAAAATTTTATTTCTGTTTGAAATACTGTGTATTCTTTGCATAGTTGTCTGCTGGATGGAAAATCTTTTTTCTCTGGTTCTGGTGTGTGTTACCTATTTCTTCTTTGCAGTTAATCTCTATCAGTATTTTCTCTACCGCTGGTTTTGAAGACATAAATTCCTTGAGTTTCTGTTTGTCATGGAAGCTTCTTATTTCCCCATGTAATTTGATAGATAGTTTTCCTGGGTAGGAAATTTTTGGCTGGAAGTTGTTTTCTTTCAGAGTTTGGAATATGTTACGCCAAAAGCCCTTTTGGCTTTCATGACTTGGTTTGGGAAGTCTGGAGTGATTCTAATTGGTTTGCCTCTGAATGTCACGTGGCCTTTTGTTTTTGTTGACTTTAAGATTCTCTGCTTGGCTTCCACATTATGTGGTGTGGGGAACCTCTTCTCTGATCCTGTCTAAAGGGAGTTCTATAAGTTTCCTGGACCTGTGTATCAACCTCTTGCTCTATGTTTGGAAAATTTTCTGCTATTATTTTTTTGAAGAGATTATTGATCCCTTTGGTTTCACCTTCTTTTCCCTCCTCTATTCTGATTATTCTTAGGTTAGCTCTCTTAAAATGGGCCCATACTTCTTCAATGTCAAAATCCTTCTGTAGGATTTTTTTTTTTAAGTTATAAACTATGCATTCAGTTTTGGAGTGATCCTCATCTAGGAGTGAGATTCTATTCTCCATGTGGTCTAATCAATTGTTTATACTTTTAATTGATGCCTTTACTTCAATGATTGCATCCTTTATTTCATTTAGACTTTCTCTAAATTCTTTTTGAAAGTTCTGTATTATTTTTACAGTTATATTCCTGATTTGATCTTCTGGAGATCTCTGAATTTCTGTGTTATCAGGTTCTGATATTATGGGGTTGTGGGCATTCATTGCTTTATTGTTGTTCCTCTTTCCCATGATTTCAGAAGTTTTGCCTTCTCTGGGTTCTTCCCCGGGTCACTACGACTTCACTTAGGATGCTCTGGATCTTGAGTTTGTGGTAATCTCAGCCACCACTACTCCTTTACTGGGTTGTATCATAAAGTCTCAGACCCAGGGATTTAATCGAGGCTGTGCGAGACCGTGGGGGTGCCGAGCTAGGCATTTTCCCATGGGGAGCTGCCACTAGGGTGTGATATCTTTGCCACCACTACTCCTTCACTGGATTGGACTGAAAAATTTCAGACCTAGGGAGATTATCAAAGCTGCGCAAGTCCCTGGGGGTGCAGTGCTGGGATTTCTCCTGTAGGGGCCGCAATATCACTTACAGCTATTGTGCACACTTACAGTTATTGCCGCTGCTGGCAATATAGTGCTATGCCCTCGGCCGTGATGCTGGCGTGTTTCTTTTCTGGTTTTGAACTCCTTTCTGTGTCCCAGGCAGGTGCGATGAGCTTGGCCATTGGGAGTTTTAGACATTCTTTGTACTGAAAGAACTGCTGAATTACACCCAAATGATCTGCAGCTGCTCACTCAGCTCCTTGTTTACCTTTCTTCTCTGGAGCCTGGTGCTGTGAGGCATGATGGCACTGGTGCAGCTCCGCAATACAGGCTGGTCTCTTTTCTGGTCTCTGGTTGATCTTCTAATCTTCTTTTTCTCTGTCCCTTGTGTTTATTTTTTATTTCTCTGCTGGTAGTGTTTTCTGGCTATGAAAAATGCTGATTTTGTAGCAATGGAGATCGCGTGTTAGCAGGACTCGTAAATGCTGCTTTTCTCATCGCCATCTTCCGAGAAGTCCAGAAGGTACTATTTCTGTTCATAAATAATTATCAGACTCCAAGTCAGACAGACTTGTGTTTGAATTTGGACTTTAAGTCCTACCTGGCTAGAGGACTGGACACAGGTTATATAATCATAAAATCTTGACTGAGCCTATTTCCTCATCTGGAAAATAGGGAGAGGAATATTTTGTAGTGTGAGAATTAAGAGAATAATGCACATGAAGTATTAGCACAGTAGCTAGAATGACAGAATACCTCAATAAATGATAGCTATTATGATCATAGCCTATTGGTAATGGCTATAATAAACCTTTTTATTTTATTTATTTATTTATTTATTTATTTATTTATTTATGTTTGTTTGTTTGTTTGTTTGTTTTTGGTGGTACTGGGGTTCCTGGAAGCCCTTTTACCTCTGGGCTACACTTCCAGACCTATTTTATACTTTTTATTTGGAAACAGGGTCTCTTAAGCCAGCACAGCTGGCTTCAAACCTGCGCAATCTAATCCTCCTGTCTCTGCCTCCCAAGTGTGGGGAATACAAGTGTGCACCATGACACCCAGTTAATTTATGTTAATTTAGAGATTAAAGAATAAGTGCAGCTGGATATGGTGGCACACACCTGTATTCCTAGTTCCCAGGAGGTTAACATAGGTGAATTGCAGGTTAGAGGTCAGCCTTGGTAATTTAGTAAGACCCTGTTTCAAAATAAAAATAAAATAGGTCTGGGGGAGTAGCTCAGGGGTAGAATGCCCTTAAGTTCAATCCCCAGTATCACAAAAGACAAAAAAAAAGTGAATGTGACAGCTTGCCTCAATGTGGCTCAATAATTACAAAACAGCTCATTTGTCCACATAGCTTCCTTTCTGGGAATTAACATGTTTGTAAGAATTGATAGTCTTTGCTCTGGCTTGCTATTCCTTTCTTTCTTTGAGGTACTGGGGATTGAATCAGGGGCACTATACCACTGAGCAACATCCCCAGCTCTTTTTATTTTTTAATTTGAGGCAGGGTCTCACTAAGTTGCCCAGGCTGGTCTTGAATTTGTGATGCTTCTGCCTCATCCTCCCAAATTACTGGGATTACAGGCATGCACCAAGGCACCCAGCTCCAATTCTTTTTTCTTAGGTATTATTTGGGAAACTTTGTCAACAGAGACCTATCTAAAATTAATCTTCAGGGTCAAAAGCATGTTATTAACTTTTTATTAAGTTTTCATTAGCTAATTAATATTTATTGATCATATGATAACTGAAATACTTTTAAAGCCAAGGAAGACTTGGACAACTTTTATTTATATTTTACACACTCACTGAATAATTTTGGAAGGTCTATTTTGTGTTAAACACAATAGTGTGCCATAGGGACACATAAATTAAAAGACAGCTTCCTATTCTGAAGAAGCTTACAGCCTAGAATGCAACTTTATTTATTTATTTATTTATTGATTGATTGATTGATTGATTGATTTTTGTGGCACTGTGGTTGGAACCCAGGGACTTTTCTACCTATGGGCTATACTCACAGACCTATTTCATATTTTATTTGGAAACAGGGTCTCACTAAGTTGCTGAGAGCCTCACTAAGTTGCTGAGGCTGGCTTTGAACCTGTGCAATTCTTCTGTCTAAGCCTCCCAAGTGCGGGGATTACAAGCATGCATCACCACACCTGGCTGGGCTTTATTTTTAACAAAATGCAAAAACACTGCAGACTTTTGAGCAGAGGACTTAAAGTTTGTCTTATGTTTTACATGGATCACTCTGGCTGGCTCCTGGTTAAAAAATAAACTGTGTCAACCAGGCACAGTGGCACATACCAGTACTTGGGAAATTGAAACAGGAGGATTGTAGGTTCAAGGTCAGCCTCAGCAGTTTAGTTAGATCCTCAGCAACTTAGCAAGACCCTGTTTCAGAATGAAAAATGAAAAGGGTTGGGGATCTATCTCAGATGTAGAATGTTCCGAAGTTTAATCCTCAGTGTTAATATATGAAAAATGGCATGTGCACGCACACACACACACACACACACACACACACACACACACACACACACAGTGGAAGCAGTGGTAGATTTAGAAAGATCTTTTAGGCGTCTGTTCTAATAACCCATGTGAAAGATGTTTCATAGACCAGGTGGTATAATAGAGGTGAATGGTGAACACAGAACACAGTGCAGTGGTAAAGCCAGTATGATTTCATGATATATTGTATGTGGGACATATTGGAAAGAAGAAAATCAAGAACACCAAGATTTTTGAACTGAGCAACTTGTAGGATGGAGTTATTAGACACAATGTTGGATGAGGTTGTGATCGAACAGATCTTTGCAGTAAAACCCTTTATTTTTGAACATATTAAGTTTGAGGTAAATTTTGGACAACAGAGTTGAGACACCATTAAGCATTATGAGTTTGGAGCTCAGGGGAGGTCTTGAATATGAATACACATTTTGAAATAATCAGCCTACATGATATTTTAATCCAGACAGCTGAATAAGATTATCAAAGGAATTAGAACTAATAAACTGAGGCCATATCCTCCAAAATTCCAAGGTCAAGAAAAGGAAGAAAACTGAGCAAAAGAGACTGTAGGTAGGAGGGAAGCAGAGAGAGTGGTAAGAACTGGAAGCTAACTTTGTAAATGAAGGTGTTCAGCTATGTCATATGTTATAGACAAGAGCATTTTCAGTGAAGTGGTGGGGTTTGGAATAGTGTTGTTGTTGTTGTTGTTGTTGTTGTTGTTGTTGTTGTTGTTGTTGTTGTATGTGTTGTTTTTGAGACAGGAGTCTCACTATGTTGCCCAGGCTAATCTCAAACACATGGACCCAAGTGGTCTCTCATCTCAAACTCTGTAGATGAAACAAGACTACAGATATATCGATCAGATTTTAAAGAGAATGAAAGGAAAGACATTTGAGATGTGGATACTGAAAATTCGTTTGAGGAATTTCGCTCCAAATAGAAACAAAGAAATGGGGTCATGACTTGCCAAGAACAGTTTCAGTAGAGGAGTCAGATGCTTGGCTCTAACAGGATTAAGAGAAAATGGAAAAAGAGAAGTGAAAACAGCAAGCATTCACAACTCTTTTGAATTTTTCTTCAAAAAAATGGAATGATAGGTGGTAGGGAAATTGAGTCAAAGAATTTTTAAAATGTTGAAAAGAAGTATGTGCTGATATGAAAGATCAAATAGGAACAAAAACCTAATGATTTAGAAGACAAGATAATTATCAGAGGGATATCCTTGAATAGATGAGGGGAGATGGAATCCAGTGCCTAAATGGAGAAGAAGGCTTTAGGCAGAACATGGCAAGTACCTTTGGCAACCAGGAAGAAGGCAAGTGTGAGGGTGTATGGGCTGGTAGGTGGGTAGACATGATGATGAGAGCTATGAAATTCTCATTTGATTGCTCTGGTGTGCTCAGGGAAATAGAAAGATTGTCCAATGAGTTCAGGAATGATGAAAGAGGCAGTAGGAATATGAGGAGAGAGAAGAAAAAATGAAATAGTTATCTAGAGAGAGGAATTGTTAGATTATGTGGTCTAAGTATGATTTTCAGACAACACTAAGATCATGAATTTGAAATGAGGTCCATAAGCTTGGTTGTGAATTTCTCTCCATCTACATTTAGTTTACAGGTGTAGTGTGAGAAAGCTGAGTTTGATTTAGTCAAAGCTGAAGCAAGCAGGGCAATTCTGATCTTAGTGATCTTACAGGATAGTGAAAATGTGGTCTGTTGATGGATTGAGAGACCAGTATATTGAAGGTTTTCCAAGGTCAAATACCAGGGATTATAAGCTAGAAGGATGAGAAATAGAGGCCTGAGAGTGGACTGCAGAGGATTCGTCAGAATACTACTCATTCACCCATGTTGGATTCTAACAAGGCCAAATGAAGACAAGGTTATTACAGGAGGTTAGTTCAGTGAACCAGGAGGCCAAGGTGGGAAGGATACTATATATATACTACATATATACACATATACATATACATACATACACACACACACACACACACACACACACACACACACACATATATATATATATATATATATATATATAGAGAGAGAGAGAGAGAGAGAGAGAGAGAGAAAGAGAGAATTTCAGAGAGAAGCAAGAATGAGCCAGAAGCAAAAACACTTGATGAGGGGGAGTAATATGGGTGTAGCAACAATGCAGGGCAACCAGTGATCTGAACTATTGGCAGAAGATGCATAGCTGGTTCTGTATTCTAGAGAAAAGATATAGCACCACCACCTCTGGATAAATCAGTTAGGGGGAAGGCTAACACTTTTAGAATTTCATATTTCTTGTTTTTAATATGTGTTTACTAGTAGTGCACTGTAATTTTACATCATAGTGAGGTTCAGAGTGATGCAAACATACATGCATACAACACTTGATACGATTTTCTCCCGGTCCTACCCCGTTTCTCCCTTCCCTGCACATGTTACTGAGATTGGTAGTGATATCTTCTTGATACATAATGTTATTTGATATTTTCTTTTGGGTTTCCATTCTGCATATGTCCTAGAGTATCGACTAGAAGCTATCAAAAAGAACAAAATACAATTTTAATACTGGAGACTGAAACATCCTGTTAGATTTTTTTAAGAAAAAGGAAACATAGAGACCAAATATAAAATCTTTGAAATGTGCAGTCTACTAGAAAAGAAAAATAGTAAAGGAGTTGGAGGAAAGAGGACTTCTTGGGAATAGTAAAATTTAGCTATACATCTGAAATCATGAAATTATGAAGTGTTTAAAATCTCTGGGAAACAGAAAAAGTAAGCTTAATATGTTTTTAAAAGTAAACTTAATATAAGATAAATGAAGAGAGTCTGTGAATTGAATAGTCTTGTTTTCCTTTGACTCCTCAAATATTGTTTCTCAGTCCTTACTTGTTTTGAAAGTGATTCCTCACAGCTGACTTAATTTCTTTAAACAATTTTGTTTGTGAATATCTATTGTTCTTTGGACTAGGCCACCCAGTTTAGAAAACTGAAAACCTCAAAAAAAAAAAAATATGCTACTTCCTAAGACTCAAAAGAATGTTGGTGGACAAGAGAGGTAGAAGTACACTTTGTTAATTTCCTCTTTTCCCATAGAAAGTCTATTAAACTGTGTTTATAAAAGGAATGTTCATAAGAAGCTTTAAGTGATTAACCAAGTAGCTTTACAGTTGTGGTTACCTCTCTTCCCTCTTAGAAAAATTTTGTAAATATAGACAAGTGGAAGAAAATATTTGAGTTGCCAGGGTGAGGGTAATAATTTACCCTAGTAAAGTTAATAATTATGGCTTAATCTTTTTCTACTAATAAAGTGCTCATAGACAGCAAATATAGCTATGCATGGTGAAACTCCAAGAAGCTAAAGGTCTGTGTAAAGTCCTGGCCCAGAAGACTAACAGGGTGATAGAGCCAGGTGGCAGGGGTGACGACCCAAATCAGCCAGGGTTAGGCAGAGCCACAGGCCTTTGACTGGACCTGTGTCCTGGCTAGTGAATACCCACCTGTTAATGCAATACTGTAGCAAAATGGCACAACAATTGTTGTGATATTTGTGTTACATGGTTCCAGAACACCATTCCATTCCCATATACCCAAATACCATCATGGAAAGGAGCAGGGAGCGTTTGATAAATTTTGATCATTTAACCAAACAAGAAGAGCTCCTTAAAGAGACTGTTTACTGAATCGGAATTAATTTCCCACAAAAAGGAGTATTAAACACATACACACACACACACACACACACACACAAAAACTTGCAGACAATACAAGGGGAACAGAAACTCAGTAGTGGAAGGTGATTATCTCTCTTAGTACATGACAAAACATAGAAAATAAAATAAGAATATTGAATACCTAAAAAGTATTAATAAGGTTGGTTTTCTTTATGTGTAGCAAAGAGTCACAGGAAAGTATAGTGATTAAAAGTTATGGGGTTCAAAACTGTGGGATCTGAATTCCAAATTGCAGTTATTTGCTAAATGATCTTGGGAAACTCAGCTTTGTGCCTCGGTTTCTTTATCTGTAAAAATAAGTGTGATAAAACTACATAACTCAGAATTGTTGTAAAGAAAGTTTCACATGTAGTAAGTATTTAATGATTGTTAGTTCTCATTATTTGTGGTATGTGGGACTGACATCCTGAAAATAGAGAATACCCATTCTTTTCATGAAACCATTGGACATTCACAGAAATTTGAGGTCATATAAAAATACTCAGTATATTGAGAAAAGTAGTAATAATGTGGACAAAGCTTTCTGAGAATAGTTGTATAATAGCATATATAAATAAAAGACTTTCTAAACCAAATCTTCGGTCAAAAAGGAAATATTAAAGGGCTGAGGGTTGGCTCAGTGGTAGAGTACTTGTGTAACATGCATGAGGTTTCATCTCTAGCAAGAAGGAAGGAGGAAAGAAGGAAGGAAGGAAGGAAGGAAGGAAGGAAGGAAGGAAGGAAGGAAGGAAGAGAGGGAGGGAGGGATACCTTCATAATAATAATGAAACCTTTACATATTAGAACTTATGGGTTACTTGTGAATATTGACTTTAAAATGATAAATAAAATATAAGCAGAGTAAACTTACCAACATACCCAGAATGTCACTTGGCACAATCAAGTGGGGTTTATTCTTACAATTTCAAATTTTGACATATTGAGTTCTTACCACAACCCTATGAGCTAGGTGCTATCATTAGCCCAGTATAAAGATTTACAAAGTAAGGTTCAGAAATCACAAGTAATTTGCCCATGGACAAGTAGTAAATGGAAAGCCAAGAAATGAACTCAGGCAATTAAACTTCAAAGCTCCCTTTTTGAGCTCTACAAGCTATTCTTTCAGCCTTTCTCATCTATAAATTAGGATTGACACTGTTGTTTCTTGCAGTGGATGTGACAAAAGAGGGATGGAGCATGGTGGAGCGAGATGTTGATCCTGCCATTATGTTTCTCTATGGTACGACTTGTTATAATGAACATGCATTATTCACGTATTTTTAATCAAGAAAATGTTTTCTTAAAAGCCATATTAAGAGTGCCTGGCAGACAGGCATCCAATAAAGTCATTATTATTGTGTCTGAATATCCGTCAGACTTTCCACTTGACTTAATAGAAATTCATCAGCTCTGGAAGCTTGGGTGTGAAGGAAAGACCTCAGGTAGGGCACAAGCTAGAGGAGAATTCGTGAGAAGCTTTTACTTTCCTCCTCCTCCTCCTTCTTTTTCTTCTTCTCCTCCCCTCCTCCCCCCTTTCCCCCTCTTCCTCTCCTTCCCACCCTCCTCCTCCTTCTGATACCCAGGACTGAACCCAGGGGAGTTCTAGCTCTGAGCTATACCCCCAGCCCTATTTTTAACTCTATTTTGAAACAGTATCTCACTAAGTTGTGGAGGGTCTCACTAAGTAGCTGAGGCTGGCTGTGAACCTACAACCCTCCTGTCTCAGTCTCCTAAATACTAGGATTGCAAGCATGCGCCACCACGCCTGGCTAAACTTTTACTTTTAAGTGAGAAAAGTTTGTACATCCTAAAGTAAGGGGTAGGAGCCAGCAGAAGGGAGTCGGAATTGGTCGAGGAAATTGGGAAATAGAGAAGGTTGGAGGAGAGAAAGGTAATAAAACTTTCCTGGGTAAATTAAGTTATTTGGGGGAAGATTAATAGTAACTAATTGTTGGTATTTAAGCCCATTTTATAACCTTTATGAATAATAGGCCCCATGAGATAACAAAAATATCAAGATTATTTAAAAAAAAAAAAAGAAAAGAGCCAGGAATAGTAATCCTAGGACATGGGAGGCTGAGACAAGAGAATTGCAGGTTCAATGATTGCCTCAGCAACTTAGAGAGACTATCAGGAATCTAGAGAGGTCCTGTTTCAAAACAATAACAAAAAGTTCTGGGGGTGTATCTTGGAGGTAGAATAAGAAAGAAAGAAAGAAAGAAAGAAAGAAAGAAAGAAAGAAAGAAAGAAAGAAAGAAAGAAAGAAAGAAAGAAAGAAAGAAAGAAAGGGAGGAGGAAGGGAGGAGGGAGGGAGGGAGGGAGGAAGAAAGGAAGGAAGGAAGGAAGGAAGGAAGGAAGGAAGGAAGGAAGGAAGGAAGGAAGGAAGGAAGGGAGAACTCTATGGGTTTACTACCCGACTGGGGCAGGGATCAGTGTGAGAACAGGTTTTCTGAAGAGGAGCCAGCAGTTTATTTTTCCATCTGTGGGTTACAACAGTAAAAGACTTATGGGAGAAAGAACATCTTTTCAAGCAGCTTCTCTTGGTGTAGGCCAGAGGGGCAATAAGAAGAGTTATTTCTGCATCTGGGAAAAGGTTTATGGCTATCTTCCTGGAATTGGCTCTCATTTCAGTCTAAAATAGATTTGAAATAATGTGCTATTTGGAAATCAGGGCCTTTTCATTTTAAGCACATCAGCAGCTGCTAGAATTCAAATACATTCAAATAAAGTCGAAGTAATACTTGCATTGCAATTATTGATAAAAAGTTTTAAAAAACACATATTCAGCCGGGTATGGTGGTGCACGTTTGTAATCCCCTTGCTTGGGATGCGGGGACAGGAGGATCGCGCAGGTTCGAAGCCAGCCGCGCTGGCTTATGAGACCCTGTTTCCAAAAATAAAATAGGTCTGGGAGTGTAGCCCGGAGGTAGAAGGGCTTCCAGGAACCCCAGTACCACCAAAAAACAAACAAACACATATTCACAAAAGCTATACTTCTGTCACTGCCACTGCTTAAGACACAATATGGAAGGCCTTGATTTTCTACCACCCATGATTACTTTGAAATTGAGCCAGAACATTTAGTTTCCTTAAAATGCTCATTCCTGCCGGGCATTGTGGCACACGCTTGTAATCGCAGCATTAGGGAGGCTGAGACCAGAGGATTGCGGTTTGCAGACAGCCTCAGCTACTTAGTGAGGCCCTCTGCAACTCAGTGAGACCTGGTTTCAAAATAAAGAATAAAAAATACAGCAGGGAGTGTATCCCGGAGTTCGAATGCCTCTGGGTTCCATCCCCAGATCCCCCACCCCCCAAAATGCTCATTCCTTCCTACCTGAACTTTTCAACTGAGACCCATTTTCATTTTCAAAAGTTGAAATATGAACTATAGCAAACAGTTCTGTATTTGGGTTTTGATTATACCACTGCCTTTAGTGCTGAGAGGTTGTTGGACTAAAGTCATAGTCATGGAGCAAATGTGTTCCCCTCTGTCTTCATCCCAATTTTAATAAATGAAATTTTTTCATTCAGGTGCTGTGACTAAGGAAACATTTTGGTTGTAATTTTATAAAGGATATTCAGTATCTTTAAAAAGTCAATCCGGGCGCAGCAGCACCTTTAATCCCAGTACTTGAGAGGCTGAGACAAGAGGATCGCTACTGTAGGCCAGCCTCAGCAACTTACTGAGACTCTCAGCAACCTAGCAAGACCCTGTTTCAAAACAAAAATAAAAATAAAAGAAGGCTGGTGGTGTAGCTCAGAGGTAGAATAATCCTGGGTTGAATTCTTAGTCACACACACACACACACACACACACACACACACACACACACACACTCGTCAAACATAAAACAGCTGAGTAAGGGAATTTGACTTTATTAAGTAAGGTGGAAGGAGGAAGATACACTGATGACACGACATTCTAGGATAAAGCTTCACGGACAGTCATTGCAAACACTTGATGTGGTCACCTTCCAGCACTCCCGGGAAACATGAATGTTCTCTGTATGGTCTGATGTGTGGAAGGTCCCATCTCTAGGAAAGCAGTCACTGTTTCATTCTAATATTCTTTATTTATTTTGTTTAACACTTTGCTCTCATATATGTTACAAAATGTGATAGATGTCAAAATCTGGAAAGTTCAACAACTAGTATAGCTGCTTCCTTCTTTCACTCCAGTTTTACTTACAAAGAAATATTTATTACTCAACTATCCTATGTCAGTAGATTTTTATTTTTGTCCCTTTATGTTTGCCCAATATCCACAATAAGTAAAATTATTAGTGTATTCCCCTCCACCATTAATTAGCTTTTTCCAGGTTTTATAATTATAATTTTAATGACAGTTTGTGGTATTGATATAACTTATACTAGACAACTTGTTTCCAGTTTATTGCATTATAAATATCTTTCTGAGAACTTATTTATGCATCTAATTTACCTGAATTTCTCCTAATGTGCATAGTATATTTATATCTTCTGATAATTTAGCTTTTGGAAGTTTTAATATTTTTGAAGATTTGAGTAAATTCTTTATTTGTTGTATATGCTTTTCTATCTTACAACAAATGTTTCCCAGTTGTTTTTCTCTCCTTGGAATTTAATGTTATGATCATTTTATCCTGATGTTTTTGAGCTATTTTTATTTTTCTTTTGTGTTTTCTACTACTGCCATAAAATTGTGCGTGTGTGTGTGTGTGTGTGTGTGTGTGTGTGTGTGTGTGTGTTACTGGGTATTGAACCCTGTAGTGTTTTATATCTACATCTGACCTATACCCCCAGCCCTAATCCATATTTTTTTTTAAATGTTGAAATAGGGTCTCACTAAGTTGCTGAGAGCCTTGATAAATTGCTGAGGCTGGTCCTGAACCTGCAACCCTTCTGTCTCAGTTTCCCAAGTACTGGGATTTTAAATGTGCATCACCAAAATCAGTTATGTAGGCTGTGTGTGTGTGTGTGTGTGTGTGTGTGTGTGTGTGTGTGTGTGTTACTGGGTACTGGGGATGGAACCCAGGGGCGTTCCACTGCTGAGCTACAATCCCAGCCATATTTTTTATTCTTTATTTTGAATAGCTGAGGCTGTTTGCGAACCATGATCCTCCTGTCTCAGCCTCCCGAATGTTGGGATTACACCAAGTCCAGCTTACATAAACTTTTTAAAGGTAACTGTTTCTCTAAAGATTTCACAAATATTTGATTTGATTCTTTCTTCTTCTAACTGCTAAGAATTTAAGGAAATATTCTCTTTAATATACTAGAGGCTTGGTCTGGTGTGGGGCATAAGAACTGGTCTAAATCACTTCTTTTTTGTTTTATATTTAGTTGATAGCCAGTTATTCTAGCAATTACCAATGTATACTTAGATAATTACTAAACAATTATTATTTTCTCTAATTTTATGATGATCTTTAATATGTATATGGTCTATGTTGCTATAGTGTGTGTGTGTGTGTGTGTGTGTGTGTGTGTGTGTGTGTGTGTGTGTGTTGAGGGTGCGGATGCTAGGGATTGAATGCAGGGCCTCACATGTACCATACAAGTGCTCTACCACTGAGATCTTACCATCTTATCTTTCAAGGTCTTCTTCAATTTCTTTCTTTAAAGATTTGTAGTTTTTTTTTTTTTTGGTGTGTGTGTGGTACTGGGGTTTCTGGAAACCCTTCTATCTCTGGGCTAAACTCCCAAACCTATTTTATATTTTTATTGGAAACAGGGTCTCTTAAGCCAGTGAGGCAGGCTTCCAACCTGCGCGATCCTCCTGTCTCAGCCTCCCAAGCACAGGGATTACAAGCTTGCACCACCACGGCTATTCCCAGTTTTCTAAGGAATCTCCACACAGATCTCCATAGTGGCTGAACTAATTTGCACTCCCACCAACAATGTAAAAGAGTTCCTCTTTCCCTACATCCTCACCAGCATTTGTTGTTATTTGATTTTTCTATGCTTGCCACTCTGCTTTGGGTTAGATGGAATATCAGCGTAGTTTTGATTTGCATATCCCTGATGGATAATGATGTTGAACATCTTTTCATGTATCTATTAGCCCTTTGTATCTCTTCTTTTGTGAAGTGTCTGTTCAGTTCAATTGTCCATTTCTTGATTGGGTTATTTGTTTTGCTAGTGTAGAATCTTGAGCTCTTTGTATATTCTGGATATTGGCCATCTATTTGAGTGGTGGCTGGTAAAGATCTCCCATTCTGTAGGCTTTCTCTTTAGGTTCTTGATGGTTTCCTTTGATGAGAAGAAACTTTTTAGTTTGATGCCATCCCACGTGTTAATTCTTGCTTTAATTTCCTACACTTTGGAGGTCCTGTTGAGAAAGTTACTGCCTGTACCTATATGTTGGAGTGTTGAGCCTATGCTCTCCTCTAATAACTTCACAGTATCTGGTCTAATTTCTAAGTCTTTGATCCATCTTGAGTTGATTCCTGTGCATGGTGAGAGGTAATGATTTAGTTCTGTCTTTTTACAAATGGATAGCCAGTTCTCCCAGCACCATTTGTTGAAAAAGCTGTCTTTTCTCCAGCATATGAGTTTGGCCCCTTTGTCAAAAATTAATTGGCTATAGGTGTGTGAGATTGTTTCTGTATCTTCTATTTTATTTCACTGGTCTGTAGGCCTGTTGTTGTGCCAATACCATGCTGTTTTTACTACTATTGCTCTATAGTATAATTTGAAGTCTGGGATTGTGATGCCTCCGATATGGTTCTTGTTGCTGAGAATTGCTTTGGCTGTTCTTGGTCTTTTCTTTCTTCATATAAAATTCATGAGTGATTTTTCTAGGTCTATGAAGAATGTTGTTGGTATTTTAATGGGAATTGCATTGAATCTGTAGATCACCTTTGGCAGAATGGCCATTTTGGTGATATTTATTTTGCCTATCCATGAACAAGGGAGATCTTTCCATCTTCCAAGGTCTTTTTTCTTTCTTTAAAGAATTGTAGGGTTTTTTTTGTTTTTGTTTTTTTTGGTTGTACTGGTATTCCTGGAAATACTTCTGCCTCTGAGCTACACTCCCAGACCTATTTTATATTTTTATTTGGAAACAGGGTCTCCTAAGCCAGCGTGTGCAGCTGGCTTCGAACCTGCGTGATCCTCCTGTCTCCGCCTCCCTAGCGTGGGGATTACAAGCGTGTGCCACCACACCCAGCCAAATCCAATTTTTAATAAATGAATAACTTATGGTGTACATACTTAAAATATTTATTTGGGCATGCAGTAGAAAACTAAGTTTCATGTTCCTAGCATACTTAAAATATTTATTTGGGCATGCAGTAGAAAACTAAGTTTCATGTTCCTAGCATTAAGTACTTAATTTTTTGTGGGTCTGGAAATGGAACCCAGGGGCATTCGACCTCTAAGCTATACCCCCTGCCCTATTTTTTATTCTTTATTTTGAAACAGGGTCTCACTAAGTTGTGGAGGGCCTAAGTAGCTGAGGCTGTCTGCGAACCGTGATCCTCTGGTCTCAGCCTCCCAAATCCTGGGATTATAAGTATGTGCCACCATTCCTGGCTCCTATCATTAATTTAAAAATACAATGCTTTGCCAAGCATGGTGGCGCATGCTTGTAATTTTAGCATTTGGGAAGCTGAGACAGGAGACTTGCCATTTAAAGACAGTCTCAGTTACTTAGTGAGGCCCTTTGCAACTCATTAAGACTCTGTTTCAAAAAATAAAAAATAGGGCTAGGGATGTCACTCAGAGGTAGAATGCCACTGTGTTCTATCCCAGTACCACACACACACACACACACACACACACACACACACACACACACAAATACAATGTATTAAAATTCAGTCTCTTAGAAAATTCGGTCCAATATTACTGCATTGTATAACACAGAGTTCTTTTTAAAAAAAAAAAATCCAAAGGAAAATGCATTGTCCCCAGGGGGCACAGAATCTATGAATTTTGTAATTATTGTTTTTAAACTTAAATTTCCATCAGTCACTAGTTAACATTTTTAAACTTTTATGCCTGAATAATTCTGAGCAGATATCTGCCTCTTATTTCATCTAGAGTCAAATGGAGTAAGGGAAGAGACCTACATAACCAGTAGATATAGCAGTTATTTTGGGGATGAAAAACGGGAATTTGCAGCATACACAAGGATCTTGTTTTGTTTCTGGAGCTCCACAAAGAGCAGCATCATATTGAGGTTACAATATTATTATTGTTCTGACACCAAAAGAAAAATCTGGGGAAATTAACTATGTCTTATTGAAAATCACTTAGCTCTAGGGACAGCAAAAAGGAACCAAGATGCTTCTTTTGTGATATGGTAAGTGCAGGAAGAGAAAACATTGCATAACCTTGGAACAGTTTCTCCAAGCAAGACACAAAGGAGAATGATGTAACCACAGCCACAGGTCTGTGCTTCCACAGTAATGGTGCTTTCAGTATCATTTAACTAACCCAAAATATCCAGTTCCACATGAAAAGCCACAAAGAAAGGTCTTTACTTTTAAGTTTTTGTTTACCATATTCTAATAGAGTTAAGCATTATTGTCTGAGAATAGGAAAAGAAAAATATGTTAACCAAATTTGAGTAACATTGATAATGTGGGTCATTTTTATATTTTCAATGCTATTTTAGGTTTTCAAAGTAGGTATAGGACTCATCTATTTTTTTAAAATGCCATGGCAACCTGAACCAAGATGGTTCTGAATCTTCTAGACCGCATTTGAAGCTTCCTAAAGGTTTTGTATAAGGAGGGATATGAAAGAATAAAAAAGAATCTCCTCAGTTAAATTATGTTGGTCTTACTCAATTCTATAATAAAATTTAGTTTGACCCTGAGTTAAAATTCTTCAGCCCTATGTGATGACTATCATGAAGCTGCTTTTCTTCATTAGCTCATTACATTTTAGGCAATCCTAAATTTTATGAGTCAAGTATATTTCCTAAAAGAGCCAAAATAATGTTGAACCTAAATCCAAATGCACTTTTCCAACAACAGCTGATTAATTTGGATTTCATTATCTGTCTTATACCTCACTATCACCTTAATCTCAACCACAGGAAAAATTTGACTTCTGAGCTATACTGCCAGCCCTTTTCATTTTTACTATTACTATTTTTTTAAAAAACAGTCTTGCTAAGTAGCTGAGAGTGTCATTAAATTGCTAAGGCTAACCACAAATCTGTGATCCTCTTGTCTCAGGCTCCCAAGTACTAGGATTATAGGTGTGTGTTACCATGCCTGGGTCTTAAGTATAACTGTATTTATTAGAGTTTCACAAAGCATTTCTCTGTGTGTGTATGGTACTGAGAATTGAACTCAAGGGCATTCTAACTCTGAGCTGCACCCCTAGCCCTATTTTATCTTTTATTTTGGAAACAGGGCCTCACTAAGTTTCTGAAGCTGGCTTCAAACCTCCAATCCTTCTGTTTCAGCCTCCCAAGTACTGGGACTACAAGAGTATGCCACCATGCCTAGCTTTTACAAAGCAACTTCTAGGGGTTTTACATCCTTTCCAGAAAAAAAATAAAGCTGAAACCTGAAAGCCAGTATATTTTTCCCTTCTATTCTTGTTTAGAGAAATTATTTAATTTTATTTTTGTACTGGGGATGAACCCAGGGCATTCTACCTACGCACTTACCCCCAATAAATACATTTTATTTATTTACTCTGAAACAGGGTCTCACTAAGTTGCTGAAATTGTCCTTGAAACTGTGATCAACCTGTTTCACCCTCTAGAGAAATTCCTTTAAAGAGGAATATTCCCTTTCTTTAGTCTTTACCTCTAATTTATCCTGTACAGGAACACTGGTTTTCATTCCAAAATATAATCCTGTCCACATCCTTGCTCACTGCAGTGAGAACAGCATGAATTCATGGATGAAAGCTTTCCTGTATTCCCATAACACTTCATACATTCCTCCATCATTTTATTTTTCATGCTGAATTATAATCATTTGCCTTTCCCATTAGACTGAGTGCACTGGGGATGGGGCACCCTCCCCTATCTGTTTTGTAGCCTGGATGCCTTGCACTGATTACAGAGTAGGTATATTTATTAGGTATTTGTTAAATAGTTTACATTTGCCATTTCACCTTCTTCTGTGACTCTTTTAAGAAACCAATTCCCATGAAGATAATAAGGTGAAAGATGTGACTTAAAATTTTTGATCATTTCTTAATTCTACCTCACCCACTGAGACCCAGCAATAGATGTCCAGAGCCAAACACTGATTGAAAAGACAAACATTTCAAATTTTTCACTGAATTTTCTAAGATTGGCTCTATCCTCAGAGGCAATGTTAATTCATATTTTGTCAAACAGACAAGAGCCTGGTGTCAGGCAGAGATAATAAAGATAGGGAAGAAGAGAGAGAGAAATTAAAAAGTGTTAAAATCAAGAAGACATCACAAGATAGGTGTGGTAGCACATGCCTGTAATCAGTGCTTGGGAGGCTACGACAGGAGATCACAAGTTCAAGGACTGCCTTGGCAAGTAGTAAGACTGAGCAACCTAGTGAGATCCTGTTTCAAAATAAAAATAAAGTATGCTGATGGTATAGCTTAGAGGTAGAATACCCCTGGGTTCCATCCTCAGTACCACACACACACACACACACACACACACACACACACACACAAACACATGACATCATGGTTTATTGACTGTGTGGGGATGGTTAAGAGTATAATTGCCCAGCTGGGCATGGTTGCACATGCCTGTAATCTTAGTACTTGGGAGGCTGAGACAGAAGGATCACAGAGATTCAAGGCTAACAAACAGTTAAATTATAGTGAAACTTTGTTTCAAAATTTAAAAAAAAAAGATAAAAGGGCTGGCGGGGTGTAGCTTGGTGTTAAAGCACCAATAGGTCCAATTCCTGATTTTCTTGGAACTAGAATAGCAAAGACATTACATGGTAGAAATCACCAGAGCTATAGTGTAGTGAAACCCTTGTACTTAATTTTTTGTAAAGTATAAAGTAATTCTTGGCTGTGGTATTATGATATAAAATTTAAAAGGCAAAATCAAACCTTTATTCCTATGAGTCAGAGTGCTACAACTCCTGGAGAGAGAACCAGAAAGAAGATTTTGATGGTGGGGCTGTTTTCTTTTAATTTTTTTAAAATTTTTTTATTGGTGCACTGTATTCATACATCATAATGGGATAAAAATAATACTTTTGTAGACATACATGCACACATTGCCCAGTTAGCCCCTACCCGTGCTCTTCCTCACCATGCTCTTCTCCATCCCTCCTTCCCATGCTTGGCTTAGTGGTTGACATCTAGTATTATAGCAATTTATCCAAAATTAACAATGATAATCTCACATAACAGTTTCATTTGTCTGATACCAAGCTTTTGATGACTTAAACATAACATTTTAGTATTTCTTTTTGCTTTCTTTCTTACCAGAGAATATTTCTTCTTTTTTTTTTAAGGTGAAACTATCATATATTTATTTATTTTTCACAAAAAATCTATCCTAATATGGAATATGGACTCTAGATACCCAAAACAATCTCGAAAAAGAACAAAGCTAGAAGATGTATATTTTCTGATTTCAAACCATATAAAGCTACAATAATTGAAACAGTGTAGTACTGCTATAAAGGCAGATATATAAATTAGTGGAGTAAAATAAAAAGCCTAGAAATAAATTCTTCCATATACAGTCAAGTTATTTTTGACAAGGTTTCCACAAACATTTGGTGGAGGAAATAATTATCTTTTAACTTAACATTGTTAAAAAATAATAATTACATGAAAAAGAATAAATTTGGACCCTTACCTAACCCCATATACAAATATTAACTCAAAATAGATAAAAGACCTAAATATAAATCTTAAGACTATAAACTTTTAGAAGAAAATCTGGGTCATAAAACCTCACAACATTGAAATTGGCAGTGATTTCTTGGATATGATTTCAATGGCACAAGCAACAGAAAGGTAACAGAAGGGTAAACAAACTCCCTAAAAAATAAAAACATATTATATATCCATAGACAATGTAAACAGAGTTAAAAGTTACTGATAGAATGGGATAAAATATTTCCAAATGCTATATCTGAAGGTATATTAATATTCCAACTAGAAATCCTAAAAATTAGCAACAATAAAAGCAAACAATTCAATTCAGAGATAGGTAAAAGACTAACATAAATAATGAATCTCCACAGATAACCAATCGTAGTTGTCTGTTGGATGGAAAATCTTGTTTCTCTGGTTCTGGTGTGTGTTACCTATTTCTTCTTTGTAGTTAATTTCTTTGAGTATTTTTTCTAGTGCTGGTTCTGAAGACATAAATTCCTTCTGTTTCTTTTTGTCATGGAAGTTTCTTATTTCCCCATCTAATTTGATAGAAAGTTTTGCTGGGTAGGAAATTTTTGGCTGGAAGTTGTTTTTTTTTTTCAGAGTTTGGAATATGTTACTCCAAGCCCTTCTGGCTCTCATGACTTGGTTTGGGAAGTCTGGAGTGATTCTAATTGGTTTGCCTCTGAATGTCACTTGGCCCTTTGTTTTTGTTGCCTTTAAGATTCTCTGCTTGGCTTCCACATCGGTCATTTTGACAATTATGTGGCGTGGGGATCCTCTTCTCCGATCCTGTCTAAAGGGAGTTCTATAAGTTTCCTGGACCGGTGTATCGACCTCTTGCTCTATGTTTGGAAAATTTTCTGCTATAATTTCTTTGAATGTATTACTTATCCCTTTGGTTTCACCTTCTTTTCCCTCCTCTATTCCAATTATTCTTAGGTTAGCTCTCTTAAAATGGGCCCATATTTCTTCAATGTCAGATTCCTGCTGTTGGATTTTTTTTCTAAATTAGAAACTATGCGTTCATTTTTTTAATGATCTTCTTCTAAGATCAAGATTCTATTCTCCATGTGTTTTAATCGGTTGTTTGTACTTTGAATTGAGGCCTTTACTTCATTAATTGCATCCTTTATCTCTTTTTGACTCTCTCTGAATTCTTTTCAAAACACCTCTATTATTTCTACAGTTATTTTCCTGATTTGATCTTCTAGAAATCTCTGCATTTCTGTTTTATCAGGTTCTGATGTTGTGGGGTTGTGGGCATTCATTGCTCCAGTGTTATTCCTCTTTCCCATGATTTTGGAAGTTTGTGCCTTCTCTGGGTTCTTCCCTTGGGTCACTATTACTTCGCTTAAGGTGCTCTGGATCTCGAGTCTGTGGTATCTCAGACCCCACTACTCCTGTACTGGGTTGTATCGCAGAGTCTCAGACCCAGGGAGTCAATCGAGGCTGCTTTAGACCATGGGGGGTGCCAGGTTGGGCATTCTCCTATGGTGTGATATCTCTACCACTGCCACTACCCCACTGGGTCAAGTCCCTGGGAGTACAGTACTGGGATTTGTTGCAGACTAAACTCAGTCGGGTCGTAATTGTCCGCTCCCGGTCAAATCCTCAGAAAGATGGGGCAAAAGACAGGTGAAGTTCTGCAGAAACTTATCTGCAGCAATTCTTTCCCCTCTATGAATTCCTTAAGTTTTTAGGTACGATGCTTTGGAAAGAACCTGAGGTGGACAAAGGCTTCTTGAGCCAATGACACTTTATTATAAAAACCCCAAAAATTTATACCCTTCACCAGTAAAGTTAATAATAAGAGAAAAGGGAGTGAATGCAATCACTGTGAAATAATAATGAATGACATGCAAACAAAGGTAATAAAACTAGTCCTTCAGCTGGCTGTTGATCTTCGAGAGATTAACTCCTGATCCTCTCCAGGGTCTTGCAGATAAGCAGTTCCAGGGGGCGACCTCCCAGGAGAAACAGGCATGACCAAGGCTTGGGGGCTTCTCGGAGAATCTTCTTTAACTTTCTTGGAACTTTCCATCTTTTGGGCTCAGTTCATATAGCAAGTGTGGGGAGATGTGGTGATTCAGATGGATGCGATAGAGTTTCTTCAGGTGTTGGCATCTTATCTTCTAAATCTGAAAGCTTAAGCAAACTCACAACACAGTTTGGCAGACAAAATACCACAAACAACACCACAAAAGTTCTTGGATTTAATTGTCAGATGTATTTCCTTAACTGCTGAGCCCTCTTCTTTAGACAACGAGCCTATTAAAAGCCTATCCATCTTTAATAATCCATTTCCCTGTCACAAACTCTCTGCAACCTGCTTCTAACTTTCTAATTCCTTTCTTTCCCAGTTGGGACTTTCTTATGATAAGCTCTTCTTCATGCAAAAATGCTTTTCTTACTCTTACGGTATTTCCTTTCCTTCATACATATATATATTTAGAACGTCTGTCCTTTATTTTGTCATATTCATTCCTAACCATGCAGCCAGTCTCTCTGTCTCCGGGAATGCTCATACTGGGCGTAAGAGTCAACAATCTTTTTCCTTGGCTCTATTGTATTTGGGCAACTAAGTTGTTCATCAACTAAATTGTTTCAAAGTCACACACAAGGTTTTATCTTCTCTGTCTCTAGGCAGGATCTCCAGGGTAAACAGTTAACTTGAACTGAGCTACCTTACCAGAGTTAATGGCTTAACCTAAGTTAGTGATAGGAATGAGGGGGAGTTAATGGCTTAACCTAAATTAGTGATAGGAGTGAGGGTCGGAGACCCTTTGTGATTGCTGCAGCTGGAATGCTTATCACAGCATCTGAGTTCTGGCCAGTTTTTCATTATTATTGAGCAAAGCCAAGGGCATTTAGACAAATTATTAGAGAATTTATTTTCACGGACTCAATCTCTTTCATAGTCCTGGTCTCACATCACCGGAGCAATTCGTATAGAGTGTTAAAAGAATACTAGAAGAATAATAGTTATGCAAGAATATCTAAAAGTGGAAAATGCTTTTGGCCAGCGACCTCACCTTCTCTCGGGGCTTATTTCTCACTTTGAGATTCTGCCTATGAACTGCGATAATGCAGATGCCGAGAGGGCGTGGGTTTTGCTGGTATCTGCAGGGATTTCTCCTCTAGGGGGCCACAATTTGACTCACTGTTGTTGAGTACGCAGATGGAGCTGTAGTGGACTCGGTGAATTCGCTGCTGCTGCCACCGCCGGCGGCAATATGGCGCTGCTGCCACGCCCTCAGCCATGAGGCTGGCGTAATTCTTCTCTGTTTTTGAACTCCGCTCTGAGTCCCTGCAGGGTATGCTGAACCCAGCCACTGGGAGCTTTAGATGCTCCCTGCGCTGAGAAATCTGCCGAATCGTGCGGGCTGTTCCACAGCGGCTCACCTCGGCTCGCTGCCCGCCACTCCTCTCTGGAGCCTGGTGGGCTGTTGAGTGCGTTGGTCTGGTGCTGTCTGGTGAACTTCCCGCTGCCGCCAGCAGTAAAGCGCTGCTGCCGCGTCCTCAGGCATGAGGCCAGCCTACTCCTTTGTGGCTCTGAGCTCCGTTATGAGTTCCCCTCCTCTCTGGGGCCTGGTGCTGCAAGAAAAGATGGCACCCACGCTGTTCCACGCCGTGGCTCCGGCTGCAGCACTGCGGTCTGGTTTCTGGTGTCTCGTTTTTCCAGCCCTTTTTTTCTCTGTCCCTTGTAATTACATTTTTTGTTTCTCTGCTGATGGTGTTTTCTGGCTATGAAAGGCGCTGATTTTGTGGTAATAGAGATTGGTTGTTAGCAGGGCTCATAAGCCCCGCTTTCCTCCATTGCCATTTTCCCGGAAGTCTGGGGCTGTTTTCTAAGGAGTTATATATAGATTGTAGCAATATAAAACCTAGATGATTATGTAAAATACTTTATGAGGTTCTGCTTCTTCCCATTATACAAATTCAATTAATTCTGTTTGAACAAGAAAGAGTTATAAAAATAGTAATTATACCCTAACAGCTTCTAATTATTTTCTTCTTCAGAATGAATGAGTTGTAACAGAAGCAAGAAACACAGCATGTTTTTCTTAGTGTTTATTTTCATTTATCTGTTTACTTATTTATTTCCTTTTTCTTTCCACAAAGGAGCTAAAGTGACTTTGCTATTCATTTTTAGTGTTTTTATTCATAATTTATTACTCAGGAAACCTCAGTTCTCTTGGAAATAAAATGTATGATATTTTTAGTATTTTTGCCTCAAAAATTGGACTTAAAGAGTAAATTTGAATTTCTTATGAAAGTACAACAGAAGAATATAAAATATCTTCAAATCTGTACAACAGAAGAATATAAAATATCTTCAAATCCTTCAAAAAATATAATTCCAAATCCCAAGATTTACACTCTTATGTCTTGTCTTTTGTCATTAGCAATTGGAGACTTTAAATAAAATAACAGAACAATAAATGACCAAGTCCTACTCTTGGGTTGATGGAAAATTTAAAAACAGCTTTAACATATTCAAACAGTTCCCAACCCAAATCTCAATTATCCGTGTCCTTGCCCTGCTCCACCCTTTATTTAGTTTTGCTGTAAACCAATTACTCTATGGTCAAATTTCAGGATTCTGGAAATTAATTCTGACCTGGAGCACATTTCTACCTGTTTTGATCTTAGTTCAGGTCACATGTTTTCCCCCATCTAGCCCTATGAATGTTTAAGAAAAAGCACTAAATAAATACCTTATTATTGACAAACAAAAACATTTGATTTGCTTTTAAGTTATTAACCAACTACACTGAGCCACTCACTCTTGGTGAAGTCACTTGAAATAAATATTTAGTCACCTGGTTGGTGATTGCCTTTTTTTAATCCTTTAGAAGTTTCTTTTTCTTAATATGAAAGTAGAGATGTGTGATTTATAATTAAATGATGATTATTCTCTGCCTGGCTACATTCTGGTGTAATTATGTATATATTTGTATATGCATGGGAGAGGCCTCAAAGAATGCAACATCTAAGAGTAGAGGTGGGAAGGGGACTTTCATTTTCTGCTTCCTATACTTATATCCTGGTTGAATTTTTACAATGAGTAGCTATTATTGTTTTAATTATTTTTGTGGTACTGGTTATTGAACCCAGAGGAATTTTGCCTCTGGGCTCCACCCCCAGCCCTTTTTATTTTTATTTTGACATAGGGTCTTGTTAAGTTACCACATGGCCTCAAACCTGCAATTTAATTCTTCTGTCTCAGCCTCCTAAATTCTTGGATTATAGGTGTGCATCAACTTCCCCAGCTTAATAACTTAAGAAATAAAAATGTGATTTTTCTAACATTCCTAATTTAAGATGGTAACATGGTGAAATAATACCGTGATCACTAATACATGACATATTTGGAAATTTATCCTTCTACTGAATGAATATTGAAAAGAGATGAAATTTATCCAAATGATGATTACATAAACTCTTCTATTAGTTTTATATATCTTGGTTCAAGATCCTGATTAAAGACTTCCAATTTAGTCTTATCTCTGTGAATATAATTATAAACCTTTTATTATTGTACTGAAGATATTATACAAATCACTCCTTCAACAAGGAACTCATTGACTATCTTCTTTTCAGCCCCTGGTCTGGGAATTAAAGTTAAATATGGGTAAATGTGAATATTACTCAGGTACTTGAACTAACTTTTTTTTCTTCAGTACTGGCAATTAAACCCGTAGAGGTTCTACCTCTGAGCTATATCCCTAACCCTTTAGCCCATTTTATTTTATTTTTTAAAATAAATAGTTGCAAGACTTTGTTGTGTGCCACTGGCTCTGAACTTATCTTCACTGCATGCTCTCCCCACTCCTTTCACCTCCAAACCACTGCAGCTCCTATAAAGGTAGAAACATTATTAGCTCCATTTTACAGATGGAGACACTGAGACACAGAGATTAAGCAATTCCCTAGGAACTGAGGTGGAGCTATTTGGATCCCAGAGGTCTAGCCCTGACTCTATAGTCCATACCTTTAAACTATGACTTCATAGTACCTCCCAGATCATGAGGTATGTATAATGTAGTAGGAGGAGTTTTACAAGTAAATCTTTAAATATACTTTAACAATTGGAATAACTTGCATTTCCAATAAATGGTAAGTTAAATACTATAGATAGGTTTACAAATAATGTAAGACTTGAGAATTATTTAAAATGATTATATAGATTTCATATATTAACATTAAAACAAATTATCTTAAGATTATTAAATGGAAAATATAACTGCTTATAATGTGATTTAAATTTTGTAAAAACCTATATAAGTAAAGGCCAAAGCTAGACATCAAAAGCATCTATGTTGTGTGGACCAAAGGAGGCTCCATAGTGACTCAGGTCAGAATACTGGGGAGCACATCACTGATCACTGTACTTTCTCCCAATGAAACTGGACAGTGCTTCATCCATCTCAACACAGAGCCCAAGCAGCTACCACCACTCAGTTTTAGCTGGTTCTTGAAATGAATTCTCTCCCCACCCCTCTCTTTTTGAGTATTCATTACCCTCAAATTGACTGCCAAAATCTATTCACCTAATATTCTTGTTTTCTTTTATATTTTTATGTAATCTCATTCTCTTGTCCAAACTGTAAACAGTCCTGTGTCCTTCCTTCCTATACAATCTTTCCTGTCACTGTGTCCCCTGGAGGGGACTAATGCTTGTTTCCTCACTTGGTAGAAGGAATGAAAGAAACAGACTCACCGCACTTCTACATTAGATCCTGATTTCATACTGCCATTTTGTTCTCTTCGAAAGCAACACCTTTTCAATTTATTAGATAATTTCCAGAAACATACAAATATGCTCTAATATGTACAATTGTTTTTATAAGTTTTTTTTAGATCCCACATTTTCCAGCTATTGCCCTTTATGACACACTTCTTTGATAGAGCTGTCTAGATTAACTATTTCTATATCTATGCTTTCCTCTTTTATCCTTTCAAGCCCTTTTATAAAGTACTAAAATCCTCCATGAGGAATCTGCCCTCAGGACTTAATCACCCCTTAAAAGTCCCATCTTCTTCTTCTTCTTCTTCTTCTTCTTCTTATTATTATTATTATTATTATTATTATTATTATTTTGCAGTACTGGGGATGGAACCCAGAGGGATTCTACCTCCAAGCTACACCCTCAGCCCTATTTTCTATTCTTTGTTTTGAAACAGGGTCTCACTGAGTTGCAAAGGGCCTCACTAAGTAGCTGAGGCTATCCTCAAACCTTTATTCTCCTGTCTTAGCCTCCTAAATGCTGAGATTACAAGCATGCACCACCACGCCTGGCTTAAGTCCCATCTATTAATACTATCACATTGGCAAGTAAATTTCAGCATAAGAATTTTGGAGGACACAGTCTATAGCAGGAGGGGTAGGTACAAGTCTTCTTCCCTTGAACTGGCTTTTATTGGATAGAGGTGACACTAAGGGTATATTTCTTTTGTTATTGATTCTAATATTCTGTATATGTCTCTTAGGTTCATTTGGCTTACAGTATTCTTTATCTCTGAAGAGTCTTTACTCATCTTTTGCCTGGAATATCAGTCTAGTGGTGTGAGAGGTGTGTCTCCTAATATTATTGTATTGGGGTCTATGTCCCAAAGAATTTGTTTTATAAAAATGAGTGGACCTATTTGGGGGGAATAAATGTTTATTATCATTATATCTTTTTTGCAGTACTAGGGATGGAACCCAGGGGCAGTCTACCTCTGAGCTATACCCCCAGACCTATTTTTAATTCTTTATTTGGAAACAGGGTCTCAATAAGTTGCAAAGAGCTTCACTAAGTAGCTGAGGCTTCTGCAAACCTCAATCTTACTGTCTCAGCTTCCCTAATTATATCTTCTTGTTGGATATTCCTTTTATCAGTAATAAATGACATGCTTTGTCTCTTCTGATAAGTTTTGGCTTAAAGTTGGCTTTGTCAGATATGAGAATTGCTACCACGGCTTGTTTTCAGTCTTTATTTGCATTGAATGTCATCTTCTATCCTTTTACCTTTAGTCTATGAATATCTTTACTTGTAAGGTGAGTTTCTTGTAAGCAGCATATAAGATGATGGTCCCTAATCTGTATTGCCAGTCTTTTAATCAAGAGGTTTAGATCTTTGACATTCAGTGTTGTTATTGAAAGATGATTTTTGTTCTTGTCATTTTGTCTTGGAAGGTTTTTATGTTTCTGTCAGTTTTGAAAGATACATTTGCTAGCTATGGCAGTCTTGGTTGGAAGTTGTTTTCTTTCAGGGTTTGGAGTATATCATACTAGTCTCTCCTAGCTTTAATAATTTGAGTTAAAAATCCCAGAGTGATTTTTATTATTTTGCCCCTGAATATCACCTGTTCTTTTGCTCTTGATACATTTAAGATTCTCACCTTGGCCTCTATGGTAGTAATTTTGATTATTATGTAGTGTGGAGAAGTTATTTGATCTTGTCTTATTGGGGTTCTGAATATCTCCTGTGTGTGTATGTTAATCTAGTTTTTCATATTTGGAAAATTTTCTGACATTTCTCTCAAAATATTTCTCTGATATTTTGCTAAGTCCCTTAATTTGTACTTCAGACCATCTTTGATGCCTATTATCTGTAAGTTAAGTCTTTTCATATTATCCCATATTTTTGAATATTCTGGTCATGTTTTTGTATTGTTTTTTTTTTCTATATTGTTGACTGTGTGGTCAGTATTGAATAAGCTACCTTCTAAGATTGAGACTATTTTCCATGTGGTCTAGTGTGCCAGAGGGCTTTATTTCATTTATTGTGCTCTTCATTCAGAGCCTCTTTTACATTCTTTTTATTTTTTATGGGTGCATTGTAGTGATACATCTTAATGAGGTACAAGATACTGGAGGCATATATGTACACATCACTCATTTAGCCCTTTCCCACTTCCCACCACATTTCCTTCCCCTTCCTCCTTCTCATGTTTGGCTTAGTGATTTACTTTGATATGTTGGTGAATGTACATCATGCACATTAGGGAAATTTCCTCTTCCCTTCTCCCATCCCCTTAAGTTAAGTCAACTTATTTGCTTATCTATGGTTTCTTCTTCATCTATAGTTCCTCCTATGACCCATTTCCTCCTTAGCTTCTGTAAATTAGGAAAAACACCTGAGTTTTTACTGTTTGTGACTGACTAATCTCACTTAGCATAATGTTCTCCAGTTCCATCAAATTCCAGGCAAATTACATAATTTTGTTCTTTTTATGACTGAGTAAAATTCCATTGTGTACACATCCCATGATTTTGTAATGGATATCTTGACTGGTTCCATATTTTTACAATTGTGAATTGTGTGGCTATAAACATAGATATGCATGCATTAGTTTGGTAGTTTGGTTTCCATTCTTTTGGATAGATCCTGAAGTGATATTGCTGGGTCATCTGGTAGGTTTATTCTCATTCTTGTGAGGCTTCTTCATATGTTTTCTGAAGTGGTTACACTAATTTGCAATCCCACCAACAATGTATTAGCGTTCCCATTTCTCCACATCCTCGCCAGCATTTGTTGTTCTTTTGTGCTTTCAATAATTACCATTCTAGTTGGATTTAGATGAAATCTCAGGGTAGTTTTGATTTGCATCTCTCTGATTACTAAGGATGTTGAAATTTTTAAAAATACATTTATTGGACATTTGAGTTTCTTCTTTTATGAAGTGTATATTCAGTTCACTTGCCCATTTTTTTAATTGGGTTATTTGTTTTTATGGTGGTGAGTTTCTTGAGTTCTCTGTATAGTCTAGATATGAGTCCTCTATTGGAGCAATAGTTGGCAAAAATTTTTAATTTTTTTCCCATTTTGTCGGCTCTCTATTTTTTTTTTTTTTTTTTTGTGGTACTGGGGTTCCTGGAAGCCCTTCTACCTCCGGGCTACACTCCCAGACCTATTTTTACATTTTTATTTGGAAAGAGGGTCTCCTAAGCCAGCGCGCATGGCTAGCTTCGAACCTGCACAATCCTCCTGTCTCTGCCTCCCAAGCATGGGGATTACAAGCCTGCGCCACCATGCCTGGCTCTGTTGAGGTTCTTGATAGTTTTCTTTGTTGTACAGAAGCCCTTTAGTGTAATGCACTGATCTTTCATTTTAATGTAAATCAATCCTCCTTTTAATTTCTTGTGCCGTTGGGGTCTTCTTGAGAAAGTTTTTACATGTGCCTATGTGTTGAACTGTTAGATTTATGCCCTCTTCAAGGAGCTGCAAGGTCTCTGGTCTGATTGCCACATCTTTGGTCTGTCTTGAATTGACTCTTGTGCAGGGTGAGAATGTGGGGTTTATTTCCATTTTTCTGCATATACTTTGCCAGTTTTACCAACCTCCATTTGTTGAAGAAGCTATCTTTTTTCCAGTATATGTTTTTGCCCCCATTGTCAAAAGCCAATTGGCCATAAGTGTGTGGATTTGTTTCTGAGTCTTTTATTCTGCTCTGTTGGTCTATGTGTCTGGTTTTATTGTGTGCCAGTGCTATGTTGTTTTTATTACTTTGGCTTTGTAGTATAAAGTCAGGTCTTGTGATGCCTTCTGCATAATTTTTGTTGCTAAGAACTACTTTGGCTATTTTGTTTTTTGTTGTTGTTGCTCCAAATGAATTTAATGACTGCTTTATCTATGTCTGTAAGGAATGACCTTGGTAATTTAATGGGTATTGCATTGAATCTGTAGATCACTTTTGGAAGAATAACCATTTTGATAATATTTATTCTACCTATCCAAGAGCATGGAAGAGCTTTCCATCTTCTAAGATTTTCTTTGATTCCTTTTTTCAATGTCTTATATTTCTTTTATAGAGGTCTTTTACCTCCTTGGTTAGGTTTATTCCTAAGGATTGTTTTTGTGGGAAATCCTGAGTGGAAGTGTTTTCTGGATTTTTTTTTTCAGTGGATTTATGGTTGTCATACAGGAAAGCTTCTGATTTTTTAAGATTGATTTTTGTATCCAGACACTTTGCTGACTGTTGATGAGTTCTATAAGCCTTTTGATTTTATTAGATCTTCTAAATATAGTATCATGTCATCCGCAAATAGGAATAGTTTTATTTTCTATTTCTTTTTCTTCTTTTTCTATTTGTATTCCTTTGCTTTCCTTCTCTTCCCTTATTGGGCTGTCTAGAGTCTCAACTACTATATTGAAAAGAAGTGGTGATAATAGATATTCTGTCTTACTTCTGTTTTTAGGGGGAACTCTGGCAGTTTTTTCCCATTTAATAAGATTCTGGATGTGGGTCTATTTTATATTGCCTTTATGATGTTATGTGATATCTGTCTTTGTTTCTGTTTATGTAGTTAATTACATGGATTGATTTTTGTATGTTAAACTAGACTTGCATTCTTGGGATCAACCTGAGTTTATCATGATAAATGATTTTCTTGATGTGGTTTTGAATGTGTGTTGCTTGTTTTTTATTTTTTAAGCAGTTTTGCATCTAAGTTCATCAATGATATAGGCCTATAGTTTTCTTTTCTTGAGCTGCTTCATTTAGTTTTGGTATTAATGTGATGTTGGCTTCATAGAGAGAGTCCTTTTTCATTTTATTTCATGGAATATATTGAGAAGTTTTAGAATTAGCTCTGTGTGTGTGTGTGTGTGTGTGTGTGAGAGAGAGAGAGAGAGAGAGAGAGAGAGAGAGAGAGAGAGAGAGAGAGAGAGATACTGGGTTTCCTGGAAACCCTTCTACCCCCGGGCTATACTCCCAGACCTATTTTGTATTTTTATTTGGAAACAGGGTCTCTTAATCCAGTGAGCCTGGCTTTGAACCTGCGTGATCCTCCTGTCTCCACCTCCCAAGCGTGGGGATTACAAGTGTGTGCCACCATGCCCGGCTTATAGAATTAATTCTTTTATAAAGGTTTTATAAGATTCACTTGGGAAACCATCTCATGCTGGGGTTTTATTTGATTGTAGGCTCTATATTGCTGCTTCAATCTCTTTGATTGCTATTGGTCAGTTTAAATTTTTTTTATATTTTCTTGACTCAATTTAGAAGGGTTGTATGCATCTAGAAATTCGTCAATTTCTTCTAGATTTTCTATGTTGTAATCTCTTCTTTTTCATCTCTTATTTAGTAATTTGGATTGATTCTCTCTTTTTCTGGCTTAGGTTGGCTAGTGGTTTATCTATCTTGTTTATTTTTTTTGAGAAACCAGCTTTGGTTTTGTTAATTTTCTGTGTTGTTTTGTATCCTCTACTTCATTAATCTCTGCTCTGATTATAATAATTTTCTATCTTCTACTGGCTTTGGGGTTAGTCTGTTTCTGTTTTTCAAGGGCTTTGAGGTACATCATTAGGTTATTTATTTGGTGATTTTGTATTCCTGTTTGCAGGGCCCCAACACCACCATAGGAGAAATTGTACCATTCTGAGCCTGGAGTAGAGTGGCCGAGTCCCTAGTGATGCCCTAGGGACATCACTGATCCTCTGGTAGGCTTCAATCATGTGAAATCTTGCCAGTTGCCACCTTCATACTTGGGGTGCCTAAATATTACCAGGCAAGAATTTGTAGCCATTTCAGCCCATGGCAATTGACTAGATTATTTCATACCACAGACACCACTACTGAAGATCCTATGATAATCTCTGGAGACCTTGCAGGAGTCTAGGTCCCACCTGAGGGTCCTTAGGGACTGCCTGATAATTCACATTTCCTCTGTGTCCAATGATAGCCCCTGCCCCAACTGCCACAGAATGGGTTGGCAAACTCACAGACCCCACAGGTTTGGTTGTTGCCACAGGAGTTTTTGGAGGCATGCAGGCTCCCACTGAGATGGTTTGAAAACTCATGGTCTTGATGAGCTCTGTCATAGCCACTCAGGTCTCTGCAGGTAGGGTTTGTAGCTTCCGAGTCCCAACAAGTTTAGCTGCAGCCATAAGCATTCAGTGGACAGTTTGGCTTGGCAGCCTGGAGATTCATGATATTGAGGTATTCAAATATGGAGATAAGAATGTATTTGCTACCTCATGTTGGTTCTCTGCAATCACTGGCTCAGCAGGATTTAGCTTCTTTTTTTTGTTTGTATCTCTTTAAAAGGGTTATCTATATTGTCATTTATTCAATGCTTTCTAGTAAGAGGGCTTATCATTACATATCTAACTTTCCTCTCTTCTTTCTCTCCCTTCTTTATTTCTTCCTTCTTTACTTTGGTATTGGGGTCATTATATATTCTCTAGGCCAGATTTCACCTAGACTAGAGAAAGAGCAATCTGATGGAATTTAATTTTGTTAGTACAGTTTCTGAATAGGAAATTGTTGTCTTAATGATATATTTGCAAAATATAGTGCTTAGTATAAATGAGCACATAGTATTGAGTTTTAAAAAAAATTGATCTGTGAGTTTGTAAGCATGCATTTGTTCCCCTAAAATTGGTTATTTCTGAGAATACTTATCAGCTCACTTCCCTAGATACTGGAGATCTTTGGTGACTCTTCTACCAATGTAGTCATTCCTTGTAAGATTCTATCAGAAGATTCCAACTTGTTTATTTCTTTGATATAAGTTTATAGTTGCAGCTGGAAATAGTGTGAAATTAGAGAAGGTCTCAAACATTGAATCCTTATCTGGATGATTGTCAGGTCTGAATGATACAATGTGATGATCTCTTCCTAGAAATATATCATTATAGGGTATAATCTCTCCCTTGATTTTTTTCCTTTTCTGAAATATTTCAGATGAAGAGCATGGATAGGGAAACATAAGTTTATTTAGGAAAGTGGGGCACAGTGTAAGAGAAGGTGTGATAAAGAGGTTATATTCTAGAGAGAGGGTCCAGAACAGGCCACTTACTAGGGTGGAAAACAACAGCTAGGGTTTTTTTTCCCCCATGTTGAAAGCTTTATTCAGTCTGAAAACCCTCATGTATATGCATTTATGCATTTAGAGATCTCTCTCTCTCTCTCTCTCTCTCTCTCTCTCTCTCTGTACTGGGGATTGAATCCAGGAGCATTCCCCAGCCGCTTTTTTTTTAATTGTCTTGCTAAATTGCTAAGGCTAGTCTTGAACCTGTGATCCTCCTCTCTCAGTATCCCAAGTACTGGGACTCTATGCATGTACCACCATGCCAGCACCACAACTTAGTGCACCTGTGTAGTATTTTCACATTAAATACTTTTCCATTGGTGCCTACGTGAAAGGAGAGGGGGATGTCTTAAGTGACAATGTAAATAATATCATAATTGCCAGAGGCTATCTTTGGGCCAGTAACTTTAGTCTCCAAAAAACCTGCAGTTGTTTAACTGTAGCTGTGAAGGAAGTCCCCATATTTTCTTTCATGAGAGCTTGCTTAACTTTCCCTTAGGTCTGCCCCAATCTTGCTATGACATGCTCCTTTCTATCTAGCTACGTAACACAAACAGCTCTTTCTAGACTCAACATCAGGGAGTACAATTTCTTCAACAGCAGGACCCTTTTTTTTTTTTTACTTTAGCTTTGTTATTGTAACTTCTGAAACCCTATACTTTTAGTTCTATTTAACGTAATATGTAAACCTGGTGAATTTGTTGTGTCACCTGAGTTATTTGGAAAACTAAATAATGATAGCCATTTATTATATAATAAATTTCAATTGAAAAGAGAGATGAATATAATTAATTAAAATTGTATTTTGATTCTGGTTAGACATGCTTTGATCATTTTATTAATGTTTGGGGGGTATAGAGCACACCTTACAGTGCAATATTAAAATTATATAGAATTTTTCCTTGGGGGAGGATCATTACATGTTTCTCAACCTCTTCCATGGAATCTTTTTTCTCTTCTTTCAGCCTCTGATGCTTCCTTCTACTTTGTTACCTCTCACTAAATAAGCAACTTGGTTAAATGATGATATCCTTTATTTGCTTAAGATTCACCAAACTATTAATAAATTAGGTTTTTTATATGAAAAGTGCAACAGATTTAAGTCATCCATTAGGCACACACTGTTTAAATTTTTTTTTTTTTTTTTTTGGTGGTACTGGGGTTCCTGGAAACACTTCTACCTCCGGGCTACACTCCCAGACACCTATTTTTTTATATTTCTATTTGGAAACAGGGTCTCTTAAGCCAGCAAGGCTGGCTTCGAACCTGCACAATCCTCCTGTCTCCGCCTCCCAAGTGTGGGGATTACAAGCGTGCACCACCATGCTAGGCCACACTGTTTAAATTTTTTGTGGCTAAGATGTCAACACTACAATCCATTTTATTTTTCAAAATTTAGGCAGAAACACATTTATTAGTGCTTAGTAATGTCTTTGTTTTACAACCTGCAAAAAATCATTAATATTAATCTTTCCTCACTTCTATTTATTTCTTTTTTATTGTTTTATTGGTGCACTGTATTCATACATCATAATGGGATAAAAAAACTTGTGTAGATATCGCATCCCTAAGGCTCTGACCAACAGAGCCTAGGGAAGAAACAAACGAACGCCGACTCTGTTAATGAAGCTACTTCCTCTTTTAATGCTCCTTCTCAATAATAATAATGCTGCTGCTGCTGCTGCGCACAGCAGGCAAATATATATCAGTCTCATAACCCCTCCCTCATCACTCCACCAACCCCAAGCTTCCCACAGCTAGGGCATGCGCATTTCTAACCCTCTCATAGGCGGGCTGGAGGTAGCACGAGGTGCTATGTCACTGATCATCCGTAGAGCGCCTGATAGGGCTCACTGCGCAGGCTCAGGGCACCGCCAGCCTCGTGAGCCTCGTGACTTGGCTGCAAGCCTAGGCGCCATCTTGAGTCCATGCTGGCAACAAGCCTGGGTGCCATCTCGGTCCAGCCAAGTGGGCCCCAACATGTAGACATACATGGACACATTGCCCAGTTAGCCTTCCATGCTTGGCTTAGTGGTTGACATCTAATATTATAGCAATTTATCCAAAATTAACAATGATAATCTCATATAACACATTCATTTATCTGATATCAAGCTTTTGATGACTTAAAGATAATATTTCAATATTTCTTTTTGCTTTCTTTCTTACCAGAGGATATTTTTTCTTTTTTTAAGGTAAAACTATCATACATTTATTTATTTATTTTTCAGAAAAAATCTATACTAACATGAAATATGAACTCTAAATACCCAAAACAATCTTGAAAAAGAACAAAGCTAGAAGATGTACATTTTCTGATTTCAAACCTTATAAAACTACAATAATTTAAACAGTGTAGTACTGCTATAAAGGCAGATACATAAACCAGTGGAGTAAAATAAAAAGCCTAAAAATAAATTCTTCCACATATGGTCAAGTTATTTTTGACAAGGTTTCCAAGAACATTTGGTGAAGGAAATAATAATCTTTGCACTAAATACTGTTGAAAAATAATAATTACATGAAAAAGAATAAAATTGGACCCTTACCTAACAGCATATACAAATATTAACTCAAAATAGATAAAAGACCTAAATGTAAATCTTAAGACTATAAACTTTTAGAAGAAAACCTGGGTCATAACACTTCACAACATTGAAATTGGCATTGATTTCTTGGATATGATTTCAATGGCACAGGCAACAGAAATGTAACAGAAGGGTAAACAAACTCCCTAAAAAATAAAAAAAATTGTATATCCAAAGACAATGTAAACAGAGTTAAAAGTTACTGATAGAATGGAATAAAATATTTCCAAATGCTATATCTGAAGGTAAATTAATATTCCAAATAGAAATCCTAAAATTTAGCAACAATAAAAGCAAACAATACAATTTAGAAATAGATAAAAGACTAACATAAATAATGAATCTCGACAGATAACCAATCTTAGTTGTCTGTTGGATGGAAAATCTTGTTTCTCTGGTTCTGGTGTGTGTTACCTCTTTCTTCTTTGTAGTTAATCTCTTTGAGTATTTTCTCTAGAACTGGTTTTGAAGAAATAGATTCCTTCAGTTTTTGTTTGTCATGGAAGCTTCTTATTTCCCCATCTAATTTGATAGAAAGTTTTGCTGCGTGGAAGTTGTTTTCTTTCAGAGTTTGGAATATGTTACTCCAAGCCCTTCTGGCTTTCATGACTTGGTTTGGGAAGTCTGGAGTAATTCTAGTTGGTTTGCCTCTAAATGTCACTTGGCCCCTTGTTTTTGTTGCCTTTAAGATTCTCTGCTTGGCTTCCACATTGGTCATTTTGACAATTATGTGGCATGGTGAACCTTTTCTCTGATCCTGTCTAAAGGGAGTTCTATAAGTTTCCTGGACCTCTTGCTCTATGTTTGGAAGATTTTCTGCTATTATTTCCTTGAAGAGATTATTGATCCCTTTGGTTTCACCATCTTTTCCCTCCTCTATTCTGATTATTCTTAGGTTAGCTCTCTTAAAATGGGCCCATATTTCTTCAATGTCAGATTCCTGCTGTTTGATTTTTTTTCTAAGGTAGAAGTTATACATTCGCTTTAGGAATGATTATCTTCTAGGAGCAAGATTCTATTCTCCATGTGGTCTAATGGATTGTTTATACTTTGAATTGAGGCCTTTACCTCAGTGATTGCATACTTTATTTCTTTTAGACTCTCTCTAAATTCTTTTCGAAGGTCCTGTATTATTTCTACAGGTATATTCCTGATTTGATCTTCTGGAGATCTCTGAATTTCTGTGTTATCAGGTTCTGATAATATGGGGTTGTGGGCATTCAGTGTTCTATTGTTGTTCCTCTTTCCCATGATTTCAGAATTTTGTGCCTTCCCTGGGTCACTATGACTTCACTTAAGGTGCTCTGGATCTCGAGTCTGTGGTAATCTCAGCCGCCACTACTCCTTTACTGGGTTGTATCACAAAGTCTCAGACCCAGGGAGTTAATCGAGGATGCATGAGATTGTGGGGGTGCCGGGCTGGGCATTTTCCCACAAGGAGCTGCGACTAGGGTGTGGTATCTCTGCTACCACTACTCCTTCACTGGGTTGGATTGCAAAATCTCAGACCCAAGGAGATTATCAAAGCTGCACAAGTCCCTGCGAGTGCAGTATAGGGATTTCTCCTTTAGGGGCCACAATTTCACTTACAGTTATTGTGCATGCTGATCAGGAGTTGTCGCGGGGCGCGGTGAACTTGCTGTAGCTGCTGACAGTATGGCGCCACTGCCACTCCCCCCGCCGTGAGGCTGGTGTATTTCTTTTCTGCTTTTGAGCTCCTTTCTGAGTCTCTTTCCTCTCTGGAGCCTGGAATTGTGAGGGAAGATGGTGCTGGCACGGCTCCGCTGCCACATTGCAGGCTTGATTCCTTTTCTGGTCTCTGGTTGTTCTTCTAGTCTTTTTTTCCTCTGTCCCTTGTTTTACATTTTTTATTTCTCTGTTGCTGCGTTTTCTAGCTATGAAAAGGGCTGATTTTGTGGCAATAGAGATCGAGTTTTAGCAGGACTCATAAATGCTGCTTTTCTCGGTTGCCATCTTCCCAGAAATCTATTTATTTCATATTTATGCTTAAACAAAGAACATAAGCCAAATGTGGTGGTGCACACCTATAATACTAGTACTTGGGAGGTTCAGACAGGTTTTTGGTGAGCCTCAGCAACTTAATGAGATCCTCAGCAACTTAGCAGGATCCTGTTTCAAAATAAAAAAATAAAAAGGACTGGGATGTGGCTTAGAGGTAGAAAACATGTGGGTTTAATTCCTAATACCAAAAAGGGGGGAGGAGGAAATAAGTTAGCATTCATTTATGAGTAGGAAAGGGAAACTATTTTGATAGGAAATGGATATTTTATGACAATCTGTCTATAGAACAAACTAAAATGGGTGACTATGTACATATTAATGCTGAACAAAGATTAGGAATGTTATAATATAAAAGCACCATTTATAACTGATCACTTAGGAATGGAAGCATTACTATGGCAGTCTTACCTCTTATTAGGAGCCTCCCTGTGATTGGAGCCACCTGCATGGATTTAAAAATAAAAGACTCTTCTGAGGAAAAATGAGAATCTAAAAATAAAATTTTTTTAAAACCTGGAAGATTCAAAATATAAGCAATTGTCTAACAATGAGAATATAATAAAAAAGGATTTCAGTAATTTGAATTTTTGCCAAATATCTAAAGGTATTCTAGAAACTCCCATCTTTAGGTTAACTATGCAGTACAATATATTCTGTCACTGATGATCCCTTTAAAAACACAATCTTTTTTTAGTTAAAATATAATTTTGATTTTGATTTATCATCTATCAAATCACCTGTCCTTCCAAGAGTTCTTGTATCATTGGCTTTTCCTTCTGCCTTTGAACTGTGCTTTTGACTCAGTTATGCACAAATTGTTTTCCAAAAGACTGTCTGGGAGACACTTTGTGTATTTCTCTTTAGAGTGTACTTATTCTTCTGGGAGGAGGCCAGATGGCTGGTAGGTGCCTTCAGAGCCTGGACATCACCCATCAGGCCGTTGTTCCAACTTGATGCTGCCCTTGCTCAGCCTGCAGCTGTAAGCTTTAGATCCTGGAATTCATGGCCATCAACAGGATGACAATAGCAGAGATTGCTGTCCTGAATATATGTGTTTTTATGACCGTGAAATGTTGCATGCCTTGCGTTAATAAAAAAAAGACCTTAGCATAGTCTGTAGTAAAGCAAAACTTCATAAATAAATTCTTCCCCCATGATTTTTGTTATAAAATCAAAGAAATAGTGTTAGCAAGGGAGAAAACATCATATTTTGATATGTTTTTATCTCCCTTTGTTTCTTGCAGAATTCTAAGTGATTCATATGAACATGTAAATCTATAGCAAGAAAGAATACACTAAGAAGTGAAAAATCTTGAAAACAAGGGGAAGGACATACCATAGAGCCAAGAGAAAGGCTTTAAAATATGCCTAAAATAAAGACCTTTGCTACAGGGGTCACATTTTGGCTCTAAACTAGTAGTGCTCTATTACCTAATGGCATCACCCCCAAAAACTCAGTTTATGTGTGAGAATATTTTAGGGGGGTGGGCAGGTCAGGGAGAGGAGTGAAAGCACAGGGTCATCTGGCCAACTCATTTTTCATTTGGCTTCCTGTAGGAGTAGATTTTAACATATCTTGAATAGAGAACATCCTGGACTCTATGTCCTTATCACAATCTTCCTCAAATATTGTACTTTGGAGACAAGACACTTGTAAATACTGGAAGGCATTGAATTCAAAGTCTAGGCTGGCTTGGCTTGCCAAGAACAGAGCCTTCAAGATGTATTCAGCTGCTCTATGTCTCTCCCTTCACAGTCTGACAGTTCAAAAGATTTATCTATTCTGTCTCTATTTCTTCACATCCCCCTCACTCCTAAAACCATTTTATTCTGGCTTTCACCCCCACCACATCAGTGATGCTGATCTTGCAAAGGTCCCCAAAGCACCTTTCAGATCATATTTGACTTGGGCCCTAGCAGCATTTGGAAGTTAGTTTTTCCCTCCTTAAAATTCCCTGTATCCTTGGTCTTGCAAACACCACATATTCAGGGTGATCTCCCTCCTCTCTGAGCAATCCTGCTTCTCCTCTACCTGACCCTTGGACATTGGCATTCCTTGGGATTCCATTCTAGCGATAAGAACTCCAGATCCAAGAAAATCAGAAGAGCAAAATTTGTAGATCAGCAAAAAATATTTCCAATACTTCCGAATCTATAGTGTAGGATTTTGTTCACTTCTATATTAACTTAATAAGAGCAGTGGTAGAGTTAGGAGCTATATTTCACTGACTGCCTTGCAGGCAGAGGTTCACGTACAATTTAAGTTAGGTGGAAAGAGAGGCAGCAGTGCTGAGGCATCTGTGCAGTGAGATGTTGGTGATGTTCCAGGGTTTTGGAGCCAGAAATTGTGGTGGTTTCCTGATATCTGTGTGCTCCACCATGCCCAGATTTATCTATTGTTTTTATTTTTGGTGTGTAGCTCCTAGAAAATCTTAAATTACATATAAGGCTTTTATGTTTAAATTACACATGAGGGATTCTTGGATAGTGCTGTCCTATAGAATTTTAACCAGTTTTATGTCAATTATCAAGTTAATTTTAACATTCCTAATTATATCTAAGTATGCATAAACACATAAGTATGTGTATGCATACATGTATATATGTGTCTAGGTGTCTCTACATTCTCCTTTTAACCAGATTCAACATCTTAACAGGGTATGGGGATGTATCTCATGGTAAGGCACTTGGCAGGAATGTGCAAGGCCCTCGGTTTGATTTCAAGAAACATGCATATACATACAAAATCATGGGTTCCCTCATTAGCTAATTTATTGAACAAAATATTTGACACATATAATTTTATATTTTCATTAGAATAACTTTAATATTCTATATTTAGCCAAGTCTCATCAACAGACCTAATCTAAATGTTCTAAAATACTAAGGTGATTTTTTATTACCTCCTACTGCACCTTGATTGGTAGAATAGCTAAAAACTATTGGATGTCTACTCCTTTCCAGATACTGTTTCAAGCACTTTACAAGATTATATTACTTAGTCCTCACAACAACTCTGTGAGATAGGCAATATACTCTCCATTTTATAAACAAGGCACTTGAAGTTTAAGAAACTTGCCAGGAAGTGGCAAGTGAATCCCCACTCAAGCATAACAATTCCAAAGTTCATTTTCATTACCACTTACTAGAACCTATTTTCTTTCCATTAAATAAAGCAGAAATAAGAGCCCATCTGTCCCTCTTTTGACCTAGAAGCCATGGCAAGGCAAGGGAGCTCGAGTTGAGGTCATAGCCTCCCTTATTCTACCTTCTCTGCTCCCAGACCTTTTCAGTGATGGATGGTTATTGGAATCCTAGGCACAGCTCATGCATGGATAGCTTTTCCAGACTCTCACCCAAATGAGGAAGTTCAATGACAGGCCATTTTCCCCACTGCAGCTAGAAGCACCTCTGCCATGACCAAGAGGTCTTACTAATGGAATTGCACTAGAAGTTTGGGATTTCATGAGTCCTAGCTTGTTCAACAGGCTGTCCTCTAACTTTAGTGAAGGCAGAGAACAATTACACTGTGATAACAGTTGTTAAGAGTCTACTGTGTGACAGATGTTGCTTTAAGTGACTTACAAACATTCTCTTTAATCCTTTCAGTAGTCAGTGAGGAGGAGCAAACTCCAGGTTTTAAAGAAAATAAATCTGTTCCTAAATTAATTATGGATGTCCTGGGGTTCCCTGAATAGTCACTAAACTCTCCACTAATTATCAGTCACATGTTTTGACACATATTTTAGACATTATATCAAAATGTCTTTTAAATTTTTATTTTTTTATAATAAAGAAGCCCATGATATTATTTGTTCACATGTAACAAGGAAACTTGTTAAAGAATAGAAAAATGCTATATACTATATCTTTCCATTATTAATGCTAGCTTAAAAGCTTCAAATGGCAGGCAACATGCACATTAGCTTTTAATTCACTAGCTGTCTTTTCCTACTGTCTATTTTCTTGCTGTGGTCTATGTTTTATACTGGTGCTGCAGAAGTACCTGAAAGTATTATGCTATCCCACTTTAGTCCCAGGAAATAGAATTGCTATGAATTATTGATAGTGTTGGCTTTCTAGTGCTTTAATTTCACCTCTTTGTTGCAGACAAGAATATTAGTTTTACAGAATTGTTTTATATCACCCTAAGAACTTACTACATTCTGCAAGAAATAGCAACCAACTTGAATTATAGAAAAGATAGTCCTGTGTTGATTTTCACTTCTATATATGATGAATTTTCCATACATTTCACTACCCCACATCCTTGCTCAATGGCAGGTTAATAGGGCAGTTTTCATACTGCCTCAGAGTTCCTCAGAGCCCTTGGGCTTCCCAGAGGTGCTTGAGTTATAGATGGAGGAGAGAGAAGGCTATGCTCAAGCGGGTGTCTGCAAGCATTGTGTGCGTGCACACCCACAAATTCGTTCCCTTGTGTCAGAGAATTTCACTTACTCTGCTATACGCATTAATCTTTCATACAAGTTTATGTTAGAAGACAGGATTATTTTTAAAAATCTTGAAAATCTTGAATTAGTGTTACTAATAAACACAATAGCAGGTGTTTGTACATCTTTGAGTAATTAAGGAAAAAAGCCTAAAAATTTTTATTCAATATATCTAAGGTTAAGAATATATATCTTACTTCTGTTATTTATATAGGACTGTGATAAACAAAATATTTTATCATTTTTTGTAATAAGAGCAGCTATGTTTTTTAACTTGCAAAGAGTATTTTTATTAAAAAGGAGGTTTTTTTTGTGTGAAATAAAACCCGAGTGGCCATATTCAGGGTTCCTTTCTGTATGTAGATGGTGTAGGACCCTAGAACTATCCCTTCATCCATGCATGGAAGCGGTAGCCCTGAAGAAGAAACAGAGGTGACAGAAGCTCATTCATTCAATACATGTTTGAGTACCCACTGCCATCAGAAATGGTGCTAGATTTTAACAATCTAATAGTAGGTTTTGGGGATCTGGGGTATTGGGGATCAAACCCAGGTGCTTATGTATTCCAGGCAAGTGCTTTTCCACTGCAGAGCAGAACTCTGCCCCTGCCTTCTTAGAATTTGCATTCTAATGTGGAAGGAGGTGCATAATAAACACAAAAGCAATTATATAAATAGCAATTTACAGAATAGGATAATTGGCCATGATGCATACAAAGCATGGAGGTGGGACCCTTTTCATACAGGGACCATCAAACACCGAGCCCTGGGAGGGCAGTAACCTAAGTACTTTAGAAGGCCACAGCTTGCCTTTCTGCTGACTGCCATGAGCCATAAATGTGTGTGTGGCATTTACCGTACTGATGGCTAAATATGTACCATCTGTCCCAGAGAATTAGAGAGAATGTCATGGAAACCCTGAGGGGACCAATAGTTGGTGACTGCCTAAATAGGAACAAAAAATTACAGCACAGTTAATTTATTAAACAAATTGATTTTTCCTTGGTCATCTAACAGCTATCAGTATTGTATTTTATTATTTATTCATACTGCAAAGATGGCCTGAAGGATTCTTAAAAGTAATGGATGCAACATCATTGTCCTTTGCTATTCTATGAAAAATTATTTTCATAACTGTGTATAATCCTCATCAGATATGTAAAAAAGTGTACCTATAATAAAATCCCTTCTTATATTTTTACTTTATTATTATTAAAGGCAATATGATTGGGGTAAAGGAATAAAATAGGCTACAAAAATTAATTTTATTTTTAAAACTTCTATTTAAGACATTTAAAATCTATTACAGTAAAGGGAGAGAAATGTTTATCAAGTCACATGACTTCTATCAATATATTTTCCATTTTAAGTTCTTATTGTTTTAATTTTTGTGCTAGTTAAGCCCTATTCTAAAAAAGCTTACCAATGGGTCATGTTTCTTAAATATCTGAAAGACAAATGTACACAATCAGATTCAGATTTATCGCAGAAATGTTAGACTCCAATCAAGCACAAATAATTCATCCATTCATCCAACCATTCATTCAATATTTATTGAGTCTACTAAACTAATAAGTGAAATATGCAGGCGCCAGGGCAGTGTAATATAGTTTTGTTGGCCCCTCGGCTGGATATACACTATTCATGGCTCTTTCTTTCTCTGCATAGTCAATGTAGCAATTCTCTGAGAAGCATGGTTAAAGAGGCTAACATAAAGAGCAATTCGAACTTATTCAGTCAACATTGACTAAAAATTAATTTTGAAAAATACATGAGATAATTCCTTGTAAGTTATAGGAACTCCAAGAAAATAAAAAAATACTACTGATGAAGTGCAGTAAGACACTTGATTACAATATAAGATATTGCTATATCCTTATATACTGGTTTAAAAACATAATGAATAAAAATGTTTTCCTCAAAATATCATAAAATAGAATATAATTAAGTATGAGTTTATCATGAAATATTCAATACCTGAATTAAGTAAATAACAAAATTTTAGGGAGGAACTTAACAGACAAAAGTAGAGAAAATTGTTGCTCTTGGTGACATAATTAAATGTTGAATCTTGTCATGTAGAATACCAGTTCTTTCAATTATTTTTAGATTTAAATTTTAAAATTTAAAATTTAGATGTGAGGGGTCTGGATAAAATTATGTTAAGCTGTAGTAGACTGTATGAGACAAATAAGGACATTTCAAAAGAGGAATAATGAGATAGAAGTATAGGAACTGAAATTAAAATATACTTTAAAGGTATAATAATCAAGTCATTTGGCACTGATATGAAACAAAGATATCAGTGGAGCTAAATAGAATGTCTAGAAACAGATCCAGGCAGAGATAATAGAATTTTGTATATTCTAAGAATTGCATATGAAATCTGTAGAAAACATTAAGTTCTTTAGTGAAAGGTGCTGGGGAAATGTCTAACCATACAAAACTAAGGCATCTTTTTATGTAATGCAATCACATAATTTTTTTTTTTTGGTGGTAGTGGGGTTCCTGGAAACCCTTATACCTCTGGGCTACACTCCCAGACCTATTTTATATTTTTATTTGGAAACAGGGTCTTTTAAATCAGAGGCTGGCTTCGAACCTGCGCGATCCTCCTGTCTCCGCCTCCCAAGCACGGGGATTACAAGTATGCGCTACCATGCCCAGCCTGCAATCACATAATTTGAGTTACAGTAATGGTGTAAATATAAAGGATAAAACCATATTTTAAGATAAGGATGTTATAGTTTGAATGCATTCATTTACCTTTGCTACCGCCTAAACTCCTATTCACCCCACAGTGTAAACAGAGCCAAACCTCCCCAAACGACAACCATTCTGTCTATATCTGTGACACAGATTGCTCTTTGACCATATGCTTATTTAGTGGAGAAGTTCTTGGTGGTGTTGAGGATAAGATACAGGAATATAGTCAAGTCTCTCAACTAATTCAGTTCATTGAGTTACAAGCTCGATTGGCTTAGTCCTTGCAGTTCCTATGTCTGTTAGGCTTAGTTTTGGACTCGCTGGTTCCAATTCCTCTCTTCTTGTTTTCTCTTAAGCCGATTCAAATATGGCTTCCATGCCACCAACACTGCTTTTGTCAAAGTCACCAATAACTTTCACTTTGCTAAACGCAATGGTTAATTCCCAGCTCCCATCTTGCTTGGCCTGGCTTATACTTGCTCTCTGGGGACTTCATTTGGCTCCCAGTCTACAACCTTCTCCCAGGTTTTCTCAGGCCTCACTGGACCGTGCTTCTCCTCCCATGCTGAACATCACAGAACATCAGTTCCCAGGATGCAGTTCTTTCATTTCTATGTATATTCATTTCCTTGATGATCATATCAGTCTCATGGTTTTCAATACTTGTCTGTCTGCAAAAAAATTTCAAAATTTGTTTCCTCGATCCAACTACCAACTTGGAAATCTAATAGATATCTCAGGCTTAACATACCAAATTAAGCTTCTGCTTTCCCCAGATCTGCCCCTCTCACAGGTCCTCCACTCCAATAAGTAGCCACCACACCCAACCATTTACTCAAGCCTCAGCTCAGTGTCATCCTTCATGCCTCCCCTTCTCACATCTGCTTCCAGTCTGTCTGCAGATCTACTTACTATACTCTCAAAATATATTCAGAATTTGATCACTTCTCACTACCATTACTATTACTAAGCAACTTACTTATCTCTCATGTTATACCTTTCCTTGTCATTCACACAAGAGTAACAATACACTGACTCACAGGAGTCATGTGTGAAGGAAAGGAAATAATACATGTAAAGAACTTAGCATAGTTCTGAGCAAAAAAAAAATGCTCATTAAATGTTAGCTCATTATTACTTATGGCTTCTGTTTCCTAGGTTCCAAGGTTTGACCAGTAAAACTGAAGCCATCAGTTCATTCTCATAAAAACTAAATTTTGTTTTATAATATGTGAAATTTTCATCTTTTAAATTTCAAATAAATGACTGAAAAGAAAATGAAATTTATTATTGTGTTGATGGTTTCATTTCTGACAAAGAAAAAAAGTCAAAATTAAGCTCACCTAGTAAAAGTAACAAATCAAAACCACAAAGCACAATGGAAATTTGAATAATTAGAATTCTCCTCTGGCCTGATTAAGGGTAATTTTATGATTGAGGCTAATTTTTAGCTAATCAGAAGTCTTTGGCCCAGGAAATATTTTTAATCTGAGATTATATGAGACTATACTGCATTGCAGAATACAGAACTAATTTCACTACCTGAAATAACTTTGGGAATATGAGGAAACTTAGCATGTCTCTACAATAGCAACTAGCCTAATTGCCATCAGTGATATAGAATAGCTTCATATTATTAACCTGTCGTATGTCTAAATTTACAATCCCAAACCAGGCATGGTGGTGCATGCTTGTAATCCCAGCACTCAGGAGACTGAGACCAGAGGATCCTGGTTTGTGGATAGCCTCAGATACTTAGTGAGGCCCTCTGCAACTTAGTGAGATCCTGTTTCAAAATAAAGAATCAAAAATAGGGCAGGGGGTGTAGGTTGGAGGTTGAATGCCTCTGGGTTCCATCCCAGGACCACAAAAAAATAAATTTACAATCCCAACTAATTATTTATAGTTAGATTCTGGAGAATTATCAACAGTATTATGAGGTGTCAGCAATATACAACAGGTTTGGTTTTTTTTTTTTTTTTTTTTTTTTTTTTTTTTGGTGGTACTGGGGTTCCTGGAAGCCCTTCTTCCTCCGGGCTACACTCCCAGACCTATTTTATATTTTTGAAACAGGGTCTCTTACGCCAGCACGGCTGACTTCGAACCTGCGCGATCCTCCTGTCTCCGCCTCCCAAGCGCGGGGATTACAAGCATGCGCCACCACGCCCGGCTACAACAGGTTTTAATTGTATATCTCAGATACTTACTCAAATGCATTGATTAAACATATGGATATTATTAATAAATAAAATAAACTGTTGTCCCGAATAAACAGAAAAATGCTTTTAGAATTTTTAACTTGTTTTTTTAATTTTTTAATTGGTGCATTATGGTCATACATCTTAATGGAGTACAAGATGGTAGAGGCTTACATGCACACATCATTCAGTTAGCCCTTATACAATTCCAACCCCATTCTCTCCCCCCTCCCTCTTTCTTATATTTGGCTTAGTGATTGACTTTGATATGGTTGTGAATGTACATCCTGTACATTAGGGAATTTTCCTCTTCTCCCCTCCCATCCTCCTCATTTAGATCTCCTTGTTTACTTATCTATAGTATCTCCTTCTTCATCTAGAGTTCTTCCTATGACCCACTTTCTCCCTACCTTCTGTATATTATGGAGAGCATCCAATTTCTTATTTTTTGTGACTAACTAATTTTACTTAGCATAATGTTCACCAGTTCTATCCCCTTCTCTGCAATAGACTTAATTTTGTTCTTCTTTATGGCTAAGTAATATTCCAGTGTGTACATATCCCATAGTATTATAATCCATTCATGTGTTGATAGATATATTGGCTGGTTCCATAGTTTGGCAATTATTAATTGTGTGGCTATGAAGATAGATAGACATGCATCTGTTTGGTATCCATTCTTTTGGGTAGGTATCTAAAAGTGGTATTGCTGGATCATGTGACAAGTTCCTTCCCATTCTTCTGAGGATCCCCAATACTCTTTACCAAAGTGGTTACTCTAACTGGCATTACTACCAACAATGTATTAGAGTTTTAAATTCTCCACATCCTTGCCAGCATTTGTTGTTGTTTATGTTTTAAATGATTGCCATTCTAGTTGAAGTTAGGTGAAATCTCAAGGTAGTTTTGATTTGCATCTCTCTGATTACTAAGGATGTTGAGAATTTTTTCATAAGTTTATTGTCCACTTGAATTTCTTCTTTACAGAAACTCTTCAGTTTAATGCAGTCCCATGTATTGATCCACCTTTTAGTTTCTTGTGTATTCTGGCTCTTGTTGAGAAAGTTTTTACCTGTGCCTATGTGTTGAAGTGTTGGACCTATGCCCTTTTCAAGGAGCTGCAAGGTCTCTGGTCTAATGTCCAAATCTTTGATCCATCTTAAATTGACTGTTATGCAAGGTGAGAAAGTGGGGTTTATTTCCACTTTGCTGCATACGGTTAACCAGTTTTACCAACACCATTTGTTGAAGAAGCTATCTTTTTTGCAGTGTCAAAAAACAATTGGCTAAAAATGTACATATTTGTTTCTGAGTCTTCTATTTTTTAATTTTTTATTGGTGCATTATATTCATAAATCATATTGGGGTAAAAAAAGTTGTGTGCACATACCTGTACACATCACTGATTTAACCCCTACCCAATTCCCACCCCATTCCCTCCCCATCCCTTCTTCCCTTGCTTGGCTTCGTGGTTGACTTTGATATGTTTAAGTACATTGTGTGTTTTAGAAAATTTCCTTCTTCTCCCCTCCCATCCCTCCCATCCCCCCATTTAGGTTGTCTTGTTTGCTCCTCTATAGGATTTTCGTTGTTTTCATCTAGAGTTCCTCCTATGACCCATTTCTCCTTAGCTTTCACATATTAGGGAAAGCATCTGATTTCTTATTTTTTGTGACTGACTAATCTCACTTAACATAATGTCCTCCACTTCTATCCATTTCCCTGAAAATGATGTAATTGAGGTTTTTTTTTTTTTTTGATGGATGAGTAAAATTCCATTGTGTAAATATCCCATGCTTTTGTAATCCATTCATCTGTTGGACATCTTGGCTGGTTCCATAGTTTGGCTATGGTGAATTGTGCAGCTATGAACATAGATACACATGCATTCATTTGGTAGTTTGGTTTCCTTTCTTTTGGGTAGATACCCAGAAGTGATACTGCTGGATCAAATGGTAGATTTGTTCCCATTCTTCTGAGGATTCTCCATACTGTTTTCCAAAGCGGTTGCACTAATTTGCAATCCCACCAACAATGTTTTAGAGTTCCCACTTCTCCACATCCTCTCCAGCATTTGTTGTTGTTTGTGTTTTGAATGATTGCTATTCTAGTTGAAGCTAGGGGAAATCTCAGGATAGTTTTGATTTGCATCTCTCTGATTGCCAATAATGTTGAACATTTTTTCATGCATTTATTAACCATTTGAATTTCTTCTTTCATGAAGTGTCTAGTTAGGTTGCTTGCCCATTTTTTGATTGGATGATTTTTTTTTTAGTGTTGAGATTCTTGAGTTCTCTATATCTATATTCTAGATATTAGTCCTCTATCGGATGTGTAGGTGGCAAAAATCTTCTCCCATTCTGTTGGCTCTTGGTTGAGATTCTTGACAATTTCCTTTGCTGAACAGAAGCTCTTTAGTTTCATGCAATCCCACGTATTGATGTGCCTTTTAATTTGTTGTGCCTTTGGGGTCTTGTTTAGAAAGTGTTTATCTGTGCCTATGTGTTGCAGTATTGGACCTATGCCCTCTTCAAGGAGCTTCAGGGTCTCTTTTGATTGATCCATCTTGAATTGACTCTTGTGCAGGGTGAGAAAGTGGGATTAATTTCCAATTTTCTGCATATGATTAACCAGTTTTGCCACTGAGTCTTCTATTCTGCTCCATTGATCTATATATCTGTTTTGTGCCAGTACCATGCTGTTTTTATTACTCTGGCTTTGTAATATATTTAAAGTCAGGTATTGTGATGCTTCCTGCATGGTTTTTGTTGCTGAGAACTACTTTGGCTATTCTTAGTTTTTTGTTGTTCCAGATGAACTTAAGAACTGATTTTTCTGTGTCTGTGAGGAATGACCTTAGTAATTTAACAAGTATTGTGTTGAATCTGTAGAACACTTTTGGAAGAATAGCCATTTTATGATATCAATTCTGCCAATATAAGAGCATGGAAATCTTTCTATCTCCTAAGGTCTTCTTTGATCTCTTTTTTTCAATGTTTTATAATTTTCTTTGTAGAGGTCTTTTACCTCCTTGGTTAGGTTTATTCCTAAGTATTTTAATTTTGGGGGGATATCCTGAGTAGAAGTATTTTCTGGATTTCTTTTTCAGTGGACTCATGGTTGGCATACAGGGAAGCTTCTGATTTTTTAAGATTGACTTTGTATCCAGACACCATGCCGAATTTGTTGATCATTTCAATAGACCTTTTGGTTGGTTGTTGGGTCTTCTAAGTATAATATCATATCATCTGCAAATAGGAATAGTTTTAGTTCTTCTTTTCCTATTTTTACTCCTTTGCTTTCCTTCTCTTCCTTTATTGGTCTGGCTAGAGTCTCAAGTACTATATTGAAAAGAGGTGGTGATCATGGATATCCTTATCTTGTTCCTGTTTTTAGGGGGAATTTTCACAATTTTCCCCATTTATTATAATGTTAGCTGTGGGTCTATTGTATATTCCCTTTATGAGGTTGAGGTATGTTTCCTCTATTCTGATTCTCTGCAATTCTTTTAGCATAAATGGGTTTTGTATTTTGTCAAATGCTTTTTCAGCATCTATTGAAAAATGATCATGTGGTGTTTGTCTTTTATTCTGTTTATTTAATGAATTACATGGATTGATTTTTGAATGTTGAACCAGCCTTTCATCCCTGGGATGAACCCTACCTGGTCATGGTGTATGATTTTCTTGATGTGGTTTTGAATGTGTGTTCCTAGTATTTTGTTTAGTAGTTTTGCATCTAAATTAATCAATGATGTAGGCCTTTATTTTTTTCTTTAATCTGTCTTTATTTGGTTTTGGTATTAATGTGATGTTGGCTTCATAGAATGTATTTGGGAGAGTCCCATTTCTTTCTATTTCATGAAATAGACTGAGGAGTATTGGCATTAGCTCTTCTATAAATGTTTTATAAAGTTCCCTTGGGAAACCATCTAGTCCTGGGCTTTTATTTGATGGTAAGCTCTTTACAGCTGCTTCAATATCTGATATTTCTCTTGGTTGGTTTAAATTTTCTGTATCTTCTTGACTCAGTTTAGGAAGATTGTATTTACCCAGAAAATTGTCAATTTCCTCCAGATTTTCCATTTTCTTGGAGTATAGTTTTTCAAAGTAGTTTCTGATAATCCTCTGGATTTCTAAACTATCAGTGTAATATCTCCTTTTTTATCTCTTATCTTCATAATTTGGGTTGATTCTCTCTTTTTTTTTTTTGGTTAGGTTGACTAGTGGTTTATATATCATGTTAATTTTTTTTAAGAAACCAGTTTTTGATTTTGTTGATTTTCTATATCTATTTTTATTATCATCTACTTAGTTAATTTCTGCTCTGATTTTAATAATTTCCTGTCTTCTACTGGATTTGGGGTTAAATTGTTTCTGTTTTTCAAGGGCATTGAGGTGTGTCATTAGGTTATTTATTTGGATATTTTCTGTTCTTATGTAAGCACTCAGTGCTATGAATTATCCTCTTAATATTCCCTTCAAGGTGTCCCAGAGGTTTTGATATGTTGTGTCTCTATTTTCATTTGTTTCTAGATATGTCTTGATTTCACCCTTTACCTCTTTTTTTGACCCATTCTTCATTCAGCAATGTGGTGTTCAGTCTCCATGTGTTTATGTGGTTTCTCTGGGTACTCTTATAGTTGATTTCTAGTTTCACTCCATTATGGTCTAAAAAGACACAGGAAAGTATGTCACATTTCTTGAATTTGCTAGTGCTCACTTTGTGGCCCAGGATGTTATCTATTTTGGAGAAGGTTCCGTGAGCAGCTGAGAAAAATGTGAATTCTGCTATAGTTGGGTGGAATATTCTATATGTGTCTAACACGTCCTTTTGGTTAATGGTGTTCTTTAGGTCTGAGGCATCTTTATTGACCTTTTGTCTAGAAGATTGGTCTAATGGTGTGAAAGGGGTGTTGAAGTGTCCCAGTATTATTGTATTGGGATTTATGTGTGACTTAATGTCACAAAGAGTTTGTTTTATGAAAGTAGCTACACCTGTATTTGGGGCATAAATATTGGCTATCATTATTTCCTCTTGCTGTATTGTTTCTTTTTCCAGTAAAAATGACCTTCTTTGTCTCTTCTAATAAGTTTGGGTCTGAAGTTTTACTTGTCTGATATCATAGTTACTATTCCAGCTTGTCTTTGAGTTCCTTGGCATAGATTACCTTCCTCCAGCCCTTTACCTTTAGTTTGTGACTATCTCTACTTGTAAAGTGTGTTTCTTATAGGCAGCAGATAGATGGATTCTGGTTTTTAATCCATTTTTCTACTTTTTGTATTTTTATTGGGGAGTTGAGGCCATTTACATTCAGTGTAATTATTGAGAGATGATGTTTAATTCCCAGCATATTGAGAGTTAACTTCTGGGTGAGGTAGCATTTGTTCTTCTTTGCTTAGTAGTTTGCTGGATGGAAATTTTTGTTTCTCTGGTTCTGGGTATATTACTTATTTCTTCTTTATACTTAGTCTCTTTAAGTATTTTCTCTAGTGCTGGATTGGAAGACATAAATTGTTTCAGCTTCTGTTTCTTGTGGAAGATTTTTACTTTCCTGTCAAATTTTAAAGATAGTTTTGCTGGGCTGGAAACTTTGGGCTGCAAGTTGTTTTTATTTTCAGAGTTTTGAATATGTTACTCCAGGCTCTTCTGGCTTTCATGACTTGGTTTATGTGTCTGGAGTGATTCTTTTGTTTTTGTTGCCTTTAAGATTCTGTCCTTGGCTTCTGTGTTGGTCAGTTTAACTATTAAGTGATATGGTGAGCTTTTTCTCTGATCTTTTTTAAAGGGGGTTCTACAAGTTTCTTGTACCTATGTATTGACCTCTTTTACTATGTTTGGAAATTTTTCTGATATTAGTTCTTTTTGATCCCTTTGGTTTCACCTTCTATTCCTTTTTTTATGCCTATTGTTCTTAGGTTAGCTCTTTTAGAATGGGCCTATATCTCTTCAATGTACAATTCATGCTGTTGACTTGTTTTTTTCTAACTTATATATCATGTTTTGATTTTTGGAGTGATTATCGTATAAGAGCTAGATTCCATTCTCCATCTGATCTAATGTATTATTTGAGTTTGTATTGATGCCTTCATTTCAATGATTGCATCCTTTATTGCTTTCAGACTTCCTCTAAATTTTTTTTTCAGAAATCCCGGATCATTTCTACTCTTACATTTCTGATTTGTCCTTTTAGTAATCTCTGAAGTTCTGTGTTGTCAGTTTCTCTTATTGTGGAGTTTGCAAAGCTCATTGCTTCCTTGTTTGTATCTGTTGATTTTGATGGATTTATCTCAGTCTGTAGGTGTCAGCTGGCATATACAAGGGCATTTTTTGTTGTATTCAATGATGAAGGTTGAATTAGGGGAAAATTGAAATCATAAATGCAAGAATAGGGTAAAGCCACAGATAGGATCAAATAGAATGAGAGTATGAGTTTGGTAAGGTAGTATATAGTAGAGATTATAGTTAGTGAATATGTAGTACTCTTCTAGTAATCAATGTAAAGTATTTAGTATAGTGATATAAGGTGGATATAATATAAGAAAAAGGACTTCCGGGAAGATGGCAACGGAGAAAAGCAGGGCTTATGAGCCCCGCTAACAACCAATCTCTGTTACCACAAAATCAGCACCTTTCATAGCCAGAAAACACCATCAGCAGAGAAACAAAAAATGTAATTACAAAAGACAGAGAAAAAGAGGGCTGGAAAAATGAGACACCAGAAAGAAACCATACTGCAGTGCTGCAGCCAGAGCTGTGGCACAGAGCGGCGCAGACACCATCTTCCCCGGTAGTACCAGGCCCCAGAGAGGAGGGGGACTCAGAACTGAGCACAGAGCCAGAGAGGAGATATGCCGGCCTCACAGCCGAGGACATGGCAGCAGTTCTTACTGCCAGTGGCAGCGGAAAGTTCACCAGACGGCACCAGACCAACGCACTCAACAGCTCACCAGGCTCCAGAGAGGAGCAGCGGACAGCGAGCCGAGGTGAGCTGCTGCAGATCAGCTGGGCAGGATTCGGCAGATTTCTCAGTGCAGGGAGCATCTAAAGCTCCCAGTGGCTGGGCTCATCACACCCTGCAGGGACTCAGAAGAGAGCTCAAACACAGAGAAGAAATATGTCAGCCTCACGGCCAAGGGTAGAGCAGCGGCACCATATTGCCACTGGCGGCAGCAGCAGTGAATTCACCGAGTCCACTACAGCTCCATCAGTGCACTCAACAACAGTGAGTCAAATTGCAGCCCCTAGAAGAGAAATCCCAGTACTGTACTCCCAGGGACTTGACCTGGTGGGGGAGTGGGGGTGGCAGAGATATCACACCATAGGAGAACGCACAACCTAGAACCCCCCCATGGTCTAAAACAGCCTTGATTGACTCCCTGGGTCTGAGACTCTGCGATACAACCCAGTACAGGAGTAGTGGGGAACGAGATACTACTGACTCGAGATCCAGAGCACCTTAAGTGAAGTCGTAGTGACCCAGGGAAGAAACCAGAGAAGGCACAAACTTCTGAAATCATGGGAAAGAGGAATAACAATGGAGCAATGAATGCCCACAACCGCACAACATCAGAACCTGATAAAACAGAAATTCAGAGATTTCTAGAAGATCAAATCAGGAAAATAACTGCAGAAATAATAGAGGTGTTTTGAAAAGAATTCAGAGAGAGCCAAAGAGAGATAAAGGATGCAATTAATGAAGTAAAGGCCTCAATTCAAAGTACAAACAACCGATTAGACCACATGGAGAATAGAATCTTGCTCTTAGAAGATGAGCACTCCAAAAATGAACGCATAGTTTCTAATTTAGAAAAAAAAATCCGACAGCAGGAATCTGACATTGAAGAAATATGGGCCCATTTTAAGAGAGCTAACCTAAGAATAATTGGAATAGAGAAGGGAAAAGAAGGTGAAACCAAAGGGATCAACATTCTCTTCAAGGAAGTAATAGCAGAAAATTTTCCAAACATAGAGCAAGAGGTTGATACACAGGTCCAGGAAACTTATAGAACTCCCTTTAGACATGATCGGAGAAGAGGATCCCCACGCCACATCATTGTCAAAATGACCAATGTGGAAGCCAAGCAGAGAATCTTAAAGGCAACAAAAACAAAGGGCCAAGTGACATTCAGAGGCAAACCAATTAGAATCACTCCAGACTTCCCAAACCAAGTCATGAGAGCCAGAAGGGCTTGGAGGAACATATTCCAAACTCTGAAAGAAAACAACTTCCAGCCAAAAATTTCCTACCCAGCAAAACTTTCTATCAAAATAGATGGGGAAATAAAAAGCTTCCATGACAAAACAGAAACTGAAGGAATTTATGTCTTCAAAACCAGCGCTAGAGAAAATACTCAAAGAGATTAACTACAAAGAAGAAATAGGTAACACACACCAGAACCAGAGAAACAAGATTTTCCATCCAACAGACAACTAAGATTGGTTATCTGTGGAGATTCATTATTTATGTTAGTCTTTTACCTATCTCTAAATTGTACTGTTTGCTTTTATTGTTGCTAATTTTTAGGATTTCTAGTTGGAATATTAAAACACCTTCAGATATAGCATTTGGAAATATTTTATCCCTTTTTATCAGTAACTTTTAACTCTGTTTACATTGTCTTTGGATATACAATATTTTTTTATTTTTTAGGCAGTTTGTTTACCCTTCTGTTGCCTGTGCCATTGAAATCATATCCAAGAAATCACTGCCAATTTCAATATTGTGAGGTTTTATGACCCAGATTTTCTTCTAAAAATTTATAGTATTAAGATATATATTTAGGTCTTCTATCTATTTTGAGTTAATTTTTTGTATATGTGTTATGTAAGGGTCCAATTTTATTCTTTTTCATGTAATTATTATTTTTCAACAATATTTAGTTAAAAGATTATTATTTCCCCCACCAAATGTTCGTGGAAACCTTGTCAAAAATAACTTGACAATATATGGAAGAATTTATCCCTAGGCTTTTATTTAACTCCAATGGTTTATATATCTGCCTTTATAACAGTACTACACTGTTTCAATTATTGTAGCTTTATATGGTTTGAAATCAGAAAATATACATCTTCTAGCTTTGTTCTTTTTTGAGATTGTTTTGGGTATCTAGAGTCCATATTCCATATTAGGATAGATTTTTTTCTGAAAAATTAATAAATAAATGTATGATAGTTTCACCTAAAAAAAAAGAAGAAAAAATATTCTCTGGTAAGAAAGAAAGCAAAAAGAAATATTGAAATGTTATCATTAAGTCATCAAAATCTTGGTATCAGACAAATGAAACTGTTATGTGAGATAATCATTGTTAATTTTGGATAAATTGCTATAATACTAGATGTCAACCATTAAGCCAAGCATGGGAAGGAGGGATGGGGAGGGAATGGGATGGGGATCTGGTAGGGGCTAACTGGGTATGTGTGCATGTATGTCTACAAAAGTATTATTTTTATCCCATTATGATGTATGAATACAGTGCACCAATAAAAAAATCCAAAAAAATTAATATAAAATAAAAAAGAAAGGAAAAAAAGAATATAGGGAAGAAAGTATGTGTGTACCAAGGAAGATGAGGAAGAGAGCAAACAATCAAGCATACACACACATTAAAAAAAATAACAGAGCCAGGCGTGGTGGCATATACTTGTAATCCCAGCACTTGGGAGGCTGAGACAGGAGGATTGCATGGGTTCGAAGCCAGCCTCAGCTACTTAGTGAGGCTCTCAACAACTTAGTGAGACCCTGTTTTCAAAGAAAGTATAAAATAGGTCTGGGAGTATAGCCCAGAGGTAGAAAAGCCCCTGGGTTTCATCCCCAGTACCACCAAAAAACAAAAACAATAGATTAATGCAACCCTACAAATATATGAATACTCAGCAGACTTGGCCTCTGTAGTCTCTGCAGACACCGAGTGCCACCAGCACCTTTCCTGCTGCAACCTTGGTTCTATGAGTGTCTATCAGTCTATGCAGATGGCTGGTGTCAACGGGGCTGGATCTAGTGTTAAGTTAAGGAGACCCTCCATGCTTTTCAACCCTGCAGAGCCTGAGTCACTTCGAGCCTCTGCTATGTCCAACAGCAGACTCCATCATCACCTTTGCAGGATTGAACCACAAAGTTTCAGACTCTCCAAGTTTATTGCTCGCTGTGCAAGTCCCTATGGCCAAGCTGGGTAGTTTCTGCAGGGCACCAGGTTCACTTACAGTATTGTTTAGTATCACTCTGGACCTATGGAGGGCATGGTGAGTTTGGCCACCACTGCTGCAAGTTGTATCCAGTGTTTGCGCAGAAGGAACTGAGGGCTTATGATTCCAATGAGCTGCAGCTGCTTATTTCATCTCAAGTCATTTTTTTCCTGTGGGTCTCTGGTATTCTGTTGCAGTGAGGCAGGATTGTGCCACAATGGCACTAGTAGCTGTTAGAGGCAGGCAGGGTCCTTTCTGCTCTCTGATCTGCCATCTAGTTTTTTTCTGCTGCCTTTTACTTGTCCTATTTTTTAAAATTTATGTTGTTTTCTTTCTTTTGTCAGAACATTGTTTCCATGGCAATAGAGACCAAGTGTCAGCAGGACTGATATGTGCTGCTTCCCTCAGTCGCCATATTCCACAGGTGGCTAAGTTATTCCTTAATGCAGTCACTTTGCTAACATACATGGTAGAAACAATATTTGAATGGATAAGAAAATTTTTTATCTAATTTTATTTTAATATTTTCAGAAAATTGTGTTTATTCTTTACTCTTTCTGTAATTCTCAATATATATTATACATGTCTTTATACACACACACACACACACACACACACACACACACACATATACATAAAACATCTACCATATGCTAGGTAATGAGAAAACAATGATGAATTGCTTTGTGGCTAACTTCTATGTAAAAGTATTTTGATCCTTTTGAGTATAAACTAGTTAAAGTCTGGTATGGTAGTGCATGTATGTGTGTAATCCCAGTATTTGGGAGGCTGAAACAGAAGGACTGAACATTCATGGCCAGCCTCAAAAACTTAGCAAGGCCCTCCACAACTTAGACCCTATTTCAAAATAAAAATATGGCTAAGCAGTAGACAAGTAGAATGGCCCTGGTTTCGACCCTTAGAACCATAAAAGTAAAATCTAGTAATAATGAACTTAAGGCATTTTAAGAGGAGGGAAGTAACCCTAACCTGAAATCATCAGGAATCAACTATACTTAATATAATATTATTAACTTGTTTTTGTCTATACTTGATTTGGCTATGCTTAATTATATTTTTGGTATTAGGATGATAACAAATATAAACAAGTTTATATATTACATTATATGGAGAAAGCTACTTAGTAAGCATGAACTCCCATTAATACCTGTTACAGTATCATTTTAATTGTTCCACATATTTTTACATGCTAATTTCTGTTTGTTTATTTTTTTGTAGGAAGTCCTGGCTGAGCAAGGTTGGAAGTCCTAGTTCTCGCATCGACCGCACAGACTTTTCTAATGAAAAAGCCATCTCTAAACTTGAATACTCTGACTTTAGTATTCGATACTAATGGAGAGGAAATTAAAAATATAATGCTTACATTGCACAATAGACATCATATGTTAGGTATATATTCTATAATAATAGCAGAGTAGAATGACAAAAGGGAACTTATTGTTCTGAAAGCTGCACAATTGCATGTAACTAGAAATGTCTGATGCAAATAGTTTCACGCAACTATGTTTTTAACAAGCAAAGCCATACTATTCTAAAATAAAAATGCCATTAAAATATCTAATACGAATATTCAATTTAATCTTGTCTCATGGAATCTTTAATTTCAGTGAACATCACAAATTTTCTAAAAATTATTTTAGGTACTATTACTTATAGTAAATTTTAATGTATTATGAAAAATAATTTGTTATTAAAGCTGAGTAATCTATTATTAAAGTTTTTAAAAGAACCAATGGTTAAAATAAATGTAAGTGATAGTCCACATAACCATAAAACAATGTCAAAAAATTTAATTTTTAACATTCTGATTAAATATAAAAATAGTTTCAGATAGGACTCAAAATGGCAACTGCAAGATGCAGCACATCTCAGTAGTTTGAACAAATAAAGTTCAACTACCAAGAAGGCAGCATCTTGACAAACAAAGCAGCAGAAGATAATTACAAACAAAAATAAATAAATAAATAAATAAATAAATAAATAAATAAGAACCACAGTAGAAGGAAATTCAGTACTCTAAACACGAGATCCACTGCAAAAAAGCCCAAGCGTGCAACTGACCTGCTGTGGCGGCCGGCACCATCTTGGCCACCGGCCTGAACCATGATTGCTGGCTCCAGTGCTGGAGCCCCGAGAAATACCAACAAATAATCCCAGAACTTAAAGTGCAGAAGGTGGTGGCAGAGTTCCAACATTTTAAGGGACTGGCATCATGTTTCAGGGATGCATAAAAAGATCCAAAAGCCCATGAGCTCACCAGAGGTGGCAACCACAATGGAGCACTCTTCCCTCCAGAAACCAGGTCCATAGGACAGCAAGTTAACCACTAGAGTTACTCGGTACTTGGTGGAGGTGGAAGACCATCCAGAGCAGCCATGGAACCCTGGCAGGCTATGACATGGTGATCCATTCTGGAAGTTGTCCAGTTAAAATCTCCAGAGACACAGGAAAGGCATAGTGCTCAAGGCATGGTGCCTGCACAAGATCACAGAGGGTCACTCCAAGAATACAGGACACCCTTCGTGGGTGCAGGTAGAGAGATGCAGGCCCAAGGCAAGAAGGTGCAAAGCACAAGTTCTGAGATCATAGAGCCCAGGGTGGGAGAACACAGAGCCAGTGCCAGAGAAGGCAGAGAGCAAACACCCATAAAGTGAGTCCAAAGCCGACAATAGATTACGGAGCAAATAAGAGACATTGGAATATATTCCAGAATCTATCACAGTGAACAGACATACAGATATTATACTGGCCCAGACACTATTTAGGAAAATTAGCAGGACTGCTGGGGTTTTGTTTTGTTTATCTCTCATGCCATTGCTAGTTTTTTTTTTTTTTTGTCCCTTTCCTTTTTTTTTTTGTTCTTTTTTTCTTATAACTTTTTTCTTTTTTTGTCTTTAATTTAAAATTGTTAGTTTTTTAACTTGTTTTGTTACTTTATGCATGTTTGTTTGCTCCTTCCCCCATTCCTTTTACAAACTTCCTTACTCTAGCCTATCTACTCTCTTCTCTAAAGACTGTTTTTCCCTTACTATATCTCCTTGTTTTATATTCAAGCTATTGCATGTGCTGACTGAAAGCATAGTCAACAGCATACAGAAGTCATTACAAAAACAAAACCTAAACATCCAACAACTATGAGACAACATGAAATATCCTTACTTATGGATAAAAGGCATTGAAAAAGGGATAGAGGTACAGACCAAGGGTATTCATAATCACTTTAGGCTAAATACTCTACTAACTACAAGAATCCTACTCTCTAATTTTCTGTCATTCTCAACCAGATACTACCTTATTATACTTAAATCCTTACTTAACTTAATCATATCATCTACTTTAACCGACTCCTGTACCCCAACCACTACCCCCGTACCCAACCCTCACCACTGAAAAAAGTGCTACTTACCCATCCACGAACCTGCTGGCACTCCTAAAATTCTACTGCTAAGATTGGATCAGACAGATTACCCACAGAATCACACACAAAAAAAGAAGATGCTAACACATCAGAAAAACAAGCCTGAGAACCCTGAAAATATAAGAACTAGGAATAGTGAGGAAATAAGGGAAATCATGAATATTAACCTATAAGAATGAAAGAAGGAGAATGCCTAATCATGATCTTTATGATGATGAAAGGCCTTACAACAAGTGTACAGAAAATGAAAGAGGAAATGGAGACATTAAGAAAGAATCAGAAAGAGATCTGGAATGAAATGAAAGAGTCAGAGCCAGACATGGTGGCACACACTTGTAATTCCAGCACTTGGAAAGCTGAGACAGGTGGATCAAGGTATGCAGCCTGCTTCAGCTACTTAGTGAGGACCTCTGCACCTTGGAAACCCTGTTTCAAAATAAAGAATAAAAAACATGGGCTGCCATTTAAGGATCTTAAGATGTAAGTGATAATTCAGCAACAAAGTATTTTAAGGACAAGGGTTATTGATATACCATAGAAGTATAATATTGAAAAGGAAGACCTTTAATGGAAAATACTGGGGAATTTCAAATGTTGTAGGTATGGACACACACCACTCCTGGGTCTCTTTCCAAAGGGGTTGAAATCAGAGAACTACAGCAACACATGCATACCCATTTTATAGCAGCACAATTCGTAATAGCCAAAATATGGAACCAACCTAGGTCTCCATCAACAGATGTATGGATTGCAAAATCATGGGAAATACACATAATGGAATTCTACTCAGCTATAAATAATAACATAATCATGTCATTTGCAAGAGTATAGAGAGACCTGGAGAACATTATGTTAAGTGAGAACAGTCAAGCACAGAAGAGAAGGATATATATTTTCTCTAACATGCCCCAAATAGGTACTATTAGGAATACCAGAGGAACTCCAGACACTGGACAACAACCATAGCAGGACCATGATCCCAGAGAAAATGACAACAATGAGAAAAATTAGCCTAAAACTGCCCCGTGGAATCAGGAGGGGGAAATTGAAACAGTGCCTGGGCATCTGCCAAGTGAAAGTGACAGAACATGGGTAAAGTAGGACTATGATAGCTAGAAGTTGTAGGAGAGTTGTTTCCAGAGTTCTGGAAAGAGCTAGCTACCAGTATTTACAAAAGAAATTTAAGAAATGTGCATAGGTGTTCCTTGAATTATTTACTGGTTACTGAGCCATATATATGTAGAATAAATTTCTGCAAAGTGCAAAGACTGCCCACAGAACTGTAAGAAAACGAGTTCTGGGAAGATGGCGACGGAGCAAAACGGGGCTTACGAGCCCCGCTAACAACCAATCTCTATTACCACAAAATCAGTACCTTTCATAGCCAGAAAACACCATCAGCAGAGAAACAAAAAATGTAATTTCAAGGGACAGAGAAAAAGAGCGCTGGAAAAATGAGACAGCAGAAACCAGACCGCAGTGCTGCAGTCGGAGCCATGGCGCGAGGCGGCAAGCACCCTTTTCCCTTGCAGCACCAGGATCCAGAGAGGAAGGGAACTCATAATGGAGCTCAGAACCAGAGAGAAGATATGCCGGGCTCACGCCCGAGGACCAGGCAGCAGCGCCTTACTGTTGGCGGCAGCAACAAGTTCACGAACGGCACCAGAACAATGCACTCAACAGCCCACCAGGCTCCAGAGAAGAGCGGTGGACAGCGAGCCAAGGTGAGCCGCTGCGGATCAGCCAGGAGGAATTCAGCAGATTTCTCAGCGCAGGGAGCGTCTAAAGCTCCCAGAGGCTGGGCTCATTACACCCTGCAGGGACTCAGAAGAGAGCTCAAACACAGAGAAGAAGTATGCCAGCCTCACGGCCGAGGGCATAGCAGCAGCGCCATATTGCTACCGGCGGCAGCAGCAGTGAATTCACTGAGTCCACGACCGCTCCATCTGCGCACTCAACAACAGTGAGTCAAATTGGGGCCCCTAGAGGAGAAATCCCAGTACTGTAATCCCAGGGACTTGACCCAGTGGGGGTGTGGCGGTGGCAGAGATATCACACCATAGGAGAACGCCCAACCTGGCACCCCCCATGGTCTAAAGCACCCTTGATTGACTCCCAGGGTCTGAGACTCTGCGATACAACCCAGTAAAGGAGTAGTGGTGACTGAGATACCATAGACTTGAGATCCAGAGCACCTTAAGTGAAGTCGTAGTGACCGAGGGAAGAACCCAGAGAAGGCACAAACTTCCAAAATCATGGGAAAGAGGAATAACAATGGAGCAATGAATGCCCACAACATCAGAACCTGATAAAACAGAAATTCAGAGATTTCTAGAAGATCAAATCAGGAAAATAACTGTAGAAATAATAGAGGTGTTTTGAAAAGAATTCAGAGAGAGCCAAAGAGAGATAAAAGATGCAATTAATGAAGTAAAGGCCTCAATTCAAAGTACAAACAACCGATTAGACCACATGGAGAATAGAATCTCGCTCTTAGAAGATGAGCACTCCAAAAATGAACGCATAGTTTCTAATTTAGAAAAAAAAAATCCGACAGCAGGAATCTGACATTGAAGAAATATAGGCCCATTTTAAGAGAGCTAACCTAAGAATAATTGGAATAGAGGAGAGAAAAGAAGGTGAAACCAAAGGGATCAACATTCTCTTCAAGGAAGTAATAGCAGAAAATTTTCCAAACATAGAGCAAGAGGTTGATACACAGGTCCAGGAAACTTATAGAACTCCCTTTAGACATGATCGGAGAAGAGGATCCCCACGCCACATCATTGTCAAAATGACCAATGTGGAAGCCAAGCAGAGAATCTTAAAGGCAACAAAAACAAAGGGCCAAGTGACATTCAGAGGCAAACCAATTAGAATCACTCCAGACTTCCCAAACCAAGTCATGAGAGCCAGAAGGGCTTGGAGGAACATATTCCAAACTCTGAAAGAAAACAACTTCCAGCCAAAAATTTCCTACCCAGCAAAACTTTCTATCAAAATAGATGGGGAAATAAAAAGCTTCCACGACAAAACAGAAACTGAAGGAATTTATGTCTTCAAAACCAGCGCTAGAGAAAATACTCAAAGAGATTAACTACAAAGAAGAAATAGGTAACATACACCAGAACCAGAGAAACAAGATTTTCCATCCAACAGACAACTAAGATTGGTTATCTGTGGAGATTCATTATTTATGTTAGTCTTTTACCTATCTCTAAATTGTACTGTTTGCTTTTATTGTTGCTAATTTTTAGGATTTCTAGTTGGAATATTAAAACACCTTCAGATATAGCATTTGGAAATATTTTATCCCTTTTTATCAGTAACTTTTAACTCTGTTTACATTGTCTTTGGATATACAATATTTTTTTTATTTTTTAGGCAGTTTTTTTACCCTTCTGTTGCCTGTGCCATTGAAATCATATCCAAGAAATCACTGCCAATTTCAATATTGTGAGGTTTTATGACCCAGATTTTCTTCTAAAAATTTATAGTATTAAGATATATATTTAGGTCTTCTATCTATTTTGAGTTAATTTTTTGTATATGTGTTATGTAAGGGTCCAATTTTATTCTTTTTCATGTAATTATTATTTTTCAACAATATTTAGTTAAAAGATTATTATTTCCCCCACCAAATGTTCGTGGAAACCTTGTCAAAAATAACTTGACAATATATGGAAGAATTTAGCTCTAGGCTTTTATTTAACTCCAATGGTTTATACATCTGCCTTTTTAACAGTACTACACTGTTTCAATTATTGTAGCTTTATATGGTTTGAAATCAGAAAATGTACATCTTCTAGCTTTGTTCTTTTTCGAGATTGTTTTGGGTATCTAGAGTTCATATTCCATATCAGGATAGATTTTTTCTGAAAAATAAATAAATGTATGATAGTTTCACCTAAAAAAAAAAAGAAAAGAAAAAACATTCTCTGGTAAGAAAGAAAGCAAAAAGAAGTATTGAAATGTTATCTTTAAGTCATCAAAGACTTGGTATCAGACAAATGAAACTGTTATGTGAGATTATCATTTAATGTTAATATTGGATAAATTGCTATAAAACTAGATGTCAACCACTAAGGCAATCATGGGAAGGAGGGATGGGGAGGGAGCAGGGTGGGGATCTGGTAGGGGCTAACTGGGCGATGTGTGCATGTATGTCTATAAAAGTATTTTCTTTATACCATTATGATGTATGAATACATTGCACCAATAAAAAATAAATAAAAAGAAAAAAAAGAAAAAAAAGAACTGTAAGAAAACCTTGTGTTAACAAAGGTTGAGGAGAAGTTCAAGCCAAAAGTAAATAGTTCTAGCATGGATCTAAATAGTGATCATTTTAGATTCATGCTAGGAAAACAAAGTGCAACACTTCATAAAGAAAAAAGAAATTCAAAATCTCAAAGCCTTAACTTTCAGAATATCCAGCACTAAAATTGAAATAAAAAAAAAAACAGTTGTGGTAGTACATGCCTGTAATCCCAGTACTTGAAAGGCTGAGACAGGAATCACAGGTTGATAAATTAGCCAGAGGCTGTTTCCAATTATTTAGGGCTAGGATTGTCACTCAGAAGTAGAACACCCCCAGGTTCAACTCCTAGTACCATGAAAAAAAAAAACCAATGGAATAAAAATACTGAATACTATCAACCTAAAATTCTATATCCAATGAGATTCAAAAGTGGAGGGAAAAGAACTTTTTTGGATAAACCACATCTGAAAAATTTTGTCACCATCAGATCTGCACTACAAGAAATGTCAAATTTTTCCAGCCAAAGGGAAACAATACCATATGGAAACTCAGATCTACATAAAGAATACTAAAAATGGAAACTATGGGAGAAAGAGACTTTTTTCTCATTAAAAAAATTAAAAGACAACTACTCACAGAAAAAATAAAAGAGTATAAACCAATGGACCCATTACATAAATAGAATCAATATGTATGACAATAATAGGGCAAAGAATAAGAGAGAAAAATGTGTTCTGTAGTGACTCTTGCATTCTAAATAAAGTACTATAATCTGTAAGTAGACTATGTTAAGTTAAATTTGCACATTGCAAATCTTTGAAAATGAAAAAAAAAAAAACCTTTTTTTTCATGTTCATGGTGGTGCACACTTGTAATCCCAGCATTTGGGAGGCTTAAACAGGAAGATCACAGTTTGTGGACAGCCTCAGCTACTTAGTGAGGCCCTTTGCAACTCAGTGAGACCCTGTTTCAAAATATAGAATAAAAAAAAAATAGGGCTGGGGATGTAGCTTGGAGGTAGAATGCCCCTGGGTTCCATCCCCATTACTGCAAAGAAAAAGGAAAACTTTAGTCTAGGCATGGTGGCACACACTTTTAATCCCACTACTTGGGAGGCTGAGACAGGAGGATCTCAGGTTTGAGACTAGCTTCAGCTACTAAGTGAGGTCTCCCGCAACTTACTAGTGAGAAACTGTTCAAAGAATAAAAGATAAGGGGTGTAGCTCAGAGGTAGAATTTCCCTAGGTTCAATCCCCAAAACCACACACTCAGGCACACACTTCAAAACTTAAAAGGTATAGCTTTATATCTCATATCTTGATTGAGCTGGATATTACAAAGGTGTGTGTGTATATATATGTGTATACACATACCTACATATATACATATATATGTATATACACACATACACCTTTGTAATATCCAGATTTTCAGAAAAAATTCTATCCTAATATGAAATATGGACTCTAGATACCCAAAACGATCTCAAAAAAGAACAAAGCTAAGAGATGTATATTTTCTGATTTCAAACCATATAAAGCTACAATAATTGAAACAGTGTAGTACTGTTATAAAGGCAGATATATAAACCATTGGAGTTAAATAAAAGCCTAGAGCTAAATTCTTCCATATATTATCAAGTTACTTTTGACAAGGTTTCCATGAACATTTGGTGGAGGAAATAATAATCTTTTAACTAAATATTGTTGAAAAATAATAATTACATGAAAAAGAATAAAATTAGACCCTTACCTAATACCATATACAATATTAACTCAAAATAGATAAAAGGTCTAAATATAAATCTTAAGACTATAAATTTTTAGAAGAAAATCTGGGTCATAAAACCTCACAACACTGAAATTGGCAGTGATTTCTTGGATATGATTTCAATGGCACAGCCTGGTGGGCTGTTGAGTGCATTGGTCTGGCGCCGTCCGGTGAGCTTGCTGCTGCCGTCGGCAGTATGGTGCTGCTGCCGCATCCTCAGCCATGAGGCCGGCGTATCTCCTCTCTGGCTCTGAGCTCTGTTCTGAGTCCCCCTCCTCTCTGGGGACTGGTGCTGCAAGGGAAGATGGCGCCTGCGCCACTCCGCACAGTGGCTTCGGGCGCAGCACTGCGGTCTGGGTTCTTTCTGGTGTCTTGTTTTCCAGCCCTCTTTTTCTCTCTCCCTTGTATTTACATTTTTTGTTTCTCTGCTGATGGTGTTTTCTGGATAATAAAGGTGCTGATTTTGTGGTAATAGAGATTGGTTGTTAGCGGGGCTCATAAGCACCACTTTTCTCCGTCGCCATCTTCCCGGAAGTCCCCAAGGGTAACATTTTTTAAATCCACACATAAACATGGTGCAAATGTCACAAAATTCAAATAGCAAAGAGAAGATATTTACAAGTAGAGAAAAAAGATCACCAGTTAGAAATTGACTTTACATCTGAATACTCAACAGCAAACAGTGAAAGCCAGAAAACAGTATAACTAAATCTTCAAATCTTAAAGAGTAATTATCAACCAGAACTATTTTTTATTTTAAAAAATGTTTAATGTACATTTGTTAGTGCTTTGTAATATCACATCATAATGAAGTTCAGAGGGATAGGTGCATACATGCACACAGCACTTGGTGAGCTTGCCCTGTCTTCATCCCACTCCCTCCCCTTCCTCATCATGATATTAAGATGGGCATCAATCGTCACATAAGCACATGATGTCAATGGAAGTGTATTCTTCATTAATTCTCCCTCCACCACCATCATTCTCCCCTAGATATCCTCAACCACTCCAATGGAGTTTCTCCTTTATCTGGAGTCCCTCCTGTTTCCCAATTTCTCCCTGTCTCTACATATGGGAGAAAACATATGACCCTTTACTTTCTGCAACTGGCTAATCTCACTTAACATAATGTTCTCCAGGTCCATTCATTTTCCTGCAAATGGCATAATTTTGTTCTTCTTTATGGCTGAATAGAATTTCATTGTGTATATATCCCACAATTCTGTAATATACGCATCTGTTAATGGACATCTAGATTGGTTCCATGATTTGGCTATTGTGAGTTGTGCTGTCATACACATGGATACACATGGATATTATATTACTAATGTGTGTGTGTGTGTGTGTGTGTGTGTGTGTGTGTGTTACTAGGATGGAACACAGGGGCCTTCTACCTCCAGGCTACATACCCAGACTTGTTTTATTTTTATTTGGAAACAAGGTCTCACTAAGTTGCTGAGAGCCTCACTAAGTTCCTGAAGCTGCTTTCAAATCTGTGATCCTCCTGTCTTGGCCTTCCAAGTACTGGGATTAAAAGTGTGTGCCAACTCCACTGAGTCAAAATATCATTTATAAAGAAACTATTGATTTTATTCCAACATGGAAACTTAAAACTGACTTACTTAAAATTAGGTTTCATTATAAACTCTTGGTTGACATGGAAATATCTAGGGATAAACACTGCTTTTAAGGTAAGAATATACATTTTATCTTAGAGACATAGTAGATTACTCTGAAAGAATAAAAATAAGTTAAAACATTGGATTACTCATTTGTCTATTGAATATCATAATTTAAAAAGAAAAGAGTTTTGAGTTTCTGTTATATACTGTTTAATAAATATTTTCATAAAGTAGGAAATAAAATAGTTTAATAGACCTAAATAAAAATTTAACATTATACTTTTAGGAAATTGGGAGGATAAACTATAAATTATTTCAATTTGTCTATGTCCGCCTTACTCCCCACCCACACACCAATTTGCTTGAATTTCACAACTGTAAGAATTCTCTTAATACATCACATTAGTGCTTACAATATGCATTGTGAATAAGATATTTGAGACATCAGCATTCTAGTATTTAGGCTGTAGCTTAACTCTGATTTTAGAAAGAATGTCCATGTCCCATTCATTTTATTGTTTCACCAGTTGTTTGAAACAGATCAGGGGAAAAAATAGCTATTTTCAATTGTCAGCAAACCAGAGTGATTCCAAATGTTTAGAGCTGTCAATCCACGGCACATCACAGAGGTTTAAATCAGCAGTACATGTATATGTGGGCATTATTGCCAGCCAAGAATTTAGACTCTGCTAATACAAGTTGAATTCTACCTAGCACATCTTTTAGTACTAAAGTGTTACTACATTTTTAAATTAATCATGTGCAAAAATAAAACATGGGTATATTAAGTATTATTCATTTTATTAAATTTGAAAGTACCACTTTGAGATATGACAGAACAGATCATCTTAATGCCGATCATGTTTTCCAAACTAGAATGTACATTTTTTTCTGTGTCAGTGCCTTGTAAATATACATGATAGTGAGATTCATAAGTGATACATTCACATATGTGTATACCATTATTTGATGTTTCCTTCCTTGTATTTCCTCTTCTCCCTCCACCGATCCCCTTCCAGTACTCAACTGGTCTCTCCCCTAAATTTTAGGGGGTCTTTTCTTTCCCTTTTTTTTTTCTCTCTAGCTTCTAACTATGAAAGAAAACATGTGACCCTTGATTGTCTGCCTTTTTTTTTTCCTTTGGTGGTACTGGAGGTGGAACCCAGGGGCTTTCTACCTCTGGGATATACTCCCAGACTTTGTTTGTTTTATTTGGAAACAGGGTCTCACTAAGTTTCTGAGAGCCTCACTAAGTAGCTGAGGTTGGCTTTGAACCTGTGCGATCCTCCTGTCTCAGCCTCCCAAGCGCAGGGATTACAAGCATGCACTACCACACCTGGCTGTTTCTTGTATTTTAAGTACAGGATTTAAACACTGACTGTTCTGAATAGTCCATAATTTGACCAGAAAATAAGACATTCACAAACATATATCTAGAATAATATTTAAAGGTAATAAAAATGATGGTAATGGTGTTATAATCTGTGTGGTGAAATCCTAATATTTAAGTTCCAATATTATGTGTTGCTTTGACATCTGCTGAAACCAGGAGGGCCTCAAATAGCTTAGCAGCAAGTTCTTCCCATTTCCAACTCTGTTCCCATGGGAAAGGACTCCTAGCCAAGCAGCCCTCCTCCTCAAGGAGACTAGATGCCACTTCCTCCTCATCACTGAATAGCAGGTTTCAGTTCCCTGCCAGCCTGCAGAATTATTCATACCAGCTAATCACATCCTCTGGTGGGAATCTAGGGTCATCCTATCCTCTTGACACTACAAAGCCTGCTTTCCACAGCCCGTGGTTGTTCATTCTGCAGCTTTCCTGTGGCCCTGCATGGCAGTGTCCTCTTCTCCTTCACTGTTAGTACATGTGGCTAATAGATTGCTGCCACTTTCCTCTGCCAGAGTGTTGGATGTCATGCTCTTGGCCATCCCCATAACCCGAGGGCAGGATTCTCTCCCTCCTCAGTGGAGGAAATATAGCCTGTTTTTAATCAAGGCAACTTAATGTTGTAAGAGGCCCAGATTAATCTTAATGTTGTAAGAGGCCCAGTTCTAGGGGAAAAACAACTCTTATAGGGGCTGTTTAAAAAGAATCCATGGCCGGGCATGGTGGCGCATGCTTGTAATCCCCGCGCTTGGGAGGCAGAGACAGGAGGATCGCGCAGGTTCGAAGCCAGCTGCGCTGACTTAAGAGACCCTGTTTCCAAAAATAAAATAGGTCTGGGAGTGTAGCCCGGAGGTAGAAGGGCTTCCAGGAACCCCAGTACCACCAAAAAAAAAAAAAAAAAAAAAAGATTCCATAAAATAGGCTAGTCTAGATGGAGAATGGTATTAGAGATTTGGCTTTCAATGTGACTTTGGTCTTATTTCTGGGGGTTGCTCCTGAAGGACAATAATAGACCAGAAATGAGAGTCAAATAGCAAACAAAGCTCTGATTTCATTATCCAGACCAGGAGCCAGTTCAACAAGAGAAAACTAAAGCAAAAGCTTTAGTTTATAGAGATTGAGTAAGGGTAGGAGGTGCAGGTGAACCTCTTATTTCCTATGCCCTCTTTAATTCTATACACTCCCTCCACATAGTTGCATGATTGTGCACAACTGGCCCATCAGCTCCAATGCTGCAGACAGAGTTGAGATGGTGAGGCCAGCCGAGACCGGCAGAGCAGTGAGGAAGGGTATGTGGCACCCCTGAGCACTGCCCTCTAATTCTGAAAAGCTGATTAGCATGTTTGTTCTCCAGTGGAATAAAAGTTAGTGGTGAGAGGAATTCCAGAAATGAAAAAATTTTTAAATGCAAAAATAAGTTCCTGCCCCCGAATACCACATTACCAAATACGAATAGGAATGGTAGAAAGGAAAATGGTGTTTTATTATAATTCTATGAAGAGCCGGGAGTGGTGGGGTACACTTGTAATCCCAGCGCTTGGGAGGCTGAGACAGGAGGATCGCACAGGTTCGAAGCCAGCCTCAGCTACTTAGTGAGGCTCTCAGCAACTTAGTAAGACCCTGTTTCCAAATAAAGTTTAAAATAGGTCTGGGAGTATAGCCCGGAGGTAGAAAAACCCTTGGGTTCCACCTTCAATACCACACACAAAAAATTTCTATGATAAAATTATCTGTCTTCCATATATTTTAAGTAACTTCAAGCCTTCATTAGGAAAATAACTTACTTATAGTCATTATATTTCCCTATTAGGCTTTCTGCTCTCATCCAAACTAATCAAACCATAATCAAGTTAAAGCAAAAATCTAAAATTAGCTACTTAGACCCATTTTAGAGAAATAAATATGAGTTTGGGCTACTCAGCCTAATAGTCTTACAGAGATGCAATCTGGTCTAAAATGAGGGTAATAGTGGGCTCAACAAACAAATAGGACCTAAAATATAAATGAAAGCAAAAACAAGTAAGAGTTTTTGCAGGGGAGGCTGCCACCAAAGTGCTCACTGTTGGAAACAATCTTAAACAGGGGAAGTTGTCTTCTCTTTTGAAGCTAATTCTAAGAAGGTCAGGACACTATCCCAGTCCAAATATTAGATTTAATAAATATGACACCTTACACTTATTAAATTGAGTAAGGGAAGGAGGTCCAGGTGAACCTCTTCTTTCCTATACCCTCTCTCTTTAATTTCATACACTCCTTCCACAAAGTTGCATGAGTGTGCACAACTGGCCCATCAGCTCCAATGGATTAAGCAAGGGAAGTTTAATAAGGCTTTTTCATATGTAACTGCTCCTCTAACCTTGCTGAGGTAGATAAGGTACAGATAAAGACAGTCAAACGTGCCACAGGTCTCAGGAATAGTAAGCAAAAAAGCCAGTATCAAATTGCATCACCCTCGGGAAGCCCATGCCCTTGTTCACTGTGGTGGTCTAGACAGCATTGGCCTGTGAGGCGTCCCCAAATCCTCATGAGGCAGATGAGCTATGACACAGATGAAGCAAGGACTGAAACACTACCGGTATCTATCTCTACATGGCAAAATCTGTGCAATGTCATGTTTCTTTTGAATGCTGCTTTGCTTCTCTTAAAATATAGGAGACTCTTGTAAGATTTCTTTTCCTGAATTTTACAACCCATTATTCAAGTCTCAGAGGTCAGCAGAGAAAGCAACAAAAAGGGACATTTAATCAGGTTAAGTAGTTTGCTTCTGTGCTTACTGTAAGAGGATTAAAAACATGGCTGAGTTTCCAAATTCTGGAAAAACTTATAAATTCTGCAGTAACAAACTAAAACTCTAAACACATAATACCATTATAATTATATAAGGGATAAAAATAGGACCGAAACAGTTTAAAAATGATGGCTCGTGACTGTTTTGACATCCGTTTAGAAAGTACTTGAGGTAGCCAGGCTGGTGGTGCATGCTTGTAACCCCTGCATTTGGGAGGCGGAGACAGGAGGATCGCGCAGGTTCAAAGCCAGCCTTTCTGGCTTAAGAGACCCTGTTTCCAAATAAAATATTAAAAAAAAAAATAGGTCTGGGAGTGTCGCCTGGAGGTAGAAGTGTTCCATCCCAGTACCACACACACACACACACACAAAAGTGTTGCACTTTTATATTAATACCCTTAACTGTGATTCTTTTTATATATATTCAAACTTTTAAGTCAAAACCCTCATCTTTCTTTAAATGGATTTTTTTTTTTTTTTTTTTTTGGTGGTACTGGGGGTGGAACCCAGAGGCTTTTTACTTCCGAGCTATACTCCCAGACCCATTTTATATTTTATTTGGAAACAGGTTCTAAGTTGCCGAGAGCCTCACTAAGTAGCAGAGGCTGGCTTCAAACCTGTGTGATCCTCCTGTCTCAGCCTCCCAAGCATGGGAATTACAAGCATGCACCACCACAAATGGCTTTTTAAATGAAACTTTTAATAGTATTTAATGGGTCATTCTACTTCTGAGTCACATGCCCAGCCATTTTTATTTTTTATTTAGCAATGAGGTCTCACTAAATTGTTGAGGGTCTGCTTAAGTTGCTTAGACTGTCCTTGAACCCGAGATTCACCTGTGTCAGCCTCCTAAGAACTCGGATTACAGCATGCACCACCACATCCAGCTTTTAAATGGAATATTAATCCATATTCTGATTCTTCACTTTTACATTTTTTTGTAAACTTACCCATCAATATAAAAATAATCACAACTGTTAGTCTAGTGACAGACTGAAGATGCAGCACCACATTAAGTCATGAGTTGGAGTCATGGTGATCGGCAGTCATCAACCTAACGGTTATGTGCAACCTAACCTAATGTGCAACCTAACGGTGGCACATTTATCAGAGTATATTGTGAGCAGAGACATTTTATAAAGTAAACAGGGCACACCTTCACCCTGCACACCCCCATCACTGAATAACTAACATACCTTCCTCCCCACCATAGCCTTTCTGTCTTGAAATCTTCCACTCTCTATCAACTCCTATAAAGTGGGCTGGCTTTACTCTTTCTACTTGTTTTTATCCAATCTCATGACATAATGTTTTTAAAATTCCAATTTAGTCATTACAAATAATTTTTTTTGCAGTACTGAGGATTGAAGCCAATGACATTTTACTTCCAAGTTATAACTCTAGTCCTGTTTTTCATTCTTTATTAGAAACAGGTTCTCACTAAGTTGTGGAAGGCCTCACTAAGTAGCTGATGCTGGCTATGAACCTATGATCCTCCCGTCTCAGCCTCCCAAGTATTGGGATTACAAGCATGGACCATCACACCTGGCTTAAATGGGTGATCTTAGACAAGGTATAAGGATGGGCAGGAGTGGTAGGAAATAATAATTATTGAGTACCTACTTTGTGTACTTATTAATCATATGTATGAAGTACCTCACACAAAGTAGGCAAGACATATATATGTGTATATATGTATATATAATCATTTAACACAGCAACTCTACAAGTTTTTTATCTCAATTCTTTGGGGTCTTTTTGTTTATTGTTTAATGATTAACAAGCAATGCATTCAAAATCTAAAGCTCAAAGAATTTAGTTTGTCCAGAGTCACAGTATTAGAACTTAAACACAGGTTAATCCTAAAGTTCAATAAATATTAGTTCTCCTCTAGGGAAAGCACGGAGAATGGCAATTTGTATCATCAAAGGATTAAAGTGAATTTTATGGGCCAAAGCATTTGGGAGGATTGTGGTTCAGGGACAGCCTCAGCTACTTTGTGAGCCCCCCCCCCCCGCAACTTAGTGAGACATGCTTTCAAAATAAAGAATAAAAATAGGGTGAGGGTGTGTGGCTCGGAGGTCAAATGCCTCTGGGTTCTATCCCCAGACCCGCGAATAAATAAACAAATAAATAAATAGTTTAACTTGAAAGGATGTTTTAATTATGATTTTTAAAACATGGAAACTCTGTAAGCAATCTTAAGAGAACAGTTTTTATCTGTGTCTATTAAAAAAGCTGAAAAATTAGAAGTAGTATATATTTTTGAAGGATTTTTCTGAATCAGACTCACTGGAGCTTTTATTTGAGAGATACTTTGCTAGGTGCTGGTATCTCAAATTAATAAATTAAAATTTCATGGCCTAATAAGAAGATGAGAATATGAGTTGCTTGGTATATATTGGATTGCTCAATTAGATAATGAGATATAATCATGCCTGTCCAGAAGCTAACATCTCTAGAATTCTTCAAATAGATCAAGGAAAATACCTTGAAAAGCAGCTAGGAGACAAAAACTTCAAAATTAGGCAGGTTGGGTTAGTGACTCTTAACCTTTTGAGGATGGCAACACGTCAACCATATTTTGTTTTGCAATGTTTCTTTCTCAAAAGGCTGTTGAAGGCCATTTATTCAGCCAATCTTTACTACATGACCAGTCTATTTAAGACACCACAGTAGGACCACAATTAACCATCACTATTCTGCTTCTATACAAGCGACCATAGTTGGGATTATTTTTAAATGAACCTTGAATCATGAAATCATAGAAGTAGCTAGAACCATCCAAATTCATAAGATGTAGGTTTCTTTCTTCAATCAAGTGAATTTCCAAACTCGTGATTCTAACATGATCTTTGCAGGAAACAAACCTGTACTGTAATTGTTTTAGTTATTTCTAGAGATTTCATATAATTTTTAAAGATTATTTATATATCTACATAAATTGATATAACCATACCTATGCATATATATGGATCATTTATATCAGAAGTAAGCAATTTTATACTAGAGATTTTCACCTTTTAGGAAATGTAACATCTCATACTTGTTTTTTTTGTAATATGTCTCTCTCTTTAAAGTATGATATATATTAGTTTTGAACTTAGGACAGATGGAAACTCAGGGACTCTTTCAGATCTGTGATTCATTTGAACCCATCCATCCTCAAAGATGGTAAAAATAACACTAACATTTCTCATTCCTACTGTTTTCCAATTAATGTCTAGTTGGTTGATAAAACTCTTAAAGTCTAAGGGAATGAAACAAAGACAATGTAATGCATGTACTTGATGAACTCTTACACCATACTAATTATAAGAGTTGAAACAATACTAAGAGCTAACTTTTAATAGTGCTACCCTGTGCCAGGTTAAGTTCTCTGAATGCATTTTCTCATTTCATCCTTACACATGTATGAGGCAAGTAAATGATATGCTTTTTTAAAAACAGAATTTGGAGCCAGGCATGATGGTACACACCTATAATCCCCATATTTAGGAGGCTGAGACAGGAAGATCGCAGGTCCGCCACCAGCCTCAGCTGCTTAGTGAGGGCCCTCCAGAACTCAGTGAAACTCTGTTTTAAAATGAAGAATAAAAAAGTAGGGCTGAAGATGTAGCTCCAAAGTAGAATGCCCCTGGGTTTGATCCAAGGAAGGAAGGAAGGAAGGAAGGAAGGAAGGAAGGAAGGAAGGATAAGGAAGGAAGAAAAGGAAGGAAGAAAGGATGGATTTGGTCTAGCTTTTGTTTATGCCTTATGTTTGAGAACCCAAGCACATCACTGAAAACTGAGAAGCTGAATCTCCCTGAACCATAGCTTACTTATAAGGTTATATAACTGTGCCATTATTTTGGCATTTTTATATGGTTCAAAAAATATTGACAATTTTTTTGCATCTATAACACAAGGGCATTAGTTACAAAAACTAATAGTAGTCCAATGTTCTTCTCTAATTTTTTTTGAAACAGGGTCTTGCTATATTGCTAAGGCTTAAACCTGTGGTCCTCCTGTCTCAGCCTCCCAAGTACTGAGATTACAGGTGTGCACCAATATGCCCGACACATCTATAACATTTTGAATGAGCAATCTCCATCTTCTTGTAGTCCCTCACATATTGAGTACTAGCTCAAAAAGCATTAGTACTTTTAACTTGGAACAATATTAGTAAACTAACTACTTTGAATTATTCTTTGTTTACAAGTGTCCAAATTACCCATCGCTAATGAGAAAATTATATATATATATATATATATATATATATATGTGTGTGTGTGTGTGTGTGTGTGTGTGTGTGTGTGTGTAATTTAGGCTATTATATATAATTTGTTCACTTATTTATCAGATAAAAATTTTCCAAAAGAATCAATGCATTTTTATGTCAGGAAGAGATAATAAAGAGACTTAATCTGGCTACCTTTTTTGTTTTCACTTTTTTTTTTTTTTTTTTTTTTGGTGGTGGTACTGGGGTTCCTGGAAACCCTTCTACCTCCGGGTTCCACTCCCAGACCTATTTTTATATTTTTTAAATTTGGAAACAGGGTCTCTTCAGCCAGCGTCGCTGGCTTCGAACCTGCGCCATCCTCCTGTCTCCGCCTCCCAAGTGCAGGGATTACAAGCGTGCGCTACCACGCCTGGCTTGTTTTCACATTTATTTATTTATTTATTTATTTATTTATTTATTTATTTATTTTTCAGTATTGGGAATTGAACCCAGGGGTCCTTTACATTGTGCTATATCCCCAATCCTTTTTTTTTTTTTTTGGTGGTACTGGGGATGGAACCCTTCTAACTCTGGGCTACACTCCCAGACCTATTTTATATTTTTTATTTGGAAATAGGGTCTCTTAAGCCAGCTAGACTGGCTTCGAACCTGCGCGATCCTCCTGACTCTGCCTCCCAATCGCGGGGATTACAAGCGTGTGCCACCACGCCCGGCTCCCCAATCCTTTCTTACTTTTATTTTTTATTTTGAGACAGTGTTTCACCAAGTTGTCTAGACCAGCCTAGAACTTGGAATCCTCCTGCCTCCAAAATTGCTGGAGTTACAAGTATACACTTACCTCTTTTTTTTCCTCTTCTTTAGGTGAGAATCTACATCACAGAGGACTTTGTCCTAAATCAGATAGTTATTAGTAAAAACCACTAATAGTAGCCCAGTGCTTTTTCTGTGCAAAGTCAAAAGTTATTAAAATCCATATTGTTATACAGTTGCTCTACTGAGACTACACCAAGAATAAATAATTGGTAATTAATATACTATATTATCATCAGTAACGAAATTTAGCAACTGTGGCTATCAGTTATATAAGTCTGTTATGTACCTTTGCTGTTTTGTTCATACTTTTTCTTGTGTATCTTATATTCCTATCTAGAATTGACTTTTTGTGGCACAACTGCTTGTTTTAATGTTTCTTGTGGCCTTTAATAAATCCTAAATATTTACAAAGTGCTTAATAGTTAAAAGAGATTGACGTAGATACATTGATTTTGTAGAAACTCAGGCTGAACTATACTTGCAATATATTGATGTTTTAGACTAATACTATATTACTCAAAATAGAGGCAAACAACTCTCCTCCTGGGCAGATGCAGGTGAATTTGTCAATTTGAGGGAGAGAGTTGAGAAAATGCCCACATTTCTTCTTAACAAGCAACTGCGACTGTCCCTGTAGTTTTTAGTAGGTTTAGAAACGCAGAGTTTGGTGAAGGTTAAAATAGAGGGAAAGAGGAAGAAATTAGAGGGAAAGATGAGGATGTTGACTAAATCTCAAAAACATGCGGCAGGCAGCAGATGCAGGTCAAATTGCTCAATAAAAGCAGTTCTAGCTAATGCCAACAAGCATGTACTAAGCATGAGACACTGCACTTAGTACTCTGTCTGTGCTGAGTCATCTATACTTCTCGACAACCATAGATATTTTACATTTTGTGGATGAAGACGCTGAGGCTCTGAAATGTTAGATCAGTCCCCATGTGAATGAGCTGTAAGTGGTGGAGCCACGATTCAAACACCCACAGCTACCGTGGGTCTACCGTGGTTAGGATAAAACTAAGTAGATATTATTTTATATGGGTCCAATACTTCCTGGCTCTCAAGTGGGAGTTTAAAAAATGTTAGTCCCCCTACTTTCTAGTGTTCAACCTACTTTTCCCATATTTATTTACCCACGCACTCTTCTCTACCTGCTCCCCCAACCACACATTCCCACATTTTCCAGTCTTAAACAAAGTGCACAGGCAGGTATCTAAGGCACTGGGTGTCATATCTATTCGTATCTTCTTCCTAATGGGTCTTTAGCTCACATATGTAGGCTGAGTCCCAGGATCAACTTACACTTTCCCAGAAGGTTCATGTAAACACACAAACTGATTAGGTTACAAAGCATATGTACGTGTAAATAGTTTGATACAAAACGAATGCAGCTCTGTGAGGACTTTCCCATTTCCTTCCTTATGACAGGTGCCAAAGACCTTTGGCTCTGGGAGTGGAAAGTGGAAGGCAACGGTGAAATGACGTAAGAAATTCCAGGGCCAGACGTGGACCCAGTCATGAAAGGCGTTTCCCAGGAGCTTTCTCCTTTTGGATAAATGCTATATGAACAAGCACCAACCCGCTGCCTAAGCTTGCAATCCCTTCCACCTGACTCAGACCTGCGCAGATGCAAACACCACAGGGAGCCTCATTTGCAGGTGACGAGCGTTCTCTTGCTCTGTTTTAAAGCTTGCCACGGGCCGAGAAGATTTTGCTAGAAATCATGGAAAACAGGGACAGGCAAGCTTTCTTGTGCACACGGTAGGCAGCCCAGGAGTAGCGAATAGCCTTGCATGTTATTTAATAGTTCACGAGAACACAAGCCTCCTTCCTGCGCATCGACCCGCCCGCACTTTCGGGGCCAGCTCCGGCCGTGAGGGGCGGCTCCGGAAGTGACCCCGCGGGTCCCCTGGGCGGGATCGGCGCCGAGAAACACCCCGCAGTCGGTAGGGGTGAAGGGTGGGGAGTCCTTCCCGGCTCCGAGAAGCCCGAGATCCGCCCGCCGGGGCGGAGCCCGGCCGAGTCACTGCGCCTGCGCGCCTGCGCCCCGCCCACACGCCCTGGGCGCCGCGGGGCCGCAGTCGCCTAGCAACGCAGTCACAGAGGCCGCACTCCCGCGAGCCTCTTAGGCAGTAGGGCTGTGTCCCAGTTCTCCAGAGCTCCTGACGTACACGTGCCAGGCCGCGGGGGCCGATGGAGGGAAAGGAGGAAAAGCAGCAGTAAGTGCGGGGGAGGGGAAGGTTACCCCCTTCGGGAAATTATTTTCCTCCTTCTAGGGTAGCAATAAATGAGACCCCAGGGGGTGGTCCTCAGGACCGACCTTCCAGGCCGAACCTCATCCAAGCCCCTTCCTACCTTGGATTGCTAAGAGCTGGACGCATACAGAAATAATTTTTAAAACACACTGTTTACTGAGCACATATGGCGTGTCGAGAAATTTATATACATGGCCTCTCCTAAAATTCATGAAGTTATCTTGAAATCACTCCTCACGTTTCATTTATTAGCAAATCCTATAGGGTTTACCCTTGAAATTATCCTGGCTCTTACCACTGTTCGTCATCCTCACCCTCTCCCAACCACCAGCCAGCTTCTCACGCAAGGATGCTGCAATAGTCTTGCTTGCCTTGCCCCTTTGCAGCCTCAACATGGCAGGCAGCGTGGGCTTCTTACAGCTTTAGATAGCTGTTCTCCATCAGGCATCGCACAGTAAAAGGCAAGGCTCCTACAAGAGCCTTTCCAACGTGCCTTTCCCCTTTACTTAGCCTCGTCTACTTCTTGCTTCCCTCTGGCAGGATTCTGCTCCAGCATACAGCCCCTTGATGTCATCTGCAGTGATTTTCAGAGTGTGATCCCCAGACCAACATCAATGTCTCTTAGGAACTACTTAGAAATGCAAAATTTCAGGGACTCCCTATTTCATTCTGATTGAAACACTGAATCAGAAACATGGGGTGGGGCCAAACTCTGGGTTTTAACAAGGTTTCCAAGTGATTATAATGTACAGAACATTTTGCGAACCATTGAATCAAGTTAGTACAGCTAGTTAAGAGTGATGCAGAGCCAAGGGCACCTTCTTCCTGTAGTTTTGCCCGTAGGACAATGGTTCTCAAACTTCAGTGAGCATCTGAGTCAGAGGTTCCTGGGAACCACCCCACAGAATATGACTTAGTAGGTTGAATTGGGGCCTGTATTTAAACTGTGGGCACTATGACGTCTGCCTGTGAGTCCTGGCTAGAGGAGATGGATAACACAGGACTCCAAAAACAACGGCAAAGCGTCTCTAACCACCCCTCCCCCCAGCCCCATAAGTTCACCTGCTCTGGCCAGCTGTCAGGTCGAGTAAAAGGAGAAATACACCACTGCTTTGCTTTCCCTCCTTCCTAATGCCTCATAAAATGCTCCTAGTCCGTAAGGAAGGGGCTCCTGACTTTTGTGTACTTCTCCTGTCAGTTGCCTCCTCCCAGGTTTTATTCCAGAATAAAATCGGTTCCTGCTGTTGAGATACACACTCCTTCCCCATCTTACCCAACACAAGGTCACAATGATACCAGTGCAGCTACCTCTAGCCACCACCTTTAAGGATGGGGACGTTTCTGTTGCAAAACTTTAGCACAATTCACTCTTTTGGAATGCTTTTCTGAGATATCCACTTAGCTCTCTCCCTCCCCTCTTTCTTTTTTCAATTGCCACCTTCACATTGCAGCCTCCACCCTACCTAAAAATGCAGCCTACCTCCCACATGAAGCACTCCTTTTCCATATTCCCTGTTTCTGTTTTTTTTTTTTTTTATGTCCTTACCACTTAACACCATCTAACAGACTATATATTTTACTTATCTTAGAACTCATCTGCCTTCTCCCACTAGAATGTAAGCTCTGTGAGGGCAGAAATTTTGTTTCATTACTGTATTCTCAGTGCCTCAAACAGAACCTGGCATATAATATGTATGAATTATTCAGTTTATAATGTGAATGAGTCATTCAGTGTTATTCTCACATCTCTCATCATAGCTATTATTGTTATGTAAATATGGAAACTGAGGCTCAGATATTAAACGACAGAGTTGTGATTCCAATCCAGTTTTGACTAATTTCAGAGCTCATTACTTGTTTTATCTGTCTTTTCCTTTTATAGGAGATTAATAAGGAGTCATATTTCACATTTATGTATTATCTATAGCCATTCACATCACAAGTGCTTAATAAAACAAGTACATAAGTGCATACACAAAAACCCATAGTCCCTTTCTTCAAAGACTTGATCCTAGTACAATTGTATTGCTGGGTTAAAAGGATGAGAAGCAGATGGACAAAACTGATGGCAGGAGTCTACAATAAAAAATTAACTCGAAAGTCACAACTTTGAAATAAATATTTACACCTGTAGAAATGTAATAGCAAAGGCTTCAAAGTCATTTACACTCTACTTGTAATCAGTTTTTCTGAAACATTTGCAGATAGCAGTTTTTGTTGGGAAGTAGGGAATTAAAATCACAAGGATTTTGAATGTTTCTCTGAATAATAGAATAATGGTAGAGGGTGTCCAGATAAAATTAAGCCAGAGAGGAAAAAATAATTTTTAACAGATTCACCAGAAATATGTAAATATTTATATATTTACATATAGTATTACACTCCATTTACATGAACAGAATACTTGCCTGGACATTAGGTAAATAACAAGTGAAACAATCCCCAACTCATAGCACATACTAGTCTAATACTACTAAAAACAAACAAAAAAATAGGTACATAGTAAGTTATAGTAAATGTCATGAAGTGCATAGACAACACACTAAAATAGAGGATATATAAAGTGGGGAGGGGGAAATCAAGGCAGCTTCTGAGGAGATGACTTTTAATGTCTGTTTTGCCTGTGTGTGTGTGTGTGTGTGTGTGTGTGTGTGTGTGTGTGTGTGTTACTGGGGATGGAACCCAGGGGTATTCTACCTCCAAGATACAACATCAGCCCTATTTTTTAATTCCTTATTTTGAAATAAGGTCTCACTAAGTTGCAGAAGGCCTCATTAAGTAGGTGAGGCTGACTACAAACCATGATCCTCCTATCTCAGTCTCTCAAATGCTGGGATTAAAAGTGCGCATCACTAGGCCTGGCTGGTTTGCCTTATTTTAAAGGAAAAGATTTTGCTATTTCTTAAACATTGTCTTTGTTCCTGCTTATTCTCCTTTACTTTGTACTTCACAAAATACTTTTACTTTTAGTCCAAAGAAAATAAATTGATGTACTCTCATCTTTAGGCAAACCCAATATTATAAAGACCCAGTTTTGTCTTAGAAAATGAAATTTTGTTGTTGTTGTTGTAGTAGTTCTTGGTATTGGGAATTGAATGTTGGGGCATTCTACCTCTGAGCTATACCCACAGACCTATTTTATTTTATATTTTAATTTTTTTTTTTTTTTGGTGGTACTGGGGTTCCTGGAAGCCCTTCTACCTCCGGGCTACACTCCCAGACCTATTTTATATTTTTGAAACAGGGTCTTTTACGCCAGCACGGCTGGCTTCGAACCTGCGCGATCCTCCTGTCTCCGCCTCCCAAGCGCGGGGATTACAAGCGTGCGCCACCACGCCTGGCTATATTTTAATTTTAAAACAGGATCTCACTGAGTTGCTGAGGCTGGCCGCAAACCTGCAATCCTCCTGTCTCAGCCTCTCAAGAACTGGGATTACAGATGTGTACCACCATGCCCAGCTGACATTTTTTACTTTTCAAAATTTTACCACCACATTTCTCGAATGGCATATATAATATAGAATTTCTTTGTTGTTGTTGTTTGTCTTTGTGGTGTTGGGATTGAACCCAGGGCTTCCTACCTTCTAGGCAAATGTTCTACTTCTGAGCTAATAAGAGTATGATTTATCCCCCAGAAGAAATGTTTCTTGAATATTTCCTAATTTCAATAACTTTTATTTTGTAGCAGTATAGTTAATAGAAGCAAAGTAATGAGGTTGAATTGTTTTGCCTGCATAGTGATCTTTTCTCAAAAAGATAAATATTGGATGGTGGCCATTTGGTAGCTTTTGTAAGTTTGCCAGGTAAGCTTTTAAAATTAAGTAGTTAACCTTTCCAGATTGCTGAATTAACTAGGTAAAGGTAAAAAGGGCTATCTCATGGTAATACAACTTCGAAAGAACTTATGTTCAGATTAGTGTGTAACTTAGCTACATGTAGCAGACATGATTTGTAAGCATGATCAAATTGCTATTCTTTCCTCTTAACACAAATTTCTTTATCCCCTGTATTATTTAGAATGAGCAGATATCACCCCAAATTGGGATAATTACTATTTAATTATGTTTTTCAGAAAGCATAAAATAGAAGATGCTTGTGTAGTAGATATAACTGAAAAAAATGAAGAAGTCAAACATCCACAAAAACCTGGGGAAAACATGCAACATTCAAAGCCATGTGTCAGAAGAGGACGAGTAAATTATGCTAAATTTATTAACACAAATGCAAGAACATACAATGAACCAGTTCCCTACGTAGATCCCAAAATTGGGCCAGAAGAGCAGGTTGGACAGATGTTTGTTATATACAAATATAGATTTATATCCTGAAGCTGACTTGCAGAACAATTTGGTCATAGATTATTTAGAGGATGTAACACATCTCCGAGTTAGTACTGTTTATAATCCAACAGTCCCAAAGCAGTGCCTGAACCTATTCTGGCAGATAGCTTTGGCATACAAGTGAGATGCATGTAAGGAAGGAATACAAATAGTTGTTTTTCTAAATTGAATCAGATACTAGCTATTTAACTGAAGGTTAGGGTTTACTAAAGTAATTTATGCTATAATATTACACTTGTGACATATGTTGTAATATACAAATTTCCCATGATGTGCAGTAATTCAGATACTTTCTGTAAAATAATAGCTACCACCTCCTGAAAACATGAAATATTAGGAATGAGCTAAGTTTTTATATAAATTATATTCTTTAATCTCTATAATTCATAAGATACCACTAAAAATATTTTACAGAGATGATAATATATACTCCAGTAGGGTTAACTAACATAGCTAAGCTTATATATTAGGCAGATAATCACAGTTATGTCTCTGACCCAGGACTGTTAACTTAGCCAAACCCTTCTTATTCACTATACCATACTAAATATATTCTGGGTTTTTTGTGGTTTTTTTTTTTTTTTTGAGTCAGGTTTGTTGAGATACAATTTATTGCACTAGTTTCCCATTGCTCTTGTTAAAAATCACCACACACTTAAAACACTGGCTTAAAGCAACATAGATTTATTCTTTTACAGTTCTAGAGTTCAAAATTCCAAAATCAGTCTCATTGGCTGTTGGCAGGGCAGGTTCCTTCAGGAGGATATTCACTTCTCCTAGCTTCTAGAGTCTGCCCACATTCCTTGGTCACAGCACCTTCTTCTTCAAAGCCAGCAACAGAACATTTTCAAATCTCTCACTGGCTCTCCTACCTCCCCTTTATAAGAATCCTTGGATTACTCCGGACCTACCCAAATAACCCAGGCTAATCTCTCAAGATTCTAAATCACATATACAAAGTTTCTTTGCCATGTAAAGTAACATATTTTCAAGTTTGGAGATTAAGGCATGAACATTTTAGAAGGTGGAGAATGCACTTTTCTGCATTTATACGATAAATTTACCTATTTTAGTGTACAGTTCTGGGAGTTTGGGCAAAGGAATAGTCATGCTCCCCTACCACAATCCAGCTGAGGAACATTTCCACTATTCCCCACAGTTTCTCCATGCTCATTCATAGTCGTCCTCTTCCCCTGCTCTGGCCTCTGGAACCACTGATTTGTTTTCTATAGTTTTGCCGTTTCCAGAAGGTCATGCAAATGGAATTCTACAGCATGTAGCACTCCGAGTCTTTCTCTAGCTTGGAATTACGCATTTGAGATTTCTCCAGATTATCACATATATCACGTGCTCACTCCTTTTTGCTCTTACTGCACACTTGCTTGGTGACTGAGCAAGTACTAAGTTTAAGTTTCCTTTCCTTTTCTTCTTCTTCTTTTTTTTTTTTTTTTTTTTTTTTGGTAGTACTGGGGGTGGAACTCAGAGGCTTTCTACCTCCAGGCTATCCTCCCAGACCTATTTTATACTTTATTTGGAAACAGGGTCTCACTAAGTTGCTGAGAGCCTCACTAAGTAGCTGAGGCTGGCTTCTAACCTGTGTGGTCCTCCTGTCTCAGCCTCCCAAGCACGGGGATTACAAGCGTGCGCCACCACACCGGGCAAGTTTCCTTTTCTTATAGTAAGGACAGTAGCCATCTCCTTCAGAGTTTTTGTAAGGACTTTTGTCAATTCCTGTGCTAGGCACTGGAGATACAGCAATGGGCAAAATAAATTGGAGGTTTTCTCCTAATGTTGCTTACACTCTAGTGTAAGAATGAGCAAAATAAATTTATTACTTGGGATATTAGATGGTAGTGAGGGTGGCATGGAAGAGTAGATAAAGACCACTGGAAGTAGAGCTGCAACCTTAAATAGGTCATCAAAGAAACCTTCAAAGAGAAAGTTGAGTGAAGATTTGAAGAGGATTGAAAGAGTGGTCATATAGGGACCTAGTAGAAGAGCATAAGCTTGAGCTTTCGGTAGCAGTAGAACTCTAGTCTGTTGATCTGCACAGTGTGGGGACTGAGAAGCCCATCATCATCTGTGGAAGGGAGGGTTCTATGATAGAAACCCTTTCTGGGCCACTACGTGATCAACAGATAATATTCAAAATATACCACTGCAGAGGTAATCATAATTTCACATAGGTGTTCTCCAGTGTGACATTTGAAGAAGGAAAAGTGTACTAACTGGGCATTTAAAGAACAAGGCAAAGATATTTCCCCACCACACACACACATTTTTTGGTTTTGCTGGGGATAGAACCCAGGGACTTGTGCGTGCTAGACAGGTACTCTACCACTGAGCCATACCCCATCTGAATAGGCTCAGATCTCTATAGTGATGGCAGCCTTGCTCTACTATACTTTTCATTTCTTTCAGTGTGTGTTAGGTGAAATTGTGACTTAACTAGACATTTAAGTGGAGATTGTTTTTTGTAAACTCTCCACATCAATGCCATTAACTGTTCTTGTCATGAAATAGCATACCATGGCACTGAGTGTAATTGTGAAGTCTTGGGGAATGGACTTATGGTCAAAAATGACTTAATATCTAATAAACCCTTATAAGGGTGGTTTTAAGGTTACTTCATTTTATAAACTTGTTTTAGTAGGTGCTTTTGTATCTATTATTTGGGATTTAAAATAAAGCAATCATTAAATTGTTAGACTAGACCTACACTGGGAAATAAATCTGGTACAGAAATCCAGGCATGTGTAGTTCTTGTATTTCTTACAAAAGATAATGACTAACTCTCCTTTACACTTAAGACCCATCCCTACATTGGAGATACTAAAGAAAAGAATTTGGTTCAAGAATATAAATATGAAATGCAAAAGCTTTAAAATATAATCCCAACTAAGCCTGGTATAGTGGTGCATGCCTGTAATATCAGCAATTTGGGAGGCTGAGGCAGGAAGATCCCAAGTTTCGTGCCAGCCTCAGCAACCTAGTGAGAACCTGTCTCAAAATAAAAAGGGCTGGGATATAGCTCAGTGGCAGAGGGATCATGGGTACCATGCACACAACACAAAAATTAATCCCAACTAATTTTCTTTTACTGTGTGGTTTGTGGGGGTTTTGGAAAAAAAAATTTAAGAAGTGCCAGGAGCTGCTGTTGTGAAGGAAAGGTCCATATTAAAAAAAAAAAAAACCTGAAATTTTAAATGGACTTGTTGCCAAGTGCCCATGTACTTGAGTAAAGAATACTTATTTCACTGGGCGTGGTAGCGCACGCTTGTAATCCCCAGCCTTGGGAGGTGACGACAGGAGGATCGCTCAGGTTTGAAGCGAGAGTCGCTGACTTAAGAGACCCTGTTTCCAAATTTAAAAAATATATAAAATAGGGAGTGTATCCTGGAGGTAGAAGGGTTTCCAGGAACCCCAGTACCACCAAAAAAAAAAAAAATGCTTATTTCACATCTTTGTGAAATAATAAAGAATGCTTTCATTTCATTTCACTTTGTCTTTTTTTTTTTTTTTTTTTTTTACAGTAGTGAGGATTGAACCCAGGGCCATTCTACCTCCTAATATTTGTGATAAAGCTTCACTTTTTTTTTTCTTTTTGGTGGTACTGGGGGTGGAACCCAGAGGCTTTCTTCCCCTGGGCTATGCTCACAGACCTATTTATACTTTATTTGGAAACAGGCTCTCACTAAGTTGCTGAGAGCCTCACTAAGTAGCTGAGGCTGGCTTCGAACCGGTATGATCCTCCTGTCTCAGCCTCCTAAGCACGGGGATTACAAGTGTGTGCCACCACGCTGGTAAAAACTTCACTCTTTAAAGGCACTGAGCTCTACCAATAAAATGCCATCATCTATGCATAGATTAGTAAAAGGCCTTATTTAGGAATCCCCAAAGTATGATTTTATGCTCCACAGAGGACCACTGTCACCACTAGCTATCTGAGCTGGGTCACTGTGGCCACTGCTGTGAAGCTGGCTTACTGTCTCTTGCATTCCCTTAACTGCTTTCTCCAAGATGCTCCATTTTCTTTTACCACTTCTTCCCCAAGGATTTTCCTGTAATTTCCCAAAGGATGGAAAACAATGTTGATAAAACATTTTGAAAGCTTAGAGATGATTACTATTACACAGAGACTTTCTTACATTGGCTTCTAAATATAACTAATGGACCTACAGAGCAATATCCATCAGGCTTCCCAGAGGCAGGGGATAGAGGCAACCCACCCAGGAATCTCCAGACATTTTCTGACCATGGGGCCCAGTGACTATCATCCTGGGGCAGGAAAGGAAATAGGTCTTAGAATAGAGGAGGGAGTACTTTCTTTATCTGGGTTCAAACTATTTCTAGACAGAACCTCCTCTGCCATCTGTGAAATATAATCTGTCACCCTAGGCCATTTGGCTTATTTAATCTCTACTTTAAGCCAAGTGTGGCAGTGCACATTTACAATTCCAGTACTTGGGAGGCTGAGACAGGAGGATCGCAGATTGAAGGTCAGCCTCAGCAATTTAGTGAGACTCTTAGCAACTAGTGATACCCTGTGTAAAAAAAAAAAAAATTAAAAAGGGCTTAGAGTGTATCCCAGAGGTACAATGCCCCTGGATTCAATTCCGAACACACACAAAAAAATTTACAAAAATTAAAAATCTCCATGTCCGCTCTCACAGTCCAGTGTTAGGCCTCAGAAGAGAAAATTTTTTATTAGTCTTTACTTGGGGTGTGAGGTGAAGACAAGACATCTTCTACCTATTTCTTTAATCTCATAATTTATCATGAGAAAATGCTTGGACCAAAAAGGCATGCACATGTGCATGGGTGTATATGCTTAATCTTCTGGGAACAAGCCATGCTTTTCAGGCAGAGGGAAGACTATCCAGAAATAGAAAACACTATTCTTGGAACTGTAGGATTTCATTCAGCTGAATTGAAGATGTGTCCAATTTTAACACTCATTTGAACACTTTCACCAACCACAGAGGCTTAAAGTTACCAATTAGACAGGCATGGTGGTGCACACTTTTAATCCCAGCATTCAGGAGGCTGAGACCAGAGGATCGCGATTCATGGACAGCCTCAGCTACTTAGCAAGTCCCTTTGCAACTCAGTGAAACCCTGTTCCAAAAATAAGAAGACTAAAAAATAGGGCTGGGGTGTAGCTCAGAGGTACAATGCCCCTTGGTTCTATCCCCAGTAGATTTTTTTTTTTTTTACAGTGAGAGAAAAAAAAATCAGACAGACTTTAGGAAAAGTGCTTCATTATATCCTTTATATATATGAAACTAAAGAAACAATTATGATGAAATTCTTAATTCAGACTCTTGCTTGAAAGATAAACTGATATAAGAATAGGAATAGCTTTTGCAGTGCATTCTTGAGAAAAATTGATGCCCACTAGGCATTTTCTGGTAGTTCAATTAACCCCGAATCACTTTTCCAGTAACAAGAGTATTATCAAAATAAGTTTCTGATCAAAAAAAGTACATTGTATAAGTGTATGCCTTATTTCTAACTTTTTCATAGAATTTTCTGAGGATATGCTATGACCTGAAAGTTTATTCCTTCTAAAACTCATGTAGGAATTTAATTGCCATTGTAATAGTATTAAGAGGTGATTAGGATGTAAGAGCTCTGCCTTCATAATTATGTTATAAAAGAACAAAATGTATCCCTTCTTGCTTGCCTTTTGCCATCTACTCCCCTCCCCAACACACATACCCCTGAGTATTCAGGGTACTATCTTGGAATTGGAATTGTGGAGCCTGCCTATGCCATACCTTGATATTGGACTCCCAGCACCCAGAACTGTGAGCCAATGAGTTTCTGTTTATTATAATTTACTCAGACTGTGGTATTCTATTATAGCCTCAAAAAACAGACTAAGATAAACTTAAAGCCTTTTTTTATTTTTGCTTTTAAAATAGTGTAGTTAAGATTATGCTTATCTGGTTTAGCATTCCACAGGAGATTCAATACAGCAATATAGCAAAAATTAGGGTTATGTACAAATAGATAAGGAGTTGAATTGTGACCACACTCTGCCTGCTACTGATAGACCTCAGGGAAGTTAATCTCCTGGCAATTTTCTCATCTGTAAAGTAGACGCACTATTTCATAGATTTACAGTGAGAGTAAGATAAGGCCTATAAATCCTATACTTTGGGCCAGAATAAGCACTTTTGTTATTCTGAAGTGGAGGAGAGGAGAACTGCAAGAAGCAGGCACTCCAACAGCAGTAAGATGTGACTATTTTTAGACAGATAGTGAAAAGACACCATCTGCTTAGTAATCTGTTGTAGAATTTTCTTAGGATTTATATCAGTTGGTTTTGGTTTTTAAAATTCACCTCTTAGTTCATTCTGAAAATATGAGGTATTAGCCAGTCTCTCCTATTCTCTAAACTTTTCTATTTTATAAATTTCTGTGATTTGCAGAAGTCACCCATTTATAATTACCATTATTCCATTACTCCTAGTTATGATTTACCATTGACCTGTCATTCCATTAACTGAAGCTAATTTATTTTTTAACTTTTTATTGGTACATTGTAGTCATACATCTTAATGGAGTATAAGATGGTGGAGGCATACATGCATACATCACCCGATTAGCCATTATCCAATTCCTGCCCCATTCCTCCCCCTTCCCGCCTTCTCATGTTTGGCTTAGTGATTGTTTGTTAATGTACATTATGAACATTAAAGAATTTCCCTCTTCCCCCTTTCATTTCCTCAATTAGTTCATCTTATTTGCCCATCTGTAGTATCTCCTTCTTCATCTAGGGTTCTCCTATGACCCATTTTCTCCCTAGCTTCCACATATTAGGGAGACCATCCAATTTCTTATTTTTTGTGACTGACTAATCTCACTTAGCAATAATGTTCTACAGTTCCATCCATTTCCCTGTAAATGTCATAATTGTGTTTTTCTTTATGGCTGAGTAAAATCCCATGGTTTTATAATTCATTTATCTGTTGATGGACATCTTGGCTGGTTCCATATTTTGGCAATTATGAATTGTGCAACTATGAACATAGACACATGCATTAGTTTGTATAGTAAGTTTGTTCCCATTCTTCTAAGGATCCTCTATAGAGTTTTCCAAAGTAGTTGCACTAGTTTGCAGTCCCACCAACAATGTTATTAGAGTTTCCACTTCTCCACATCCTCACCAGCATTTGTTGTTGTTTGTGTTTTGAATGATTGCCATTCTAGCTGGAGTTATGTGAAATCCTAGGGTAGTTTTGATTTGCATCTCTCTGATTGCTAATGATGTTGAGCAGTTTTTCATGCACTTATTGGCCATTTGAATTTCTTTTTTCATGAAGTTTCTATTTAGTTCACTTGCCCATTTTTAATTGGGTTATTTGTTTCCTTAGTGGTTGAGTTCTCTGTATATTCTAGATATTAGTCCTCTATTGGAGAAGTAGGTAGCAAAATTTTTCTCCCATTCTTTTAGCTCTTGGTTGAGGTTCTTGATAGTTTTCTTTGCTATACAGAAGCTCTTAAGTTTAATGCAATCCTATGTATTGATTTGCCTTTTAGTTTCTTGTGCTTTTGGGGTCTTGTTGAGAAAGTTTCTACCTGTGCCTATGTGTTAAAGTGTTGGACCTATGACCTCTTCAAGGAGCCTCAAGGTGTCAGGTCTAATTTCCAAGTCTTTGATCCATCTTGAATTGATTCCTTGCAGGTTGAGAAAGTGGGGTTTATTTCCATGTTTTTGTTATTTGTTTTCTTAGTACTGGGTTTCTTGAGTTCTCTTTATAGTCTAGATGTTAGTCCTCTATCAGAGGAGTAGGTGACAAAACTGAAACTAACTTAAAGTAACAAAGTGAGATCTAATTTTCTCACCAACTACTCAGTACTCACTTCTCTCTTTGGTACATGCTAATCCCTCTTTTTTAGTCTGAAAATAATTTCCATTAAAACAGAACCTCAGGTTTAGTAGTTCTTACATTTATCTTTGAGCCATTTGCTCCTTTCCCAATTGTTAGACTTTCCTTGATTTCTTGTTCTAAATAGTTTTTTTTTCCAGAAAATTTTATTTCTTTGCTTTTAACATATTTCCTAAATTTTTACTTCTCCCTCTCTCCCTCTCTCCCTCTCTCTCTCCCTCTCTCTCTCTCTGTGGTACTGGGCCTGGAAACCTTTCTACCTCCGGGTTACACTCCCAGACCTATTTTTGTATTTTTTATTTGGAAACAGGGTCTTTTCAGCCAGCGCGGCTGGCTTCGAACCTGCGCGATTCTCCTGTCTCCGCCTTCCCAGCGCGGGGATTACAAGCGTGCGCCACCACGCCCGGCAAGTAACACTCTCTCTGCTTGCTCAGCTCTTAAGAGTTTGATTGGTCATATGTGCTAATGAAGCACCTGTCAGTTCTCCCTTTCCCACGTAGATTTTAGTACCAGAAACTCAGTAACACTGGAGATATTTCCTCTTCAAAAAGTGTTTCAAACTGACTCACTAGTGAATTACAAATGAATATGAGTTACAACCAGTATTATGAAATGAAATAAGAGAAAGTGATACATTTTGATAGAATAAATAAAAATAGCTGAGTGCCTGCAATATAGTAAGAATAAATATTTTGTGAAATTTTTGTTTTAGTTTTATGTATGTATAACACTGTGTTCTCCCATATAAAATGTATATCATGGTATGGGTCATGGACTAAAAACACTGAAAATCACCATTCTTGATGATATTATATATGTCATATGGTACTAGGAATTGAACCCAGGGATATTCTACCAACAATATACTGAGGTACACTGGTTTTTATGAGATTTGTAGATACCACCCAAATAAAAAGAGGAAGTGGAGCCAGGCGTGGTGGTGCATGCTTGTAATCCCCGCACTGGGAGGCTGAGACAGGAGGATCGCATGGGTTCGAAGCCAGCCTCAGCTACTTAGTGAGGCTTTCAGCAACTTAGTGAGACCCTGTTTCCAAATAAAATATAAAAAAGGTCTGAGAGTATAGCCCGGAGGTAGAAAAGCCTCTGGGTTCCACCCCAAGTACCACCAAAAAAAAAAAAAAAAAAAAAAAAGGAGAGGAAGTGGTCAGATAAGTTTTGTGAAATGTGAATTTAAAATGTTAAAACGTTAGTATTACCATAATAAAGTATAGAACATGCTTTTTAGTTTAAATCATGTTAGTACATGTATGTAATAAAATTATAATATAAACTAGAAATATGACTTTTTAATTTTTACTAATTTAACAGCTGTATTTTAGCTAAAATATATGGTCATTTATTTTAGCTATCTTTTAAGGAATACAGTCTTCGTGAAGGTTTTTTACTCCTAGATATCAGAACTCTATTTTAGTACTAGACTATGCGGTTACTTGTTGAATTGAATTACTGAACATGCATAGACATTAAGCAATACATGGAAATGTTCTATAGTGTTCAACTTTGTGTTTGTAATTTTCTTCTATAAAGAGTGACTGGTGGTCACACAGTGAAGCACTGGAACATGCCTTCCAACCACCTTATGATACTAAGAGCACCCAAAGAAGTGATTTCCAAAAACCAGCATGTCCACTGGTTTTGCCAGTCAAGTACAGCAGGATGCAGAAGCCTTCTTGTGGAATAGGTTAGCAGTGGTAAAATCTCTTTTTTTATCATATCAATTTATCTCTATTGAATTAAGATGTATTAGATGTGCTAACACCTCCTGAGAAAATTACTTCTCTATAGGAATTAAAAGTACACACACGCCACGCGTGGTGGCACATGCTTGTAATCCCCACACTTGGGAGGTAGAGACAGGAGGATCGCGCAGGTTCAAAGCCAGGCTCTCTGGCTTAAGAGACCCTGTTTCCAAATAAAAATATAAAATGTGTCTGGGAGTGTAGCCCTGAGGTAGAAGGCCCCTGGGTTCCATCCCCAGTGCCACCAAAGGAAAAAAAAAAAGTACACACAGCATGGGCAGCCCTGGACAAGTTTATTATCTATTCCTAGAGGTCAGCTTGTCTCTAAACATGTTTAATATAACATTATAAAAATTGTACTGGCCATAAATAACACCAGCCTCAAGTCAGAAACTTAGTAACATTCTTCTCATTGCTATTACACCAAATTTTAAAAAATTTAACTATTAAAATAGTAGGTAACTCTAAATGGCAGTATTCCTTTGTGCATGTATATATAGTAATGGGGATTGAACCCAAGTGTATTCTACCAATTATACTCTAAGGTACAGTGGTTTTTATGATGTTTATAGATACCATCCAGATAACCAGCAGAAGTGGTCAAATAAGTTTTGCAAAATGTGAATTTAAAATGTTAAATAAGCCAGGTGTGGTGACATATGCTGGTAACCCCAGTACTTGGGAGGCTGAGGCAGGAGGTCAGCAGATTAAAGGAGAGCCTCAGCAAGTTAGCTTCAAAGATAAAACAAATAAACAAACAAAAAGCTGGAAGGTGTAACTCAGAGATAGATGTCCCTGTGTTCAACCCTTGTACCAAAAAAAATTAAACAATCTTTTAACCTGTAGACCTCTCAACACCCTTATTGAGAATAAGCATGATGAATTTCCAAGAAAAAGAATAAAGAATGCTGTGTTTTCCCAACTTATTGATGTTCACACCTTATTAAGGTTCTCTCATATGACCAATGCCCCAGAAAACATAATTTAGGAAATATTGTTACACATATTGTTAAATATTTTTAGATATTATTGTCATATCTAAAAGTGATTTTTACCTGATGTTGTTATAATAAAACTAACTTTTTAACTTTTTATTGCTGTATTGTAGTCATACATCTTAATTGAGTACAATATGGTGGAGGCTTAAATGCACACATCACCCAATTAGCTGTTACCCAATTCCCTCCCCAGTTTCCTCCTCCCTCCTTCTCATGTTTGGCTTGGTGATTGACATTAATATGTTTGTTAAAGTATATCATGTGCATTAGAGAATCTCCCTCTTCCTCTCTTCCATCCTCTCAGGCTGCCTTATTTGCTCATCTATAGTTTCCTCTTCTTCGTCTACAGTTCCTCCTCTGACCCATTTTCTCTCTACCTTTCACATGTTAGGAAGAGCATCCGATTTCATATTTTTTGTGATTGACTAATCTCAATTAGCATAACGTCCTCCAGTTCCACCCATTTCCCTGTAAATGACATAATTGTATTTTTCTTTATGGCTGAGTAAAATTCCATTTGTACATATTCCATAGTTTTGTAGTCCATTCATCTGTTGATGAACATCTTGGCTGGTTCCATAGTTTTCAATTGTGAATTGTGCAGCTTTGAACATAGATACACATGCATTAGTTTGGTAGTTTGGTTTCCATTCTTCTGGATAGATACCCAGAAGTGGTATTGCTGGATCATATGTTAAGTTCATTACCATTCTTCTGAGGATCCTTCATACAGTCTTTCAAAGTGGTTGCAATAATTTGTAGTCCTACCAACAAAGTAGTAGAGTTCCCACTTCTTACCATCATTTATTTTTGTTGTGTTTTGAATGACTGCCATTTAAATTTGGAGTTAGGCGAAATCTCAGGGTAGTTTTAATTTGCATCTCTCTGATTGCTAATGATGTTGAGCATTTTTTCATGCATTTATTGGCCATTTGAATTTTTTCATGAAGTATCTATTCAGTTTCCTTCCCCTTTTTGATTAAGTTACTTGTTTTCTTAGTGCTGAGTTTCTTGAGTTCTCTGTATAGTCTAGATATTAGTCCTCTATTGAGTACTTGACAAAAATCTCCCATTCTGTTGGCTCTTGGTGAGGTTCTTGATAGTTTCTTTTGCTGTACAGAAGCTCCTTAGTTTCATGCAATCCCACGTATTGATTTACCTTTTAGTTTCTTGTGCCTTTGGGTCTTGCTGAGAAAGTTTTTACCTGTGCCTATGTATTGCAGTGTTGGACCTATGACCTCTTCAAGGAGCCTCAAAGTCTACGGTCTTATTTCCAAGTCTTTGATCCATCTTGAATTGACTTTTGTGCAAGATGAGAAAGTGGGATTCATTTCCATTTTTCTGCATATGATTTTATGCAGTTTTACCATCACCATTTGTTGAACAGGCCATCTTTTTTCCAGTATATGTTTTTTTGCCCCTTTGTCAAAATTCAATTAGCTGTAAGTGTGTGGATTTTTTTCTGAGTGTTACATTCTGCTCCATTGGTCTATGTATCTGTTTTTGTGCTAGTACCATGCTGTTTTTATTGCTCTATAGTATAATTTAAAGCCAGGGATTGTGATTCCTCTGGCATTTTTGTTGCTGAGAACTACTTTAACTATTCCAAATGAATTTAAGGACTGATATTTCTATGTCTGTAAGGAATGATCATGGTAATTTAATGGGTATTACATTGAATCTGTAGATTACTTTTGGAAGTATGGTCACTTTGATGATATTTATTCTGCCTATCCATGAACATGGAAGATATTTCCATCTTTTTAGGTCTTCTTTGATTTTTTTTCAGTGTTTTATAATTCTTTTTGTAGAGGTCTTTTGCCTCCATGGCTAAGATTATTTCTAAGTATTTTTAAGTATTTTATTTTTTGGGGGGGTATCCTGAGTGGAAGTGTTTTCTGGATTTCTTTCTCAGTGGATTTATGGTTGGTATACAGAAAAGCTTCCAGTTTTTTAAGATTTATTTGTATGCAGATATCTTGCTGAATCTGTGGATCAGTTCTCTAAGCCTTTTTTTTTTTTTTTTTTTTTTTTTAGTTTGTTGGGTCTTCTTAGTATCATGTCATCTTCAAATAGTGAAAGTTTGAGTTTTTTTTTTTCTATTTGTATTCCTTTGATTTTCTTTTCTTGCATTATTGCTCTGACTAGAATCTCAAGTACTATATTGAAAAGAAGTGGTAATAATGGACATCCTTGTCTTGTTCCTGTTTTTAGGGCAAATTCTTACAGATTTTCCCATTTAATATGATGTTGGCTGTGGACCTATTGTAGATTACCTTTACAATGCTGAGGCATGTTCCTTCTATTCAGGTTCTCTGCAGTTTTTTTAGCATAAATAGATGTTGGATTTTATCAAATGCTTTTTCAGCATTTATTGAAATGATCATGTGATTTTTGTCTTTGGTTCTGTTTATATAATGAGTTACTTGGACTGATTTTCATGTGTTGAACCAGTGTTTCTTCCCTGGGAGGAGCCCTACTTGGTCATGGTATATGATTTTCTTGATGTGTTTTTGAATGCATGTTGCTAGTATTTTGTTTAGCAGTTTTGCATCCAGGTTCATCATCGATATAGGTTTGAGGTGGTTTTTAATTCCTAACTTATTGAGTTTTAACTTCAGTTTGAGGTACTATCTGTTCTTCATTGCTTAGTTATTTGCTGGATGAAAATTTTTATTTATCTTATTTCTTCTTTGCATTTAATTGTTGAGTATTTTGTCTGGTGCTGGTTTGGAAAACTTAAATTCCTTCAGCTTCTTTTTGTCATGGACGATTTTTATTTCCCCGTCTAATTTGAGAGATAGCTTAGCTGAGTAAAAATTTTTTGGCTAAAAGTTGTTTTCTTTCAGAGTTTGAAATATGTTACTCTTTCATGACTTATTTTTGGGAAACCTGGAGTGATTCTCAATGGTTTGCCTCTGAATGTCACTTGGTCTTTTGTTTTTGTTGCTCTTAAGATTCTCTCTTTGGCTTCTATGTTGGTCAGCTTGACCATTATGTGGCATGGTGAACCTTTTCTCTGATCTTCTATATGTTTCCTGTACCTGTGTATCAACTTCATTTCTGTTTGGAAATTTTTCTGATATCACTTCTTTGAAAAGATTGTTGATCCCTTTTGTTTCACCTTCTATTCCTTCTCTGTGCCAATTATTATTAAGTTAGCTCTTTTAGCTCTTTTAAAATAGCCCCATATTTCTTCAATGTCCAGTTCATGCTGTTGAATTGTTTTTTCTAAGTTACATACTATGCGTTCATTTTTGGAGTGATCATCTTCTAGGAGCGAGATTCTACGTGTTTTCTAATTTATTGTTTATAGTTTGAATTGATGCCTTCACTCAGTGATTGCATCCTTTATTTTTTCAGACTCTCTCTAAATTGTTTTCAGAAGTCTTGTATTATTTCTATAGTTACATTATTCATTTGACTTTCTGGAGATCTCTGCAATTCTGTGTTGTCAGGTTTTGTTATTGTGGGAGCTCATTGCTTCCTTGTTATTCCTCCTTCTCATGATTTCAGAAGCTTGTATCTGTTGCTTTTGGTAGATTTCTCTCAGTCTCTAGGTGTCAGCTGGTATTTCCAAGGGAAGGTTATGTTGTATCCAATAGTGAAGGTTGAGTGAGGAGGGAAGTGAATTCATAAATGCAAGAATATGGTAAGGCCACAGATAGGATCAAATTGATGAGAGCGTGAGTTTGGTAAGTTATTATATAGTAGAGGTTAGAGATAGTGAATATTTAGTAATATTCTAGTAACCAATGTAGAGTTTTTAGTATAGTGGTATGAAGTGGATTTAATACAAGGCAAAGAAGAGAAAAGAAGAGAGAAAAAGAAAATAAATAAAGGGATAGAGAGAAAAGAGTAGGTATGTACAAGGAAAGAAGCTTGGGAGAAGGGTTGGGAATAGAGTGATCAAGCAAGCATATGCGCACGCGCACACACACACACACACACACACACACACACACACACACATAATGCAACCCTACAAATATATATGAATATTTATCTTACTGTGTTTCTGCAGTCTCTCTCTGTGTAGACACTGATTGCCACCGTCAACTTCCCTGCTGCAAGCCTGGTTCTCTAAGTCTTTCTCAGTCTATGCAAATGGCTGGTATCAATGAGGCTGGATCTAGTGTTAAGTATAGATCAACCTCCATGCTTCCCACAGTTATGGAGTCTTGGTCTCTTCCTGCTTCTGTAGGTGGCAGATGTCTCTGAGACCAAACTCAATCTATGAGTCTCTTTTCTATACAGCTAGGGCTGGTCTGGTCTAACTTCTCCCCATTCACCACAATTTGGGTAGTCTGTGTTGACCCCAGAGATCATACTAGTTGGATCTAGTGTTAAGTGTAGGTCTCCCCACATACTTTCTACTGATGAGAACCTGAGTCTGTCCAAGCCTCTGCTTTGTCCAATAGCAGACACTACCCCCACCTTCTCTGGTTTGAACCCCAAAGTCTCAGATCCAGGGAGTTTATCACAGCTGCCGAGTCCCTGGGGGCACCATGCTGGGTGTTCTTCTATGGGGATGGTGGGTTCACTTACTGATGGGGAATGAGTGCTGTTCTGGATCTCTGGAGTGCATGGTGAGCTCATCAGTCACTGCTGTAAGTTGTAGCCAATATTTACTCAGGAGGAACTGATTGCTTACAATTCCAATGATCTGTAGCCACTTATTTCAGGTCCTTGTTTTCCTGTCTGTCTCTGGATTCAGGTGCAATGAGGCAAGATGGTGCCGCTGTGGTACCAGTGCATGCAAGGTGGGTGGGTTTCTTTTCTGGTGTTTTTGAGTGCTGGTCTGGATCTCTGGAGGGCATGGTGAACTCAGTCGCCACTACTGGAAGTTGTAGCCGATATTGGCGCAGGAGGAACTGATGGCTTACAATTCTGATGATCTGCAGCTGCTTACTTCAGGTCCTTGTTTGTTTTCCTGTTTGTCTCTGGAATCAGGTACAGTGAGGCAAGACGGTGCCTTTGTGGTACCCACAGTCCTAGGCAGGTGGGTTTATTTTCTGCTCTCTGAACATTCTCACAGCCTTTTTGCCTGTCACCTTTGTTCTTTTAAAGATGTTTTTTGGCTTTTGTAAGAGCATTGTTTTTAAGGCAATGGAGATCAAGGTTAGCAGTACTGGTATGTGTTGCTTCCCTCTGTTGCTATCCTTCCAGAAGTCCAGGTCACATTTTATTAAAGTCATATCTGAACTGATGGTGCATGCCTGTGATCCCAGTACTTATGAGGCTAAAACAAGAGGATCACAGGTTCAAGGCCAACCTTCAAAACTTAGTGAAACCCTGTTTCAAAAGAAAATTATAAAAAAGGGTGTATGTAAGGTATAGATTAGAGGTAGACTATCCTCTGGTTCAATCTCCAGTACCAAAAAAGAGGTTATATGTGTTTCTTAGCCACATCCTAGTCATCTCTAACCTTCAAATAATATTTATCAATTTTTGAACAAGTTCAAGATCAAGTCAAAATAATAATTCATTTTTACAGAAATATGAAAGTTTATTTATTTACTTTTATCTTTTTATTTTTGGTGGTACTGGGGATGGAACCCTTCTACCTCCAGGCTACACTCCCAAACCTATTTTATATTTTATTTGGAAACAAGGTCTCTTAAGCCAGGGAGGCTGGCTTCGAACCTGCACAATCCTCCTGTCTCCACCTCCCAAGTGTGGGGATTACCAGCCTGTGCCACCACGCCCAGCTGAAAGTTTATTTTAAGTTAATGAAAGAGGACAGAGTAGCTCCAACTCCCAACCCCCCCTCTCACTAAGGGGGTGCTCCAGGAAAGAGAGTGACCTTGAAGCCCTTGGGGAATGGGGTTTTAAACCGTCCTGAGGTTTTCTATCTGTTATTTTATGATTGGTCAGAATTGGGTTGGGGGAGCAAGGACTTTTGCACTGACTTGATCCTTAATTTGAATGATTATCTGTGGGCTGGCCCAGGCCCTGATTCCCTGGGGCCCCTCAAGTCTCTCCCTTTCCTGCTCACCTCCCCAACCTCACAGAAAGGGGAATGCAGATGGCTGCTTTAATTCTTCCTATTCCCGGGTCCTGTGCCCTGCCTCAAAACTTCCATTCTGCATAAAAATCTCACCTTTCACTCTGTTACCTCTCTTCTTTCCACTCATTGTAGCCTCACCAGACCACTCACTCACTTTTTTTTTATTTTAATTTTTTTGTTAGTATTGGGAATTGACCCAGGGGGTATTCCACTGCTAAGCTATACCCAGCCTAATTTTATTTTATTTTTTTAAATTTTGAAACAGGGTCTCTCTGGGTTGTAGAGGACCTCACTAAGTTGCTGATCCTCCTGTCTTAGCCTTCCAAGTGGCCACAACCCTGCATGGCTGACCACCCACTACTTCCTGAACATGTCATTCCCTTTCCAGGGACCAAGGCCACAGCACCAGGCCTAAGATGGTTTTGGTGTTAGAAAAAGATTTTAGGGAAATATTGAAATAAATACTCATGAACTCAAAAGTAACTCAGCAAGTTACTTTACTTCTGTGCAGAAGGGTTGTGCACACACTATAAATAAGAACAAGCATACTGGGCTGGCAGGCTTGGCTCCTTTTTATCCTCCTGACATATAGCTCACTGTGCCATCCCTCATTGGCTGGGATGAGACCTCGCAATCTAATCTGATTGGCTAGTTTCACACTAGGAAATTTTTTTCTATAGAACGAAGGAAAAATAGGAAACCTATACTTCTGGTAGTGATGGGATGGGGGGGGCATATAGACACGTGTACCAGAAGGTCACAAAAGGGATTCCTAATGTTACAAAATGAATACCAGTCAGTTTTTATATGACCTTGAAACTTTGATAAAAAAAAGATCATTTTTCTTATATGGGGAATAAAGTCACATGTGCTTTTGATGAAAAAAATAGCAAATATCAATATTTTAAAGCTTTTCTCTTATATGTTTTCAGATGTAACTAGTAAATTATGTAAAAGATGTAGAGAAAAAATCAAAGAAAGATCGAGGAATTAAACACAGAAAATATGCAACTAAACAAACAGACTCCTTACCTCTTATCTAAGTCTAGCCAAAGAAGATATGAAAAAGTTACTGTTAAAACAGGAGAAACCAAGTGTGGTGGTGTTTGTAATCCCAGGACTTGGGAGGCTAAGACAGGAAGATCACAGGTTCATGGCCAGCTTCAGCTACTTAGTGAGGTCCTCCACAACTTAGTTAGACCTTGTTTCTAAATACAGAATAAAAAATATGGCTGGGGGTGTACCTTAGAGGTAGAATTCTCACTACTTGGCTGAGGCTGTTCTGGAACCTGAGATCTCCCATCTCATACTACCAAGTACTAGAATTACAAGTGTGTGCCCTCATTGCTGGCTATAATTTGTACATTATTATTATTATTATTATTATTATTATTATTAATAAGTTTGAATTTTCTCATATCTTTTTAAATTAATTATTTTTAGTGCATTATATTCATACATCATATTGGGGTAAAAAACTTGTGTGGACATACATGTGCACATCACCCATTTAGCCCTTACCCAATTACCACCCCATTCCCTGCCCATCCCTCCTTCCCATATTTGGCTTAGTGGTGGACTTCGATATGTTTAAGTACTTTTGTGTTTTAGAGAATTTCCTTCTTCCTCCCTCCCATCCCCTCATTTAGGTTGTCTTGTTTGCTCTATAGGATTTCCTTTTTAGAGTTCCTCCTATGACCCACTTCTCCTTAGCTTTCACATATTAGGGAAAGCATCCTATTTCTTATTTTTTGTGACTGACTAATCTTGCTTAGCATAATGTCCTCCAGTTCCATCCATTTCCCTGAAAATAATGTAATTGAGTTTCTTTTAATTGCTGAGTAAAATACCATTGTGTACATATCCCACAGTTCTGTAATACATTCATGTGTTGATGGACATCTTGTCTGGTTCCATAGTTTGGTTTGATGAATTGTGCAGCTATGAACATAGATACACATGCATTAGTTTGGTAGTTTAGTTTCCTTTCTTTTGGTTAGATACCCAGAATTGGTATTGTTGGATCAAATGATAGATTTGTTCCCATTCTCTGAGGATTCTCCATACTGTTTTTCAAAGTGGTTGCACTAATTTGCAATCCCACCAACAATGTTTTAGAGTTATTGTTCCTCTTTCCCATGATTTCAGAAGTTTGTGCCTTCTCTGAGTTCTTCCCCGCATCAGCACGACTTCACTTAGGGTGTTCTAGATCTCGAGTTTGTCGTAATCTCAGCCACCACTACTCCTTTACTGGGTTGTATCACAAAGTCTCAGACCCAGGAAGTTAATCGAGGCTGCGCAAGACCGTAGGGATGCCGGGCTGGGCGTTTTCCCACGGGAAGCTATGACTAGGGTATGGTACCTCTGCCACCGCGACTACTTCACTGGGTTACTCTAAAATCTCAGACCCAGGGAGATTATCAAAGCTACACAAGTCCCTGGGGGTGCAGTGCTGGGATTTCTCCTGTAGGGGCCTCAATTTCACTTACAGTTGTTGTGTGCACTGATCTGGAGCTGTCGGGCGTAGTGAACTCTCCACCACTGCTGGCAATATGGCGCCACTGCCACGACTTTGGCTGTGAGGCTGGCGTATTTCTTCTTTGGTTTTGAGCTCCACTCTGAGTCCTTGAAGAGCATGATAAGCTTGGCCACTGGGAATTTTAGATGCTCTTTGCGCTGAAAGAACCACTGAACTACACCCAAATGATCTGCAGCTGCTTGCCTCAGCTCCTAGTTTACCTTTCCTCTCTGGAGCCTGGTGCTGTGAGGCGAGATGGCGCCAGCATGGCTCTGCCACTGCAATACGGACTGGTTTCTTCTCTGGTCTCTGGTTGTTCTTTTAGTCTTCTTTTTCTCTGTCCCTTATATTTACAGTTTCTATTTCTCTGATGATAGTTATTTCTAGCTATGAAAAGCACTGATTTTGTGGCAATAGAAATCAAGTGTTAGTGGGACTCGCAAATGCTGCTTTCCTCAGTCGCCATCTTCCCGGAAGTCAATAATGCATTTTTGATTACCTACTCTGGTCCTCACTCCATATAAAAGTGCATAAGCTAAACTTCAAATAAGTTATTATCATACATGACAGTAGTCAACAAAAGATGACTTTTATTTATTTTATTTGTACATTGTAATTATACATCTTCATGGGATACAAGATAGAAGAGGCATACATGCACACATCACTCGTTTAGGCTTTCCCCAATTCCTCCCTATTTGCTATCCCCTCCCTCCTCATATTTGGCTTAGTGATTGGCTTTGATATGTTTGTGAATGTACATCATGTGCATTAAAGAATTTTCCTCTTTGCCCCTCTTATCCCCCTCAATTAGGTCACCTTATTTGCTCATCTATAGTGTCTCCTCATTTGTTTAGAGTTTCTTCTATGACCCTTTTTCTTTCTAGCTACCACATATTAAAAAGAGCATCTGATCTTTTACTTTTTGTGACTAATATTTAACATAATGTTCTCTAGTTCCATCCATTTCCCCTGAAATGACATAATTTTGTTCTTCTTTATGGCTGAGTATAATTCCATTGTGTACATATCCCACAGTTTTGTAATCCATTCATCTGTTGATGCACATCTTGGCTGGTTTCATAGTTTGGCAATTGTGAATTATGCAGCTATGAACATAGATATGAACATAGCATTACTTTGGTAGTTTGGTTTCCATTATTTTGGGTACATACCCAAAAGTGGTATTGCTGAATTATATGGTAGGTTCTTTTCCATTCTCCTGAGGATCCTCCATACAGTTTTCCAAAGTGGCTGCACTAATTTGCAATTCCACCAACAATGCATAAAAGATCCCATTTCTCCACACCCTCACCAACATTTGTTGTTTGTGTTTTTAGTAATTGCCATTCTATTTGTAGTTAGGAAAATATCAGGGTAGTTTTAATTTGCATCTCTGATTGCTAATAATGTTGAACATATTTTCATTAATTTATTGGCTCTTTGAATTTTGTCTTTTGTGAAGTGTCTGTTTAGCTCACTTGCCCATTTTTGATGGGGTTGTTTTCTTAGTGCTGAGTTTATTGAGTTCTTTGTATATTCTAGATATTAGTCCTCTTTTGGAGGAGTAAATGGCAAAAATCTCTCATTCTGTTAGCTCTCAGTTGAGGTTCTTAATAGTTTCCTTTGCTGTACAGAAGCTCTTCGGTTTAATGCAATCCCATACATTGATCTGCTTTTTAGTTTCTTGTGCCTTTTGGGTCTTGTTGAGAAAGTTTCTACCCATGCCTATGTATTGTAGTGTTAGACCTATGTCCTCTTCAAGGAGCTGCAAGGTCTCTGATCTGATTTTTAGTCTTTTATCCAGCTTGAATTTACTCTTGTGCAGGATGAGAAAGTGGGTTTTATTTCCATTTGTCTGCATATGGTTAACTGGTTTTGCCAACACCATTTGTTGAAGAGGCTTTTTTTCAGTATATGTTTTTGGCCCCTTTGTCAAAAACCAATTGGCGATAAGTGTGTGGATTTTTTTTCTGAGTCTTCTATTCTGCTCTATTGGTCTCTGTGTCTGTTTTTGTGCCAGTACCATGTGTTTTTATTATTATGGCTTTTTGACCCTATTGAATAATAGCAAAACAATAAACTGATAAAGGTGAAGAGAATGGATGTAAGACCTTCTCTAATGCAAGAAAGAATGGAAACCTGTTGATGGATAAGAGAGCAGAGAAGCAATACCTAGAAGGAAATTCAGCAAAGAAGAGCCAGTCTACTTGGTAAAAGCCCTGGTAGGCTTAGTCAGCAGGCACAGGATAAATCAAGGATGACGGAGGTAAAGAAGTCAGAGTTCACTCCAAAAGTTTTTCTGAAATATCTGTTTCCATCATGAACACTCCCCTATCTTAACATTAAGACCATCAGAATGTTTTAGGAAAAAAGCAAGAAAAGAAAAATAAATTTCAAAATCACGTAAAGAAAATTGTATAAGTTTTCATGAAGTAAAATATCTTCTAAGAAAGCAGCACTGATTTGAGAGCACAGTAGCAGTGATGTCTTTGAGGTTCTCAAGGGAGATAATTTTAAACCTAAAGAGGAGCCTTTACTTGGCACGGATACTGAAACCATTTTTTTTTTTCAAGTAACACTGGACATAAAAACAACTAAGAAGGAAATGAAGTCCCAGCACACTATTTGGTTCTTAAGTAAAAAGATCTATACTTATATAATATTGAAAATGCTATTTAGTAGTTTCCAACTTTTAGTATCAACATATAGATAAAATATGGACATTTTAAATATGATTACATAACAGAATTTATGTTTATAGCCTTAATAAGAAAAGTAAATATACGTTTAATAGGAAACAGAAAGTTAGGGCTGGAGGTGTATAGCTCAGTGGTAGAGTACTTGCCAATCTTGCACAGGGCCCTGGGTTCCAACACTAAGAAATGGAAAGTAGAAAAAAAAAGAGAAGTGCTAATATATTTAATATATGGATAATCAAGAGATACTAGATGAAACAAGAGAAGCTTGATGGTCAGGGGCTGAGGTGTAGGTCAGTGGGGTATAATACTGCATGTATGCTATATAGGAGGTTTAGGGTTCAATCCCAGTACCACAAAAAAGAAGAGAAGAGGAAGAGGAGGAAGAGGAACAAGAAGAGGAGGAATAGAAAGAGGAGAAATGAGGAGAAAGGAAAAAGTAGTAGTAGTAGTAGTAGTAGTAGTAGTAGTAGTAGTAGTAGTCAGTATGAGAACTAGGTTTCTCTCTCTAATCCTAGCCTCTTCACTGATTACTCACATAACTAACCATGCAGTTAACATTACCTCCTGGATCACCAATTGCATTTCCAACTTGATATGAGTAGGTTTCATTTACCCTATCCAAACCTATGCCCCCTCCAGTATTTCCCATTTCAAATAAGTGTCATCTCCATTCCCCCAGGTGCTCAAGTGTTGATAATCTACAAATCATTCCATTCTGAAACTCTCCCTTCCCTTCCTCAGCCCATCAGCAAGTGGTGACTCCTCTATCTCGAAAACACATCCCCTGTCTACTTCCATCTTCACTAAACCAATGTGGTGTGGCTGCTACCTGCTACCTTTTGTCCTTCATGCTGTGTTCCACATCATCATCCAATCTTTTAAAAGCACCAGTGATCTCTCTGCCTTCCTTTAGGTCCTTCAGGAACTTCTCATTGTTCATAAAATAAATTTCAAATTCCTCACCATGGCCTGCATGGCTCTATTTTATCTGCCAAATTTGCTTACTTTATTTTCTATTGCTCATAACATGGAGATTTAGAGACAGTCAAATAACTCAGACCAAGGATATAAGGATTTATCTGTAAGCCAGGCTTGTCTCCAAATCAATTTATATTTATGTATTTGCTACCCAACTTTCATAGTTTAATTATGTATTCTTGCAAATTTAAATGAACTATGAAAACAATTGTTCATATAAAATATTCAAAGTCAAATGCTCTATACAGTCTTGATAAATTATCAGTCTCTAACTTTAAAAAAATGCTGATTAGGTATGAGCAAAATAGTCATAAAAGAGAATCTGGTCATAAAAGAATACTTAAAATGGCCTGGAACACAATAAAAATTTGATAAGTGAACTGGCTAAAATGAAATATCTCAGTATAATATAGATTCTTTGCTTTAACTGACATTTTTTGTTAACCAATCAGTCCTTTTCTCATAAAGAGCAATTGCTTCTTTCTAGCTGTAGGGATATGGAAGAGGGGCAGAAGATGAGACTGGACAGATGGGCTTTGTTTTAAGTTGATCGAGGAAAGTCCAGTTATTTCATGAGGGATCCCCCAAACTGGGGGAATCTGTTCTGTTGAGCCAGTTGATTTTTCCAGAAACTAATTATCCAAACTTCTGCCTGGGGTAAAGAATGGATAATCCAGGAATCCTTCACACATCCTCTGTTTGCAACTTCGACTCCTACCACTACCCCATGCTCCCTTCTCAACAGTATTTGATACCTCCCCAATTCCTGAGCTTTACTGGAATACTGTGGCATGAATTGGCATGATTTTTATCCCCATAAGCACTTAGCTTCCAAATTTTTTAGGCCTACTCAAGACAATTATTACTCTTACCTGTTTGCTTTACAGCTTCCAAATTTGTTAACTTCTTAACTCCCATTTTGTTCTTTTTTTTTTTTCCATAAGGAGGCTTGCTTGCTTGCTTGGGACTGAATTTAGGTATTCTACTTTTGAACTATACCCCCAAGTTATTTTTTTTTTAAACAGAGTCTCATTAAGTTGCTGAGGCTGGCCTCAAACCTGTGATCCTCCTTTTTCAGTTTCCCATGTATTGGGATTACAGTCATATGCCACTATGCTCAGCTTTTCTTAATTTCTTTACTATCATTTTACTGGGATTAAGGAAATGATGGCAAATAGTATACAGGTTGAACTCATCATGTCTAATGTTTAATGTAAAATCATAGTAATTTGTCACCTTTGCCACTCCCCTTTTGTCACGACTTAGAAGGGTTTTCCGATCCTAGGACCATTACTTATATTTCATCATTTTATTTTATTCAATTTATGAGATGAGAATAAGTTATACTTTGCAGAATTATTATGAGAACTAAATGAAGTAACATGTAAAGTGCCTACCACCGTGGTTAGTACCACAGTGCTTGGTACATAGTATACAACAAATGTTAGCTGTTTCTATTATTAATCAAAGTGGTGTCAAGTTAGAACTTAGCTTTGGAAACCTTGCAGGGTATCATGGTATCTCTCTCTCTCTTTCTTCCTCTGCTTTTTTATTGGTATTTCCTATTACTAAATTCATTATTAGATCCCAGGGCTAGTATAATGCCTGAACTAATAAATATTTATTAAATAATTGATAATTACACATTACTGAAAAACTATTTAAAGTTATGATGTAATTTAATCCAACATATAACAAACAACATAAGCCTGTGACTAATTCCTAATTTGGGTGGTGTTTGGATACTAGATAAAAATTATTTTTAAGAAGAAAATATTTTAGTATAACTTTAAAAAATATGTGTAAAACTTGTAAAAAATGCCATATTTTTATATGTTAGTACAAATAGAAAAATGTGTGTATCAACATGTGCTAATACCAATTAAAAGTCATCTCAGAGTCGTTCTGTTCTACCAGCCCACTGAGCTACGCCTCGTCTTGGCATTTCAGCCATGTTATCTTGTGCTGACAATGAAAGTGCTCTTTATGTCTTGTACCACCACACAATTTCCTGGCTGCCATCCATGGTTAGTTAGCAAATAGCTATGTTTCATCGTATCTGAATCACTGTGAGAATAAGTCTTCACATTTGGTTTTATATAATAAAACTTTATAAACTGGAAAGGCAGACCTAACTGGTAAAGAAGGGCTTTATTAAATTAAACTTTGGGTATTTGTCAACTTTTTTTTTTTTTTTTTTGGTGGTGGTACTGGGGTTCCTGGAAGCCCTTCTACCTCCGGGCTACACTCCCAGACCTATTTTTTATACTTTTTTTTTTTTTTTTTTGAAACAGGGTCTCCTAAGCCAGCGTGAGCGGCTGGCTCCGAAACTGCGCCATCCTCCTGTCTCTGCCTCCCAAGCGCGGGATTACAAGCGTGTGCCACCACGCCCGGCCTTATTTGTCAACTTTTTAATTAAAAATCTAGATATAGTGGTAAAATTAATTTTCTGAAATAGGTTTTAGTTTTCTTTTGCACCAAGATGTAACTTAAGAATGATTTCCGGCTATAGTTATATTTCTTTCTTTTTCTTTCTCTATTTTTACATTAACAATCTTTTACTGTAAGACCAAAACAAATATTATTGAGAAGAGTAGTTTTTAAGAGAAAAATATTACTGGTGAATACTTTTAAGCAGATGCAAACAAAAAGTTAAGAAAATTTCTTGAAGTAAAAGTGTTAAGTTCTCATCAATATAAGGAGCCAATTGCATGTTTGAATGAATCCTGACTTTGTTGACAATATAAGTGGCTAGATACCAACTTGTTTAAAAATTTCTTATTTTAATTAGATCAAGTTTCCAAGAAACAGTGCATTTGGAATATTCTTCATGAACTTTGCCTTATGTTTATAGTTCTCATCTAATAGTCTTTTTTAATATAAAACTATTTACTGACCACTGTTCACCACCATTTATAATGAACAATATACAGTTGGAGAACTTTCTGATTACTACAAAGTCATTTCTTGATTTGTATTGAACCAGTAAACCTAATACTGAAAAGACTGAGTATAATTATATGTTAAGGAATGAGTTGGGGTATATACATGCAGGTCAAAAATTTAAATCATAAAAATGTGCTCACTATATCAGCAGGTCCTTAAATTGCCCATATGTTCCCGTGAGCCAAGTACTAAGACATTCTATGAATCATGATCTTTTAGATTTCAACTTAAAGAAATACTTATCTGTGGAACTAGGACTCAAACCCAGGGACATTCTACCACTGATCTACCCCTAGTCCTATTTATTTTGAAACAGGGTCTGTGAAGGAGCCTTAAACCTGCAATCCTTTTTCAGCCTCCCAAATCCTGGGATTACAGGAGTGTAGGACTGTACTCCTCAGTGTCAACTCTGTGTATAGGCCACTGAGGATAGAGCCCAGAGGCATTCTGCCTCAAGCCACACCCTAGCCTTTTTGTTTTTGTTTTGAAACATCACCACTCCCAACTTTTTTTTTTTTTTCCTTAATGGAATGGCTCACTGGAGGAACTATTTATTTTCTTTTTTGCAGTACTGGGGATGGAACCCAGGGATATTGTACCTCCAAGCTATACCCTCTACCCTATTTTTTATTCTTTATTTTGAAACAGGGTCTTACTGAGTTGCAAAGGGCCTCACTAAGTAGCTGAGGCTGGCAGTGAACCTCGATCCTCGGTCTCAGCCTCCTGAATTCTAGGATTACAAGGGTGTGCCACCTTGCTTGGCTGAACTTTTAAATATGCTCATTTACCAGGTCTTGCTTAGTTGACCAGAGGAAATCAGGATTTGTCTAGTATTCTTATCTGGGTGGGGAAGTTATTGTTAGTGATAGTATTTTTTCTTTCAAGAATTTTGCTAATAAACATATATTTCTGTAATTATAAAAATATATGGATTTTGATGCTGCAGCTTTTTAACTATCCAATTTAAAATGTCCAATGAGCTATAAAGTCATTAATGTGAAAGCTTATGGCCTTGGGGAAAAATTCAGTTTAACTTGAGGTGATATATTTCATAGGTTGCTCAAAATAATAACATCTCAGAAACATGCACTTAAGAACTGTGGTTTTTGTTTTGGTGAATGCTTAAGAACAGAAACCATTTACATGCTATGTATACACACACACTCATACACAAACACAAAAACTCAGGATGCTCCTTGGACATAAAAGTTTAAGACAATCTCTGCTTGAGTATGACTACTGAAATTTTCCTAATATTAAGAAAAGCAGAGGAAACATATCATGGTATCAAATTCTGTTTTCTGATAAGGACACAACTACAGAAAGCTTTTATTTGCTCAAAATAACCAGTGCTACTGATGTAAAACAAAAAAACCCAGCAATTCCTCCAGTGCTGCTTTCAAAACCAACATATCAAACTTGATTGTTATTAAAATGTAGTTATTTGTTCACACCAGTAAGTCAAATACCAAGACTCAGATTTCATATATATAAAGGAAAATATAAAATAAAATATAAAATAAATACATATATAATTTATATATATATGAAATCTGAGTCTTGGCATTTGATTTATAATTGCATTGTTCTATATATATATTATATATTGTTATATATATTATCTATATAACAATGCAAACAGTTATTGCGCTTCATCTTCTGGACAAGAATGCCAAGTTAGTCTCTCTTCATAAAAAGCAATTACAATCTGAGGACACTTCATACTGGCCTGTTTTGCCAGCACCAAGTTGGCCTCATTAGAATCTTTCCATTTCATGAGGAACATCAACTCTCCACTGCTGTCTGTGGCACCAATTATCCATTCAGGAAGAATACCTCTGGCAAAGCCCTGTGGTTTGTCAGCAGTATCTTTTTTCTTCTTTGATTTGCTATCATCAGATTCAGTGTCAAAGATTTCCTTTATGTACCATCCTTTTCTTTACCAGATTTTTTATAATTAAATGCTTCAATTAATTCTGGACAATCTAAATTTTCTTCAGGTTCCCAAGTATTGTCTGTAAATCCCTTTCACTTCAGGAAATACTCCACCTTTCTATTCACCACACACCAGTCCAGTACTTTTCCCACCACAAATTCTTCAGGTTCTTCCTCTTCAACTTTTTTACTCTTTCCATTCTGTTTCATTCCCATATTTCGCAATGTGATTTTTATTGTAAGCCATTTCTTATTGGAGACTTGAAGAACTGTGATGCTCCAGGTCACGGGTCTTTTGTCGTTGTTGTTGTACTAGGAATGGAACCCAGGAGCATTCTATTCAGGATACACTCCCAGACCTCTTTTATTTTTTTATTTGGAAACAAGGTCTCTCTAAGTTGATGAAAATCTCATTTGGTCGCTGAGGCTGTCCTTGAACCTACTATCCTCTAGTACTGGGATTATAGGCATTCACCCGCACATCCAACTTTAATAGTCTTCTTTATTTGGGTCCAATTTAGATGATTAAGTAGAGACTAAGAACCTCAATGTCCTCTTTCATGTTGTTGCACTTAGATATTATTCACTATTGTGAGTTTTTTTTTTAAAGTCTCATGTGTTTATATAAATGAAATAGTAGTTATATCTAATTTTAATAGTGTAATGTCTGGGTAAGGAAATTCCTCTCTATGGTACCTCAGAGTACTTTTGCCTCCCTTTACTTTTCCTCGTTAATAAATGAATTAATTAATTCTATTTTAAGATTTTTTTATTGGGAAGAATCTAGATCACTACTTAACAAATGATTTGTTCAAATTGATGCAATTAGCTTTTTTCTGAAATATTTCTGTTTCAGATATATATATATATATATATATATATATATATATATATATATATATCCCAAATTTAGTTGCTTAAAACAATTATTTGAGACACTACAATGACAGCAGTTCTCTTTCTCCATGAGGTTTCTCCTGTGGTATATTCATCAGTGTAGCTAGACTTCTATGTGAAGCTCAGGGCTTCTAAGGATTCAAAAAGATTCTAAGGCTTTCTTAAAGTTTATACCTGGACCTGGGACAGTGTCACTTCTGCCACATCATCCTGGTGAAAGCTAGTGATAAGAACACACCATTTTTATTGATTGTGTATTCTGAGTTTTAATGGAGGTAATACTTATTTTTTCTGTTCTTTAGTCCTTGTCTTTTTCAGAAGAGAAACCCTTTGGTTATTTTCCTTCATCTATCTTGAGCATTTGGGTCTTTTTTCCTTGTCTTGAGTTTTTCCTCTAGAAGTTCTTCAAAGTAGTTCTGTTTTATGGGGAAGTCTGTTGAAACCTTCCTTGCCCCAATATAATTAATTCTGGCTTGATTTAAATGATAGTTTAGTTGAATATTAAAATTCTAGGCTTAATGTTCTTTTACTTTTAATATTTTATTTCATTTTATTTTTGTGGTCCTAGATATGGAACCCAGGGACATTCTACCTCGAAAATACACCTCCAGCCTTATTTTTTATTCTTTACTTTGAAACAAGGTCTCACTAAGTTACAGAAGGCTTCACTAAGTAGCTGAAGCTGGCCAAGAACTGCAATCCTCCTTAGTCCTCTTAATATTTTTTATTTTAATATTTTAAATATTACTCAGTATATATCTTCTATTTGAAAGCATTTATAGTTTTTCTTGGTCTTGGGTGATCACAGATTGCTCTGTGAAGTGTCTCAGATGAGAAATAGCCTCAAACCTGTGATCCTTCTGTCTCTGTCAAGTACTGGGACTATAGGCATGTGCCACCACTCTTTTTTTGTGATCTGTTACTCTTGACTCATATCAGAAATAACCTCTATATCTTTGAGGATATTTTTAAGGCTGATTTTAAACTCTTGGTGTATAGGTTCTAATAATTCTACTTTACATAGTATATGCTAAAATTGTAGTTTAATGTACATCATGCTCCCCTAAGGGGATCAGCAGCTTCATGTGGGCAAAAGGTTCAGAACAGGGCCTGGCTTGTATACCTCCAAGAGAAGCTTAAGAGGAAAAAGTGAGGCTGAGGCTGAAGAGTTTCAGACATTACAAAACTAGCTTTGAACATCACTAGTTGCTGTCACTCTACTAGGCCAATCCAAGACCCTACCCATCCACACATATACACACTTGAATGAACAGTATCAGTGAGAATAGACACTTTCTTGGTATTTTAAGTCCACTAGCACTGACAGTTGCTGGGAAATAGTGGAGAAGATGTCCAACGTGGCAGCAGATGGCCATTTTCTTTAGTTCCTTATCCTGAAGGGACTTCTTTGCTGTTCCAATGTTACTATGTTGACAACAGAGTTAAGTAGGTAATACCAGTTTCTGTGGCCTTGGGGAAGTAATGATCCTCTCAAGACATTGTGAGGAAAAGTCAAAAGCTAATTTATTTTACTTTTATTGGTGCATTATATTTATACACCTTAGTGGGATGAAAGATGGTGGAGACATACCCATCACCCATTTAACCCTTACCTAATTCCCACCCCATTCCCTCTTTTTTCTTCTTTCTCATGTTTAGCTTAGTACATTTGTTTAAGTACATCATGTTCATTAGAGAGTTTTCCTCTTCTCTCCTTCTGTCCCCTCAGTTAGGTCACCTTATTTGCTTATCTATAGTATCTCCTTCTTTGTCTACAGTTCTTTCTATGATCCATTCTCTCCCTAACTTTCACATATTAGGGAGAACATCTGATTTCTTATTTTTTGTGACTAACTAATCTCACTTAGAATAATGTCCTCCAGTTCCATCCATTTCCCTGTGAATGATGTAATTGTGTTTTTCTTTATGGCTGAGTAAGATTCCATTGTGTACATATCCCATATTTTTTGTAATCCATTCACCTGTTGATGGACATTTTGACTGGTTCCATAGTATTGCAATGGTGAATTGTGTAGCTATAAACATAGATACACATGCATTAGTTTGGTAGTTTGGTTTCCTTTCTTTTGGGTAGATACCCAGAAGTGGTATTGCTAGATCAAATGGTAAGTTCATTCCCATTCTTCTGAGGATCTTCCATACTATTTTCTAAAGTGGTTGCACTAATTTAAAATCCTACCAACAATGTATTAGAGTTCCCATTCCCCCACATCCTCACCAGCATTTGTTGTGTTTTGAATGATTGCCCTTCTAGTTGAAGTTAGGTGGAATCTCAGGGTGGTTTTGATTTGCATGTCTCTAATTGCTAATAATGTTGAGCATTTTTCATGCATTTATTCAAGAGCTGATTTTAAAAGATCTCTTTTATTGGTTAAAGTGGCATCTGCCTTAATCCTAGAGCTTAGGAGGCTGAGACAGGATTGTAGGTTTGAAGCCAGCCTCAGCAGCTTAGCAAGGCCATAATCAACTTAGAAAGACTCTATTTCAAAATAGAAAAGAAAAAAGACTAGAAGCATAGCTCAGAGGTAGAATGGCCCTAGGTTCAATCCTGAGTACAACAAAACAAAAACAAAAACAAACAAAAGACCTCTCTCCTAACCTATTCTCTTTTGGCTACACCTAAATCTTTCTTCCCTCCAGTCCAAGCTGCCACTTACCCTTCCTTCCAGTTTACTAAAAAGTCTTTGGGATTTTCACAAGTTTTTGATAGGTCATTAGATGAATGATTTCTTCTTTCTATGTTTTCCCCAGAATACAGAAGAGCTGGCCTCTTGAAACTTTTAAAACACTCCATAAAGTAGCCTCAGTATCCTAGAGACATTATCCTTAATTCCCAAAATTCTGAAAGTAGCCAGGCATAATGGCACTCACTTGTAACCCCAGCACATAGGATGCTAAAACAGAAGGATCACAGGTTCAAAGATAGCCTCAGCAAGTAGTGAGACTCGGTTTTAAAAGAATGAATGAATGAATGAATGAATGAATGAATGAACGAACAAACAAACAAACATGGCTGGGGATATAACTTGGAGGGGAAATGCCCCTGTGTTCAATTTCCAGTACCAAAAATAATATTTTAAAGCAAATTAACAATCCTTATTCTAGAGAGGAGGCAGTAGAGTGATTTTTTTCCAAAGTAACATGAGTAGGAAATGTGGTAGTGCCAGAATCTAAAAACATGTCTATCTTACATCAAAATTCATGCTTTGGAAATGACAAAACCCTACTTGGCTTAAATTTAGAGTTGCCTCGTTTTATATAAGAAGTTATCAAACTATATTTCAGAAAATACTCAAGTTCAGCCGGGCGTGGTGGCGCATGCTTGTAATCCCCGTGCTTGGGAGGCAGAGACAGGAGGATCGCCACAGGTTTGAAGCCAGCAGCGCTGGCTTAGGAGACCCTGTTTCCAAAAATAAAAAAAATAGGTCTGGGAGTGTAGCCCAGGAGGTAGAAGGGCTTCCAGGAACCCCAGTACCACCAAAAAAAAAAAGAAAAGAAAAGAAAAGAAAATACTCAAGTTCTTTGAGACGAAACATGGTATTCATCCAGATAATGGTAGTCTTTTACCAATTTTCAGGAAAAAAATTATGGGTAGAATTTTCTGAATGTTTTAGGTATTACATCTGTGGTAGCTGCTGTTCTTTGTGTGCTAGCAAGTTCTAAAAGAAAGGTAATGAAATAAAGTATTTGGATATTCATTCCTGCTAGTGGAATTCTCTCACATCAATAACTGAATATTAAACTGAATTCATTATTAACCCATATTTGCAAATTTCCTAACACATTTTTCTTTCTTACATATTACCCCCATTTTAAAGGTGTAATTTCTTAAAAATGTTTTTTTATTGGTGCATTGTAGTAATACATCATAATGGGTAAAAGATGGTAGAGGCATACATGCACACATCACTCAATTAGCTCTTCCCCCATTACTCCCCATTCCCTCATCCTCCCTCCTTCTGAATTTGGCTTAGTGATTGACTTTGATATGTTTGTGAACATACATTATGTGCTTTAGGAAATTTCCTTCTTGCCCCCTCCTGTCCCCCTCAGTGAGGTTGCCTTATTTATTCATCTATAGTTTCTTCTTTGTCTAGAGTTCCTTCTATGACCCATTTTCTCCTTAGCGTCCACATATGAGGGAAAGCATCCAATTTTTTATTTTTTGTGACTGACTAATCTCACTTAGCATAATGTTGAACACAATTATACCATTTACAAGAAAATGGATGGAACTAAAGGTGTGATTGTGTGTGTGTGTGTGTGTGTGTGTGTGTGTGTGTGTGTGGTACTGGGGGGTAGAACCCAGGGACTTTTCTACCTCCCAGCCATACTCCCAGACCTATTTTATATTTTATTTGGAAACAGGGTCTCACTAAGTTGCTGAGCCTCACTAAGTAGTTGAGGTTGGCTTCGAACCTGTGCCATCCTCCTATCTCAGCCTCCCAAGCACTGTGATAAAAGTGTGATTTTAAAACATTAAATTTTATTTAATGGTTAATAAATGTATATAGTACAAAATTAAAATGATACCAAAGGATAAATAAAAAATGAATCCACCTCTCTCCACCTCTGTCCTCCAGTCACCCAGTTCTCTCCCTTATAATAGCTACTATTACATTTTCTTATATGTCATTCCATAGAGTTTTTCGAGGTATAAACTCTTATGTCCATATTTTAAGGGAAATTTTTAAAACATAATTATTTCACTAAATTTTGTGACTATCAGCAATAGTTGGAAATTATTCCAATTCTTTAAATACCTTTATGTGCTGAAAGTAAAACTAAAGTGAGTTTTAATAACTATTAAAACTGTTAAATGTATGTGAAGTAAAGAGACCAATATAAATGAATGCCTATATTACCCAAATTGAAAGATATTAAAAATGATTTAAATGGCCTAATACTTTTTACAAATGTTTAGAATCTCTGTAATTGGATGAATTAAAAAAAAAGAATTATATGTTCAGATACAACTGCAACAGCCCCAGTTTTCCAATTCATTCCATAGTTTTGACTGGGAGCAACTTGAACTTAGATTTCCTTCTCCATCACTTTAACCACTTGGTCACGTACAGATTGAGCATAAAATTTCTCATGTCCTTTCTAGAAGTGTGACATAATTTGGCTTATAAATTTTCCTTAGACCTTCTTGGTGTCCATATCAAAACATATCAAATAGATTTTAAGGCCAATACCATTTAATGCTATTGTATTAATACTGATTTTAGTTTTAAAAATAATAATACTACATATTGGGATAATTTGGTGATTTTTATTTGGTTCTATTTATGGGTACAAAATGGTAAATCCATTCATTTATCATGTAGATGTGGGTGAGTAACCCTGCATACTTAAGGAATTTCACTTTGTGGGCATTTTATTCTAAAGCATTAGTTTTATGAATACTGCTTATATTTCCGTAGACAAATCTAATTATTATCCTCACTTCACAAAATATCTTTTTTTAGTCCCACTTGCCTTTCTGGATGCATCAGCAGAACATCAAGGCAAGTTTACAGAATATATCTCTTTTATACATCAATATGATGCTAGAAAGACTCCCAATGAGCCCATCCGAGGAAAGGTGAGACATGGCTTAAAATTATTTAATTCTTTAAGACAGAACATATTAATGGTATAACTTTAAGATTTTTCAATTAATAATAACCTTTCTAAAAGTTTAAACAGTTACTAGTAGGATAGAATCTCAGCCACATCATTGTAAAAAATCAAGAAATGATGTTGTAATTTTGAACCACAATTTGGGAATTTGGTTTATTTAAATTATTGAAATCATTTGCTTAAGATAATATCAAAGCTGTTTAATAAACTTTTTATATCCTTAGTGGGTATGAGAGGAGGGGGATACAAGATTTATAAAGCCAAACAGAAATGTAATAGTTGTTGGATTTTTTTTTTCAAGTACAGATGTTTGCTTTCGTATTTTGTTACAACTAAGCCTTTTGTTGGAACAAACAGACATTTGGGATGTAGTCATAAATTCTTAGGTTGAAGAACCCATAGAAATCCACACATTAAGAAATAATGTTTGATAGGAATAGTCTTATTACTATCCAAATGATAGAAAAAATTGAGAAACAGGAGATAGCAAGATACTTATCTGACTTTTTTTTTAATACTGTTAGTTTTTTAGTATACTCTCTTTTATACTTTTTTACAATATTCACCAATAATTATTATGATGGCATCTTTAGTTTGGGACTAAGGTGACAGGCAATGAAGAGGCAAAGAAACAAAAGCCTGCACCACCAGAATTTGACCTAACTCAGAAACTCAGCTGCATATTCTGGTAACTTGTGTTCCCTGGTTAATGTCAACTTTGTTTTCCTTTACAGAGACATGGAGCTTTTGTGCAGAGAGAGATAAAACCAGGGAGTAGGCCAATCGTTCCTAAGGGAACAGAGGTATTACTGAATACTTCAGGATTATGTTCATCTGAACAATAAAAAAAAAAAAATACAGAGAAAGGAAATTCAGCGGGAAACAGAATGATCTCACCAGGTCTCTGCCAAAAAAATCCCAAGAGCTGTTGGAGACTTAAAACTTACTTATCAGAAACAGACGTCAGACAGGCAGCCAAGGCATGGCCCAGAAGCCCTGAGAGAAGAGAAAAGATTGCATGCATCTTTCGAACAACTTCAGGATATGCTCATCTGAGGCATAAGCCTACTAATAAAACAAAGAGGATAAATTACCTTCTATAGATAAAAACATAATCCCTGAAATGTAGAGAAATTTCATAACCATCATATGAATCCTTGGTGCTTGCTTATTTATTTATTTATGGTACTGGGGATAGAACCCAGGAGCCTTCTACCTCTGGGATACACTCCCAGATCTATTTTTTTATATTTTATTTGGAAACAGGGTCTCACTAAGTTTCTGAGAGCCTCACTAAGTAGCTGAGACTGGCTTCGAACCTGTGTGATCCTCCTGTCTCGGCCTCCCAAGTGCAGGGATTACAAGCATGCACCACCACGCCCAGCGATGCTTGCTTTTTTAAAATCAATAACCTGAGAAAAGCCGGGCGTGGTGGCGCACGCTTGTAATCACCGCGCTTGGGAGGCTGAGACAGGAGGATCGCGCAGGTTCGAAGCCAGCCGCGCACGCTGGCTTAGGAGACCCTGTTTCCAAATAAAAAAAATGTAAAAATATGTCTGGGAGTGTAGCCCGGAAGTAGAAGGGCTTCCAGGAACCCCAGTACCACCAAAAAAAAATAAAAAATAAAAAATAAAAAATAACCTGAGAACATATACTTTATATAAATAGAAGAAAAACAAAAAATACCCCCCAAAAGTTTTATACTTGTATTGGTGCTTTATAGTCTCATATCATAGCGTAATTCCTAGTGGTGGTGACATACATGTACACAGCATGTGGTGGGCTTTCTGCTAGCTCCATATCCTTACCCCCACTTTCCCATACAGGAAGGATATTGAGATTGACATTGGTATTCTCACATCATAATTCTCACAGTACATAATGTCAGTGATTCCTTTATTGATTTTCCCTCTCCTTCCCAACTTCCCCTAAACCACTAAGGTTTCTCCTTCATTATCTGAAGTATACAGATTCATCCCTAGCTTCCATATATACAAGAAAACATATGACCCTTTCCTTTCTATGACTGGCTAATCTCACTTAGCATAGTTTTCTCCAGGTTCATCAATTTTTCTGAAAATAGCATTTTTTTTTCTTGATTGCTGTGCATATCCCATAATTTGGTAATCCGTTTATCTGTTTTTGGACACCTAGGTTGGTTCCATAATTTGGCTATGATGATTTGTGCTGTTATAAATATGGATATGCATACATTACTATAATTTTTTAATTTCAGTCCATTTGTAAAGATACTCAGGTGTTGTATATCTAGATCATATGGTGAATCCATTCCCAATTTTCTGAGGAATCTCCACACTGATTTCCATAGAGGCTGAATTAGTTTGCAATCCCACCAACATTGTAGAAAAGTTCTTATTTCCTCACATCTTCACCAGCATTTATTGTTGTTTGACTTCTTGGTGATTGCCGTTCTGACTGGAGTTAAATGGAATCTCAATGTAGTTTTGATTTGCATGTCCCTATTTGCTAATGATATTGAACATTTTTATGTATTGGCCATTTGTATCTCTTCTTTGGTGAAATGTCTATTTAGTTCAGTTGACCATTTCTTGCTTTTTTTTTTTTTTTTTTTTTTTTGGTGGTACTGGGGTTCCTGGAAGCCCTTCTACCTCCGGGCTACACTCCCAGACCTATTTTTTACATTTTCATTTTTGGAAACAGGGTCTCCTAAGCCAGCACGTGCTGCTGGCTTTGAACCTGCGCGATCCTCCTGTCTCTGCCTCCCAAGCGCGGGGATTACAAGCGTGCGCCACCACGCCCGGCATATTTGCTTTTTTTTAATGCTGAGTCTTTTTATCTACTTTGTGTATTCTAGATATTAGTCCTCTATTAGAGGAATAGTTGGCAAAGATCTACATTTCTGAGGCTTTCTTTAGATTCTTGATAGTTTCCTTTGATGAGCAGAAGCTTTTTAGCTTAATGCCATCTCTTTTATTAATTATTTTTTAATTTCTCAAGCTTTGCGAGTCTTATTGAGGAAGTTTATACCTATGTCTATATGTTGCAGTGTTCAACCTATGCCCTCCTCTAGTAACTTCAAAGTTTTTGGTCTACTTTCTAGGTCTTTGATCCATCTTGCGTTGACTCTTGTGCAGGGTGAGAGGTAAAGGTTTAATTTCATTTTTCTACAAATAGATAACCAATGTTCCCAATACCTTTTGCTTCCACCTTTTGCTGAAAAAGCTGTCATTTCTGCAATCTATGTGTTTGGAATCTTTGTCAAAAATCAGTGGGCTATAAGTGTGTGGATTTATTTCTGTTTCTTCTCTTTTGGTCTCCCATTGGTCTATGTGTCTGTTTTTGTGCCAATGCCATGTTAATTTTAAAACTGTAGTATAATTTGAAGTAATAATGCCTCCTGCATGGTTCTTATTCCTGAGAATTTCTTTGGCTATTCTGGGTCTTTTCTTTCTCCATATAAATTTAGAACTGGTTTTTCTAGGTTTATGAAGAATAATATTGTTATTTTGATAGGGATTATATTTATTCTGTAGATAACTTTTGGTAGAATAACCATTTTGATAATATTTATTTTGCTTATCCAAGAACAAGGGAGATCTTTCCATCTTCTAAGATCTTCAATTTTTCTTTAATATTTTATATTTTTATTGTAGCAGTCTCCTTAATCAGGTTTATTTCTAGCTTTTTTGTTGTTTTGAGGTTATTGTGAATGAAATTGTTTTCTGGATTTCTTTCTCAGTGGATTCATGGTTGAGCTATGTAAAAGCTACTAATTTTTAAAGATTGATCTTATATTCTGCTACTTTTCTGAATTTGTTAATCAGCTTTAGAAGTCTTTTTGTTTAGTTTTTTGGGCCCTTCTAAACACAAGATCAAGTCTATGATCTTTGGCAAGGGGGCCAAATATATATGATGGAGAAAAGACAGCCTTTTAAGCAGCGGTGTGGGGAAAACTGGCTATCCATTTGTAGAAAAATAGAACTAAATTCTTACCTCTCACCCTGTATAGGAATCAACTCAAGATGGATCAAAGACCTGGAAATTAGACCAGAGATTGTGAAACTACTAGAAGAGGCATAGGTTCAACACTCCCAACATATAGGCACAGGTAGTAGCAAGACCTCCAAACCTCAGGAAATTAAAGCAAGAATTTACAAGTGGTATGGCATTAAACTAAAAATTTCCTGGTCATCTAAGGAAATCATCAAGAATTTGAAGAGAAAGTGAACTGGGCATGGTGGCTCATGCTTGTAATCCCAGCATTTGGGAGATGAAAACTGGAGGATCGGGGCTCCTGGTCAGCCTCAGCTACTTAGTGAGGACCTTCACAACTCAGTGAGAGTCTATTTCCAAAATAGAAAGACTAGGCCGGGCATGATGGTGCACACTTGTAATCCCTGCGCTTGGGAGTTTGAGACAGGAGGATCGTGCAGGTTCGAAGCCAGCCTCAGCTGGCTTAAGAGACCCTGTTTCCAAATAAAAATATAAAATAGGTCTGGGAGTGTAGCCCGGGGGTAGAAGGGTTTCCAGGAACCCCAGTACCAACAAAAACAAACAAAACAAAAGTAAAAGACTAAAAAATAGGGGTGGGGTGTATCTCAGAGGTATAATGCCCCTGGGTTCCATCCCCAGTACCACAAAATATAAAAAAATTAAAAATAAAAATAAAAAGATTAGCTGGGTATGGTGGTGCATGCTTGTAATCCCAGTACTTGGGAGGCTGAGACAGGAAGATTGAGCAGTTCAAAGCCATCCTCAGCTACTTAGGCTCTCAGAACCTAATGAGACCCTGTTTCCAAATAAAATATAAAATAGGTCTGGGAGTGTAACCCGAAAGGAGGTAGAAAGCCCCTGGGTTCCATCCCCAGTACCACAAAAAATAATCAATAAACAAATGAATATATAGATTAAAAATAGGGCTGGAGGTGTAGTTCAGAGATAAAATGCCCCTGGGTTCCATCCTCTGGTACTGCAAATAAATAAATAAATAAATAAATAAATAAATAAATAAATAAATAAATAAATAAATAGAAAGCCTATAGAATGGGAGATCTTAACCAGCTATCCCTCTGATAGAGGGCTAATATCCAGAATATACAAAGAGCTTAAAAGACTTTACACTAGCAAAACACATAACCCAATCAAGAAATGGGCAACTGAATTGAATAGACATTTCACAAAAGAGATACAAATGGCCAATAGATGCATGAAAAAATGTTCAACATCATTAATAATCAGAGATGCAAATCAAAACTACACTAATATTCCGTCTAACCCCAGTTAGAGTGGCAAGCATAAAGAAGTCAGATAATAAATGTTGGTGAGGCTGTGGAAAAATAGGCACTCTTCTACATTATTGGTGGGATTGCAAACTAGTCCAACCACTATGGAGATCAATGTGGAGAGTCCTTAGAAAACCAGGAATGGATTCACCATATAATTCAGCCATACTACTACTGGGTCCCTATCCAAAGGTGTTGAAACCAGAGAACTACAGCAATATATGCATACCCATATTCATAGCAGCACAATTCACATAGCCAAACTATGGAAACAACCTAGGTGAGACCCTGTTTTGGGGGAAAAAAAAAGGTTTAGAGAAGACTAGGTGGTATAGCTTAGAGGTAGACTGCTCCAGGGTTCAATCCCTAATACTACACATACACATGCAGGTTAGAATGTTGGCTCCACTTCACATGAGCTGCTTAACCTTATGTAATTTATTTAAGCTCACTTAATTAGGAAAATATCAACTACATAAGATTGAGTATGAGATCATGATCACTGATCAATAAATGGCCATGTTATCACATTTCACTATTTGCCTAAAACTTCAATTAAAGGATAATGTTTTTTCAATTTAAGTTTTCTTCCTTATTCTAAAACTTTAAAGTCCCCTAAGTACAGTTAATGTGAAGAACTAAGCTAGGCATGGTGGCACATGCCTGTAATCCCAGTACTTGGGAGGATGAAACAGGAGGATTGCAGATTCACAACTAACCTCAGGAACTTAGTGAGACCCTGTTTAAAAATAAAGAATAAAATGGTGCTGGGGGCATGTCTTGGAGGTAGAGTATCCCTAGTTTCAGTCTCCAGTACCCCTACACACACAACCACAAAAGAACAAACATCAAATATTTCTCCTAGCACAAGACACACACACACACACACACACACACACACACACGTGTGTGTGTGTGTGTGCATATGTATATATATATATATATGATTATGTGTGCATATGTAAATATATATATATAATAATTCAAAGAAACATGGGTACTTCAAATATCAAAATATTTATTTAGGAATATCAAAATGTTTCCTAAATTGGCCAAGTGTGTGGCACATGCCTATTATCCCAGTACATGGAGGCTAAGATAGGAGGATCACAGGTTTGAAGCCAGCCTCAGAAACTTAGTGAGACCCTGTTTCAAAATTTAAAGGGGGGGGTGGCTAGAGGTGTAGCTTGAAGATAAAATGCCCCTGGGTTCAATCCCCTGTACAAAAAAAAAAACCTAAACTGTATTCTATTTTACTTAGATCATTTCTAACACCAACTCAACCTTTACTTTACCAACTATTCTAATCTGGTACATTTAATATGCCATGATGTGTCCAGTATAAGAAATGTTATATTACATATAAGAAAAAAAGGTGAAATGTTCCTCTGTTATAAAGAGTATTTATAAATTTCCATGAGAATATATGAGTTTCTTACTATTATCTGTAGCACTGATAAGACTGCTATATCTTTCTCTTCCCTCCAATAAATAAATTTTAGTAGACTAGAAAAGAATGAGTGCCACAAATATACATTTGTCTGTTGGAGACTTCTGGTTCTTACAGCATAGCAAATTAAATCTAACAGTACACCCCTTCTATTAAAAACACCTTGAAATGCTTGATAAAATGGTTGAACAACAAACAAATATATAGCCAAGTTCATAAAACATTTTTGTTCAGAACTAGGGAACTTGCTTATTTCTGTATCAGTATATATCTTGAAGATCTTTCTTGTAAAATATAAAGCTCATTAGTCATATCCTCAGATCTACCTGATTAATTTAATAGCTTTATAGCCTTTCATCATATAGAGGTATTACTATATAAACAGCAACAATAAGAATGCAAGTTTTGATGTGGGGAGGAGGTAATGAAAAGCTGTAAGCTTTTTTTGGAAAATATCTTAAAGGCTAGGGACTTAAATTCTAATTCAAATCCAGGTGTGGTGACACATGCTTATAATCCCAGCATCAGAAGGCTGAGACAGGAGAATCACGGTTGGCAGACAACCTCAGCTATTTAGTGAGGCCCTCCAAAACTCAGTGAGACCCTGTTCCAAAATAAAGAATAAAAAATAGGCCTGGGGGTGTAGCTTGGAGGTATAATGCCCTTGGGTTCTATATCCAGTACCACAAAAAAATATTATAATTCACATTTGAACGAAATGTGGATGGAAACTTGCATAAACTTAGAACTCTCAAATGACTACCCTATCAAAACAAGGCAGAAACCATTTGACTTACCAGAAAGTTTCTTCTGCCTGGAGCCATAGATAGTGATAAAACTCTTTGTGAGAAAGTAAAACCCTAAGCTTATGCCATATTCCAGTTTGGAATATGAATTTACATGAAGAACTTCTCAAGGAACATAAAATTAACATAAAAATCTTGCTAGTATTACCTCTGAGGTGCCTGACAAAAGCAAATGCAAAATTTTCTTGAGAGATATTTCCACAGTTCACAGGGGGACTGGCAAAAATTACAAATCATACAAAGAAAAGCAAATGGAGCAAGAGTATGAAGTGCACCGTAATTAAAACTTCAAAACCAGAGAAAATAGTACTTTCAAATTGAAGATTCTTTTTTCTTTTTTTCTTCTCTGTATTGCTTGGAATCAGTACAGGGACTTCTGCATACTAAGCATATGGCCATGTCAAGCCCAACCCCAAATAGTCTTATCTTTGTTCTACTCTAGGAAATGTTTTTATGTTGCTTTTCCTTTTATTTCCATCTCCTCCATTTCCTCTCTTCTCTCCTTTTGGAACAGCTACTAGTTGCATGTTGGAACTCTCAGATCCATATTCTGTGTCTCTTTTCTCTCCTTATCTTTCTCATGGTACTTTACTGCTAACTAATGCAAGAATTCCCTTGGCACTAGTTTTCTGAAAATTTGCTTTTTAGTCATGTCTGTCATTATACCAGATTACCTATTCAAACTTAAAATATGATCTGTTGAACCTGGCATATTTTAATTTACAATATTTATACATGCTTCCTCAATACATAAGACTCTTCCTGTGTTAAAGATATGATAGCCCCTCTTAGCCCTTTTAAAATATTGTAGTTATGCTTAATGTCTTTTGTTCTCTTAATTCTGTTCATTTTTGTTGGTTGAGTGTAATGCCTCACAATCCTGGTATTGTACATGTTTTTTCAAATGCTTGGTTGTTCTTGGTATACTCTTTTTTTATTTTGAGATTTTCCAGATCATTGATATAATTTGTTTCTATTACTATAGCCTAATTTGGAATAGGGCTAGGATAGGTAGATGGCTAGGATCTGAGGATGATTTCACTGATGGGATCCTTCGTCCTCCAGGAGTTAGTATCTACTTAGGCATTGTCTTGCTTCTTCAGGCCTACTGTATGATTCACTTTATGCTACAGTACCCATTCCCAGGCACAAGAAGGTGAACAGGGATGGATACCTGATTGCTATTCCATCTGTAGTTTTCTAGTTTTTCAAATTTATTCATGGCCCAGGGGCCCTTTCATCTCTCCATATCTATTGACTCTAAGCTTATAGTTCTAGCAGACCTACTTCCACAACAGCCATCTCTACGAATATGTTTGGCTTTTGTTTCCTTCAGTTTTGTTTGTCCTGAAATATTTTCTCTTGTAGTATCTATCAGAATTTATTAAAATATATATGTTTTTGGTCATGTTTTCCAATTTTATTAAATGGATATTATCTATATCTACATGCATTCTTATGAGTTTTCAGGGCAACAAGCAGCAGCTGTTTATGATCACTGTGCCATTTTAGGTTGACCTCTAATTTTCTTTTAAGTCAATTATTTCCTAGCTTAGCACTTTGACCTAATGGTCAAAGTAACACTTTTTCTGCAGTGGACCTCAAAATTGACTGACAAAACTCATTGGGGATTGACACAGTCTTTTTGCTCTAAAGAATATGTTATAATGAGAGGTGAAGAATCTGAAATCAAATAGCCCAGGTAGTAAATTACTATCACAGGCTAAATTGGTTTCAACCTTTGCAGATTTAAGGATATATTTCCTGCATTAAAAAAAAGGCTCATGGAGGACAGTATGCTAAGTGAGATTAGTCAGTAACAAAAAATAAGAAATCAGATGCTTTCCCTAATATGTGAAAGTTAGGGAGAATTGGGTCACAGGAGGAACTCTAGATGAAAAAGAAAATCCTATGGAGGAGCAAACAAGACAACCTAAAGGAGGAGAAAGAAGGGGGGAAAAGGAAAATCTCTAAAACACACAATGTACTTAAATATATCAAAGTCAACCACTAAGGCGAGCAAGGGAGGGAGGGAAGGGGAGGGAATGGTGTGGGAATTGGGTAGGGGTTAAATCAGTGATGTGTGCATGTCTGTACACACAAGTTTTTTACCCCAATATGATATATGAATATAATGCACCAATAAAAAATTTTTTAAAAAGGCTCATGGATTCTCACAAAATAAGCAACAGAACTTTCAGTATCCATTGTTTGAGAAACTACACACACACACACAAAATGCAGTGATTACTTCCAGGTTCAATTCTATTTTAACTGCAAAGGGTGTGTGTATATCTCCAAAACAAATTCCATAGTCTATTAAAGTCATAACTGCCTGTCAGTACAAATAATGCTCTTAAATATCACAAGAATATTTGAATGTTTCTAATATAATGTCCTCAGCAGGTATTTTCATATGATGTTTGCCTTGACTGGGATATAGGGTTTTTTCAGATTACCCTCCAAATTAAATAAAAATAAACCCATGATCCTTATATAATTTAATATTTTAAAACACCTTAATGGAAATATTAATGGTTTTCAACCCCTAACATAGGTATTCATAATAATATAAATTAGTGTAATGTGTTTTAAATGTTAAAGCATTTTCAAATCTTCTAACTCATTTGATCCTTACATTAATCCTATGAATCAGGATAAGTAATAATGTTTCAACTTTACAACTAATAATAGGCTCAGAGAACATAGGTGGTTTCTTCAACTGTCTAGTTACCAAGCAACAGAGGTAGGATGAGAACCTAAGTTTCTCAGTGCCCAGTCCATCAATTCCTAGATGGCAGTCCACAGAAAAATGTTGGCCCATTACAAATGGAAAAAACAAAACCAGTGTGCAAAGTATCAAAACAACACATTTTTGAGAAACTGATTTTACTTATTGGGATATTTGTTTATTTGTTTTGCTATTGAGAATCGAATCCAGGAGCATTCTACATCAGAGCTACACCTCCACCCCTTTATTTTTCTGAAACAGGATCTTGCTAAGTTGCTGAAGGGCTAAGTTACTGAGGCTGGCTTCACACCTGTAGTCCTCTGGTCTTGGCCTCCCAAGTAATGGGATTTCAGGTGTGCCTCACCACATTCAGCTTAATTTGGAAGATTTAAAATGCTCAGTTAGACTTCTTAATGCCATGATGGGCTAAATTGATGTGGGAAGACCACAATCATTCCTAACACAGAAAAATACTGAATAAAATGCAATAAAAACATTTAAAATATACCACTAAGCACTGAAACAAGAAGTTAAAATCTTCAGGTGTCAGAAATAGAACATGAAAAAAGCAGTGAGAAAAAGTGAGAGTAATTAGGCACCTGCAGAACTGGGGTGAGAAGATGAATTTAGGGGCTGTGATCTCAGTACCAGACCTGGGATGGGACAGAGACCCCTGTGCAGTGGACTTGGAATTAAGCACAGAGCTAGGATCTTGGAAGAGCTCTGTTGCTGAGGAAAGGCTCCTAGACTATCTCATCCCATTAGCCTGGAAATTAGGGGAGGAAGCTGACAGGTTACTGCCTACGTGTCCCAACTACCAGACTGAGCTGTGTGCAGGTTGGGGTCCAAATGTGCTTTCCGTGCATAGTGCAGCTGTTAAAGCAGGTGTTAGGATTTAAAGTGTCCCCAAAGGCTCATGTGCTAAGGGCTTGGTACAGCCTGTAGTGCCACTGAGGGGTGGTGGGACATTTAAAAGTTAGGTCTAATGGCAGTTAGGCCACTGGGGCATGGCCTTGAAGGGATATTGGGACCAAAGCCCCTTCTTCTCTCTCTGCTTCTTGGCTGTCATGAGCTGGGCTTCCCCCTCTGCCATGTGATCCCTCCACGAGTGAGAGCAACAGTGCCAAGTGATCATGGCCTGAAACCTCTGAAACTGAGTCAAAATCTTTCCTGAGTCAAGAGTGATGCCGCATGCTTGTAATCCCAGCATTTGGGAGGCTGAAGACAGGAGGATTGCAGTTTGTGGATAGCCTCAGATAATTAGTGAGGCCCTTTGCAACTCAATGAGACCCTGTATCAAAATAAAGAATAAAAAATAGGGCTGGGGGTGTAGCTTGGAGGTAGAATGCCGCTAAGTTCCATCCCCAGTACTGCAAAAAATAAAAATAAATAAATAAATAAATCTTTCCTTATTGTTAACTGTTCTTTTTCTGGTATTTTGTCACAGCATCAGAAAATTGACTAACACAGCAAGAAATCCAAGCCAAAAAAGGGAAAAGGTGACAGAAAATTTTTTCTGAGCCATGGAAACTTGAGAAACCCTGATAGAGATAAATATAAAACTTCCCCCTTAGTGACAAGTTATAATCCTGTATGCATGAGACACCAAGAACAGATCATTAAAAACAAAAAATGACAGCCAGGCATGGTTGCAGAGTCTTGTAATCCCAGTACCTAGGAGGCTTGAGGTGTGAGGATTGCAGGTTTGCAGCCAGCCTCAGCAACTTAGCAGAGGCCCTCAGCAACTTTGTGAGACCCTATTCCCAAATGAAAAATAAAGTAGGGCTAGGGGTGTAGCTTAGAGATAGAGCACCCCCTGGTTTATCTCCAGTATCATAAAAAAGAAAAGAACAAAAGAGGCAGAGAAAAAATTCCAAGGGAGGGCGTTAGCATCCTCAAGAATTACAGACCATATAGCAAACAGACTACACAGTAAGAGTTCTTAAAATAACGCATATGACATAAAAACAAAATGTACAGAAAGACCAGAACACCATGAAAAAGTACTCATATGGGGATATAGAAATTCCAGATAAAAATGTAACATTTTAAAAAAAACTCATTAAACATAGTTTAAGAGAAATTCAGTAAATTGGAGGGTAGGACTGAATAAGTCACAGAATACAACATATAAAATAGTTCCAGGATATAATAGAGGAACATGAGAAAGAGAAATTTGAAATAAATATGGCTATGACAGATATTGCTACCTATTCCATAATAGCCAGTCGCTCCTTCTTCCTTATTAAGAACGCTTATTTTTAGCTGGAATTTGGTAAGAATAAAGGCAGTATTTCCCAGATTTCCTTGCAACTGAGTTTATCATATACCTGTTCTTAATATAATCAGACTATCATGTGCAATGTCCAGAAATATTCTTGAAGGGAGGAGGTAGGCCCTTTTTTGTGCTTTTTCCTTCCTAGTAGCTGGAATGCAGATGTGATGGTTTAAAGATTAGTTATCTTGTTGAAAAAGGAATGATACTAAAATGAAAGTGTCCTTGAGCCATCACACACTACCTGCATGACCTTATATGTATGAGAAAGATATACATTTCTATCTCATATTAACTATGCTGATTTAGTTTTCTAAATCACTTGCATTGAAATCTAGTCCTAAATAGTGCAATGACTGAATTTTTCTAGAATTAAAACAAAAAATTGAGTCCTAAATTTGAAGGAGCAAACATGATTTTTAGTTTGAAAAATGAAATTAAATCCACATGTAGTCATACATTAGTGAAAGCATAGAACATCAAATGTTAAGAGAAATATCTTAAAAGATATTCTCACCTATAAAGGCAATCACAGTGCTAGCAGACTTGCTGTCCACAATAGCAGATGCAAGAATGCAAGGGAATAATATAAAAATGATAAAGGCAGTAATGGTCAACAGAATTTCATGATAAATTAAACTATAAATCAAGACTGAGGGAAAAATATGAACATTTTTAGACATACACAGATGAATAATAATACCAATAACATATATAATACAATTGTGCAAGACACTATCCTAAGTGCTTTACATGTTTTAACATAATCTCCATGACAATCTTCTGATGTAGATACTATCACTATTGCCATCTTAGAGATGATAGAACTAAGAAGAAAGACAAGTAATTACCAAGGTCATACAGCTAGTCACAAACCCAGACATTGGGCTACAGAGTCCTCAGTTATTCACTGTTACACTATCTCCACAACAGAGTTAACTAACCATAGATCTTCATTGAATAAACTACTGAAAGATATTATTTAAAGACTGAAGCTTGGCATGGTGGTGAATGCCTGTAATCCCAGTACTTGGGAGTCTGAGATAAGGAGGATCATAAGTTCATGGCCAATCTCAGAAACTTAGTAAGGCTCACTGCAACTTAGTGAGACTGTTTCAAAATAAAAATACAATAGGGGTGAGGGTGTAGCTTAAAGATAGAATGCCCCTGGGGAACTGTTATAGGTATGCAACCACCATACCCTGCTCAGTTAGACATTTATTAACCTATATATTAACTATAAAAATGTTCATCATGAAATGATTCTGATCTTGGGAATTTTTTCCTTATAGTATATTTGGCAAAAGGAAGTATTTGATCACTGTCACTTCCTCCAAAAAATTTGTTATTTTTCTGGTCTGTGAAATTCTACTAAAATCACATTTGCAAGATTTACTACTGACATTTCATAAAAAAGGCAATAGGATGTTTTGTTGGGTGTCTGCAAGTTTATGACATGAGGAGGACAGGCTGCAGGAAGGCATTAGAATTATCATACCAGGGCATGGCCTCCCAAAGGGCATGCTATATGTCAAAATGTTAGAAAGGGGAAGAAAACATATTTCCACCAAAGAAATTTATTGCCAACTTATTAAGATTTATGGAAAGAATAATCTTATTTGATAAATTATATTTAGGTGATCTAGAATATTTCACCCATAAAGACTGAGCCCAGTGCTGTTATGTGTCCACAAATGTTAAAGATAGATTTTGTGTGAGAGAAAACACATTACTTTCTACTTGTGTTCATTTCTTTATTATAAACCTTTCTTCTCACTACTCTTAAATTGTTTTTTATAGTTATGTAGATTGAAAAGGTTAATACTTTATTTACCTGATAGAAATAAGATTACATTTTATTTCCATTTATAGATGACAGCAGCAATTAACATTGTCATTCAGTGCATATTTTTAACACTAGACTAGATCCTAAACATCTTGAAAGAAGCATGATGTCAGTATTCATTCCTTAAACACAAAGATATAAGTTTATTCATGCAATAATATAAATACTTTTCAACTTGAAGGCCTTTCCTTCTCTCTGTTTAAGACCAATTTAATTTTGAACATCTAACAGAGTAGCAACAAGTGCCAGGCTAACCTAATCAGGTCACCTTTCACATTTATAAAATGGATGTTTCCCTGAGTATCACTCCAGAAACACAAATTTATAATTTATTAACACAAATTTATTTATTAACTTAAAATTTTATTAACTTAAAAAAATTTTTATTAACTTAAAATTTTATTAACTTAAAAAATTATAGCCGGGCGTGGTGGTGCACGCTTGTAATCCCCGCGCTTGGGAGGCAGAGACAGGAGGATCGCGCAGGTTCGAAGCCAGCTGCGTGCGCTGGCTTAGGAGACCCTGTTTCCAAATAAAAATATAAAAATAGGTCTGGGAGTGTAGCCCGGAGTTAGAAGGGCTTCCAGGAACCCCAGTACCACCAAAAAAAAAAAAAAAAAATTAACTTCCTAAAGATTCCAGGGTTTCAAGTATCTTCTGCATATTTTCTTAGCACAAAGGTCTGCACATTGCCATGCAAACTACCACCTTGTCGTTTATTCCCGTTACGAAACACGCAGAGAGAGAGAGAGAGATGGGATAACCTCTCCACAGCCCAGGGGAGGTAAACAGGAACAGGGCTCCCCGATGTTCACTCACCTTCTGCCCCTCTCCCTGGGCACCATGAGGGTCCTCCAGTAGAAGGCAAGATGGCTGCCATCTGAAAATCTTAACACTTTAACCCCATTATGCCAAATAGGGATTAGTTCTAGGACTCCCAGATAACAAAATCTGCAGATGCTCAAGTCCCTTATCAAAATGGTATAGTATTTGTATTTAACCTATCCATATCTCCTTTATACTTTAAGACATCTCTAGCAATAACTAGTATAAGTACTATATAAATAATTGTTGTATTTAGAAAATAAAGTCTATGCATAGCTAGTATAGACACAACCATTTTTTCAAGTATTTTTTATCCATAGTTGATAGAATTCTTGGATATAGTTCCCAGAGATATGGAGGGCCAACTATATTTCACTGCTAAGTAGCTTTATAGAACAAATAATTTCCTCATTATCGAGTCAACTGTACACTACAAGGATACAGTCCAAAAATAGTCCCTAGAGTTCCTAGTTCTTTGTTTCACAATTGTAAGCAAGAAAAACTTACGACTTAAGACAGTTTTTATGGATAGAATAGTAATTTTAACAAAAACAGAAATTGAATTTTCAGATTTAGCTCTCTGTTAAAACAATTTGATTTTAGTGGGGTTTTTGTTTGATTGTTTTTATTTCTATTTCTTTATAATAGTAGCAATGGTAGCTTATATATTTAGTTGTGAGGACTGAGGTTAGTGGGAAGGTTTAAAAGTCAGGTAGTTGAATGTGTGCACATAGGTGAATATACCAATGCCAATCTCAGTACTTTGTATTGGGAAGGGGGAAAATGGGGAACTGGGGGCACCAAATGCTGTGTGCATGTATGTCACTATCAACATGATTTACCTAATGATTCAAGACTATAATACACCAATAAAAGCACAATGTAAAAAATTAAATAAAATCAGATTGTAAAATTGAAATTCTCTTGAAAGTCTATTACATAGACCATGATAGTGTGCTGTTCTTGTCGTAGTAGTTTTTTTGTTTTGTTTTTTTGGGGGGAGGAGTGGTACTGGGGATTGAACCCAGGGACATTCTATCTCTCAGCTACACAACCTGCCATTTTTATTTTGAAAGAGGCTCTTGCTAAGTTGCCAAGGGTGTCCCTATGTTCCTGAGACTGGGCCACAGGGTATCAGCTTGGCCTCAAGAGAGGCTGAAGACTAGAGTCAGCCATGCAGGTAGTCAGCCATGTCTATATGACAAAGCTCAACAAAACTCTGGACTCCAAGGCTCAGATCATTTCCTTGATTGGCAGTACCCCATACATATCATCACATAGCCTTTCTGAGAGAAGTTAATGCTGTCCATATTCTACTGAAAGAGACAACTGCTTGCAGTTCTCCGAGGCCCTGTCCCATGTCCCTCTTCTCTGCTGATTTTATCTGGTCCTTTTACTGTAGCAACCTGTTACAGTGAGTGTAAGAGCTTTGGTGAGTTCTGGAGTCCTTCTAGAAAATCATCAAGCACGGCTAGGGATGTAGCTCAGTGGTAGAGTGCTTGGTTACCATACACAAGGGCCTGGGTTCAGTCTGGTTTGTAACATCAAGGCAAGCCTTTGAATGGGCCATCTCTTTCTATAAACACCAGTTTTCTAGTCCATGAAGCAATAATTACAGAATCTCTGCCTAAGTCACATATTAAGGACCAAGAAAAGAAAATGACTTGAACGTGCTCAGAAATTTGTGAATCAAGAAATGTAGAGTTTCATTATTCCATCTTTGAAGTCATGATCTTCTGAAATTTTAACAAGCAAATGAAGATGGTTGCTTAAATAACTAGGACAGCCAGGTGTGGTGGTACACACTTGTAATCCCAGTACTTGGGAGATTGACAGGAAGGTCTCAGATTTATGGCCAGCTACTTAAGCGAGACCCTTTGCAACTTAGCAAAACCCTGTTTAGTAGAATACCCCTGGGTTTAATCCTCTGTAGCCTTTTGCCTCCCTCTTAAAAATAAAAAAAAAAAACCTAGGACAATTCCTTGGTTATAGAGAATCACTGCTTTGAGGGGAGGAGAAAGAATCCTATTGAGTGCATTTGTTTCTAAATATATATAGCATTTGTCTTCTCAGACCACAGGGTAGTTTGTAAATCAGTGCCATACTGACATTTCTCATCACTCTAGTCACACTAAATTTGCCAGAGTTATTAAAGGAATTCAGCGAGAGCAATGAAGGGCATCCCCACCACCCCACTCTAGACGGCTGAGCGTGCTCCTTCCTTCTCCCTGCCTCCAACAGTGTTGCCAGTGCTCTCACACAATACAAAAACACTTAGTAATTCTATACTATATTAGTCCTATATTATATTTTGGAAGTTCCAGTTATTTTTAAGTCAAAATTTTCAGAGAAGAGGGAAAATTCCCTGTCACCTCTACAACAATGTTGTGGAAACTGTGGAGTGTTAATTATATTTTAAAAAGTATTTTGCTAATCTCTCTAAAGGTGTTTTAAACATTTTAGTTGTTATTTTAGTGCTTTTTAAAATCCCATGTAAAGAAGACTAGTAACTGGAAATGCAGACCTGTACCCGAGGGTTGATAGGATGTGTTTTCGGTTCTGCTAAACTGGGCAGGAACCCAAGCTTGAAAATATGTAAATCCATGAGAAGCTCTACCTGGACTCTGCCAAGGCTGACCTGGCCAGCTCGGACTGTGGGAAAGGGTGAAGTGGCCCCACTGGACACTGGAAGAGATTTCTATTGCAGAGGCTTATTTCCCTCGTGACAGATGCAGAGGAAACTTGGATGGAGGTGTGGGCTGTGACCCTCAAAAGCCAGCACAGAGGTCCTGGCATTCTCAGGAACTGCCTGGAAGTCTTGAGAGGTGAGACACAATCCATGGAGGACAGTCTGCCTGCTTGGCTCTCGCTGTACCTGGGGCTGCCTGCCAAGTGAACTGTTTTTATTGTTAGAGAACATCACCCCACCCAAGACAGGCTTTTCAAAGATTCCTTAGATGAATGGGAACTTCTGGTTGCTCCTTGTTTTCTGAAGTGTGCTATGACAGGCATTTGATCTGCTTCTCCTTTGTAATTGCTTTGTAATTCAGGAAAAATTCCTCAGAGCCTAGAGGGTAACCTTTAACAGAGAGCAGCGGACATTGTTATTCTTTTCCAGGCAGCTGCAGGGTATAATGGGTGGAGAGATGAATATTCTCACAGATGTGTCCATGCTATAGACTGTTCAAGGAGAAAGAGGAAACGTCACTGTTGTGAATACTTCCTTGTTTGATTTTAAGTCCCCAAATAGAAGCAGGATGAGATAGGGAGGAGATACAGGAGTGCCCAGGAAGCAAGGGGGCCGCTGGTCATGAAGGAAAGCAAAACCATCTTTATTCGCATTCTCTGGCAGCCATCTTAGCAGGCACATCTGGGCCTCACATCTGCTCTGGCACTGTTTCTGAAGAGTGGCTGTGCATTAGTGTGTCTAGTCTTGGGTTCTATTGGGTCTTGGGGAGAGGGCTATTCCAACCCCACCCCCACTCCAGAGAAAATACAGCAGTCTTGGATGTCAAACAGGAAGGCTGGGTGCCCACAAGCGTCACACCTGTTGTCACAGTTGTCGGCATTTAGCTTCTAGTAAATTGCAGACATGCCAGTGGTGGGCAAGGGCAGTCAGGCTCAATGGCATCTCCCAAGAGGACAACATCAATGGCTTTGCCAGGAATCTAACCTTACACTGTCAGTGGGTACCAGTGGTCCCAAGCATGCTCCTGTTTGGGGAGCAGCAGTACAACTCTGGGAAGAACTGAGTCTGTGGGAACAAGAACGCAAGTGTCTGAGTCACAGCTCTGTCACCTCCCAGCTGTGTGACTTTTATAATGTTACCGAACCTCCCTGGGTCATGGTTCTTTATCTGTTAAATGAAAACAATGCTTTGCAAACAGTGGCTAGTGGGATGGAGCTGTGTGCCCAGTGCTGTACTAAAAACTTTATGTCTTTGATTTTTGGATATTCTTTTTGTTTTCTTTTTGTTTTTTTTTTGAGACAAGTTCTTGCTAAGTTTCATGGACTGGCCTCAAAAGCATGATCCTCCTGCCTCAACCTCCCAAGTAGCTGGGATTAAAGGCATGTGCCACCATGCCCAGCTTACATGCTTACATGTCTTAACTGGAGTCCTCACCAACCTTTTAAAGTAGCTCTATGATTACTATACTCATTAAAATGGGATAACAGATAAGTATAGCACAGAGAGATTAAGTCATGTGTCTATAGTTCGGCTGTGAATACACAGTAGAGCTGGTGTGCAAGCCCAGCCCCACCTCTGTCACTAGCAACAGTAGGTAACATGAGAACCTTCAATGCTCATATTCATCCCATGGCTGCCTTCCCCTATAATAGTTTCTAGGATCCATTGAGTCAATTTCTCATATTTTCTTCTTTTTACTCTCATACTTATTGTGGGAGGTTTTTTTTGTTTTGTTTTGTTTTGGTGGTACTGGGGTTTTTGGAAGCCCTTCTACCTCTGGGCTATACTCCCAGACCTATTTTATACTTTTTAAAATTTGGAAACAGGGTCTCTTGAGCCAGCGTGGCTGACTTCGAACCTGCGTGATCCTCCTGTCTCCGCCTCCCAAGCCCGGGGATTACAAGGGTGCGCCGCCACGCCTGGCTTATTGTGGCAGTTTTAAAACACATGGGCCCACCTGGCGTGGTGGCGCACCCTTGTAATCCCCGGGCTTGGGAGGCTGAAACAGGAGGATCGCGCTGGTTCGGAACCAGCCTCGCTGGCTCAAGAGACCCTGTTTCCACATAAAAAAGTTAAAAAATAGGTCTGGGAGTGTAGCCCATGGGAGTGTATCCCGGAGGTAGAAGGGCTTCCAGGAACCTCAGTACCACCAAAAAAAAACCCAAAACAAAAAAAATCACATGGGTGCTTCTGTTGAGATGGAGTCTGCAGACTGCTCAGACCAACAGAGCGAGGCAGAAGTGATGACGTGAGAGTCCTGAGGCCAAGTCACTGAAGGCTGGGTTTTCAACCAGTAAGTAGTACAACTACCCTGAGGCTGTCTTGCGGGGAAACCACACACAGGCATCCCAACCAGCCATGCTGGCGAGGTCAGCTTTCCAGTCTTGCCCAACAAGATGCTGGGTATGTGAAAAGGTTGTCTTCCAAGTGGCTCCTGCAACTCCAGCTGCTCCACCGCCAACCATTTGGTGTCATCCCCACTTTCTTCTGCTAAGGCCTCAGAGTGGGGAACAGAGAGCTGCCCTCCTTACTGTGTAGTAAGATGGTTGTTTTGACACTGGGTTTGGAATCATTTGTTGTACTACAGTAGACACCTGGTTCACATACTGTTGTCCCAAGCCAGAATCATCTCTGCCTCCCATCTTTCCTTCCTACTGCTCTTCATTTCAGTTAATGGCATGCTAGGTCACCAAATGAACCAGAAATTTTTATGCCTCCCCTGTGTCTATACTATTTTATTCTGTCCCTGGGGCCTAGCTGAAATATCGCCCTCTCTGTAGATTCCCCCCAACAATCTCAAGAAGAAAAGATGTTCCCTTCAGGTGCATCCTTTTGTCTCCCACTTTGCACAGCACTTTTGTAACACTTATTTGTCTTTGTACACTGTCCAGGGCTTGCCATGTTGCCTATAACTACTTCTAGGATTCTAGCTGTTGATGCCCTCATTTACAGGGGACTCTTCACATGCATAAAATTTGTCTTTTTAAAATTCAGCCCTACCTCCGAGGCCAGGATAAGAGCTTGCCGAGGGGTTAGGCCGGTGCTGGGGCCAACGAGGCCGGCAGCGGAGCCTGCCGTGAGGCATGACCAGTGCTGGGGCCTCCGAGGCCGGGATCGGAGCATGCCGAGGGGTTAGGCCAGTGCTGGGGCCAGCGAGGCCGGCATCGGAGCCTGCCTTGAGGCAAGGCCGGTACTTGGGCCTCCGAGGCCAGGATAAGAGCCTGCCGAGGGGTTAGGCCGGTGCTGGGGCCTCCGAGGCCAGGATCGGAGCATGCCGAGGGGTTAGGCCGCTGCTGGGGCCAGCGAGTCCGGCATCGGAGCCTGCCTTGAGGCAAGGCCGGTACTGGGGCCTCCGAGGCCAGGACAAGAGCCTGCCGAGGGGTTAGGCCGGTGCTGGGGCCAGTGAGGCCGGCATCGGAGCCTGCCTTGAGGCATGACCAGTGCTGGGGCCTCCGAGGCCGGGATCGGAGCCTGCCGAGGGGTTAGGCCGCTGCTGGGGCCAGCGGGGCCGGCATCGGAGCCTGCCTTGAGGCAAGGCCGGTACTGGGGCCTCTGAGGCCGGGATCGGAGCCTGCCGAGGGGTTAGGCCGCTGCTGGGGCCAGTGAGGCCGGCATCGGAGCCTGCCGTGAGGCAAGGCCGGTGCTGGGGCCTCCGAGGCCAGGATAAGAGCCTGCTGAGGGGTTAGGCCGGTGCTGGGGCCAGCGAGGCCGGCATCGGAGCCTGCCTTGAGGCATGACCAGTGCTGGGGCCTCCGAGGCCAGGATCGGAGCATGCCGAGGGGTTAGGCCGGTGCTGGGGCCAGCGAGGCCGGCATCGGAGCCTGCCGTGAGGCAAGGCCCGTACTGGGGCCTCCGAGGCCAGGACAAGAGCCTGCCGAGGGGTTAGGCCGGTGCTGGGGCCAGCGAGGCCGGCATCGGAGCCTGCCTTGAGGCATGACCAGTGCTGGGGCCTCCGAGGCCGGGAGCGGAGCCTGCCGAGGGGTTAGGCCACTGCTGGGGCCAGCGAGGCCGGCATCGGAGCCTGCCTTGAGGCAAGGCCGGTACTGGGGCCTCTGAGGCCGGGATCGGAGCCTGCCGAGGGGTTAGGCCGCTGCTGGGGCCAGTGAGGCCGGCATCGGAGCCTGCCATGAGGCAAGGCCGGTACTGGGGCCTCCGAGGCCAGGATAAGAGCCTGCTGAGGGGTTAGGCCGGTGCTGGGGCCAGCGAGGCCGGCATCGGAGCCTGCCTTGAGGCAAGGCCGGTACTGGGGCCTCGAGGCCAGGATAAAAGCCTGCCGAGGGGTTAGGCCGGTGCTGGGGCCAGTGAGGCCGGCATCGGAGCCTGCCTTGAGGCATGACCAGTGCTGGGGCCTCCGAGGCCGGGATCGGAGCCTGCCGAGAGGTTAGGCCGGTGCTGGGGCCAGCGAGGCCGGCATCGGAGCCTGCCTTGAGGCAAGGCCGGTACTGGGGCCTCTGAGGCCGGGATCGGAGCCTGCCGAGGGGTTAGGCCGCTGCTGGGGCCAGTGAGGCCGGCATCGGAGCCTGCCATGAGGCAAGGCCGGTACTGGGGCCTCCGAGGCCAGGATAAGAGCCTGCTGAGGGGTTAGGCCAGTGCTGGGGCCAGCGAGGCCGGCATCGGAGCCTGCCTTGAGGCAAGGCCGGTACTGGGGCCTTGAGGCCAGGATAAAAGCCTGCCGAGGGGTTAGGCCGGTGCTGGGGCCAGCGAGGCCGGCATCGGAGCCTGCTGTGAGGCAAGGCCGGTACTGGGGCCTCCGAGGCCAGGATAAGAGCTTGCCGAGGGGTTAGGCCGGTGCTGGGGCCAACGAGGCCGGCAGCGGAGCCTGCCGTGAGGCATGACCAGTGCTGGGGCCTCCGAGGCCGGGATCGGAGCATGCCGAGGGGTTAGGCCGGTGCTGGGGCCAGCGAGGCCAGCATCGGAACCTGCCGTGAGGCAAGGCCGGTACTGGGGCCTCCGAGGCCAGGATAAGAGCCTGCCGAGGGGTTAGGCCGGTGCTGGGGCCAGCGAGGCCGGCATCGGAGCCTGCCTTGAGGCATGACCAGTGCTGGGGCCTCCGAGGCCGGGATCGGAGCCTGCCGAGGGGTTAGGCTGCTGCTGGGGCCAGCGAGGCCGGCATCGGAGCCTGCCGTGAGGCAAGGCCGGTACCGGGGCCTCCGAGGCCAGGACAAGAGCCTGCCGAGGGGTTAGGCCGGTGCTGGGGCCAGCGAGGCCGGCATCGGAGCCTGCCTTGAGGCAAGGCCGGTACTGGGGCCTCTGAGGCCGGGATCGGAGCCTGCCGAGGGGTTAGGCCGCTGCTGGGGCCAGTGAGGCTGGCATCGGAGCCTGCCGTGAGGCAAGGCCGGTACTGGGGCCTCCGAGGCCAGGATAAGAGCCTGCTGAGGGGTTAGGCCGGTGCTGGGGCCAGCGAGGCCAGCATCGGAGCCTGCCTTTAGGCAAGGCCGGTACTGGGGCCTCGAGGCCAGGATAAGAGCCTGCCGAGGGGTTAGGCCGGTGCTGGGGCCAGCGAGGCCAGCATCGGAGCCTACCGTGAGGCAAGGCCGTTACTGGGGCCTCCGAGGCCAGGATAAGAGCTTGCCGAGAGGTTAGGCCGGTGCTGGGGCCAACGAGGCCAGCATCGGAGCCTACCGTGAGGCAAGGCCGTTACTGGGGCCTCCGAGGCCAGGATAAGAGCTTGCCGAGAGGTTAGGCCGGTGCTGGGGCCAGCGAGGCCAGCATCGGAGCCTACCGTGAGGCAAGGCCGTTACTGGGGCCTCCGAGGCCAGGATAAGAGCTTGCCGAGAGGTTAGGCCGGTGCTGGGGCCAACGAGGCCGGCAGCGGAGCCTGCCGTGAGGCATGACCAGTGATGGGGCCTCCATGGCCGGGATCGGAGCATGCCGAGGGGTTAGGCCGGTGCTGGGGCCAGCGAGGCCGGCATCGGAACCTGCCGTGAGGCAAGGCCGGTACTTGGGCCTCCGAGGCCAGGATAAGAGCCTGCCGAGGGGTTAGGCCGGTGCTGGGGCCAGCGAGGCCGGCATCGGAGCCTGCCGTGAGGCAAGGCCCGTACTGGGGCCTCTGAGGCCAGGATAAGAGCCTGTCAAGGGGTTAGGCCGGTGCTGGGGCCAGTGAGGCCGGCATCGGAGCCTGCCGTGAGGCATTACCAGTGTTGGGGCCTCCGAGGCCAGGATTGGAATCCTGCCAAGGGGTTAGACCGGTGCAGGGGCCAATGGCCAGCATCGGAGCCTGGCGTGAGGCAAGTTCACTCCTGCGGCCTCCAAGGTCGGGACCAAAGTCAGCTTAGGGGTTTGACCGGTTCAGGGGCCAGCGAGACCAGAACGGGGTCCTCCCATGAGGCAAGGCCGCTGCGTGAGCCAGCGAGGTCTGGATCAGTCCACTGAGTAGACAGGCCACTACTGGGACCATCAAGAGTGGGATTGGTACTTGCAACGCAGCATGCACAGAGAAATATCGCAGAAAATATAAATCAGACGCTTCTCTTAATCAGCAATAACTAGGAGGAAAAGGGCAACAGGAAGAGGTTGAGCTATAGAAAGGGCCCTATAGTGAAGCAACTAATGTGACCAATCAGAGGGTATGTAATACTGGAGGACGGAGCCTCTTTAAAATGCAGGAGGTACATAAACAAATGTATCAAAGTAAATCACCAAAGATGTGTGGGATGGAGGGAGGGGGAGGGAATGGGACGGGGGCTGGAGGAGGGCTAATTGGATGATGTGTGCTTGTATATCCTCTCAAGTCTTGTACTCCAATGTGATTGATATATGACTACAATGCACCAATTTAAAAAATAAATTAATTAAAAAAAAAAAAAAATTCAGCCCTAGCCGGGCGTGGTGGCGCACGCTTGTAATCCCCGCGCTTGGGAGGCAGAGACAGGAGGATCGCGCAGGTTCGAAGCCAGCCACACGCGCTGGCTTAGGAGACCCTGTTTCCAAATAATGTAAAAATAGGTCTGGGAGTGTAGCCCGGAGGTAGAAGGGCTTCCAGGAACCCCAGTACCAAAAACAAACAAACAAACAAACAAAAAACCAGCCCTAACAGGTCCTATCCCTCAGAAACTTTAGGTGGCTCCTTCTTCGATGAAGACAGAACTCCTTGGCACACAGCATCAGTGTCTTTGGACTGAATAATACTCAAGAGATGGTCAGAGAAGTCTCCCAGTGAGTCAGGTGAGTCGGCACTTCGCCCACCTCTGTGTTCCTACCCACCCTCTCCTTCCATGTCTATACCCATTTGTTCTCCAGCACGGCACTGGCTTCAATTTATGAATCCCACTCATAAATTTATCCTCCAGTAGTCTATTTGTCTGAGACAAGTCAGTTCTTCCACTCCTTTGTTCTGTCATTGAGTTTCTGCATCATCACTCAGGAATGTCCATGAGCTTTTATTATTTCTGGGTATTAAAATAGCCAGTTCACCGACTTTATCACCCACTGCCTATGCGGTGGCTTAGATGTGTGAGACCTGCACCCTGGCCTCTGGCCTCCATGGCAATGACCTCTCCTGCAGCACTCCTTTCTCTCTTAAACACCACGCTATCCATAGTAACTGATATTCCAGTTTTAGCTGAGCATTTCTCCTTGCTCAACATTGTAATTATTACAGATGGAATCCATAAAATGCTGAAAATGTTTTTTTTTTCTTTTTTCTTGTTCTTTTATGACATTGTCAAGCAACTGTATACCCAAGTACTGGAAGTCATTTTAAAACAAAGTACTTTGAATAGTTAAATAAAAACTTTAATGTATTAAATATTTTACAAATGATGCTAGAGAACCAGTATATGTACCCTCAGTGTCTCAGAGAGTAACAAATTCTTTCCAAAATAACAGGATAGTTTGTTCCCACTTAAAGAATTTAATCATCAGCCAGTTGTTAACATGTTGGTCTCTTTAGAGGAATTATTTACACATAATTTAAAATGTATAAACCGGGTGTGGTGCCCCACGCTTGTAATCCCAGCATTTGGGAGGCTGAGACAGGTGGATCGCAGTTCGCGGACAGCCTCAGCTACTTAGTGAGGGCCTCCACAACTTTGTGAGACCCTGTTTCAAAGTAAAGAATAAAAAATAGGCAGGGGGTGTAGCTTAGAGGTTGAATGCCCCTGGGTTCCATCTCCAGACCCACAAAAAATAAATAAATAAATAAATAAATAAATAAATAAATAAATAAAATGTGTATTAGAAAGAAGAAGCTAAGATATACCTAAGCTTGAATGTAATGGTCACTTTTCAAACAGAAAGCACTCGACAGACTTCTAATTCTCTTTCTTTTTTATCTTTGGAAAAATATAAACAGAATAATCCAGTGCTAAATATTGCTTCTAGAGTCCATGATGGAAAGTATATGTCAAGATGCCCTTCCAGTTTCCCGGCTGGCTCCCTCACTTCATCCCCTGCACCCTGTGCTGTGCACAGAAGGCTCAGCACAGCTTTCTACCCTGTTTTCTTCCCTGATCTGCAAAAAGCACCTATGAATCTTATCAGAGAAATATTTTGTTTTTCTCACACATAATAGAATATCGAATGAAGTATTAAATTCTTGCTGGTTATTTTTAAGACATTCATGAGTCAAACTCTTACTCTTATATTCTTCTCTCTTATTCTTCTCCCTTAAGGCTTTCTAGTTATCTTGCAAGCATTTAAAACTTTATAAAATATAAAACAAGACCAAAAATACAGAAGCTCTGAAGGAACAGATAAGCAGGTTTTTCTACAAAAGAATATAAAATGTTGGTATGGTAAAAATATAACTTTAGTAAGGTAAGAAGATAAATGGAAGAGCAAGAAAATATTTAAACATGTAATAAAATATTAATATCCCTAACATATGAACATATGATTTCTACCAAAAAAACTCACACAATTCAGTAAGTCAGTTAAATTTATAGAAAATTGGTAAAAGGCATGAGCAGGAAATTCACAGAAAATATAGAGAATAAGTAATGTCAAATAACTATAAAATAAGAAAAAGAGAGACGTTTTTGCCTATGAGATGAGCCAAAATTCAAGATTGTTCATTCACAAAGTTGGTAAGGATGCTGAAGAGAGTGGGAAATAGGTACTCTAATATTGCTGGAGTATAAATAGATATAACATTTTAGAAGGGCAATTTGACAAAATTATACAAATTGTAAATGCTTGTTTTTACTCTGCAGTTTTTCCTCATTATGTATCCTGTCTGCATAAGTAAATAAGTACATATTTATGAGAATATTCATTTGCTACATTGTTACAAATGACTGAAGAAAACTTCAATGTTAATCAATTGGAAGCTCTTTAAACACATTGTGGTGCATTTGCACAATGGGATTTTCTACTGTGCATTCAAAACGTGGGCTAGGGAGATTCAAAATGGTGACTGCGGGATGCAGCACATCTCAGAAGCTGAAATAAATAAAGTTCAATTACTGAGAAGGCAGTGTCTTGACAAACAAAATAAATAAAGCTCACAAACCAAAACAGAACCAGGAACCACGGCAGAAGGAATCCAGTACTGTGAACTGCAAGATCCACTGCAAAAAGCCCGAGCATACAATTGATCTGCTATGGACATGGCCTGGCTGCCAGCACCATCACTGGCCACCAGCCCAAACCGTGAGTCCTGGCTCTAGCCAACATGGCAGCCCCAAGAAATCCAGAAAAAGATATAATCTAAGAACTCGAAAGCAGCCATAGAGTTCCAACATCTTAAGCGACCTGGACAGTGACACTTCAGGGATACAGAAAAAGATCCAAAGACTGTGCGCTCACCAGAGGTGGCATCCGCAGTGGTGCAACAAGACCTCCAGAGACCCTGCAGCAAGACCAGGTCACCGCTTCAGGGAAGACCACCTAGAGCAGCAGTGGGACCAGGTGGGTTAGTTTAGTTAGAACCTCCAGAACACAGGAAAGGTGTTCAAGGCACGGTACATGCACAGGGTCACAGGGGTTGCTCCAAGACTACACTGGACACCCTCTGTCAATGCAGTTTCCAGGTTAACCATGCTACATTCATACTTTTACGCATATTAGGATATAACTCCTCTATTAATCAACCTCAGCCTTTTTCCTCTCCTACCCTTCAATTCTAGCTTTTCTGAGGTTTCCCCTCCATTATCTGGAGTCCCTCTGGTATTCCTAATAGTCCCTAGTTTGGGCATATTAGGAAAAACATATGTCCCTTCTCTTTCTGTGCTTGGCTGATCTCACTTAACATAATGTTCTCCAGGTCTTTCCATCTTTTTGTGAAAGACATGATTTTGTTCTGTAGAGCTGCATAGAATTCCATTGTGTGTATTTTCCATAATTTTGCAGTTCATTTGTCTGTTGATAGAGACCTAGGCTGGTTCCATATTTTGGTTGTAACAAATTTTGCTGCTATGAACATGGGTATGAACTCAACCAAAAGACTACTGGAGCTGATTAGCCAATTCAGCAAAGTTGCAGGATACAAAATCAGTCTTAAAAAATCAGTTGCTTTTCTATATGCCAACAATGAATCCATAGTGAAAGAAATAAAGAAAACAATTCCATTCACTATAACCTCAAAACCAGTAAAATACCTAGGAATAAACCTAACCAAAGACATAAAAGACCTCTACAATGAAAACTATAAAACATTAAAGCAAGAAATTAAAGAAGACCTTCGAAGATAAAAGCAGAATAAATGTCATCCAAATGGCCATTCTGCCAAAAGTGATCTATATATTCAATGCAATTCCTATTAAAATACCAATGATATTCTTCATAGACCTAGAAAAATCAGTCATGAATTTTATATGAGAAAGAAAAGACCCAGAATATCCAAAGCAATACTCAGCAATAAGAACCATGCAGAAAGCATCACAATCCCTGACTTCAAATTATACTATAGAGCAATAGTAGTAAAAAAAAAAACAAAAAAAAACAGCATGGTATTGGCACAACAAAAGGCATACAGACCAATGGAACAGAATAGAAGATACAGAAACAAACCCACACATCTATAGTCAATTAATCTTTAACCAATGGACCAAACTCATACACTGGAGAAAAGACAGCCTTTTCAACAAATGGTGCTGGGAGAACTGGCTAACCATTTGTAAAAAGATGAATTTAAACCTCTATATTTTACCATGCATAGGAATCAACTCAAGATGGATCAAAGATTGAGAAATTAGACCAGATACTCTGAAGTTATTAGAGAAGGGTATAGGCCCAACACTCCAACATATAGGCACAGGCAGTAACTTTCTCAACAAGACATCCAAAGCACAGAAAATTAAAGCAAGAATTAACAAGTGGGATGGCATCAAACTAAAAAGTACAGAATGGGAGGAGATCTTTATCAGCTACCAGTCTGATAGAGGGCTAATATCCAGAATATACAAAGAGCTAAAAAGACTCTACACTAGCAAAACAAATAACCAAATCAAGAAATGGGAAACTGAATTGAATGGACACTTTACAAAAGAACAGATACAAGTGGCCAATAGATACATGAAAAGATGTTCAACATCATTAGCCATTAGGGCGATACAAATCATAACTATGCTGAGATTTTATCTAACCCCAATCAGAGTGACAAGCATAAAGAAAACAAACAAATGATGGTGAGGATGTAGGGAAAAAGGAACTCTTTTACACTGTTGGTGGGAGTGCAAACTAGTTCAGCCACTATGAAGATCAGTGTGGAGATTTCTTAGAAAACTGGGAATAGATCCACCATTTGATCTGGCTATACCACTCCTGGGTATCTTTCCAAAGGGGTTAAAATCAGAGAACTACAGTAACATACACATACCCATGTTCATAGCAGCAAAATTTGTTACAACCAAAATATGGAACCAGCCTAGGTCTCTATCAACAGACAAATGAATTGCAAAATTATGGAAAATACACACAATGGAATTCTATGCAGCTCTACAGAACAAAATCATGTCTTTCACAAAAAGATGGAAAGACCTGGAGAACATTATGTTAAGTGAGATCAGCCAAGCACAGAAAGAGAAGGAGCATATGTTTTTCCTAATATGCCCAAACTAGGGACTATTAGGAATACCAGAGGGACTCCAGATAATGGAGGGGAAACCTCAGAAATGCTAGAATTGAAGAGTCAGAGAGGGAAAAGGCTGAGGTTGATTAATGGAGGAGCTATATCCTAATATGCATAAAAGTATGAATGTAGCATGGTTAACCTGGAAACTCATTATTGGGAGAGGGGGAGGATAAGTGGGGGGCACCAAGCACAGTCTGAATGTATGCCATTTTCAATATGATCCACATAAAAAAAAACTACGGGCTAGATTTTCTCTTTAATATTGTTTAAATATTATATAGGGACAGGAGTTTAAAATTATTTTTAAAACACTCGAAGAAGAAATAGAATACCCAAAGAAATTTCAGCTATATTCCTATAATAAGTACCAACCCAGGAAGTTTTAAGTATCCCTGAAAGTTCACATTTACCTTAATCTTAGGCTTGCCTTATGGTCTTTTGCCAAAAGTTTCATTTCTGACCTTAGTCCCAGTCTTACTCATTTCCAGACACCTATTCCCATGATAAGTCTAACCTGTGGTGATGGTTGCCAAAATAAAGCAATGAACACTCACTGGGGCCATGGCTGGGCAGCATGGGAGGAAGACAGGGGCACCGCCTGCCACCAACTCTGGATGTTGCATCTACGCACCTCACTAGGCAGGGCTGCTGCTGCTTGGCCATTTGCACTGAAGGCCAGGAAGAAAGTATTGTGGGAAAAGCCACACGCCAGGGCTTCTGTCAGCCAGGCACTATAAACACAAGGAATTCAGCTCAGTTTTCCTTGAGGGCAAAGGTGCTACTTCCAGGATTATGGGAAGCTCACACAAGAGTCTGTGTGCCAGAATGGCCCAATGTTCCTCTGGAGCATTTGGTACTTTTATTAATAAGTCAATGCTTTTAGTTTTCCTGACTTCCACTCTCCCAGCCAAGACACGAGCAATAGGATTGCACTCTTGGGCTTATAGAAGATACTCATTAATCCTCCTGGACTGTTTATTTCCTTTTAAAGAAAATTCATAACAATACCCATCTGTACACTGCCTGTGGTATGCTGGTAGATTTTTTTTTTTTTTTTGGTGGTACTGGGGATTGAACCCAGGGGCCTTCTACCTCTGGGCAATACTCTCAGACCTGACAGGGTCTCTTAAGCCAGCTGAGGTTGGCTTCAAACCTATGCGATCCTCCTGTCTCAGCCTCCCAAGCACGGGGATTACAAGCGTGCGCCACCACGCCCAGCTCATGCTGGTAGATGTTTTAAGAACAGATGTTGTTCCTGGAGGAACAAAAACCTGATTTGTAACATTTTCCAATTTCCATAATGTGGGTACAACTCTAATGGTTAATTTCAAATGACCCACCAAATACCACTGAATATCAGTTTGGAAAAGATGCATATGGTAGTGTTTGTATATCTACCTCAAGAGCAGAGGCAGTAGTAACACAATTTATTTAATCACAAGTTTGTATAATTTAATTTCTTAATAATAGGTTTAATAACTAAAAATTAATAATTGGTTCTTGAATGACAATACAACCTGGCTGTAGCACACCCCAGAGACTGCTACATTGTAAAATACTATATATATTATTTTTCTTAGGTAAACCAAATTATTTCCTTAATAGAAACCCAGTTCTTCCTAAGTTTTGGGCAATACATATGTATGTTTGTATGACAACAGTAGGTATCTGTACTCAACATCTCTTTGGACTTGGTGTAGGAGCTGGACAGTGTGTCATATAAAAGGAAGGATGTGGACATTGGTGTTCCATAAAACAGTGACTGCTGTATGTCGATATGTCACTTTGTTGGCCTTCAATTTAGTAATTAATTTGGTCCTTAATTTAATAATAGTTATTATCTATGGGACAATTGTAAAAAAGAAGACATAAAGGAGGTAGAAAACATACTTAAACATAGAGCAAGCATGCAGATTAACAATGGACAGATGTACAATGGTTGGCACAGATCGATGCTTAATATCTGTAATAAGTACCTTCTCTCTTCAACAAGTGGTCCCCTGTTAATTCATAGCAGCCACTGAGCATGGGGACCTGGCAGGCTGAACCAGGTGCTTCCTTCCTACCATTCTGGTTCTTTACAATGTCTGTAATTCAACTCTCCCTGTTAGAATTGCCATTATGAGGCAGAAATGTCAACAGACAGAACTATCCTGGGCTAGTGAGGATAGTATTGCTCAGGAATAGTAAGGGTAATAACCAGTTTTAGTCATTCTTCAGGAAAATCCCAACCCCACACAGCTTTGCAGCCTCCACAGCTTAGCCAGAGTGCTAGGTCTGCACCTAAATTACTCCAAAAGAAGTTTTAACCAACATTTTATTTCTTTATATTTATTTATTTATTTATTTATTTATTTATTTATTTTATTTTTTGCAATACTGTGGCTTGACCCCAGGGACACTCTACCACTGAACTACATTCCCAGCACTTTTAAAGTTTTGAGACGGGGTCTCACTAAGTTGCCCAGGTGGTCTTAAACTTGAAATCCTCCTTTCTCAGCATCCTGTGTAACTGGGATTGCAGGCATGCAATAAAACTTTTTTTTTTTTAATTTTGGTGGTACTGGGGTTCCTGGAAACCCTTCTACCTCTGGGCTACACTCCCAGACCTATTTTATATTTTTATTTGGAAACAGGGTCGCTTTTTTTTTTTTTTCAGGTCTGGGGATGGAACCAAGGGGCATTTGACCTCCAAGCTCAACCCCTGCCTATTTTTTATTCTTTATTTTGAAACCAGGTCTCACTGAGTTGCAGAGGGCCTCACTAAGTAGCTGAGCCTGTTCGCGAACTGTGATCCTCTGGTCTCAGCCTCCCAAATGCTGGGATTACAAGCGTGCGCCACCACGCCCGGCTGAAACAGGTTCCCTAAAGCCAGCGAGTCTAGCTTCAAACTTGTGCGATTCTTCTGTCTCTGCCTCCCAAGTTCAGGGATTACAAGCATGCGCCACCACACCCAGTCAATAAAACATTTTTAACAAGAAAACTATTGCAAGCAATTTAAATTTCTTCACTAATTAATTGATCAAATCATATACTTTATACATATTAATGAATTTCCTTTTATAGAATATTAAAATATTCTAAAATATATGTGGGAAAGTATGCAAAATCATCAAGAAAAAAAGTAAAATTACCAAAACTACCAAGAAAAAAAGTCTGAAAAAAAATCAGTGTAAGAGTGCCCAGCTTTTTCAGGAAGCAGCACATTATAACTGACAAAATACAAAGGCATCTGTTTGAACAGCAACAAAAATAAAGGATATATAACAATTCACAAAACAATTTTAAAAAGAAACTTTCAATAAAAGGAGAACTGGAATGCCCTGTCCTCTGCTCTATGTGTTCAAGTCCAACTCCTTTTTCAAGTCCAGCTTAGTTCTCAAAGATTCCGATAAGCCTTTTTGGACCCACATCTCCTGAATTGCCACAATAGGAGAACTTGGCTGTACTGTTAAACACATTCTGTACTGTTGGCCTTTGTAGAAATTTAAATTGTATTTTAACATCTGTTCTCAGGCAAAGAGCATGTACTGCGAGCCTCATATAATATAAACTGACTCAGGAATTAATAAAAAGAACTAGCAAATCAACAAATGAGCAAAAAACTATGGACATGGTCAAAACACAGCTTCTGCAGCCCTCAGAATCTTCACCTGCTCTTATACAAGGAAAGCACATGATTCAACTTTGAAATAAGGCCTTTCCGTTAAGTGTGGTTTATTGGCCTGGTCCACTATGACTCATATCTCTAGGAAGGAACCTGGCTGCTCCTAACAAGACTTTCTCATTCGCATGTATAAGAAAATAGCCAAGAAATGATACCTTGGATTCACTTCAGATTTTACCTTTCACTTCCATTTTTCTCTAGTGCCTCCTCTTCTAGGACAGTGTGTGGTTGTTGGGTCATTGCAACAGATCACATGTGACCCTAGTCAAATGCAGATTCCTGCCCAGCGTGGTGGTGCACGCTTGCTTGTAATCCCTACGCTTGGGAGGCAGAGACAGGAGGATCTCGCAGGTACGAAGCCAGCCTCACTGGCTTAAGAGACCCTGTTTCCAAATAAAAATATAAAAATAGGTCTGGGAGTGTAGCCTGGAGGTAGTAGGGTTTCCAGGAAACCCAGTACCACCAAAAATGCAGATTCCTGGGCCCCTTGCAGACCTTAAGGGCAGATTCTTGGGGGTGAAGTGAAGCTCCCAGGTGACTCATACTCTTAAATTTGATACTCTTTTTTTATTCAGAAGAGAAGAGAGGGGAGGGAAAAAAATGTGTTAAGTGTCCCCTTTAAGCCCAGCAGTTATAATACCTCTCTTTGATCTTCACAAAACCCTTAAAAATAGCTTTTATTATCCTTTCAGTGATGAGTCTCAGACACTAATATGCTGATGAAACAAGTTGCCAAGGGTCTCAAATCACTAAACCTGGTTCCAAAGCAAGTGTGTCTGTCCCCACAACCTCAGTTTCTCCCCTGACATTGCACTGCCCACTGCACTCCCACCCAGTGTCTGCCCACTTGCATGCACTCAAGGTTCCAGGGCTTGGCTGATAATTTTCTCTACTGACCCCAAGTGACCACTGAGATGCTATGCCACTGCTTATTTGGCACAAGAGTTAAGAGTTCAAAAAGCTCCTGGGAATTCTTCATCCACTGCGGATGCTACAAGAGGACTGTGTGTTTACAGCCCATCTCTGAACATTCACAGGGCTATGTATTCTCTACACCCAACACCAGCACGCCCCCACACCTCCACACACAATTACACCTGTGCCTTACGAGGCACTCTGTACACACACATGCTACCATGGGAACGTGGGCACAGAAAACATAGCTGCTTCTCCTCTTTTGTAGATATTTTCAAATGAGTGTTTCTGTGGCAATGTCTTTTTTAGCCTTGTTTCCTTGACTACAGGTTGAGAATGATGAAAAACTCCTGGATGCCTTTTAGTAGGTCTGTCTCCACTGAGCTTAGTGGATAAAACGCTTAGTATTCCTGCTCCTGAGTCGAAGTCTGTTGAATTAATTCTATCATCTCTTTGCAACGGAATCTCAGAATATGTTTGTATGAAGCACTGTCCTGCCCATGAACAGATGGGGATATTCCCCCATACTACATGAAGTTCAAATCCTCTACTTTCAAGGGCTGATGTTGCCCCATTCCTCTCTGTCTAAACCCTCATTTGCCACCTCTCTTCCAGACCCATGTGACATTCCGACCTTTCTGCCTTGTTTATGCTGGTTCTAATTCAATTCTCTACTGCCTGAGTGATTCTGACTAGTTGTGAAAACTCTTTAGGGCAGAGGCACCACTGGTCACAGGTGATATCACTTACTGAGGTTTACTTTGTATCAATTGCTTTAACTATTTTACACATTATCTCAAACAACCACAAAAGGAGGCATTATTGTTTTTGTTTGCCAGATGAGAAAACTTAGACTGAGGAGACTAGTAAACTCCCCAAAGGGAGTTAGGAGTAATGAAGAGATCAGAATGTGCTTTGTCTAATTCAACCCCATCTTTCTGCTATTCTTCAAAGACCATCCCATCCCTGAAAATGATGATTTATAAACCTACCCAGTCTCTGCTTTCCCCTGCTAATGAACCACCTGCTCTCTGGAGGCTTTGAGCAACCTGTCCATAATCTCCACCTCTCAGAGCTCCATCTGATTGTAAACTATTGGCTATTTCCCCCTGATTTTCCAGTGGGTGCTCTTGTCCTCCTTCCAGATGAAAGCTTGAGGAAGGAGCCAAAACAAACATTTCTCTGGCTGGTCCTGAGCCACAGAATGCTAGAAGAGAAGGACAGAAGTAGCTGTCACTTATTTAGTACCTACTCTATACCAATAACTGTCTTTAGGTGGTTTTCATGCCACTTAATCTATTCCTTAAGACATGTTCACAATGCCGGGCGTGGTGGCAAAAACTTGTAATCCCCACGCTTGGGAGGCGGAGACAGGAGGATAGTGCTGGTTTGGAGCCAGCCTTGCTGGTTTAAGAGACCCTGTTTCCAAATAAAAATATATAAAATAGGTCTGGGGGTGTAGCCCGGAGGTAGAAGGGCTTCCAGGAACCCCAGTACCACAAAAAAAAGAGGGGAAAAAACATGTTCACAGTAAGTATTAGCAGTTATTTTTATAAGTGAGGGAGCTGAGGACCAAAGAGTGTAAGTAGCTTATTCCATAATAAGTATCTAAATAGAACTTAGTTAATTTTATTGCAAAGCATATTTTTTGTAAGTGGTACTAGGAATTTAACTCAGGAGCATTCTACCTTAACTACACTCAGCCTTATTTTTTAAAAAAATTCTTTTTCTGTATGTGTGGTACTGGAAATGGAACCCAGGGACTCTACCTCCAGGCTATACTCCCAAACCTATTTTCTATTTTATTTGGAAACAGGGTCTCACTAATTGCTGAAAGCCTCACTAAGTAGCTGAGGCTGGCTTTAAACCTGTGCGATCCTCCTGTCTCAGATTACAAGCATGCACCACCACACCCAGCTTTATTATTTTAATTTTTCAGATGCAGAATCTGAGCTGGAAACACATTAAATGACTTTTTCATAGCTCAGAAGAGGCAAAGCTGACAAATGTTTTAATTCCCAGACTTGAGCTCTTAGCCACTCTGCCATGCTCCCTCCCAGACATTTCTATATCCTATACAGTGCCTTAAAAAGTGCCTTACATACCATTGTTGTTTAATTAATGTCCATTTCTGCATGAAAAAGTGAATGAATAAACAGTAATATGTCAAAAGGGGAAATGCCATGAAAGTTCACAAATCAAAAAATTCTGTTGTCCTGAAATATTCTTTCCCCATACAAATGGTCCCTTTTACTTGCATGCATTTGAACTTTAGAGTGTTTAGTGACTAGAACACATAAAGGGATTCATTCAGTGGATGAAAAACATGCTTACAGAATACTAAGGAATTCTTCATAACGTCTACATTTTTAGATCAAGTACTTTGGGACATCAAACAAATTCAGGTTTTTTCTGAATGGCCCGCTCATTAAGGAAAGCTGCTGAAATCCACAGGCACCTTTTAAGGAGAGGACAGTGACAATACCCATGTGTGTTCATTTCACTAGAAACCTGTGTCCATTCACAGGGGCCTGGCTAGAGCACGACAAAGGCTGAATTGTTCCCTTCAGAACAAGATGATAATGCAGGGAAAGAGTGGGTGCCCTGTGTACCAAGGAAAAGGGCAGTAAATGAGTCCCTGGCACTAACACAACAGGTCAGCTTTACAAAGATGGGGACAGAGCTCTCTGCCAAAGAGCTGGTCTCAGTAGGCTTATCCCATGAGTTAAAACTCTATCAGATTTAAGCTAAAAACAGCTAAATTTCCAAAGATATAGCTAGTATACCCTGGAAAAAAGAATCCTATCCCTTCCTAGAATGGGTAGATAAGTCATGAATAGTCTCAAGCTCTTAATGAAAGCAGAGCTAGTCTTCCTTTCTGATTTGCTTGGAATTGGCATTAGCCTTGAGACCAACCCGTTTCTACTTCAGGGTCATGACTATGTGTATTCAAGTTCTACCAGAGAGAAACCTGATTTTGCCTTATTGTAGACATTTTCTTTTCCAAAGTGAAAAATGTTGAAAGTAGTTAGCTTTGGGGAGAAATGGAAATTGAAGCAGAAAGAGGGAGACAAGACATTTGTTTCCCATTCTTACCCTCTTATACCATTTTTTTTTTACCATATTAGAGTTCATTAAGTGAAGATTATGGCCATTTAGGTCTTTGTTTTTCTATTATTCTATTTCAAAAGAAATCAAATATTGTTTTTGGAAACTTTTACAATTATAAATCATGATCCAAACAACAGTTATTGTTCCCATAAACAAAAGTCTTACTTTTCAGAGGGAAGGCCATTCAGTGTCTGTTCCTTGGAGCAGAATGTAATAAAACATTTCCACTAAACAGAAGAAAATCAGGTTATTTCCAATTTTAGTGTTGCTTGAAATGGTATAATCACATATAACTCTTCTATATGGAATATAAAAGAATAGTTTCTAACTAAGGGTAATTCCCCCTTTCCAAAGGACATAATATCTGGAAAATTTTTTTATTGTTATAACTAGGTATGGGATAGGGGAAGGGTTTTCTACTGACATCTAGTAGGTAAAGGTCAGAATTCTGTTAAATACCCTCCAGAGCACAGGACAGTCCCCACAGTCTATAATTATCTGGCCCAAAATTTTAGTAGTACTCATATTGAGAACCCCTGATATGGATATAGTGACTCCATTATACAACATAGATATGAACCCTAAAGTTGTGCTCATGAATTAACTAATAAAAGGAGGTGGTTAATCTTTTAATTATTTGGATTACACATGTATGTGAGGTTGTGATTAGCCAGATTTTGGGCAAGTGTTTATGTTCATTCTTCCTGGTTACACAATATATTTGATAAAAAGCTGTGAAATAGACTAGAACTGACCCTTGATTCTTTATCTATTTATTTATTTTTGGTGGTTCTGGGGTTCTTGGAAACCCTTCTACCTCTGGGCAACACTCCCAGACCTATTTTTATACTTTTTTTTATTTGGAAACAGGGTCTCTTAAGCCAGTGCGCACGGCTGGCTTCGAACCTGTGCAATCCTCCTGTCTCTGCCTCCTAAGCGCGGGGATTACAAGTGTGTACCACCACACCCGGCATCTGATTCTTTATCTATTTAATAAATATTTGTTAAATCTCTGCTATACAATCAAGTGGATACTACCCTTCAAAGTATTGCTCTTCATCCAGGATCATACCTGTTCACAATCAAAAAAAGAAGTGATCAGGTTTTTCCTAAATATTACGAACAATATTTTAGCCAGAATATGTCACTGGAAAACTGAACTCAAATGAAAATAAAACTGAAATATTTATATACCTCATACATTAACTGTACATATAATTAATTTTCAGTATGGCTGATTTTGTCATGCTGCAATTACAAACTACTACCCCTTCTGAAAAGCCAGGTCTTCAAAGGCATCAATTCAGGGAACTGAAAGAGGCTTTAACAAGCCAAGTAAGAGTTTAGACCTGGAACTGGGGCAGCAAATCTTCTGGTACTTCACTTTATAATTTCTGACTGGTCCCACCCTAACCAGTTCTCTCAGAACAAAAGGTTCTCCTGGACTTCCTTCCACAGCTAGAATAGCTGGAAGGATGTTAGTGTGTAGTCCCAGGGGCCTTACTTGGCTCCTCAACTTGGAATGGAGTCATTGGAAAAGTTTCTGACCTGTCCCACCCTATGCAGTGAGAAATCCACATTTAATTCCCTCATCAAAGTAAACCAAATGTTTTCCCTGAAACTTACAGAAACCTCAGCAAGATGAATTCTCTCAGAAGTTATAACAATTGTAGCATTATTGATCCATGCAAATTTAAATTCTTCAAATTAGTACCTAAGAACACATAAAACCCCTGCAGGGTTCCATCAGTCTCTGAAGAATTTCCCATTCCAATAAAAACAGATTATACTTCTTTTTTAATATAATAAAAGCATCAGTGTAAGCACTTAACAGCTTTTTTTGTTTATGACTCAAATGTTTTTCTAATGACAAAAAAGAAATGCAGTTACAAAGCACTAGGATCATGAAAATACATTTTCAATATGTCTTCTCTCCTATTTTTGGTTGACTTCAAGGAAAACTTCAAGGCAGAAGATTCCCTTGAAGCCATGGGCTGGCTGGATGAAAACCAAAGCCAGTTCAGGGCTGGCTGAACCCAATGGGCAGAGATCAAGGCAGGGATCTGAGCAGGATCCATCTGCTGTCTCAGGTTATCCTGGCTGAATGATCTGTGGCCCTGTCTCCCATTCACCACGGTCATTGATTAGAGGCCACTTCTAGTTCTAGAGATGACTAAAGCCCCAGGCAGGGTTGAAAGTTTACAACTGTCTCTTTTTCAGGTTTGAGGTTGCCTGATCTGATCTGGAAACAGCTCAAACCCTTTGGGGACATAAGATGAGTGCAGGACCCAGGACCAGTTGAAGAGTCTCAGGTCAATCCAATACTACTCAAGTCCAAGGTTTTTAGCTAGAACCAAAGAAGCCACAGGACTGCATCAAACCATCTGCCTGGCTTTATTCAGCCCTGGGTCAGTCACAGTACGTGTTGGGAAGCCCCTGATCCTGTGTAATCAATCAAACACAGACAATTTCCCTCACGAACTAAAAACTTTGGCAGGCTCCTTGGCTTTAAAGCATGCTCTGCATCACTCTGGAGCTGTGGAATGAGCTAAATCTCAGTATATGCCTTGACTTTAACTCATTCCAGTTTCTCAGAAGAGAACAAAAAAAAAAATCAGCAGTGCCTTCCCTCCATACTCAGCTGAGCACTGTCTTTTCACCCTTAACTCAGAATTTTCTTTTACTTACAGATTTAATGCAAATCTTTTGTTAAATGTTGGCACGCACATTTGTTTGTTTGTTTGTTTACTATGTGCTGGGTAGTGTCCTAAGTTCCTTATAGACATGAATATATCATTCATATGCATGTGCAATTTTCATATTTATGTGCAATATGAGTGTTTAGAAGATATAAGTACTAAGAGGTTGCATAAAACTAACCTCTTGTTAGTTTCTTTGTGACTGAATTTAGTTTTGATATTTTTAATTCTTGAAGTACTATGTACCCATTTTAAGAAAATAAAGAAAACAATGTTTTATTAAGAAGAAGTGAATAATTTTGTCCCTTCCAGCTCTGTCCTCTGAGGTAACACTGGCATTTTCAAGTGTGTGAAGTAAAGCATCTGAAGGGAGTTCTAAACTTATTAGAATGAGATAAAGGATAGCATCCTTTCCAGAAGAGAAATAATTAAGAAATGGACAGTCACAGCCAGGCGTGGTGGCTCACACTTGTAATCCCTGCGCTTGGGAGGCAGAGACAGGAGGATCGTGCTGGTTCAGAGCCAGCCTCGCTAGCTTAAGAGACCCTGTTTCCACATAAAAAAAAAAAGTTAAAAAAAAATAGGTCTGGGAGTGTAGCCCGTGGGAGTGTATCCCAGAGGTAGAAGGGCTTCCAGGAAACCCAGTACCACCAAAAAAATAAAATAAAATAAGAAAGAAAGAAAAGAAATGGACAGTCACAATAAAGGAAAAGACTCATGTCCTCAGCATGGGAAAGAATGAGTAGCATGGTTGTAGGTTGTTAGGGTTTGGGTCTGAAGGCATTGTTGGGAGGTGCTGGAAAATTGAGGAGGTAGAGTCTTGTTGGAGGAAGTAGGCCATGCAAGGATATGTCCTTGAGGGCATATTGATATCCCTACCCCTTCCTCTCTCTTTTTCCTTCCTGGCTATTATGAGATGAGCAGTTTCATCTGCCTGTGCTCCCACCATGATGTGCTGCCCTGCCAGAGGCCCAGAAACAACAAGGCCAAAGGACCTCCCCCTGAAACCCTGAGACTCTGAGTAAACTTCCATCTTTCATTCCAAGCTGATTTTTTCAGGTATTTTTTTCACAGTGATAGAAAGCTGAACAAGGCTGAATTTTAAATTGATGCTATTGAGAGATTAAAGATGGTGAAATAGAGGGAGACAGTACATTTCTGTTGCTCTAAGACTCAACTCAACCAGCAGGAGTACTGCTTCTTGGCAAGAGAAGAAAAGCAGCTAGAACTCAACAGAAGAATGATAGTCAAAATTTGGTGAAATTGAATAGAGAACAGAGAGCAGAGGACTGAAAAAAGCTCCATGTGTCTCACATGGTGAGCAGAGAGCAGAGGCAGCACCATTTTGGAAAGTCCATGCCTTGGCTGGTGGCCACCAGACCAGTGACTCTCAGAGACCAACTCTAGCAAAGAAGAAGCTGAATCTTTTTGAGCCAGTGGCTATAGAAAACCATCATCAAAAGCAATTAAGTTCTTCTCTTCATGCTCAAATACCTCAAGACTCAACTCCCTAGACCAACCAGCAAAATCCTGCAACTACAACTGAACTTGAACCAAGAAACACCAGGACCCCAGTGGCTACATCCTACCTTGTCAAGACCACTGTGACTTTACAGACCAGCCAGCCAGTAAACTCCTGTGGTTGCAGCTGAACTCAACCCTGTCTGCAAGGACCCAAGCAGCACTCATTAAGACTGAGTTTACAACGTGTATCAGTGAGAGCCTACATGACTACAGGGACTTGAGTGGCAATAAACAACCCCACAGTGCCTCTGAGTTTGCAAATCATCCCTGTGGATGTGGGAATGAAGGCTACAATGAGACAGAGCAGAAACATGAGTTAGCAGACAGCCCCCAGGGACATTTTAGCAGGAGGAACCTAGGATCAGTAGTTCACTGTTCCCCTGCAGGGTTCCCAGAAATCATCCCAGTACCACCAGCATTGGTATCTATAGTTTGAAATAACTCAGCCAACCATGCTACAGTCTCAAAAGGATATAAATTCATGCCTGGTAGCATTTGGGTATTTGGGCACTACAACCACCAATGCCAGAGGCCAAGAAGGTCTCACATGATTGCAGTCACCCAAAGCAGCAGTGGTATCCTTGGAGCTAAATAACTGACCTACCCAAGGCCAAAGCTCAGAAAAGTATAATCTCTTTATGCCAGAGCTTGGGCCCTGAAAGCAGTTAGGCCAGGGGCCAGCAAGGGTTCATGTGATCACGGCTGCAGGCTAGGAATTCAACATTCTTTCCACCAGTAGAGTTTGTGCTTGGTGTGCATGCGTACATGCCAGTTACTGACAGTTCTCCACATGATCACAACCAGCAGATAATTGGTGTCCCTGGGACATCAAAGCTCAGTCAACTGAGCCACAAGTTCAGAACAAAGAAATTTCTAGTTCTGCTGAGCTTATGCTCAGTAGCCACAGAGGCCAGAGTCAGGACTCCGCAGAGTTTTATGGGTTTACAACCAGCAAAGCAGTGGTGATGTCTGTGGGAGTATTTAATCCCAACTAGCTGGCTGAAGCCTCTGAATAGAACATGATAGCTTCTGGCCCTACAGAGTTTGGGCCTGGAGATCATGGTGACCTGCAGCCAATCAGAGACTGCTGTTGCCTGCAGTGACTAAGAATTATATCTTGTTAAAGAGGCTCTGGAGGACAAACTCAAAAGATTGATTATATGAGAAAGATTCATAGAGGCAAATATAGACACCCCCCCCCCGGCATAGGTCTTATAAAGGGATAACAAAAAGACACATGACTCTCACATACACACACACACACACACACACACACACACACACACACAGATGATGCCAACACAACAGAAATACAAACCTGAAAATGAAGACCAGCAAGGAAACAATAAACTCCCACAACTCAACAAGGGAGACCATCTATACTGGGCTGCAGAAAATTCCAGAGGAGAATTCCAAATTTTGATTTTTCAATATGATCAAAAGCCACAAAAATGGAATCAGAGAAAGTGTATGGAAAGTGGCAGAACATATGAATAGAGAAACTGAGGTCCTAAGCAATAACTAAAACGAGATTTTGAGAGAAATGAAGGAGTCAGTAAATTAATTAAACACCTCAAGAGAAACCATCTCTAGCAGGCTAGACCAAATGTAAAATGTAATTTCATTCTTGGAGACAACTTATTCAAAACTGATCATATAAACAACAATATAGAGAAGACAATATCCCTGCAGCAAAACATCTAAGAAATATGGCACAATATGAAATGACCTGCCTTATGGATAGTAGGCATTGAAGAAGGTTTAGAAGCACAAATCAAAGGCATTAGAAACCTCATTAGAGAAATAATATCAGAAAATTTCCCAAATATAGAAAATAGAAAAAGACTTGAACATAACATATAGAAGACATTGAGAACACCAACAAGACAAGATCAAAGAAGATTTCTCCATGCCAGATAATAATCAAAATGAATATTATATAGGCCAAGGAAAGAATCTTAAAAGCATCAGGAACAAAAGAGCAGGGGCTGGTATGATGTACTCCAAATTCTGAAATAAAATAACTTTCAACCAAGATTGCAATATCCAGCAAAGATATTATTCATAATTTATGGAGAAATTAAAACTTTACTAGAAGCAGAAACTAAAAGGATTCATGACTACCAAGCCAGCACTAGAGAAATTATTGGAAGAAATAAAACAAAAAGAAACAAGTACCAGGACAAGAGAAGGAGTGAATTCCACCAGACAACCAAGTGAAGGAGAAATAACACTGTATCAAACAGGAAATATTACTCAAAATGACAGGAAACAAAAATCATCTCTCAAAAATGACATTGAGTCAAAGATCTGAACTCTCAATTAAAAGGCAGTATAGACTAGCAATGTGAATTAAAGAACATAATCCAACTATATGCTGCTTACAAGAAACCCACCTTACTGCCAAAGTTATTCATAGGCTAAAAGTAAAAGGACAGAAAAAGATATACCATGCAAATGGACACTGAAAACAAACAAGGGTAGCAACTTCTTTGACAAAAAAGCCATTAAGCTAAAATTTTAAAAGAGAAAAAAACAAATCATTCCTTACTAATAAAAGTAGCAATTCAACAAGAAGATATTATGATAGTAAATATTTATGTCTCAAATGTAAGTGCACTCACTTTCATAAAACAAACTCTTTGGAACCAGGTTTGGTAACGCATGATTGTAATCCCAGTATTCAGGAGGCTGAGACCAGAGGATTGCAGTTTGTGGACAGCCTCAGCTACTTAGTGAGGCCCTCTGCAACTCAGTGAGACCTGGTTTCAAAATACAGAATAAAAAATAGGGCATGAAGTGTAGCTCAGAGGTCGAATGCCCCTGGGTTCCATCCCCAAAACCGCAATAAAAAACTAAAACTCTTTGGTCTTAAATAGAACCAAATACAAGTATATTGGAAGACTTCACCGGGCGTAGTGGTGCACGCTTGTAATCCCTGCACTTGGGAGGCAGAGACAGGAGGATGGCGCAGGTTCAAAGCCAGCCTCGCTGGCTTAAGAGACCCTGTTTCCAAATAAACACATAAAATAGGTCTGGGAGTGTAGTCCAGAGGTAGAAGGGTTTCCAGAAACCCCCGTACCACAAAAAAAAAAAAAAAAAAATTAGGTTTTACCAACCTTGAAGAAGAGATAACCCTGATCCAATACAAAGTATTTGAAGAATTAGAATAGAATGAGGGCCCCTTATTTAAGAAACTAATAAAATATGAGATTAAAATCTTAGCATTCTGAGACCAAGTATAGGCTCTCACCAATACACCTCTCTCTCTCTCTCTCTCTCTCTCTCTCTCTCTCTCTCTCTCTCTCTCTCTCTCTCGTTTGGAAGGGCTCCCTAAGTAACACTTTTCCATACAGGAAAAGATGAATTTTTTATTACATAAAATTGTAAAATTATTGACAAAAGATACATCCATAGTCCAGTGTAGTGGCACACACCTATAAGATTGAGATAGGATTAAAGGTTCAAGGAACATCCTCAGAAATGTAGTGAGAGTCTATGCAACCTAATAAGACCCTGTTTTAAAAACAAAACATAGAAAGGGTCATAGCTCAGAGTTAGAATGCTCCTGTATTCAATGTCTGGTACCACACAAAAAAAAGATAAAAAAGAAAAGATGCAGGGCTTGGTGGCATACTAGTCAGTTAATACAAGAGCATCCTTTAACAACTAATAAACATCTGAACAGATATTCATTCTCCCCCCCCCCTTAGTGGTTCTGAGGATGGGACCCAAGGGCATTCTACCTCTGAGCTAAATCCCCAGCACTATTTTTCATTCTTTATTTGAAATAGGGTCTCACTGAGTTGCAAAGAGCCTCACTAAGTAGCTGAGGCTGTACATGAACAATGATCCTCCTGTCTCAGCCTCCTGAATACTGAAATTACAAGCATGTGCCACCACACCTGGATCCTTAACATCTCTTAATCAGAATAATGTTAATTATAATCACAAATAAGGTACCATTTTACCATCAACAGAATGTCTGAAGTCCAAAAGTTTGGTAATAACAAATATTATTAAGGATGTTGAACAATAGTGACTCTGATATATGACAGAATGTAAATTTTCACAACACTTAGTAATTTTGTATTATCTGTTAATGTAGATGATACTCATATCCTTCAAGGAAAGAATTTTACCTTCAGTCATGTGCTATTCAGACAAGTACAGAATGAAGTGCATGTATAGGTGGACAGTGCAGCATCATTCATTATATGAGTAGACTGGGAACATTCATATTAACAGATAATTATGGTTTTATCATCATACAATGAAATATTGTATCTCAATTAGAAAGACTACTACATATTTTAACAAAAATCCATCCAAAATATAACATTGACTGAAGTAATAATATGTAAACAATTATTTGTGAATAAATATGTAGGAAAAGCATAAAAATGTGGTCAAGATAAATGCATATCAACGATGAGTTATTATCTCAAGGGAGAGGTTACAAATTCTCAGTTGGCAAAGGGAGGTGTTTCAACTGCAACTAAAAGGCTTTTCTCTTTCTTCTCTTCTCCTTTCTTTTTTTCCTTTCCCTTCTTCCTTTCCTCCCTCCCTCTCTCTTTTTGCTTGTTGTTGTCTTTTAATCAGAAGCAAATGTGACCAAATGTTAACAATTTTGAAAACTGAGTATAGGTAATTTTATTCTATTTTTTTCTTTTTTCTTTTTTTTCTTTGGCGGTACTGGGGTTCCTGGAAGCCCTTCTACCTCCGGGCTACACTCCCAAACCTATTTTATTTTTGGAAACAGGGTCTCTTAAGCCAGCGCGGCTGGCTTCAAACCTGCGCCATCCTCCTGTCTCCGCCTCACAAGCGCGGGGCTTACAAGCGTGCGCCACCACGCCCGGCTTGTTCTATCTTTTACCTATTTTTTATTGTATATTTGAAGTATTTAATAACTAATTTTCTAAAAACTTTTTATGCATTATTTAAGATTTTAATGTAATTACATGAATGGAAAAAGAGTATATTTATTTGAATAGGAAAACAGTTTATTCTTCAAAAAAGTGTCAAAAAATTTATAGGAGAAATTTCCAGGAAGATGGCAACCAAGGGAAGCAGCACATATCAGTCCTGCTGACACGTGGTCTCCATTGCCATAAAAACAGCATTCTGACAAAAGAAAGAAAACACTATAAATTAAAAAAAAAACACAATAAGTAAAAGGCAGCAGGGAAAAAAAACTAGAAGACCAATCAGAGAGAAAAAAAGAACCCCACCTGCCTCGAACAGATGCAGCCATGAATGCTTCCGCTGCCACAGCAGCTCTATCTTGTCTCACCACACCTGACTACCAGAGACTCCCAGAAAAACAACCAATGACTTGAAACAAAGTATACAGTTGCAGTAGTAGTTGTAGTAGTATTCTAGTAACCAGTGTATTTAGTATAGTGATATGTAGTAGATTTAGTACAAGAAAATCAAGAGAAGAGAGAGAAAAAGAAAAGGGATAGAGAGAAGAAAGTAGGTATCTACAAGGGAAGATGCACCCAGAAATTTGTGCAGCAGTGATAAACTGCTACAAACACTACCTCAAACAGAAGTTTAAACTCAAAATGTTAGAAATTAAAAATCATATCTCAATAATCACACTGAACAAAAATGTCCTCAACTCTCCAATAAAAAGATATGTTGGCAAAATGAATGAAAAACCAGAATTCATCTATTTTCTGCCTGCAAGAAACACACCATACAAGTAAAAAATAGTAACAAACTAAAGGTGAAGAGCTGTAGCAACGTAATCCATGCCAATGGAACTCAAAGACAAAGAGGAAACAACTATGATATCAGACAAGTTAGACTTCAGGTCCAGGCTTATTAGAAGAGACAAAGTAGGTGATTTTTTTTACTGGTAGAAAGAATAATCCACCAAGATAAAATAATGATAGTCAACATTTATGCCCCAAACATAGGTGCAGCTACTTTCATAAAACAAACTTTGTGACATTAAGTCACACATAAGTCCCAATACAATAATACTGGGAGACTTCACCACTCCTCTTACACCATTAGATTGATCTTCTAGACAAAAGGTCAGTAAAGATGCCTCAGATCTAAAGAATACCATCAATAAAATGGACCTATTGTACACATATAGAATATTTCACCCAACTACAGCAGAGTTCACATTTTTTAAAAAAGCCCAGGACCAGATGGTTTCCCAAGTGAATTTTATAAAACCTTTATAGAAAAACTAATCCTGATACTCCTCAATATATTTTGTGAAATAGAAAGAAACAGAACTCTCCCAAATGAATTTTTTTTTTTGGTGGTACTGGGGTTCCTGGAAGCCCTTCAATCTCCAGGCTACATTCCTAGACCTATTTTATATTTTTATTTGGAAATAGGGTCTCCTAAGCCAGCGTGCATGGCTGGCTTTGAACCTGCGTGATCCTCCTGTCTCTGCCTCCCAAATGCAGGGATTACAAGCGTGTGCCACCACACCCGGCCTCCCAAATGAATTCTATGAAGCCAACATCACATTAATATCAAAACCAAATAAAGATAGCTCAAGAAAAGAAACCTACAGGCCTATATCTGTGAGGAACTTGAACACAAAACTGCTAAACAAAATACTAGCAACATGCATTCAAACCACATCAAGAAAATCATACACCATGAACAAGTAGGGTTCACCCTAGGGATACAAGGTTGGTTCAAATTACAAAAATCAATACATGTAATTCATCACATAAACAGAACCAAAGACAAAAATCTCATGGTCATTTAACAAATTCCAACATTTATTTATGCTAAAAGCACTGCAGAGAATTGGAATAGAAGGAACATACTTCAATATCATAAAGGCAATATACATTAGGCCCAAAGCCAACATCATATTAAATTGGGAAAACTGTGAGAATTCCCCCTAAAAACATGAACAAGACAAGGATGTACATTACCACTACTTCTTTTCAGTATATTACTTGAGATTCTAGACAGAGCAATAAGGCAATAAAAGAAAATCAAAAGAGTACAAATAGAAAAAGAACTCAAACTTTCACTATTTTCAGATGACATGATACTATACTTAGAAGACCCAACAAACTCAACCAAAAGGCTTAGAGAACTTATCAACAAATTCAGCAGTGTCTGGATACAAAATCAATCCTAAAAAATCAGAAGCTTTTCTATACACCAACCGTACATAAATCCACTGAAAAAGAAATTCAAAAAACATTTCCACTCAGGATTTCCCACAAAAAAATAAAATACTTGAAATCAACTTAACCAAGGAGACAAAAGACCTCTACAAAGAAAATTATAAAACATTGAAAAAAGAAATTGAAGAAGACCGTAGAAGATGGAAAGGTCTCCCATGTTCATGGATAGGCAGAATAAATATCATCAAAATGGCCATACTTCCAAATGTAACCTACAGATTCAATGAAATAGCCACTAAATTACCAAGACCATTTCTCACAGACATAGAAAAATCAGTCCTTAAATTCATTTGGAACAAAAAACAAACAAACAAACAAAAAAAAAAAACAGAATAGCCTAAATAGTTCTCAGCAACAAAAACAATGTAGGAGGAATCACAATACTTTCTCAGCAAGACCCCAAAGGCACAAGAATCTAAGAGGTAGGTTATTATATGGGATTGCTTTAAACTGAAGAGCTTCTGTCCATTTAAACTGAAGAGCTTCTGTTCTATTAACCCCAACCAAGAGCCGACAGAATGTGAGAAGATTTTTGTCACCTACTCCTCCGATAGAAAACTAATATTTAGAATATACAGAGCACTCAAGAAACTCAGCACTAAGAAAACAAATAACCCAATTAAAAAATGGACAAGTAAACTAAATACACACTTCACAAAAGAAGAAATTCAAATGGCTAATAAATGCATAAAAAAGTGCTCAATATAATTAACAGAGAGATGCAAATTAAAACTACCCTGAGATTTCACTTAACTCCAACTAGAATGACAATCATTCAAAACACAAACAACAACAAATGCCAGCGAGGATGTGGAAAAGTAGGAACTCTAATATATTGTTTAGCTGTGGAATTGCAGCTAATTAATCTAATATATTGTTTAGCTGTGGAATTTCCACTTTGGAAACAGTATGAATCATCCTCAAAAAAAAAAAAAATGGAAATGAACCTACCATATGATCCAGCAATACCACTTATGGGTATCTACTCAAAAGAATGGAAACCAAACTACCAGACTAATGCATGCATATCTATGTTCATAGCTGCACAATTCACCATTGCCAACTATGAAACCTGCCAAGATGTCCATCAACAGAAGAATGGATTACAAAACTACGGGATATGTACACAATATAATTTTTGGGGGGTGGTACTGGGGTGGAACCCAGAGGCTTTTACCTCCAGGCTATATTCCAAGACCTATTTTTGCATTTTATTTGGAAACAGGATCTCACTAAATTGCTGAGAGCCTCACTAAGTAGCTGAGGCTGGCTTCAAACCTGTGTGATCCTCCTGTCTCAGCCTCCCAAGCACAGGGATTACAAGCATGTGCCAGCACGCCCAGCTTTACACAGTAGAATTTTACTCAGCCATAAAGAACAAAATCATGTCATTTGTGGGCAAATGGATGGAACTGGAGGACATTATGCTAAGTGAGATTAGTCAGTCACAAAAAAAATTAAGAAATTGGATGCTCTCCCTAATATGTAGAAGCTAGAGTGAAAATGGATCGTAGGAGGAACTCTAGATGAAGAAGGAGATTCTATACATTATCAAATAAGGTGACCTAACTGAGGAGGATGGAAGGGGAAGGGGAAATTCCCTAATGTACATGATGTACATTCACAAACATATCAAAGTCAATCACTAAGCCAAACAGGAGAAAGAGGAAGGGGAAAGGAATTGGGTGGGAATTGGGTAAGGGCTAATTGGGTGATGTGTGCATTCATGCCTCTACCATATTGTATTACATCAAAATGTATGATTACAATGCACCAATAAAATTTTTTTAATTATAGGAAAGAACAAAATCCTATTGTTTAATAATTCCCAATTTTCCTAACATGTAATAGTGCTTGCTGAAACCAAACTTTTACTTAAGAAGAAAAAGGACTCATATGCATTGATGCAAACTTTGTATATTATTAATAAAAGATATTCAAGTAAGATGTCAACATTTCAAAGAATTTGGTAATATCTACATGAAAATATATTAGTATTTTGTTAAAAAATCTATGGAAAAGTACCATCCATGACTATTAAAATACTGGAATCACATATGCCTCTGAAAGTTAGGGATAAAATATGAATGTCCTTCAAATTACTGATACACAGCAGTGGCTTGAAAGTGCTAACCAATGAACAGGGCATTTAAAAATTTATAAACTTACAAATATTGAAGAGAAAAAATGTCATAATTTCAGGTTATTTTATTTTTAAGAAATACAAACAACCAATTAAAAGCCAATAGGTATCAAATAAATTACAATAAATATTATTATCTTATTAACTAGCAATAAACACTTTGAAAGGTCAGTGACAACATATCACATAAGAATTTGTCACAAATACTATAATAAAAAATAAAATATATGTAAAATATATGTACAAGAGCTAAACTTTAAAAAAAAACTTTGAGAAAGGTCACTGAAGAAGATATCAATAAATGGAGATGTTTTGATGTGTTTTGTACTTGAGATGCTGATTCTAACATTTATCTAGATAAAAATAGATAAATGTTAGAATCAGCATTTCAATATATATAAACCCTTTCAAAATAAGAGTGAGAGAGACAACTTTATCAGATAGTCAAACACTAAAAACTTCTTAAAGGGACGGGGTGGCCTCGAGTGCCTCCTTTTACAACAGTGCTGGTCTATTTCTCTCTCCTCCTGGAGTGACACAGCAGCCAGTGCTGATGGCCAGGGTCCAGTTAGTGATGCAGGCAGAGCCTTCTAGGATCTCAGTACTTGGGAGGTTCAGACAGGAGGATCACACGTTCAATACCAGCCTCAGCAACTTAGTGAGATTCTCAGTAATCTAGTGAGACCCTGCTTCAAAACAAAAAATAAAAAGGGGTGGGAGTGTTGCTTAGCTCAGAGGTAAAATGTCTTTGGTTAATCCCTAGTACGGAGAGAGAAAGAGAGAGAGGGAGAGGGGGGGGAGGGAGGGAGGGAGGGAGGAGAGAGAGAGAGAGAGAGAGAGAGAGAGAGAGAGAGAGAGAGAGAGAATGAGAATATCATTCATACAAAATGCCAAGTTCATTTGGCTCTTTGGACCTATTCAGAGACTTTCTGTTTCATACTTGCCACATCTTACTCCAATTTAGAGACTAAACAGCTAAGTCTCCATTTCTTATGGGACCTTACCTAAAATTCTGTTATTAGTGTCAAATATCTTTGGTGAGAAATTGATTTGAGCTATACACATCTTGTATTAACTCATGAAATACTTCGATTAAGCAATGCTGCATGTATTAATGCAACTTTATTTTTTATGTTGCTGAGACATTCAACAATTTATGTGTTTTGCACTCTGAAGATGTTTCCAATTCACATCTATCAAGAGTTTAGAGAACTAAAATACAGTCAAGTGCACCTGCACTTTATACATGAGGCCCAGCTTCTTCGAACATGGAAAATAACATTTTGAGAGTAATTCAGGCTATCCAGGGAGAGATTTTATTTCCTTACAGGGTTAACAAGACTGTCTGTCTTTCACCAATTAAATCACATCTTTATTTTTTTCCTCTTAGTTTAAGTTTTCATGACATTCATTTCATTTTCAAATGTGAAATCATATTTTACATCTTTGTCACTCACACTAGTTAAAATTCTTCTTCCCTTAAGACATTATAAAAGCCAAAATATAATGGTCCCTGGGTTTCTGTTTGTTTAAATTGCAACCTGGCTCCAAGCCTCTAGTCAGCACCAGGTGCATAAGTAAGCTCAGGGAAGAAAATTGGAAGAACCATCCAGGCCACTGACAGAATCAGAGGAAATAATAAATTATTGTTTTAAGCCAAAAATAAAAATATAAATAAATAAATAAATAAATAATCACCCTGGCCTATAGTCCACAGAGAGAAGGATGAATCAATCATATTCTCAGACAAGAAGCACTTAAATATTTATAATGTGGGAGGTCAAGAAAAAGTGCACTTGAGGGTGACTGTATGTGTGCAATTAGCAGGATGCATGGCCTAATGATGTATAGAAAAAGTGACAGTCCTAAGCAATATAAACTTCTCTAGATAACTAGACATCTTCCCCATGTCTCAAAAACATTTCAGACTATCATTAGCAGTTATCACCATAATGGCTTTAAAGATCTGCAGGGTCCCTCTATAGAAGTGAGCTGCTGGTTCATTCTACCCATCTGGATATTACTCAAGGCTCCAATCTCCCATTAGAGCAAAATATAGGAGTCAAGAAATGGAAAAGAGAACATTATGAATTTCAGGAACCTACTCGGAAATTCCCCACTGGGACTCCAGAGTTGTTAATGATGTGATGATATTGATAGGTCATAGATCGTGGTACATTATCTCACCTCACCAAACCCCTCTGTAAGATTTAGCAGAGGCATCTTCTCTAGAGATAATGATAATTAACCAGGAGATCACCCATAATGAGTCTGCTTCTCTGATAAAACCCTGGTGATATACTAACTGCTTGATTGGGTACATTTTGTGAGATTTAGGGAAAAGGATTTAGAATACAATTGTTAAGGTCAGGATTAACTGTCCTTTACCCTCACCTGGATGGAAAATCCTCAAATATACAAACTTAGTTGAGTCAAGCCCCTAGGATTGGGACCAACAGCACCACCAGCTTCCCTTCTTGTGTTGGAGTCATGTAAGGTTTTCTGAGCAACACTGCTCTAGGTTCTCTGACATGAACAAGCCCAGGGTGGGTTAATAGAGCATCGTGTAGCCAGAGTTTAGCTTCTACCCTTAGGAGTGCCCTGCTGCCAGTCCTCTCTCAAAGTAGAGCAGTTCAGGCACACAGAGGCCGTCTGTTCTGCCCTGTCAGGCTCTTCGACAGGTTATCAGACATGTTAAGAGAGGCCTTCTCTGGAAAACTAGTAATATCTCCAGATAGCCAAACAGTGAGAAGTTATTTGACTTTTTCTTATGGGTGCATCTGTTGATTTTAAAGGAGATGTTTTAAATTATGAGTTGCTCAGAAGCCACAAAAATACATTTTTATTACATCCATGCTGATAAGGTCTGGAACATACTTTGGGAAGTTCTTAGTATTGTTCCCATGGCTGAACTTTCCTACATATTTTTAATAGCGTTTCTTTTGGATCAAACTTAGGTATATAGGTCATGACTTGTACAGGATCTTAAATAATCCCAAACCTAGACAAATAAGAGTACTTTCCACACAGCTGCTTGACAATGAAGGTTGCCAATGTTCTTTTTATGAGGAAAAGAAAAAGATAGTCTCAGAAATCTATTTTTTTTCCTCCAGAGTTTGTTATTGACTCAATCCAAGAATGAAGACTTGTTTTCTTAACTCTAAAAATCCATCTGTAATTTGGGACAATCTTCTTGCCTTGATTCACCCTGTATAAGTTCAAGCATATAGAGCACTATCAGGCCAGGCAGCTATACAGTCCTGCCAAGAAAGAGAAGAAAGAGGTTATAAAAATGAAAGTCAAGTTGGAAATGGTGGTTCCTGCCTGTAATTCCAGTGTTTGGGAGGCTGGAGTATAGGATCACAGGTTTAAAGACAGCCTCAGCAATTTAGTAAAACTCTCTGAAACCTAGAAAGACCCTGTTTCAAAACAACATTAAAAAAATAAACAAGAAAGGCTGGAGGTTTCGCTTAGAGGTAGAATACCTCTAAAGTACCAATAAATAAATAGGAATTCGGACATCATCCATATAAAAGAGATTATATTTTCTGATATAATCTATCAGGTCTGTCTGTACAGATCATTAGAATCTTTTTTTTTTTTTTTTTTTGCTTTTTTTTTGTGTGTGTGCGGGTCTGGGAATGGAACCCAGGGGCATGCTACCTCCAAGCTACACTCTATGCCCTATTTTTTATTATTTATTTTAATACAGGGTCTCACTGAGTTGCAGAGGGGCTCACTAAGTAGCTGAGGCTGTCTGTGAACCGTGATCCTCCGGTCTCAGCCTCCCAAATGCTGGGATTACAAGCGTGTGCCACCACGCCCGGCTCAAATATTAGAATTTGAGTATCCCCATGCCATGCCTGTCTGAAGATGCACAGAGGCTCACACATTTATGCTGCTAGAGTGTTATACACTCATCTTTTACTCATCTGAGCCCAGTAACAATTAAGAGCTAGACACAGGTGTCAAACAAAATAAAAATTACCAGCTTTATTACTGAAAAAAGTCTAAGCTAGAAGACATGGCTTAGTTATGTAACTAATGCCTTATCCACACTGCCCCCAGTGGCAGGCACAGCTGGATGATTGCTGTCCTCACCCAGAGGGTCAAAGTCTGTCCCATGAGGCTTCCTGTGTGATCAGGAATGGATGAGTCAGGAGATCCCAAAGCAGAAGAGGGAGGAAGGGAGTGAGTTAAGCATGTCTGATTTTTTCTCCCAAAATCCCTCATCAGAGTAAAAGAGAGTAGGAGTGGGGAAGAAGGCCAAGGTGTTGCTCTGGGGCAGTTCTCCATGTGAATACTGCTGGTCTTTGCTGCTTTCTCCTATGAGGTGCAGCCACGGCTTCTGGAGCACTGGAGTGGCTTGGTGATCTTTTCAAGGCAGTGAAGACTATTTCTATTAATTTTTATCTTACATTTTTGTGGCAGCACTTGCTAACAGACCCCAATTTTACTCAACTATATAAAATATTTAGCAAAGTAACAAGCTAAATATTTCTTTCCCAGCTTGCCTTGCATCCAGGGTGGCCATGGGACACAATTTGAAATAATGACATATAAACAGAACTCTGAGGTTTTCTGTGAAATGTTTTGACTTCCAGTTTAAAAAAAAAAAAATTACAACTGGTAGTGTCCTCCAATCCCCCTCCCTTCTTCCTGACTTGGATTGGAAACGATGGAGTTCTAGCTGTCTTCAATCATGGGAAGTCAAAGATGAGAGCAAACATTGGCACATTAAGTATGGTTCAGCAGATACACAGGCACTAGATGCCTGCAACTCTATTGTTCAGCTGAGCTAAACGAGCATCAGCCTACTTTGGGTTCCTTGATGTATAAGACAACAAAAACAAAATGGAAGGATGTTTCTAGCAGTCATTTTGAGATGGTTCTTCTGTTACCTGCAGATGCTTACAATCTGAACTGGATCAATGCTGAAGTTCCCCAAGCAACTTCAGGAAGGCCCTTCCTGAAGCAGTAAAGAATCAAGGAGGCTGCTCACCTTCCCTGTCCCTTAAGCCCCAGTCAGCCACAGCATCCAAACCAACACTAGTAGTAACAGAGATGAAGCATGTTATGGCAGTTCTCCCCCACCCTGTCATCATCTAATTCCTCTGGAAGCATAACCTATTTATTCTTATCAGTCATGTGCTATTTGGTTTGTATTCTTACTGCCTGCACCAAGCCTAGAATTCACCAACTTGTTGACAATAATCAGAGTCCATTCTCCTGGCCCTTTTTAAACCTAAGGGTCAGTTAACATTCTTCATCATCTACCATTTGGAAAAAATAAGGTAAGAAAGATTTGTATTTTTAATAGAGTCCATTTCTAACAGGCTATTTTTTTTACCAACTTCTTCAGCCATCAGCAATTAACTCCTTCTCAGAAAATAACTTATCATATTTGAAACCTGATTTGTATTGAGCAGAGACAGAGGCTAAGTTGAAGAGACTCCCAATACTAGATCAATAAAGCATGTTGTCACCTCCTAGTAGTACATCCTTAAATCCCAGAGAGTTCTATCTTACATAATTTAGTAGTAGTCTATTTTTTCACATGTAAAAAATAGTTTATTTCTGATGGTGAAAAATAGTTTTTCTTTTTTCCTTTTTCCTTTTTGTGGTTTTCCAAACATTCTCAACATTGATGCATTGTTTATACTTAATAAAATTAAAAGGTGAGATGGAGGAAATAATTTCATTTATAACAAAACTAATAAGCATATAATATAAAAATGTAATATTCATGAAATATAGAAACTGTGAAAAATTAACAGAACAAAAATAGAAAAAAAAATGAACAAACAGGAAATGCCAAAAAGCCTTTTGGGGAAAACAAAGAAGGCTCTGATTTTCCAGGAATGAGAAGAAAAGATGCTGAAGTACTTATGAGTTTTGATCCTTACTTTGAGCGGCCATCAGACTTGTTAACTGCCACATTAGATATAATTCCTTTAAAAAAAATGAATTCTGGCATTGCTTTGGGAGCCCTTCAGATAGATACTTTAATGGCAAACAGAAATGACTGATTGCTAATGATGTTGAACATTTTTTATACATTTATTGGCTGTTTGTATTTATTTTTTATTTTTTCTATCTTTTTTAAGTAGTCTGTGTTAATGAAAGTAAAGGATGCAGGGAGATAGAAAAACCATCACCATATTGTACCCTAATAGGCTGCTTCCTGAGATACACAAACTTGGAAAAGATTAAAAGCCAAAGAGACACCAATAAAAAAGTTTTTAAAAAGCCAAAGAGAGTATATGGAGCCTTGCTTTATTTTATTTTATTATTTTATTTTTGTGTGTGTGGTGCTAGGGATTAAACACAGGGGCACTCTACTTCCAGCCTTATTTTATTTTTTATTTCAAAACAGGGTCTGGCTAAGTTTTTAAGGGCCTTGCTACGTTGCTGAGGTTGGCTTCAAAGCTATGATCCTCCTATCTCAGCCTCCCAAATACTGGGATTACAGGCCTGCACCACCATGCCTGTATTCTTGCTTTGTTTTAATTTTCTGAGAGGGAAATTGATTGAAAAAAGAATAATCTCATGCTTCTAGAATGGGTAGGAGAGGAGGAGAGTGCTAAGAAATTTGATTAGAGCCGGGCGTGGTGGCGCACACTTGTAATCCCCGCGCTTGGGAGGCTGAGACAGGAGGATCGCACTGGTTCGAAGCCAGCCTCAGCTACTTAGTGAGGCTTTCAGCAACTTAGTGAGACCCTGTTTCCAAATAAAATATAAAAAAATATCTGGGAGTATATCCCGGAGGTAGAAAGCCTCTGGGTTCCACCCCCAGTACCACCAAAAAAAAAAAAAAAAAAGAAAAAAAAAAGAAATTTGATTAGAGAAGAACCTGGAAGCCAGTTCCCGTGGGCTCTCAGACACCATGGTAAGAACTTGAGCTTTTGTTCTCAGTAGGAGAAGTATTGAGTTTGCAGTGGTTAACGTTTTAAAGAAATCACAAGTTGAACAATAGATTTTGGAGGATGAGTATTGTATTGGAGGCAAGAGTGAAAGCTAGGAGACCAATTGGAATTTATTCCAACAGTCTGAGTGAGGGATGGTGGGGGCTTGGGCTAAGGTGGAAGTGATAGAGCTGGTAAACAGCCAGATTCTGCATCATTTTTCAAGATAGAGATTCGAGAATTTGCTAGATTAAATGTGTAATGTAAGAGAAAAGGAGAAACCTGGGTGACTCCTCGGGTTTTTGGCCTGAGCAGTAATGCCTTTTAATACATTTTAGAACACTGGGAAAGGAGTAGGTTTAGAGGAGAAATAGAAAGTTTAGTTCCCAAAAGTTTGAGATTAGCAATCAAGTGAAGATGTTGAGTTGGCAGTTGAATATATTTGTTGGGAGTTTGGAGCAAAGCTTGAAGGTTCAATTTTAGTAACATTTGTGCACCACAAGCCTGCCACAAGATGTAGGTAGAAAAGAAGAGACTCTTCAACAAGTGGAGGCTGAACAGGTAAGGAGGGCCCAGCAGAGGTCTCCGGGAAGCTGGGGCCAGACAAATGAGAAGAGATAGATGAGTCTGGGTGCCCGGAAACCCTGTGAGGGAATTGTGTCAATTAATTGTGTCAAATGCTGCATAAAAGTCTAGTAATATGGAAACTAAGAATGAATCTATAATTATGCTCGGGACCTTGGTCAACTCCCAAATGCCCTAGGTAGATAAGAAAAAAAAAAAAAAAACATGTAAAGTGATCCCTGGACTATCCCATAATGATCTCAATGGGATTTAGATGTGTCCTTATATAAGTAGGACCAGTTGGCTGGTACTTGGACAGTCTCCAGTTTGTTCTTATTCCTTGCTTAAAATGTGTGCTAGGCATTGTGATTGTGCTTGGGTATCTCTGAAATTGTTTTGAGGGTTAAGTAAATGATAACTGCGAAGCATGGGGCACAAGGTCGGGTGCGGCATGATCGTTCAGTTGGCGTCAGCCTTCATCACAACTCTAGCAAGTCTCGCTTCATTTTTAGCTCTCATTTCGGGCTGTTGCTTAGCAGTATTCCAAAGATAAGCTCTAAGTTTTCTGGAAATGATTGAAAGTAATCACAACATCTCAGAGCTGAAAGCACTGTAGAAATTATTCCATTCTCTTTAGCTGGCAGTAAATTTAAAAACATAAAGCACAGATCCAACAAGATTGGGCGACTTCTCAAGGTCATCCAAAAATGCACAGTGGCAAGACTCAGACCAGAACATGGTCTCCCAGTGCTGAGTCCTTTCTAGTTAGTTACAGTAAAGCTCATGATTAGAGAACTGGGCATTTCATTTGGGGGGATCTTTTTTAGAGAGCTGAAGCTTCTTTCTTTTCACCACCCAAACTTAATAATAATGATGATCACTTTTGATTAAAATCTTTTATTACTTTTAATTAAAATATTTCTATACAAAAGAGTTATTCTAGTCTGGAGGATTCTAGATCCTTAAATTAAGCTTTTCATGCTGTCTTCTTTACCAGTTGCTTTAAGCTTTGAGTAGTTCCTTTGATTTGTAAAGCTAATGACAATGATATTTGATAGTATTATAATATTATCAAATTCATTGCTTGATATTTTCTGAGAAGACAGAAATCCAAGGAGTTGACAGCAAAAAGTGCCAGGTACGGTGGTGCATGCCTCTAATCCCAGTACTTGGGAGGCTGAGCCAGGAGGATCCTGGGTTTGAGGCCAGCCTCAATAATTTAGTGAGAACCTCAGCAACATAGAGAAACCTTGTTTCAAAATTAAAAGGGGTTAGGGTTAAGCTCAGAGGTAGAATACCTCTGGATTCAATCCCCAATAACACACACACACACACACAGCACATGACTGCATCTAAAAACATCCATTGGGCCGGGCGTGGTGGCGCACGCTTGTAATCCCCGCACTTGGGAGGCAGAGACAGGAGGATCGCGCAGGTTCGAAGCCAGCCGCGCTGACTTAAGAGACCCTGTTTCCAAATAAAAATATAAAATAGGTCTGGGAGTGTAGCCCGGAAGTAGAAGGGCTTCCAGGAACCCCAGTACCACCAAAAAATAAAAATAAAAATAAAAATAAAAACATCCATTGGGAGGATGAACTTACTTATATTATATACACATATAGAATCACAAATGTATTAGTATATAACCAAGCATGGTGGCACACATCTATAATATCAGTACTTGGGAGGCTGACAGGGGAATCAGGATTGAAGGTTCAAGTCCAGCCTCAGCAATAAATACATTATTATGGAGGTTTCAGTGGAAAATGCAAATCTGCAACTTCTGATTGAATTAACCTTAAATGAGTCAATGTTATCCTTCCTTCAACTCTTCAGAGTCTACACAGAACTCATATATATTTAGCTATTGGAATAATTTTTATCTTTATAGAATTTTTCATACAAAAATTCTGAACATCACTTCATTAAACTCCCAAATACTCCTATGAGAAATGAAGAATCAGATATTGTTGTTCCTATTTTAGAAATGAGAAAACTAACATCCCAAAATGTTAAATATGCCCAGAGGACTTATTAGAATAGGAACAAAGTCCCTTTCTCCCCTCTGCTTCTCACCAGTCAATCTTTGAGTCTCATCCAGGAGTCTAATTTAGACCTCTGTATTTTCAGCTGTTCCAGGAATAGACCCTGCCAGAAAATAAAGCCCACTGATTCCTGGTGCTCACAAACCCACTCTTGACTTTTCCCATCACTAGTGACCAGGCTCAGCCTCTGCCTGACTCTAAGGTTATGTAATCTCTGTTACCACAACTGTGAATCCATCTCATTTTACTTTGGGGTAGCTCTTAATAAATTACCAGTCACTTACACTCTATCCAGTATTGTTAGAGCAACTGAGCTGTGCATTCTTAGAGGATGGAAATGCAAAAAAGAAAGACTAGCACAAAAGTTCATCTTCTCTTTTCTAGATTTGGGTTCTTGTGTGTGATGGGAAATATTGTTAAATGATCTGAAAGAATAGCTAATATCTGTATAATTACAAGGTGATTGGAAGAGCAGAATTAAAGGCAATAACACACACAAAGTGCTTAGCAAAGTGTTTTGCTCAAAGAAAATGTTAGTTGTGGTTATTAGTATTTGTAGGTTAACTGGTAGAATTGGAAGAACTAATAATAGTTGTGTTAATCATTTATTAAATTAGACTTAAATCTCATGATAAGTTTACAAGGTGATTGTCATTTCCCCCATTCCACAGGTGAAAGAACAGCAGACCTAGTTTGTGACAAAGATTTCCCTGATTTTACCAAGCTGTGTATTCAGTCAGTCACCAAATACTTATAAGTCTCTATATGTTAGAAACTGAATTAGGAAGAAAAAGAGAATAAGATCAACCCAGTCCCCTGACCTCATGGGATTTTTAACTTATTTTAATTTATTTTTATTTTTATGTGAATCATATTGAAGGTGGCATACATTCACACAGTGCTTCGTGCCCTCCTCTGTGTTTCCCCTCCCCCCTCCCAACAATGAGAGTCCAGGTTGACCATGCTACAAACATACTTATACATATATTCGAATGTAGCTCCTCCATTAATCAACCTCAGCCTTCTTCTTTTCCTACCCTTCCTTTCTAGCTTTGCTGAGGTTTCCCTCCATTATCTGAAGTCCCTCTGGTATCCCTAATACTCCCTAGTTTGGATATATTAGAGAAAACATATGTCCCTTCTCTTTTTGTGCTTGGCTGATCTCACTTACAATAATGTTCTCCAGATCTTTCCATCTTCTTGCAAATGACATGATTTTGTTGGTTTCATCCCAGAAAAGCAAGGCTGCTTCAATATACACAAATCAATACATGTTATTCACCACATAAATAGAACAGAGAACAAAAACCACATGATCATATCACTAGATGCTGAAAAAGCATTTGACAAAATCAAACACTCATTCATGTTAAGAAAAACACTGCAGAAAATTGGAATAGAAGGAATGTATTTTAACATCATTAAGGCAATATACAATAAACCCAAAGCCAACATCATATTGAATTGGAAAAAACTGCAAGAATTTCCTCTAAAATCAGGAACAAGACAAGGATGTTCACTATCACCACTCCTTGTCAATATAGTCCTTGAGACTCTTGCCACAGCAATAAGACAAGAGGTTATCAAAGGAATTCAAATAGAAAAGGAGGAATTAAAATTACCCTTGTTTACAGGTGACATGACTCTTTATCTAGAAAATCCAAAGAACTCAACCAAAAGGCTATTGGAGCTGATTAACCAATTCAACAAAGCTGCAGGATACAAAATAAATTTAAAGAAATTGGTTGCTTTTCTATGGATTAAACAATGAATCCATAATGAAAAAAATAAACAGTTTCATTCACAGTAACCTCAAAACCAATAAAATACCTAGGAATAAACCTAACCAAAGACATAAAAGACCTCTACACTGAAAACTATAAAACATTAAAGAAAGAAATTGAAGAAGACCTTGGAAGATGAAAGGATCTCCCTTGTTCATGGATAGGCAGAATAAATATCCTAATGGGATTTAAAGTCTAGAGATGGATATAGGGAGGTTAAACCCAAATGTCATAATGCCCCAAATCCAGCCCCCATTTTTGTCCTGCCTTCTTGAACACAAACCTCTTAAAATAAATCCATCCTAGGGTTGTAAGTATAGCACAGTAATAGAGTGCATTCCTAGCACCACTGCAAGAAAAAGTGATTTTTGGAAGAACATCCCAGAAGATATCAGAAAGTAGACTGCTCCTGCCGCACAGGATCAGGAATTCTTTTTTTTTTTTTTTTTTTTTTTTTTTTTTTTTTTGTAGTACAGAGTCATTGCAGATGGACTGGTGTTTTATTTTCAGCTTTTTTTTAACAATTTTTTAATTGAACATAAATAGTATACATTTACACTATATTTGGTGCCCTCTCCCCCCCACCCCCGTTTTCCCTTCCCCCCTCCCACCAATGGTTGTCCAGGTTAACCATGTCTTATTAATAATTTTACACATGTTCAGGTGTAGACCCTCATTAATCAAGACCGGCCTTCCTCCTCTCCTATCTTACCATCCAAACTTAGCTAGTATTTCCCCTTCAATATCTGGCGTCCCACTGGTATCTTTTGTGTTTCCTAGTTTGGGCATATTAGAGGAAACATATGTATCTTCTCCTTCTGTGCTTGGCTGATCTCACTTAACATAATGTACTCCAGGGCTTTCCATCTTCTTGCAAATGATATAATTTTGTTCTTCTTTATGGCTGAATAGAATTCCATTGTGTGTATTTCCCACAGTTTTGCTATCCATTCATCTGTTGGTGGTGATCTGGGTTGGTTCCATATTTTGGCTATTACAAATTGTGCTGCTATGAACATAGGTATGCATATGTTGCTGTATTTCTCTGAATTCAACCCCTTTGGAAAGATACCCAGGAGTGGTATAGCTGGATCATATGGTGGATCTATTCCCACCTTTCTTAGGAATCTCCACACAGATCTCCATAGTGGTTGAACTAGTTTGCATTCCCACCAACAGTGTAAAAGAGTTCCTCTTTCCCCACATCCTCGCCAGCATTTGTTGTTGTTTGATTTCTTTATGCTTGCCACTATGACTGGGGTTAGATGGAATCTCAGTGTAGTTTTGATTTGCATCTCCCTGATGGCCAGTGATGAAGAACATCTTTTCATGTATCTATTAGCCCTTTGTATCTCTTCTTTTGTGAAGTGTCTATTTAGTTCATTTGCCCATTTCTTGATTGGGTTGTTTGTTTTGCTAGTGTAGAGTCTTCTGAGCTCTTTGTATACTCTGGATATTAGCCCCCTATCAGAATGGTGGCTGGTAAAGATCCTTTCCCATTCTGTAGGCTTCTTCTTTAGGTTATTGATAGTTTCCTTTGATGAGAAGAAACTTTTTAGTTTGATGTTATCCCACTTGTTTATTCTTGCTTTAATTTCCTGAGCTTTGGAGGTTTTGTTGAGAAAGTTACTGCCTGTGCCAATATGTTGTAGTGTTGAACCTATGTTCTCCTCTACTAACTTCACCGTCTCAGGTCTAATTTCTAAGTCTTTAATCCATCTTGAGTTGATTCCTGTGTTAGGTGAGATATAGGGGTTTAGATTCATCTTTTTACAAATGGTTAGCCAGTTCTCCCAGCACCACTTGTTGAAAAGGCTGTCTTTTCTCCAGCGTATGTGTTTGGCCCCTTTGTCAAAGATTAATTGACTAAAGATGTGTGGGTTTGTTTCTGTATCTTCTATTCTAATCCACTGGTCAGTATATCTGTTTTTGTGCCAGTACCATGCTGTTTTTACTACTATTGCTCTATAGTATAGTTTGAAGTCTGGGATTGTAATGCCTCCTGCGTGTTTCTTGTTATTGAGAATTGCTTTGGCTATTCTAGGTCTTTTCTTTCTCCATATGAAGTTCATGATTGATTTTTCTAGGTCTCTGAAGAATGTCACTGGTATTTTAATGGGAATTGCATTGAACCTATAGATCAGTTTTGGCAGAATGGCCATTTTGATGATATTTATTCTGCCTATCCATGAGCACGGGAGATCTTTCCATCTTCCAAGGTCTTCTTCAATTTCTTTCTTTAATGTTTTATAGTTTTTGTTGTAGAGGTCTTTTACATCTTGGGTTAGGTTTATTCCTAGGTATTTTATTGGTTTTGAGGTTATAGTGAATGGAATTATTGTTTTCGTTTCTTTCATTGTGGATTCGTTGTTGGCATAAAGAAAAGCCACTGATTTCTTTAGGTTGATTTTGTAACCTGCAACTTTGCTGAATTTGTCAATCAGCTCCAGAAGTCTTTTGGTTGAGTTCTTTGGGTCTTCCAGATAAAGGATCATGTCATCTGCAAATAAGGATAATTTTACTTCCTCTCTTCCTATGTGAATTCCTTTGATTTCCTTCTCTTGTCTGATTGCTACAGCAAGAGTCTCAAGGACTATATTGAAAAGGAGTGGTGATAGTGGGCATCCTTGTCTTGTTCCTGACTGTAGCGGAAATTCTTGCAGTTTTTCCCCATTCAATATAATGTTGGCTTTGGGTTTGCAGTATATTGCCTTGATGATGTTGAAGTACTTTCCTTCTATCCCAATTTTTTGCAGTGTTTTTAACATAAATGGGTGTTGCATTTTGTCGAATGCTTTTTCAGCATCTATTGCTATGATGATGATGTGGTTTTTGTTCTTGGTTCTATTTATGTGTTGAATAACATGTATTGATTTGCGTATGTTGAACCAGCCTTGTTTTTCTGGGATGAAACCGACTTGGTCATGATGTATTATTCTCTTGATATAGTTTTGAATGCGTATAGCTAGTATTTTGTTTAGAATTTTTGCATCTATGTTCATTAAGGATATTGGTCTGTAGTTTTCCTTTCTTGAGGTATCTTTATTTGGTTTGGGGATTAATGTGATACTGGCCTCATAGAAGGAATTTGGAAGAGTTCCATCTCTTTCAATTTCCCGGAACATGTTATGAAGTATTGGTATTAGTTGTTCACTGAAGGTTTTGTAGAATTCAGCTGGGAACCCATCTGGGCCTGGGCTTTTCTTTGGTGGAAGAATTTTTATTGCCATTTCTATTTCTTTGGTTGTTATTGGTTGGTTTAGGCTTGCTATGTCCTCTTGGTTGAGTGTAGGAAGGTTAACTGTGCTTAGAAATCTATCAATTTCTTCCAGGTTTTCAAGTCTATTGGAGTATAAATTTTTAAAGTAGTTTCTGATAATATTTTGAATTTCTTCACTATCTGTGGTGATATCTCCTTTTTCATTTCTAATTTTGATAATTTGAGTTGATTCTCTTTTTCTTTTGGTTAGGTTGGCCAAGGGTTTATCAATTCTATTAATCTTTTCAAAGAACCAACTTTTTGTTTTATTGATTCTTTGAATTGTTTTTTTGTTCTCTATTTCATTTATTTCTGCTCTAATTTTGATGATTTCTTGTCTTCTGCTGGCTTTGGGAATAGACTGTTGCAGAATTTCTAGATCCTTGAGTTGTGTCATTAGGTTCTTTACTTGGTGGTTCTCCGTCCTGGAAGGCAGGCTCTGGCAAGGTGGCGGGGGCTAGACACACATGCAGGCTCCAATTTAGGGGTGGCAGTGGCACAGGCGCTGACTACTAGCAGGGGACTGGGGCGCAGACAAGGTGCGCAAGGAGAGTGCTCGGTTCTGAGGCTTGGGTCCATGCTGGGGGGTTGGGGCTGCGCACACGCTAGGACCCCCCACTTCCCTGGGCGCCCTCAGGTACCTGACTTCCTTGGTTCAGGATTCCGTGGGAGTCTCTATGCTGTTGTGTTCCAGACACTGGTCAGCACACAGAATTCTGATGTGGGTGCTGCTCGCTGCTTAATATGAGGCCCTAAGTCCGTTTTCAGTCCCGGATTATCTTGCCACGGTAATATCGGGCAGGCAGCTCCGCGGGCCGCCACGGAAGCAGCCCGCCGATCGGCGTTCCGATTGTATCTGCAGCAGGTCCGGTGTCTGATCTTTGTTCTTCTTCTTCAAGTTCAGGGTTCCGCTGAGGTACCTGGATGTGTTTTGGTTCCTGGTATGTATTTATTTTGTTGATTAAGGCACTGCTTTCTAAGTATTTGAACTTTATTTGCTTCAGCTACTGAGAAGTGCTGTGTCCCTCAGTCGCCATTTTGAAAAAAAAAAAAGGATCAGGAACTCTTAACAACATACTCTGTAATAAAAAATGTTCAGGATGCATTGGAGGAAGCCCAGCATGACTGGACTGAGATGTCCAACTGTGTGCATGTCCTGGGGACCTCGGCACTCCTGGCTGCCATGCTCCTCTACCTGAGCCAGGGGCCATGGTAACCTTGGAGCAGCAGATCCTGCTCTCCGTGGTGAAGCTCCGGGCCTCTGCTCTTGGAGAGAAATAAAATCCATTGCTGCTAAGTACTCAGGCTCCCAACTTCTGCAAAAGACACGTACTGTTTGCTTTTATTAAAAAAATATTTAAGAGGAGAGACCAAGATGGTGATAGCGGTGATGGCCCGTATTTGGGAGAGGCAGACAGATCCAATCCAATCCACCTTGAATTTTTTTTTTTTTTTTTGGTGGTACTGGGGTTCCTGGAAGCCCTTCTACCTCCGGGATACACTCCCATGGGCTACACTCCCAGACCTATTTTATATTTTTTATTTGGAAACAGGGTCTCTTAAGCCAGCGTGGCTGGCTCCGAACCAGCGCGATCCTCCTGTCTCCGCCTCCCAAGCGCGGGGATTACAAACGTGCGCCACCACGCCCGGCTCCACCTTGAATTTTTGAAGTAATCTCCCTGAAAGTAGACTCTTCCTGCTTCACAAGCTCAGGAATTCTGGCCAAAATACTATGTAAGAAAACTGTTCAGGAGAGAACCAAGATGGTGGCAGCAACATCCAGTATTGGGGAGAGGCAGACAGATCCAATCCAATCTACCTTGAACTTTAGAAGAAATCTCTCCAAAAGTAGATGGCTCCTGCCCCACATGCTCAGGAACTCTGGACATGTAAGAAAAATGTTCAGGGCATGTCAGAGGGAGCCCCACATATGCCATACATCCCAGGAGACAATAGTGCTCATGGCCGCCATACTCCTCTGCGCAGCACTGGTGGCTGGGGTGCACTCGGAGCAGCAGAACCCGCTCTATATGATGAAGCCATGGACCTCTACCTTCAGAGGGGAGACAAAATTCATTGCTACTAGGTATTCAGGCTCCCAACTTTTGCAAAAGACACATACTGTTTTTTCCTACTAAAAAAATATGAAAGAAAAAATGGGAACCTCTGTAGACAACCTAGCCACAGTGACAGAGACCAAAGCATGCTGCAGAGCAAGGCCGGTCCTGGGGCCAGTGAGGCTGAAATCAGGGCCTGCCAAGTGGCGAGGCTGGTACCAGGGCCAGCGAGGCTGGGATCAAGGCCTGCCAAGCAGTGAGGCTGGGACCGGGGCCCGCTGCACAGCAAAGAGCCAGCAGGTCCCTACAATCTTTCGGTCAGGAAGCACTTGAAGCTGCTGCTGCCTCAACCGATCTCTCAGCAGATCTCCAGAACCAAGTGACCTCTATTAAAAAATTGGAGTGGGAAGATGGCGACTGAGAAAAGCGGGGCTTAAGAGCCCCGCTAACAACTAATCTCCATTACCACAAAATCAGCGCCTTTCATAGCCAGAAAACACCATCACCAGAGAAACAAAAAAATCACCAGGCTCTAGAGAGAAAGCGGACTGAGAACAGAGCTCAGAGCCACAGAGGAGATACACTGGCCTCACGCCCAAGGACACGGCAGCAGCGCCATACTGCCGGCGGCAGCGGCAAATTCACCAGACGGCTACAGCAAGCCGAGGTGAGCCACTGCGGAACAGCCAGGCGGGATTTCTCGCCGCAGGTAAAATCTAAAGCTCCCAGTGGCTGAGCTCAGCACACGCTGCAGGGTATCAGAGTGGAAATCAAAACAAAGAAGAAATACGCCAGCCTCACTGCCGAGGGCATAGCAGCGGCGCCATATTGCCACCAGCGGCAGCAGCAGAGAATTCACCGAATCCAGTACAGCTACATCTGCGTACTCAACAACAGTGAGTCAAATTGCGGGCCACAGAGGAGAAATCCCAGTACTATACTCCCTGGGACTTGACCCAGTGGGGGAGGGGCGGTGGCAGAGATATCACACCATAGGAGAACGTGCAACCTGGCACCCCCCACAGTCTAAAGCAGCCTCTATCGACTCTCTGGGTTGGAGACTCTGTGAAACAACCCAGTAAAGGAGCAGTGGGGTCTGAGATACTACTGACTCGAGATCCAGAACACCTTAAAGTGAAAAATCTATTTTTTTCACTTTAAAGTTTCACTTTTTTTTCTTAAAGTGAAGTCATAGTGACCCAAGGGAAGAACCCAGAGAAGGCACAAAGTTCCGAAATCATGGGAAAGAGGAATAATACTGGAGCAATGAATGCCCACAACCCCACAACATCAGAACCCGATAAAACAGAAAATCAGAGGTTTCTAGAAGATCAAATCAGGAAAATAACTGTAGAAATAATAGAGGTTCGAAAAGAACTCAGAGACAGCCAAAAAGAGATAAAGGATGCAATTAATGAAGTAAAGGCCTCAATTCAAAGCACAAACAACTGATTAGACCACATGGAGAACAGAATCTCGCTCTTAGAAGATGATCATTCCAAAAATGAACGCATAGTTTCTAATCTAGGAAAAAATATCCGACAGCAGGAATCTGATATTAAAGAAATATGGGCCCATTTTAAGAGAGCTAACCTAAGAATAATTGGAATAGAGGAGAGAAAAGAAAGTGAAACCAAAGGGATCAACAATCTCTTTAAGGAAGTAATAGCAGAAAATTTTCCATACATAGAGCAAGAGGTTGATACACAGGTCCAGGAAACTTATAGAACTCCCTTTAGACAATATCGGAGAAGAGGATTCCCACGCCACATAATTGTCAAAATGACCAATGTGGAAGCCAAGCAGAGAATCTTAAAGGCAACAAAAACAAAGGGCCAAGTGACATTCAGAGGCAAACCAATTAGAATCACTCCAGACTTCCCAAACCAAGTCATGAGAGCCAGAAGGGCTTGGAGGAACATATTCCAAACTCTGAAAGAAAACAACTTCCAGCCAAAAATTTCCTACCCAGAAAAACTTTCTATCAAAATAGATGGGGAAATAAGAAGCTTCCACGACAAAACAGAAACTGAAGGAATTTATGTCTTCAAAACCAGCGCTAGAGAAAATACTCAAAGAGATTAACTACAAAGAAGAAATAGGTAACACACACCAGAACCAGAGAAACAAGATTTTCCATCCAACAGACAACTAAGATTGGTTATCTATGGAGATTCATTATTTATGTTAGTCTTTTACCTATCTCTAAATGGTATTGTTTGCCTTTATTGTTGTTAATTTTTAGGATGTCTAGTTGGAATATTAATATACCTTCAGATATAGCATTTGGAAATATTTTATCCCATTCTATTAGTAACTGTTAACTCTGTTTACATTGTCTTTGTATATACAATATTTTTTTTATTTTTTAGGGAGTTTGTATACTCTTCTGTTGCCTGTGCCATTGAAATCATATCCAAGAAATCACTGACAATTTCAATGTTGTGAGGTTTTTGACCCAGATTTTCTCCTAAAAGTTTATAGTCTTAAGATTTATATTTAGGTCTTTTATCTATTTTGAGTTAATATTTGTATATGGGATTAGGTAAGGGTCCAACTTTATTCTTTTCCATGTAATTATTATGTTTCAACAATATTTAGTTAAAAGATTATTATTTCCACCACCAAATGTTCATGGAAACCTTGTCAAAAATAACTTGACAATATAGGGAAGAATTTATCTGTAGGCTTTTATTTAACTCCAATGGTTTATATATCTGCCTTTAGAACAGTACTACACTGTTTCAATTATTGTAGCTTTATATGGTTTGAAATCAGAAAATATATATCTTCTAGCTTTGTTCTTTTTCAAGATCGTTTTGGGTATCTAGAGTCCATTTTTCATATTAGGATAGATTTTTTTTCTGAAAAATAAATATATAAATATATGATACTTTCACCTAAAAAAATAGAAAAAAAATTCTCTGGTAAGAAAGAAAGTAAAAAGAAATATTGAAATGTTATCTTTAAGTCATCAAAAGCTTGGTATCAGACAAATGAAACTGTTATGTGAGATTATCATTTTTAATTTTTGATAAATTGCTATAATACTAGATGTCAACCACTAAGCCAAGCATGAGAGGGAGGGATGGGGAGAGAATGGGGTGGGGATCGGGTGGGGGCTGACTGGGCGATGTGTGCATGTATGTCTACAAAAGTTTGTATCCCACTATGATGTATGAATACAGTGCACCAATAAAAAAAAAATTGGATTTGAGTGGATCATCTTATCAAAGTCACTCACCTTCTGGCTTTCATGATTTCAGCAAATGAGAAATAGTGTGGAAAATAAAAGTAGGACTTCTAAGGAAGAGATAAATTGTAATTGATTGCGTGTGGAGAAGTAGAAACTAATACATTATTGGTGGGATTACAAATTAATTCAACTATTTCAAAAAACTGCATGGAAAATCCTCAGAAGAATAAAAACAAACTTACCATATGATCTAGCAATACCACCCATAGGTATCTACCCAAAAGAAAGAAAAACAAACTACCAAACCAATGTGCAAGAATCTATGTTCATAGATGCACAATCATCATTCCCAAACTATGTAACCAGCCAAGATGTTCATCAACAGATGAGTGGATTACAAAACTATGGGATAGGTACACAATGGAATTTTACACAGCCATAAAGGAGAACAAAATTATGGCATCTACAGGGAAATGTCACAAAAGATAAGGAATCAGATGCTTTCCCTAATATGCAAAAACTAGGGAGAAATGGGTAACAGGAGGATCTCTAGTTGAAGAAGGGGCCCTATAGAGGAATAATTAAGCAATTAAGGTGACCTATCTGAGGGAGGAAGATGGAAACTCTTTTTTTTTTTTTTTGGTGGTGGTACTGGGGTTCCTGGAAACCCTTCTACCTCTGGGCTACACTCCCAGACCTATTTTATACTTTTTATTTGGAAACAGGGTCTCTTAAGCCAGCGCAGCTGACTTCGAACCTGTATGATCCTCCTGTCTTCTGCTTCCCAAATGCAGGGATTACAAGTATGCACCACCATGCCTGGCAAGATAGAAACTCTTTAAAGCACATGATTTACTTAAAAATATCAAAGTCAGCTGGGTGTGGTGGTGCACGCTTGTAATCCCCATGCTTGGGAGGTGGAGACAGGAGGATCGTGCAGGTTCAAAGCCAGCCGCGCTGGCTTAAGAGACCCTGTTTCCAAATAAAAATATAAAAAATAGGTCTGGGAGTGTAGCCTGGAGGTAGAAGGGCTTCCAGGAACCCCAGTACCACCAATATATATATATATATATATATATATATATATATATATATATATATATATATATATAATTATATATATATAATTGTGTGATGTGTGCATATATATCTTCACAACTTTTTTATTACATTAAGATGTTTGACCACAATGCATCAATAAAAATATATTTTTAAAAACCAGCACTAAAGAAAATACTCAAAGAGATTAACTACAAAGAAGAAATAAGTAATACACACCAGAACCAGAGAAACAATAATTTCCATACAGCAGACAACTAAGCAAAGGAGAACAAACAATATTTCAAAAAGAAGTAAAATCTCAACATGTTAGGAATTAAAAACCATTTCTCAATAATCACACTGAACATAAATGACCTCTCAACGGCATCGGAGCCTGCCGTGAGGCAAGGCCGGTACTGCGGCCTCCGAGGCCAGGATAAGAGCTTGCCGAGGGGTCAGGCCGTTGCTGGGGCCAACGAGGCCGGCAGCGGAGCCTGCCGTGAGGCATGACCAGTGCTGGGGCCTCCGAGGCCGGGATCGGAGCATGCCGAGGGGTTAGGCCGGTGCTGGGGCCAGCGAGGCCGGCATTGGAGCCTGCCGTGAGGCAAGGCCGGTACTGGGGTCTCCGAGGCCAGGATAAGAGTCTGCCAAGGGGTTAGGCCGGTGCTGGGGCCAGCGAGGCCGGCATCGGAGCCTGCCTTGAGGCATGACCAGTGCTGGGGCCTCCGAGGCCGGGATCGGAGCCTGCCGAGGGGTTAGGCCGCTTCTGGGGCCAGCGAGGCCGGCATCGGAGCCTGCCGTGAGGCAAGGCCGGTACTGGGGCCTCTAGGCCAGGATAAGAGCCTGCCGAGGGGTTAGGCCGGTGCTGGGGCCAGCGAGGCCGGCATCGGAGCCTGCCTTGAGGCATGACCAGTGCTGGGGCCTCCGAGGCCAGGATAAGAGCTTGCCGAGGGGTTAGGCCGGTGCTGGGGCCAACAAGGCCGGCAGCGGAGCCTGCCGTGAGGCATGACCAGTGCTAGGGCCTCCGAGGCCGGGATCGGAGCATGCCGAGGGGTTAGGCCGGTGCTGGGGCCAGCGAGGCCGGCATCGGAGCCTGCCGTGAGGCAAGGCCGGTACTGGGGCCTCCGAGGCCAGGATAAGAGCCTGCCAAGGGGTTAGGCCGGTGCTGGGGCCAGCGAGGCCGGCATCGGAGCCTGCCTTAAGGCATGACCAGTGCTGGTGCCTCCGAGGCCGGGATCGGAGCCGGCCGAGGGGTTAGGCCGGTGCTGGGGCCAGCGAGGCCGGCATCGGAGCTTGCCGTGAGGCAAGGCCGGTACTGGGGCCTCCGAGGCCAGGAGAAGAGCCTGCCGAGGGGTTAGGCCGGTGCTGGGGCCAGCGAGGCTGGCATCGGAGCCTGCCTTGAGGCATGACCAGTGCTGGGGCCTCTGAGGCCGGGATTGGAGCCTGCCGAGGGGTTAGGCCGCTGCTGGGGCCAGCGAGGCCGGCATCGGAGCCTGCCTTGAGGCAAGGCCGGTACTGGGGCCTCTGAGGCCGGGATCGGAGCCTGCCGAGGGGTTAGGCCACTGCTGGGGCCAGTGAGGCCGGCATCGGAGCCTGCCGTGAGGCAAGGCCGGTACTGGGGCCTCCGAGGCCAGGATAAGAGCCTGCTGAGGGGTTAGGCTGGTGCTGGGGCCAGCGAGGCCGGCATCGGAGCCTGCCTTGAGGCAAGGCCGGTACTGGGGCCTCGAGGCCAGGATAAGAGCCTGCCGAGGGGTTAGGCCGGTGCTGGGGCCAGCGAGGCCGGCATCGGAGCCTGCCTTGAGGCAAGGCCGGTACAGGGGCCTCTGAGGCCAGGATAAGAGCCTGTCAAGGGGTTAGGCCGGTGCTGGGGCCAGTGAGGCCGGCATCGGAGCCTGCCGTGAGGCATTACCAGTGTTGGGGCCTCCGAGGCCGGGACTGGAATCCTGCCAAGGGGTTAGACTGGTGCAGGGGCCAATGGCCAGCATCGGAGCCTGGCGTGAGGCAAGTTCACTCCTGCGGCCTCCAAGGTCGGGACCAAAGCCAGCTTAGGGGTTTGACCGGTTCAGGGGCCAGCGAGACCAGAACTGGGTCCTCCCATGAGGCAAGGCCACTGCGTGAGCCAGCGAGGTCTGGATCAGTCCACTGAGTAGCCAGGCCACTACTGGGACCATCAAGAGTGGGATTGGTACTTGCAACGCAGCATGCACAGAGAAATATCGCAGAAAATATAAATCAGACGCTTCTCTTAATCAGCAATAACTAGGAGGAAACGGGCAACAGGAAGAGGTTGAGCTATAGAAAGGGCCCTATAGTGAAGCAACTAATGTGACCAATCAGAGGGTATGTAATACTGGAGGACGGAGCCTCTTTAAAATGCAGGAGGTACATAAACAAATGTATCAAAGTAAATCACCAAAGAAGTGTGGGATGGAGGGAGGGGGAGGGAATGGCACGGGGGCTGGAGGAGGGCTAATTGGATGATGTGTGCTTGTATATCCTCTCAAGTCTTGTACTCCAATGTGATTGATATATGACTACAATGCACCAATTTAAAAAATAAATAAATTAAAAAAAATAAAATTAAAAAAAAAATTAAAAAAAATAAAAAAAAAAAAAATAAATGACCTCTCAATAAAAATACATAAAGTGACAAAATGGAATAAAACCCAGAACCCATCTATCTGTTGCTCGCAAGAAACACCACTTACTAGTAAAGATAATAACAAACTTAAGGAAAAGGGCTGTAGCAAGGTAATCCATGCCAATAGAACTTGAAAACAAGCAGAAATAGCAAGTATGATATCAGGTAAGTTAGACTTCAAGCCAAAGCTTATTAGAAGAGACAAAGAAGGTCAGTTTTTATTGTTTAAAGGAACAATACAGAAAGAGGAAATAACAATAATCAACATTTATGCCCCAAACATAGGTGCAGCTACTTTCATAAAACAAACTCCTTGTGACATTAAGTCACATATAAATCCCAATATAATAATTTGGGAAAAATTCAATACCCCTTTCATACCATAAGACCAATCTTCTAGACAAAAGGTCAGTAAAGATACCTCAGACCTAAAGAACACCAGTAATCAAATGGACCTGTTAGACACATATAGAATATTTCACCTAACTACACCAGAGTTCACATTTTTCTCAGATGCTCATGGAACCTTCTCCAAAATAGATCACAAAATAGATCACACAAAGTGAGCAAAACTAGCAAATTCAAAAAATGTGACATACTTCCCTGTGTCATTTCAGACCATAATGGAATGAAATTAGTAATCAACTATAAGAAGACTCTGAGAAACCCCATAACATATGGAGACTGAACAACACACTTCTAAATAAAGAATGGGCCATAGAAAAAGTAAGGAGGAACTCAAGAAATTTCTAGAAACAAATGAAAATAGGGATACAACATATTAAAACCTCTGGGACACTTTGAAGGCAGTATTAAGAGGAAAATTTATAGCACTGAGTGCTCACATAAAAAAAACCAGAAACTCATCAAATAAATAACCTAATGACTCACCTCAAAGCCCTTGAAAAACAGGAACAATCTAACTCCAAAGCCAGTAGAAGACAGGAAATTATTAAAATCAGAGCAGAAATCAACGAAGTATAGAACAAAACACAATACAGAAAAATCAACAAAATAAAAATCTGGTTTCTCAAAAAAATTAACAAGATAGATAAACCACTAGCCAACTTAACTAAAAAATGAGAGAATGAACACAAATTATGAACATAAGAGATGAAAAAGGAGATATGTCTACTGACAGTGTAGAAATCTAGAGGATTATCACAAACTACTTTGAAAAACTGTATTCCAACAAAGTGGAAAATCTGGAGGAAATTGACAACTTTCTAGACAGCTTTCCTAAACTGAGTCAAGAAGATATAGAAAATTGAAACCAACCAATAGCAATCAAATAAATTGAAACAGAAATAAAGAGCTTACCATCAAAGAGAAGCCCAAACCAGATGGTTTCCTGATTAAATCTTATAAAACCTTTATAGAAGAGCTAATCCCACTACTCCTGAATTTATTTTGTGAAATAGAAAAAAGGGACTCTCCCAAATTCATTCTATGAAGACAACATCACATTAATACCAAAACCAAATAAAGACATTTAAAGGAAGGAAAACTATGGGCCTATATCTTTGATGAACTTGGATGTAAATCTGCTAAATAAAATAATAGCAAAACACATTTAAAACCACAGCAAGAAAATCATACACCATTGACCAGGTAAGGTTCATCCCAGGGATGCAACGCTGTTTCAACATACAAAAATCAACCCAGGTAATTCATCATATAAACAGAACCAAAGACAAAAATCACATGATCATTTCAATAGATGCTGAAAAAGCATTTGATAAAATCCACAATCCATTTATGAAAAAAGCACTGCAGAGAATCAGAATAGAAGGAACATATCTCAACATCATAAAGGCAATCTACAATAGGTCCACAGACAATATCATACTAAATGGGGAAAAACTTTGAGAATTCCCCCTAAACACAGAAACAAGATAAGGATGTCCATTATCACCATTTCTCTTCAATATAGTACTTGAGACTCTAGCCAGAGCGATAAGGCAAGAAAAGGAAATCAAAGGAGTACAAATAGGAAAAGAAGAACTCAAACTTTCACTATTTGCAGATGACATGATACTATACTTAAAAGACCCAACAAACTCAACCAAAAGGCTGAGAAAACTGATTAACAAATTCAACAAAGTCAATATCAATCTTAAAAAAAATCATAAGCTTTTCCTTACACAAACTATAATGCACTGAAAAAGAAATTCAGAAACACTTCCACTCAGGATTTCCCATAAAAAATAAAATACTTAGGAATAAACTTAACCAAGGAGGCAAAAGACCTGTACACAGAAAAAAAAAATTTTTTTTTTTGGTGGTACTGGGGTTCTTGGAAGCCCTTCTACCTCCGGGCTACACTCCCAGACCTATTTTTATACTTTTTTATTTGGAAACAGGGTCTTTTAAGCCAGCACAGCTGACTTTGAACCTGCGTGACCCTCCTGTCTCCACCTCCCAAGTGCGGGGATTACAAGCATGTGCCACCACACCTGGCTACAAAGAAAATTATAAAACATTGAAAAAAGGAATTGACAAAGATCTTAGAAGATGGAAAGATCTTCCATGTCCATGGATAGGCAGAATAAATATCATCAAAATGGCCATACTTCCAAAAGTGATCTACAGATTCAATGAAATACTCATTAAATTACCAAGACCAGCCAGGCATGGTGGTGCAGACTTCTAATCCCCATGCTTGGGAGACAGAGACAGGAGGATTGTGCTGTTTCAGAGCCAGCCTTGCTGGCTTAAGAGACCCTGTTTCCAAATTTGAAAAATATATAAAATAGGTCTTGGAGTGTAGCCCGGAGGTAGCAGGGCTTCCAGGAACACCAGTAACACACACACACACACACACACACACACACACACACACACACACACATTACCAAGACCATTCCTCACAGACATAGAAAAATCAGTCCTTAAATTTTTTTGGAACAACAACAACAATGAAAACCAAAAATAATAAGCCCAGATTAGCCTAAGTAGTTCTCATCAACAAAAGCCATGCAGGAAAAATGACAATATCTGACTTTAAACTATATTACAAAGCCATTGTAATGAAAACAGCATGGTACTGGCACAAAAACAGATACATAGACCAATGGAGCAGAATACAACACTCAGAAACAAATCCCAAACACTTACTGCCAGTTGATTTTTGACAAAGGGGCCAAACACTTAAACTGGAAAAAGGATAGTTTATTCAACAAATGGTGTTGGCAAAACTGGTTAACCATATGCAGAAAAATGGAAATAAATCCCACTTTCTCACCTTGCACAGAGTCAATTCAAGATGGATCAAAGACTTGGAAATTAGACCAGAGACCTTGAGGCTTTTTGAAGAGGGCATAGGTCTAACACTGCAACACATAGACACAGGTAAAAACTTTCTCAACAAGACCCTAAAGGCACAAGAAACTAAAAGGCAGATCAATACATGGAATTGCATTAAACTGAAGAGCTTCTGTACAGCAAAGAAAACTGTCAAGCACCTCAATCGAGAGCCAACAGAATGGGAGAATATTTTTGCCACCTCCTCCTCCAATAGAGGTCTAATATCTTCCCTGCGCTTGGGAGGCAGAGACAGGAGGATCGTGCAGGTTCGAGGCCAGCTGTACTGGCGTAAGAGACCCTGTTTCAAGAATATAAAGTAGGTCTGGGAGTGTAGCCAGGAGGTAGAAGGGCTTCCAGGAACCCCAGTACCACCTAAAAAATGGGCAAGTGAATTAAATGGACACTTCATAAAAGAAGAAATTCAAATGGCCAATAAATGCATGAAAAAATGCTCAACATCATTGGCAATCAGAGAAATGCAAATCAAAACTACCCTGAGATTTCACCTAACTCCAACTAGAATGGGAATCATTCAAAACACAAACAACAACAAATGTTGGTGAGGATGTGGAGAAGTAGAAACTCTAAAACATTGTTAGTGGGATTGCAAATTAGTGCAACCACTTTGGAAAACAGTATGGAGAATCCTCAGGAGAATGGGAACAAATTTACCATTTGATCCAGCAATACCACTTCTGGGTATCCACCCTAAAGAAAGAAAAACAAACTACCAAACTAATGCATGTTTAACTATGTTAATAGCTGGACAATTCACCGTTGCCAAACTACGGCACCTGCCAAAATGTCCATCAGCAGATGATTGGATTACAAAACTGTTGGATATGTACACAATGGAATTTTACTCAGCCATAGGAAAAACACAATTACATCATATACAGAGAAATGGATGGAACTGGAGGACATTATGCTAAGTGAGATTAGTTGGTCACAACAAAGAAGAAATCAGATGCTTTCCCTAATATAAGAAAGTTAGGGAGAAATGGGTAACAGGAGGAACTCTAGATGAAAGACATTCTTCTATGGAGGAGCATAAGGTAACCTAATTGAGTGGATGGGAGTGGGGAAATGGGAAACTCTCTAAAGCACATGATGTACTTAAACAAACATATCAAAGTCAATCACTAAGCCAAGCATGGAAAGGAGGGATGGGAGAGAATGGGGTGGGGTTTTGAGTAAAGGCTAATTGGGTTATGTGTGCATGTATGTTTCCACAAGTGTTTTATTCCATTAAGATGTATGACTACAATGCATCAATAAAAAATTAAAAAGAAAACAAAATAAAGAATAAAAAATAAGGCTGGGGGTGTCACTCAGAAGTAGAATGCCCCTGGGTTCCGTACCCAGTACTGCAAAAAAAAAAAAAAAAAAGTCACTTAGTTGGAGTAGTTTGGTTTTCAAGGTAATTGTGAAATACAGAATCACTGAATAACTTCTCTATACCCTTAATTACCAGTTAGATAACATAATGAGAAAAGAGATCTGATTTACAACTACACACACACACACACACACACACACACACACACACACATTCCAAACTTAGAATGATTAGGAGCTATATAATGTGACTTTAAAAGAAAACTGTGAAACTTTGTTAGAACATTTAAAAGATGATTCAACTAAATGGAGAAATAGAGCCTGTTTCAAGATGAAGAGACGTAATAATATTAGTGTCTGTATCAACCAACAAAATATAATTTTAATTTATTTAATTTATAGATTTAATGTTATTTATTTTTTTAATTTTTTATTGGTGCACTGTATTCATACATCATACTGGGATACAAAAAAACTTGTAGACATACATGCACACATTGCCCAGTTAGCCCCTACCCAATCCCCACCCCATTCCTTCCCCATCCCTCCTTCCCATGCTTGGCTTAGTGGTTGACATCTAGTATTATAGCAATTTATCCAAAATTAAAAATGATAATCTCACATAACAGTTTCATTTGTCTGATACCAAGCTTTTGATAACTTAAAGATAACATTTCAATATTTCTTTTTGCTTTCTTTCTTACCAGAGAATGTATTTTTTAGATGAAACTATCATATATATATATATATATATATATATATATATATATATATATATATTCAGAAAAAATTTATCCTAATATGGAATATGGAATCTAGATACCCAAAACGATCTTGAAAAAGAACAAAGCTAGAAGATATATATTTTCTGATTTCAAACCATATAAAGCTACAATAATTGAAACAGTGTAGTACTGTTCTAAAGGCAGATATATAAACCATTGGAGTTAAATAAAAGCCTAGAGATAAATTCTTCCCTATATTGTCAAGTTATTTTTGACAAGGTTTCCACAAACATTTGGTGGAGGAAATAACAATCTTTTAACTAAATATTGTTGAAAAATAATAATTACATGAAAAAGAATAAAATTGGACCCTTACCTAATCCCATATACATATATTAACTCAAAATAGATAAAAGACCTAAATATAAATCTTAAGACTATAAACTTTTAGAAGAAAATCTAGGTCATAAAACCTCACAACATTGAAATTGGCAGTGATTTCTTGGATATGATTTCAATGGCACAGGCAACAGAAGAGTATACAAACTCCCTAAAAAATAAAAAAAAATATTGTATATACAAAGACAATGTAAACAGAGTTAAAAGTTACTAATAGAATGGGATAAAATATTTCCAAATGCTATATCTGAAGGTATATTAATATTCCAACTAGAAATCCTAAAAATTAACAACAATAAAAGCCAACAATACAATCTAAATTACCTCTAAAGATAGGTAAAAGACTAACATAAATAATGAATCTCCACAGATAACTAATCTTAGTTGTCTGTTGGATGGAAAATCTTGTTTCTCTGGTTCTGGTGTGTGTTACCTATTTCTTCTTTGTAGTTAATCTCTTTGAGTATTTTCTCTAGCGCTGGTTTTGAAGACATAAATTCCTTCAGTTTCTGTTTGTCATGGAAGCTTCTTGTTTCTCCATCTAATTTGATAGAAAGTTTTGCTTGGTAGGAAATTTTTGGCTGGAAGTTGTTTTCTTTCAGAGTTTGGAATATGTTCCTCCAAGCCCTTCTGGCTCTCATGACTTGGTTTGGGAAGTCTGGAGTGATTCTAATTGGTTTGCCTCTGAATGTCACTTGGCCCTTTGTTTTTGTTGCCTTTAAGATTCTCTGCTTGGATTCCACAGTGGTCATTTTGACAATTTAGTGGCATGGGGATCCTCTTCTCCGATCCTGTCTAAAGGGGGTTCTATAAGTTTCCTGGACCTGTGTATCAACCTCTTGCTCTATGTTTGGAAGATTTTCTGCTATTACTTCCTTGAAGAGATTATTGATCCCTTTGGTTTCACCTTCTTTTCCCTCCTCTGTTCCAATTATTCTTAGGTTAGCTCTCTTAAAATGGGCCCATATTTCTTCAATGTCAAATTCCTGCTGTCGGATATTTTTTCCTAGATTAGAAACTATGCGTTCATTTTTTGGAGTGATCATCTTCTCCTTGTGGCCTAATTGGTTGTTTGTACTTTGAATTGAGGCCTTTACTTCATTAATTGCATCCTTTATCTCTTTTTGGCTCTCATTGAATTCTTTTCGAAGCACCTCTATTATTTCTACAGTTATTTTCCTGATTTGATCTTCTAGAAATCTCTGATTTTCTGTTTTTCGGGTTCTGATGTTGTGGGGTTGTGGGCATTCATTGCTCCGTTGTTATTCCTCTTTAGCACGATTTTGGAAGTTTGTGCCTTTTCTGGGTTATTTCCTTGGGTCACTATGACTTCACTTAAGATGCTCTGGATCTCGAGTCAGCAGTATCTCAGACCCCACTACTCCTTTACTGGGTTGTATCGCAGAGTCTCAGACCCAGGGAGTCGATAGAGGCTGCTTTAGACTATGGGGGGGTGCCAGGTTGGGTGTTCTCCTATGGTGTGATATCTCTGCCACCACCACTCCCCCACTGGGTCAAATCCCTGGGAGTGCAGTACTGGGATTTCTCCTCTGTGGTCCGCAATTTGACTCACTGTTGTTGAGTGCGCTGATGGAGCTGTAGTGGACTCGGTGAATTTGCTGCTGTTGCCGCCGGTGGCAATATGGCACCGCTGCCACGCCCTCGGCTGTGAGGCTGGCATATTTCTTCTCTGGTTTTGAGTTCCACTCTAAGTCCCTGCAGCATGTGCTGAGCCCAGCCGCTCCTCTCTGGAGCCTGGTGGGCTGTTGAGTGCGTTGGTCTGGTTCCATCCGGTGAACTCGCCGCTGCCGCCAGTAGTAAGGCACTGCTGCCGCATCCTTGGCCGTGTGGCCGGCATATCTCCTCTGTGGCTCTGAGCTCCGTTCTGAGTCCTCCTCCTCTCTGGGGCTGGTGCTGCAAGGAAAGATGGCGCCCACCGCTCCGTGCCGTGGCTCCGGCCGCAGCATTGCAGTCTGGTTTCTTTCTGGTGTCCCGTTTTTCCAGCCCTCTTTTTCTCTGTCCCTTTTAATTACATTTTTTAGTTTCTCTGGTGATGGTGTTTTCTGTCTATGAAAGGCGCTGATTTTGTGGTAATAGAGATTGGTTGTTAGCGGGGCCCTTAAGCCCCGCTTTTCTCAGTCACCATATTCCCGGAAGTCCAGATTTAATGTTATTTAATCTAAAACTCCATAAGTAGTGAGGCATTTTGTTGCATGTCTGTATTCCAAGTATTTGGGAAGCAAGAGGATTGCAGGTTCAAGGACAGCCTCAGCCACAAAGCAAGACTCTCAGCAACCTAGCAAGACCCTGTTTCAAAACAAAAATAAAAAAGGGCTGATATTTGTTCTGAAATATAGAGTTCCACCTGTTGATAATGTAGGTAGGAGGTAGAATGTCCCTGGGTTCAATCCCTAGTACCACAATAAATAAATAAACCCAAAAAGGTATATATATATATATATATATATATATATATATATATATATATATATATATATATATATATATATATATCCAAGCGTGGTGGCACACTCTTGTAATCCCAGCACTCAGGAGGCTGAGACCGGAGGATCGTGGTTCGTGGACAGCCTCAGCTATTTAGTGAGGCCCTTCACAACTCAGTGAGACCCTGTTTCGCCGGGCATGGTGGCACACGCTTGTAATCCCCACGCTTGGGAGGCAGAGACAGGAGGATCGCGCAGGTTCGAAGCCAGCCTTGCGCGCTGACTTAGGAGACCCTGTTTCCAAATAAAAATGTAAAAATAGGTCTGGGAGTATAGCCCGGAGGTAGAAGGGCTTCCAGGAACCCCAGTACCAACACCAAAATAAAAAAAGAGACCCTGTTTCAAAAAAAAAAAAGACTAAAAGATAGAGCTGGGGTATAACTCAGACGTAGAATGACTATGGGTTCCATCCCGAGTACTGCAAAAAAAAAAAAAAAAAAAGGATACCATTAATATGAAGTATTGAAAAGAAAAGCAATGAAAATTTTCTATCAGTATTAGACAGTGAAACCTACTATGGAATGGAATGAGTGAATTAAATATATTTAACATAGATGCATAGATCACAAAATAATCTTTGAAAATACAAGGAGGAAATATAGTTGGAGTATTTACACTCATTCACTCAGTGGCCTTTCCTGACCCTCTTTATTCTGTCTTTTGCTACAGAAACAGGAAGAATGAAATACTTTCCAGCCACTGTTGCAGCTAAGTGTGATCCCATAATACAGTTCTTGATGATAAGACCTAAGAAAATGTCTGCAGGTAGTTTTCATTTTCCCTATAAAAGCAACTGAAGTGGCTCTAATTGCCCTTCCTTCCTGCTTTGAACATAGAGGTTCAGTAGCCATCTTAGAACCATTAGTTAGTAAGTCTAAGGGAAAGGCCAAGAGAATTTGAGTTTTCAGAACAAGTATCATAAAGAAACTTAAATGATCCAACAGCTGCCAGCAACCTCTGGACATCTTGTAAAAGGAGAAAAAATAACTCCTATCAGCTTGAGCCACTGTTATGTGGATTTTTGTTACTTAAGGTCAAGTAATCATAACTGATCCAAAGAATATTTGATAAGAGGTGTTAGAATTGGTAATTAGAAATGGCTAAAGGATTGAGTTAATTTTTATTTATTTGTTTGTTTGTTTGTTTGTTTGTGGTACTGGGGTTCCTGGAAGGCCGTCTACCTCTGGGCTACACTCCCAGACCTATTTTTTTATATTTTTTATTTGGAAACAGGGTCTCAAGCCAGCGCGGCTGGCTTCAAACTTGCGCGATCCGCCTGTCTCTGCCTCCCAAGCGCGGGGATTACAAGCGTGCGCCATCACGCCCGGCTCGGATTGAGTTAATTTTTAATGTGAGAATAGAATATTGAATCTATGAAGAAAACTTTTTCTTGAAATTTTATAAAGAATTGTAAAAATAAGTGATAGGTGAATACATATATAAATTTTAAATTTCTATACAGTGAAAAACAGCAAAATCATGAAAAACATAATATGAAAAATCTATATAAATAAAACATGACAGACTATAGGATCATAAATATAGATGGGGCTTATTCAAATGTTTTAGTTTTATCTCATCACTGTGACAGGTAAATGGTCAAAAAATATAAACAAGCAATTCCCTTAAGGAGAAATAGAAACAGGAGACATCTGAGAAAATATTCAGCTTTTGTAGTAAAGAAATGCAAATTAAGGTAACCTTGAAATATCATTTGACACTTACTAAATTAGCATTTTTAAAATAATGAGCTGTTGACACACTCATGCACTTTAGTTGGCACTACAGATTAGCACCACCTTTGAGCAAGCAGCACGGCAAGCACAGAGAAACGTCTGTGCCCTTTGGCCTAGTGATTCCAGCTCTCGCAATTAGAGCAAGGGGAGTAATTTACCAGAAGGAAAGATATACTCTACACTGTTCTTCAGAGCCTCACCAATTCAATTAGATCCAATTGACATATATTTTACACCTTCCACCTGCTAAGCTGAGGCAACAGAGAGTCAGAAATTAATATGACACTGTATCTGACCTCAGGGTGTTCACGGCTTGGCAAAGGAGGCAGGTGGAAAAATAAATACATTACAAGATGGTGCAGTAAGCCCAGAGTAGAAACATAGATGAAGTCAAAGAGCTAGATTTGTATGACGGGGAAGGGAAGGTGAGCTGGGAACAGGCAGGGCTAAGAAAAGCTTACTAAGGGGAGAAGATAAAACTATAGGGGAAAAGGCAAGTAGTTAAAACAGGGAACAATGAATAATCCAGCCCTGAGGTGAATATAGATTCCAGGAGAAGGTTTATGGAAAACCAAGATTTGTGGCAGGCAGAGTAGAAATAGAGTGCTTTACTGCCCTTGTTTGACATCTAAAATAACAACAACAAAAAAGGAACATTCATAAATGATCAACAGCAGGGATAACTCTTTATGACTTGTGGCATGTAGTGGGCCATTATTCCACTATAAGAATGAAAATATATGAGGCACTTAAAAATATTGATGATATACAAACAGGACACCTGGGGGAAAGTAGCTGGTCCCAACCACACTGAGTGTTACTCCAGAATGCACTGTTCCCCCTTTTATGCTCATATTCCTTTTATTGAAATATAATTTCCATACTAGTCACAAAAAAGAAACCCATCAGCACTCATTCCCATTGTTCCTTGCCTCAGCAACCTGGACTCTACCTTTTCTACAGAACTGCCTTTTCCCCCTCCCCCTCCCTGCCCTTCTTTCCCCAGGCCTTGGTGAACAGAGCTGACAGCCTACTCACCGCTCTCTGGCCCCAGTGGGGATACTGGCCCTCTCCAGCTGCAGCTGATCAAAGCCAAGTTAGCACCACTCTTTGAAGATCAGACATAATAAAAGGGAATTAAACACAAACTCCTTTTTTTTCTTTTTTTTTCCTTTTTTTTTATAAGTCCAGCCCTATTTTATTTTTTATTTTGAAATAGAGTCTCACTAAGTTGTGGAGGGTCTTACTAAATTGCCGAGGCTGGCCTTCAAGCTGTGATTCTCCTGTCTCAGCATTCCAAGTACTTGGATGACAGGCATGCTCTACTACACCAGGCTGAAGATAACTTTTTACATGAGAATCTGCCTTACAGATCATGTAGCTATTTTGGTGGAGCTTCCAGGTACACACGTCCTCCCAGGGGTGAGGTACGCACCATCTTGACATATGCTTCCCACCTTGACATCTGGGGCCAAGACAGCAGGACTAGTAGAAATCAGGCTAGAGAGCATGGGGAGGGCAGGAAGCATACCTTCCCCCGCAAACACACGCAAAGGAAATCTGGTGCTGCATTGGATTTTTCCACTGAGGAACTTGAAGAAGACATTGTAGTGTGGTGGCCAGGTCTCTGACTGCCTTCATCAAGCTCATTATCTTTCTTCCTCATCAGCCTTATCTCCAGCAGTATGCTTTTTTTGTTTCTTTTTAAGGGCATTGAGTATGGAAATGACCACACGAGACTTTCCTTACAATTTGTATTTGCTGTGTTTTCCTGACCAGCTAAGGAGGGTTATGTGCATTTGATTGGTGAAATCTGGCCTTTTTGTTTCATGCACCACAGCATGTTCTCTTTGCAAGCCTCGGCAGTTACAAGATTTTATTTCACTCTTTACAAACTATGATTCATCTCAGCACATTTCCAAGTCCCCCAGTACAGTGTTAAGTGAAAATGGGGGTGAACCATAGCATGTGTTGATAGCACAGACACAGAGAAGCTTGGTGGTGTTGGGAGGAGCGCTGACCGAGTCCGGATGTCTGAGTTGGGGTTTAATCTCTCAGGATCTCAGTCCCCTTGGCAATAGAGCAAGGGTTAGAGTAGAAAGAAGTCACAACAGTTCCTTCTAGATGTAAATACTCTAGTTTTCTCTAAATTAGTAAGGTAAGAACAAGGTCTCACCATTGGAGAGATGCCTGGTGTCAGGGTCCTGGCAAAAGGGAAGCCATCGAGAAATGAACAAGTGCAGGAGGCTCAGGAGAGGAGGGATGGAGGGATGGGCTCTAAAAGGAGGGAGGTGGGGACCAAAGGAGGGAGAGAGGGAGCCGGAAAGATGAAAGGAGGAAGGAAAGGAAGGAAGGGGAGGGGCAGGATGGGGAGGAGAAGGGAATGAAGGGGAGAGAACAGAAGTGCGGAGGGGACAAGAGGAAAGATGAATGGCAGATTAATAAGATTTCATTGGAAAGAAGATGGGAACAGAACATTTCTGATGTACTACTAGATAGCAATTTGCAAAACTGCCTTGAAGGTAGGCATCAATAGTTTTCTTTTATAAAGAACAGGACATTTCAGATTCTCCAGCGCCCTCCCCTACATGTTGAAGGAGCATTTCCCCTCTCCCTCAAGTGATTTAATGCATTTGGCTTTGAGATAATCACAGTGCTCAGGTTCAGACTCAGGCAAACCAGCTCTGAAACTATGTTCTTTCCAGTCCACTAGGCTGTGAAAAGAAAACACAAAGGAAAATGAAGGAAGGTTTCAGAGTGGATACCTCTCCACAAATGAAATAGAAAATAGGCCAAGAGACCCAGTCACTAAAATCCATTCACTAAGAAAAAAGAAGAAAAAGCAGGCAGTTCGGCGGAACTTGTTCAGAGGCATTCCAAGACTAACACTTCTCCTTCCACACTAGGCTGGGAGTAGTTCTTACTACATTACTTTTAAATAGTAATCTAGAACTGAAAGTGGTGGTATATGCCTATATTCCTAGTACTTGGGAGGCTGAGACAGGAGGATAGAAGGTTATGGCGAGCCTCAGCAACTTAGCAAGGCTCTCTGCAACTTAGTGAGACCCTGTATCAAAATAAATAAAATAGGCTGAGGTGTAGTTTAGAGGTAGAATGCCCCTGAGTTCAATCCCCAGCACCACCAAAAAAAGTGATCTAGATATAGTAATAATGCCTTACATTTTATAGTATATCCATAATCTGTAAAGCACTGTCACATTCATTATACCCCTGGGCTTTAAAAAATAATAATATGCAGGGTGTGGTGGCGCACACTTGTAATCCCCGTGTTCGGGAGGCGGAGACAGGAGGATCGCGCAGGTTCAAAGCCAGCCACACTGGCTTAAGAGACCCTGTTTCCAAATAAAAAAGTATAAAAGTAGGTCTGGGAGTGTAGCCCAGAGGTAAAAGGGTTTCCAGGAACCCCAGTACCACCAAAATAATAATAATAATAATAATAATAATAATAATAGTAATAATAATAATAGTAATAACAACAACAACAACATGTAGGAGCTCAAACAAAGATTTTGGAGTCAGACATCAATTTCATTACTACCCCAACAAATAAAAGCTTTGTGACCTTTGGTTGTCTAATTAACGATTCTGAGCTTCAGTTCTTTCTCCTGTAAAATAGGATTAATAAAATGCATATCCTCATAGGGTTGCAGTGAGCCCATAAGAGCAGATAAGCACAAAGATTATAGTTTATCATCCTGTGGAACATTAACCAGTTTTATATCAAACTCATTAGTCTGATCATTTCTTTATTAAATTTTATACACATACACATAATCTCAAACAATCTTTGAACCAGTTTTAACTTTTTATTCTTGGTGGTACTAGGAAATAAACCCAGGAATGTTTTAACTCTAACCTATACCCCTAGTCCTTTTTTCTTTTCTTTTCTCTTTTTTTTTTTTTTTGGTGTGTGTGTGTGTGTGTGTGTGTGTGTGTGTGTGTGTGTGTGTGTTACTAGGGATAGAACCCAGGGACCTTTTCCCTTCGGGCTACATCCCCAGCCCGGTTTTAATTTTATTTAGAAATAGGGTCTCATAAAATTGCTGAAGCTGTCCTTAAATCTGTGATCCTCCTGTCTCAGCCTCCCAAGTACTAGAATTATAGGCCCTGTACCACTACACCCAGATCACAGTCCTTTTTAATTTTTGTTTTGAAACAGGTTCTTGCTAGGTTGCTGAGAGTCTTGCTAAATTGCTGAGGTTTGTCTAAAACGTGTGATCCTCCTGTCTCAGCTTTCCAAGTACTGGAATGACAGGTATGCACCATGATGCCTGACCTAGTTTTAACATATTAATGTTCCTTCAGTAAATAAAATCTTAGCTGGGCATGGTGGTGCACGCTTGTAATCCCAGCATTCGGGAGGCTGAGACCAGATCGGAGGATCGTAGTTTGCGGACAGCCTCAGCTACTTAGTGAGGCCCTCTGTAACTTAGTGAGACTCTGTTTCAAAATAAAGAATAAAAAATAGGGCTGGAGATGCCGCTTGGAGGTCGAATGCCCCTGGGTTCCATCCCCAGACCCGCAAAAATAAATAAATAAATAAATAAATAAATAAATAATAAAATCTTTGGCACATATCTATTTTATATTTGCCTGAGATATTATTTTACCCTTTTGAAAACTCTAACATATCTGATGGTTAATACAGGTAGGCCTGCCGCATTTATTTGATTTCTTTCTTTCTTTCTTTCTTTCTTTCTTTCTTTCTTTCTTTCTTCTTTTTTTTTTCTTTGTGGTACTAGGGTTCCTGGAAACCCTTCTACCTCCAGGCTGCACTCTCAGACTTATTTTATATTTTTATTTGGAAACAGGGTCTCTTAAGCCAGCCCGGCTGGCTTGGAACCAGTGCAATCCTCCTGTCTCCGCCTCCCAAGCGCGGGGATTACAAGTGTGCGCCACCATGCTTTTCTCTGTATGAGAGGAAAGTAAGTATTCAGAGCTGAAGAGGGAGCTCTGTGTATAGGGGCTGAACTCGCTGTTATCTTCCAGAAGGGGAAGGTCATGAACACTAGCATGGTGCAATCCTGGGGCCATTTATTTGATTTTTGAAACTTAAAGGGACTTATCTTGCCCAGAGCTGTGAGAAAAAATTATCTCAAATTCTAGTTCAGTATTTTTATTTTGTCTTATGCCTCTGCCAAACAATATACAAAAATAGAATAATAACAATAAAGGATGTCAAACAAGCCAGGTATGATGGCGTAATCCCAGTACTTAGGAGGCTAAGTCAGCAGTATTGAAGGTTTGAGGCCAGAAAGTGGTAACTTAATGAAACCCTAGCTATTTAGAGAAATCCTCAACAACTTACACCCAGTTTCAAAATAAAAAGGGCTGGTGATATAGGTTAGAGGTAGAATGCCCTGAGTTCAATCCCCAACCCCCAAATAGAATGTCAAACAAAAGAATAGAAGGCAAACGCTCTGGCCTCAGCAGTTTCCTGCTATCTTCACAGCCATCACTCAAAGAGGAATGTGAGAATCATCAATTGAAGCTGCTTTCTAAATGTTCTGCTTCCCTAAATGTCTTTTTCACGCCTTTACAAGAAAAAGGGACATTCGAGACAGAAATGGTCTACAAAAGGGGTGAGGAATCTGATCATTCACTAACCTCATTAAAAGGAACTCAAAACTCTTCTATGCAAAATAAATGTAATCTACATTGATTAAATAGATGGACACTGAATTGAAACTATCTTAGATTTTGAGCAGACCCAGAGTTTCCAAAAGTTTTCGCTTTTCTCTGTATGAGAGGAAAGTAAGTATTCAGAGCTGAAGAGGGAGCTCTGTGTATAGGGGCTGAACTCGCTGTTATCTTCCAGAAGGGGAAGGTCACGAACACTAGCATGGTGCAGTCCTGGGGCCTGGGCCGTTCTGGAAAGGTTGAAGCAGAAAGCTGAGTTACATGTGGAACCAGAGTTATTTCAATGGTGCCTGGATCAAGAGCCACCTTTGTGTGTATTATAAATGTATGTTTATTAAAATAATAACATAGTATAAACATATTCAGCATCATTAGCAATCAGAGATATACAAATCAAAACTACTCTGAGATTTCACATAACTCCAACTAGAATGGCAATCATTCAAACCACAAACTACAACAAATGCTGGCAAGGATGTGGAAAAGTGGGAACTCTAATACATTGTTGGTGGGACTGCAAATTAGTGCAACCACTTTATAAAATAGTATGAAGGATCCTCAGAAGAATGGGAAGGAACCTACCATATGATTCAGCAATACCACTTATGGGTATCTACCCAAAAGAATGGAAACAAAATTACCAAACTAATGCATGTGTATCTATGTTCATAGCCACATCATTCATAATTGCCAAACTATGGAACCAGCCAAGATGTCCATCAACAGACAAATGGATCATAAAACTGTGGAATATGTACACAGTGAAATTTTACTTAGCCATAAAGAAGAACAAAATTATGTCATTTGTGGGGAAATGGATGGAACTGAAGAACATTATACTAAGTGAGATTAGTCAGTTAAAAAAAAAGTAAGAAATCAGATGCTTTTCCTAATATTTGGGAGCTAAGGAGAAAATGGGTCATAGGAGGAACTCTGGATGAAGGACAAAAAGCCAGAGATGAGCAAATAAGGAGGCCTAATTGGGGGTTTTAGAAGGGAGGAAGAGGGAAATTCTATAATGTACATGATGTACATTCACAAACATATCAAAGCCAATTTCTTTTTTCTTTTTTTTTTTTTTTTTTTTTGGTGGTACTGGGGGTGGAACCCAGGGGCTTTCTACCTCCGGGCTATACTCCCAGACCTATTTTATATTTTATTTGGAAACAGGGTCTCACTAGGTTGCTGAGAGCCTCACTAAGTAGCTGAGGCTGGCTTCGAACCTGTGTGATCCTCCTGTCTCAGCCTCCCAAGCACGGGGATTACAAGCATGCACCAGCATGCCTGACTTTCAAAGCCAATTTCTAAACCAAACATGAGAAGGAGAGAGGGAGGAAGGAATGGAATGGGATTAGGTAAGGATTAATTGGGTGGCGTATACATGTATGACTCTACCATCTTGTACTCCATTAAGATGTATGGCTATAATGCACCAATACAATTAATTAATTAATTAATATAATAACATAGGACCAGGCATGGTGATGTGTACCTAGGGTCCCAGCTACTCAGGAGGCTGAGACAGGAGAATCACTTGAGCCCAGAGGTTTGAGGTCAGCCTGAACAACATAGTAAGATGCTGTTTTAGTAATAATAGCCAGGTTTCATGATGCACACCTATAATCCCAGGACTTGGGAAGCTGAGACAGGAGGATCACAGGTTCAAGACCAACCTCAGCAACTTAGTAAGACTCTTGACAGCCTAGTAAGACCCTGTTTCAAAACAAAGGATAAAAAATATGGGGGTATGCTTTGGATATAGAATGGTCCTGGGTTTAATCCCCAGTGCCAAATAAATAATAATAATAAAATATCTAGGAGGACTTTTAGTATTAAAAAACTCCACAGATGTTGTATTATGACATAGTTTTCCCCTTATTTTTAAATACTTCCATCTATAAACTTCCCTGGATTTCCTCTTATCTCTCTAGCAGTTCTTTTTCCATCTCCTCTGCTGATTGCTCATTCTTGATTCCTCAGTATATGAATGCTGGATTCACACAGGATCATCTGTGCCTTGGCCCTATCTCCTCACCTACTCTCTACTTTAAATGTCACCCAGCTTCCCAATTTTTATTTATAGCCTCAGAATTAATACATTCAGTCACACATGTAAAATGTCCAGTTGGCTATCAGTGACCCAATTACACTTAATATGTTCAAAATAGAATGTTTTATTCTGATCCCCAAAAGCCAAATTCTATAGGGTCTTTGCACATGCTCTTCTCTGTGCCTGAATACTCTTACCCAGTCATTTCAGAGACAGCTCCTCTTGGTCATTCATATCTTAGTCCAAACATCGCTGAATTCTAGAGTTGTCCCTGACCCTCAGCTTCCATATGCAGTGGCCTCTTCTTTCCTCAGTGGCACCACCAGTCACTTGGTAATGATAACGATAACTGGAAAGCTACTCCGTCTCTTCCCCTCATTATTATTCTCACACACAGCTGTGCCCTCTGCCCCAATAAAAATGAGCCTCACGCGAGCTGAGAGTTGTCTGTTTCAACCACTGCTGCTGCTTCAATACCTGGGTACCCAACATACTTTTATTGAATGCATATATGTATGCATGCATTTGTCTCTGAGATCTGTTTTTCTACAAAACCTGAGATAAATTATCTCAAAAAGCATGCATGGTAACTGGAAAGAAAAAAGATACCAGTCAGGTATGACCTTGAATTTCTAAATTTATTTGGGAAATATTAAATTCACTGGTATGCTGGAAAAAGTAGGAGATATTGGAGAGAGGTTGCTATAAACAGACAGTAGAAAATTGTTTAGTTTCCAGACTTTGGGCTCCTCTAATCCCCAAATGTCGATGAAAACTTGGGGGAACTGATGCACAAAAATTATTTCATTTTTACACTTGATCTTAGCCAAAAGGCCAAGAAGCGATGAATTATTTCATTTTTATACTTCCAAGTAAAGATATTATGGGAGAGCCGGGCATGTTCGTGAATGACTGCAATCCCCGTAATTGCAAGGCTAAGACAAAAGGATCCTAGGTTTGAGTACAGACTCAACAGGGAGCAAAACTCAGCAACCTAGCAAGACTGTTTCAAAATAAAAAAAGGCTGGGAATGTAGCTCAAAGGTAGAATGTTCCTGAGTTCAATCTCTAGGAAAACACACACACACACACACACACACACACACACACACATTATGGGGAAAATTTATCATCTACTGTCACATTACTATCATGTAATAAAAGAACATTTAACTTCCAAAAAGTAGTAAAGACAAATTCTTCATTGGGCTTTTTTTCTTAATTTAAATAAACTTTGTTCCATGAAAATTTCCTATATGAACCTTATTTCTCTCCTTGTACCATGGAAATGTCACCTTGCATCGTGGAGAACTACTGCTTAAGTGACTGGCTCAAGGTCACAGGCAATCATTGGCAAGCTTCCAAGTCTTCACTTCTCAACATGTTGTCTATGGCCAAAATTCTCTGATAAGTTTTTACTAGGGTATTGTGATATTTAGGCAGCTTCAGAAACCTGGCATTGAAAAGTTACTCATAATTTTTCTCATATATTAACCAGTTATAAAGTCAGACTTCCAAAGAAGGTAAGATGTCTGAAATAAATAAAAGACAGAGAGCCGGGTACGATGGTACATATATTGATAATCTCAGTACTTGGAAGGCGGAGACAGGAGGATTACAGGTTCAAGACTAGCCTCAGCATCTTAGTGAAACTCTTGGCAACCTAGCAAGACCCTTTTTCTAAACAGAAAAAAAGGGGGTCAGAGAGTGTGGGAGGGAGGGAGGGAGGGAAAGGAGTGTGTGTGTGTGTGTGTGTGTGTGTGTGTGTGTAGAAAAACACTGAGGGATCAACAGTTTTAATATGCCAAAAAGATTATTAGCTCCTACTGAAACTAATTATCAAGACATCTAGCATCATGATTGGGCCATATAAGACACAGGTAAAATTTTCTTTCATTTTTCTATAAATTGTTTTTAAAATAATATTTTTAAAAGCACAATGAAAAGGTACAATAATAATTGAAAAATGTTTAGTCTACTGGGGAAACTAAGAAACAATTCCAAGTGAGGAAGATTATAGCAAACATTATTCACATTTACTGCCAAACCAATTTATTCAGAAATTACACCCACATGAGGAGAATATATTTTGGAAAAAAAATGGAAATGTGAATAATTTCCTTAGATGACTTACTTCATTGGAACAGAGGCAAGTCTGCAGGCAGAGAATATGCAGAATGCAAGTGACAGTGACAAGAAACAAAATTTTGAAAAGAGAAGGAGATAATGATTCTGAGCCAAACGGCATTAACCAGCCATTGTCTGAAAGAACTTGGGGTGGCCAGGCCATGCGTCATCTCCCATTAAGTGTCATTTGAGAAATTAATAATTCAAGAACCAGGGGGAGTGGTGCTGGGGGACCACAGTCATGCATAGAAACAAATAACAGTAAAAAATAAGTGTTCTGGGCATTTCATTGCAGTATTGCTCCTGGAGGGCAATAGATGGGCTGTCTGGATGGATCACTAGATAAATAACAGTAGTAAGCGGGATCATGGGACCGTAATGGTCCAGATTTGGAACTCTAGCTCTGCAAGTGACATCTACATCCCTACTCAATTCAGAGAGTAAGAAAACTCTTTGAGCAGCTGTTTTCCCTCCACCAGCTCTGATGAAGGAAGGGCATTGAATCTTCTCCCACATACTTCATAAGCCGCAGGGGAATCTTGTGAGCCTCTGAATAGCAGTCAGGAAATGAGGCTGTGCAGTAAGTTGATACCACAAAGTCCAGGTCCTTTGACAAGGAAAGGAATACTAGGGAATAGGTTTTAATTCCTCAACAACCCAAGTAATTCTTTATACTTATTTCCTTTAAAAAAATGCATTTATTGAGCCTGGTGTGGTGGCGCAGGCTTCTAATCCCAGTATTTGAGAGGCTGAGACAGGAAGATCGCAGCTTCAAGGACAGCCTCAGCTACTTAGTGAAGCCCTCTACAACTTACTGAGACTGTTTCAAAATAAAGAATTAAAATAGGGCTGGGGGCAGAGCTCAGAGGTAAAATGCCCTTGGGTTCCAACCCCAGTACCAGAAAAAAAAAAAATACTAGAGCTGGGCATGGTGGCGCATACTTGTAATCCTTGCACTTGGGAGGCTGAGACAGGAGGATCGCACAGGTTCAAAGCCCGCCTCAGCTACTTAGTGGAGGCTCTCAGCAACTTGGTAAGGCCCTGTTTCCAAACAAAATAAAAAATAGATCTGAGAGTGTATCCCAAAGGTAAAAGCCCCTGGGTTCCATCCCCAGTACCACACACACACACACACACACACACACACACACACACACAAATTACTTTTATTGGTGCATTGTAATCTCACAACATCATGTAGTTTAGAGTGATAGGGACATACATGCACACAGCACTTGGTAAGATTTCTTCCTCCTGCCAGCTCCCCAGCTCCCTCCTCACTCCTTCCACTTCCCCATTATGATATTAAAATTGGCGTTGGTCATTTCACATACGTACATAATTTCAGGGGCAGTGTTTCCTTCATGGATTCTCCCTCTCCACCCCAGCACCACCCTTCCCTAGATTCCCTCCATCCCTCCAGGGGGGTTCTCCTCCATTATCTAAAATCCCTCTTAGATCCTGATTACTCCCTAGCTTCCACATATGAAAGAAAACATAAGACCCTTCACTTGCTGCAACTGGCTAATTTCATTTAACATAATGTTCTCCAGGTCCTTCCATTTTTGTTTTTTTGCAAATGACATAATTTTGTTCTTCTTTATTGCTGAGCAGAATTCCATTGGGTGGATATCCTATACTTTTGTAATCTATTCATCTGTTGATGGATACCTAGATTGGTTCCATGATTTGGCTACTGTGAATTGCGTTGCTACAAACATGGATATGTATATATCACTATAATATTCTGATTTCAATCCCTTTGGGAAGATGCCCAGGAGTGATATGGCTGGGTCATATGATGGATCCATTCCTAGTTTTCTGAGGAATCTCCACACTGAACTCCATAGCTGCTGCACTAATTTGCAGTCCCACCAACAGTATATAAGAGGTTCTATTTCCCTACATCTTCACCAGCACTTACTGTTGTTTGAATTCTTGATTATTGCCATTCTGATTTGAATTAAATGTAATCTCAGTGTAGTTTTGATTTGTATCACCCTAGTTGTTAATTAAGTTGAGCAGGTGAAGTATCTTTTTATTTCAATTACCCCTTTCTTTCTCTCTTAATTTTTTTCTTTCTCATTTCTCTCTTTCTTTCTTTCTTTCTTCTTTCTTCTTCTTTTGTATTGAGAATTGATCCCAAGTAGAAGGGCATTCTACCTCCTAACTGCACCCCCATCCTTATTTTATTTTTTTATTTTGAAACAGGGTCTCACTAAGTTGTAGAGGGCCTCACTAAGTTACTACTAATAATTATTACCTCAAAAGTTTGCTAGGGAATCCAGGTGTGGTAGCATATGCTTGTAATCCCAGTTCTCGAGAGGCTGAGACAGGATTGCAGATCAGAGGACAGCCTCAGCAAGACCCTATTTCTGTCTGCCTGTCTGTCTGTCTGTCTGTCTGTCTGCCTCTCTCTCTCTCTCTCTCTCTCTCTCTCTCTCTCTCTCTCTCTCTCTCTCTGTGTGTGTGTGTGTGTGTGTGTGTGTGTGTGTGTGTGTGTTACTGGGAATTGAACTCAGAGGCAATATACCTCCAAGCTAGACTCCCAGATCAATTTTATTTCTTATTTGGAAACAGGATCTCTCTAGGTTACTGAGAGCTTCACTAAATTGCTGAGGCTCTCCTTGAATTTTTGATCGTCCTATCTCAACCTCCCAAGTACTAGGATTACAAGCATGTGCCATCATGCCTGGCTGTAAGACCTTATTTCAAAAAATAAAAATAAAATAGGCCTGGGAGTATAGCTTAGAGTTAGAATGCCCCTGGATTCAGTCCCCAGTATAAAAAATGTCATTGGTTAGTTAATTTAATAACTTTAACCACTTACTGGCTTGACCATGCAGCAGTCCTTTTGATTGCTTAAAACTGCTGTCAAAAATACTGTAAATAAAATAGATTTCACAGAAAAAGAAAAACCATCTTTTCAGTGATTGGATTCTTTCACATAATCTGGCCTTATTTATGCATCCTGAGATACATATCCTCAAAGGTTATTTTGCAGATTCTCTTCCTATAGTGTCTATAGCACAGCTTTTTTTTTCTGCTTCCTGGACTCTCTTTTAGTTCATTTTACAACATCTTATCTCTACCCACTCCCTAAGCTACTTTCTTCGTGACCCCCTCAGACTTTCTCCTGTAGCTGGTTTCCTCGGGTCATTTCATTCTCCAGCTATCCTTTAGAGAGAGGGGTCTTGATTTGTGGTGTGTGCTGATTTTTGTGGTATAAATACTTTCAGTATAGCCAATATCAAGTGATAAATCAACCACACACATGCTGATCTTTTCAGATACAAATCTCCCCACACCTTTCTCATTCCAGACTTGTATCTACTTGGATGTTGTCTTTTCTCCATCTCATCAGGATAACCCTCTCTGTAAACCATTTGTCAAGGTAACCATAGATAACAATGAGTGACCCAGCCTCTAGGAAACATGCAAACCTTGAACTATTTTGTGATTGCATCTTTTGAGCAGTGAAACAAGAGCACATGCTGGTGGGTGGGGACAGAATTTTTCTTTGCAGAGAATGGATGTTTCTGCTGCCAGTCATCCCCTAGAGTGGTTTCTCTTGAGACAAGGACCGGAAGGTGGGAGTGCTTTTAACTGGAGAAGAAAAAGACCTAGGGCCTGAAGCCAGCTGGGCCTGAATCTGAGACCTGCAGAAGCCTAGTCATCACATTGGCAGAGTGACACCTGCTGTCACAGGAGGCAGCAGATGGCAACACTAGGTATCCAACAGAGCAGCAAGTGGAGGCTAAAAAATTAAGGCAGAAAAGGGGCCCATTTCTGGACTATAACGGTTAATCTGGATTGTCAATTGGACTGGATTATGAAGCACCTAAGATTTTGTGACTTAGGGTGTGTTGATAAGACAAATGGCTTATGTAAGAGCAGATTAAAGAGGAAGTCCTGCCCTGAATGTGGGCAGCATTGTTCTAATAGGTGCAGGACCTGGATAAAAAGAGGAAAGCTGTGTGATTCCTGCATGGTTCTTCCTGAGAAAAGTATGTCTGCCCTTGTCTGGGATATTGGCCTTCAGCCCTGCTGCTTTTCATACTGGATTTTCACCATCGTCTCTCCAGAGAGTTTCCTGGCCTTTCCATCTTGGACTGAGAGATGCTCTAAAACACTCTCTGGAACAACTGATAGGACACTGACTAGTGTGGTTTTTCAGTAAGTAGTTTCAGCTCAGGCTCTATACCATAATAATGTGGGTTTACTATAAAAAATAACTTTATGTTTCAGTCACAGGCTAGTGGGACCAGGGTATTAGCCCGGATTACACTCATTTCCATTTATTTTACATCATCTAACTGAGGAGGCAGAAGGAAATAGGCAGATTGGGAAGAGGCCTCAGTAGAAAAAACTTAATTTCCTGAGGGGTGAGGGGCCAAGTTTCAGAGATAAGAAAGACCAAAGCTTCACAAAACCATCTGGTTACTAATCAACAAACCCAGGAGACATCACTGGAGCAAGTCTGACACTCCTACTGAAAGGAGACTCTTCAAAGGACATGCAAATTCTGAGAGCTGCTTCCCAGAATTCCCTGAATCCCAAACTCACCACAACCAACAGAGGACACGCAGACATCTATAAAAACTTAGACCAGCCACCAGGACAGTTTTTCCCTCTCGGGGAACCCCTCCCCTTTGGGGAGCTTTTTTCTCTTGCAGGTTGCATTAGCTTTGAGAGAAGGCAGAGTGCAATTGAGGGCACGTGGCTCTGGCTACACTCGGGTAGTGACCTGAAGGCCTCTGCTGGACATCAAGGCCGACCAGGGCCCCTAGGGGTGACCTGCACCTCTTTTCTGGCAGATCGCGTGGACTCTGGAAGAAAGCAGCTTGCAACTGAAGGCATTTGGCTTGGGCTACTCTCAAGTATTGTCCTGAAGGCAGCTGCTGGACTCCAGAGTTCCGACAGCCCCTTTGGGGTGTTTGGCCACTTTTCCCTATTCCCTGCTGCTTCCAATAAACAATTTACTCCCCTTCCTGCGGTCTGCGGCTGTCATTCTTCGCTCACCATAGACAAGAACCCGGTAAGGAAACGCCAAGTTTCTTCTCAAGAAACCCCCTGTTTCATAACCAGCCACCTAAGTCCCAAAACTATGACTCCATTCTATATTTCTTACTTTCTACATACAATCCTGCCAGTTAATTCTATCTCCCAACATTTTCTCAAATCTGTCTTTGTTCTTCATGATCACAGCCATGCCCTTCATTCAGACCTTCATCCTGTCTCAACTACATTTCTCAGATCATCTCCTAACCAGTCCCCCTGACTTAGCTGTCTTAAATTCTGAAGTTAATCAGACTCCCACCTCTTTGTATATTCTCCTTCCTACATCTCTTATCTCAGTTTACATCTCTGGTTAGAAGTTGTACTAGTTATTACATCTGCCTGACAAATCATCACAAGGCATTGGCTTAGAACAACAGCCATTTACTTTTGTTCACAAGTCTATAGGGCAGCTGGGTATTTCTGCTGACCTGAGCCAGCGTCTGCTGATCTTGCCTGGGCCCACAGGTCTGGAGCCTCAGCTAGGACAAATAAGATGACTGGGTGGTATAGTCTTTCATCCTTTAACAGACTAGTCTTGTTTTATTCACATAGCAGATGAGTAGAGCCACAAGAAAGCATGAACCATTCAAGACCTCTTGAGTTCTAGGATCATAATTAGCACACCATATAACTTATGCTGCATTCTGTTGCCCAAAAGTCACAAAGCCAGTCCAAGTTCAAGGGATGGAGAAATATACACCATCTCTTAATGAAAAAGCTTCAAAGTAAAATTTTAAGGAGTGAGGATACAGAGAGGGCCAGAAAAGTAGAAATGTGATCACTTTTGCAATCTATCACAGAAGGGATCCTAGAGACCTCCACACTAATAATGTGATAGGGGTAATGAGATGATGGCAATGATGATGCTGGAAACATGTTTATTGAGTGACTCACATATATTCTGCTCAGACCTAATGTCAAGGAGAAAACAGATTCTACATTGTGTTTAAAGTTACTTAATATAACTGCTTTCAATTTTATTTACATTAGTTTCAATTGAAGCCTCTTCCAGGCTTACAGATAGCTGTCTTGGGCTTCCACAAAGAGAGATTGTTGGTATCTCTTCTTCTTAGAAGGGCCCTAAGCACCCTGCCCTGATGACCCCATTTAACCTTAATTACATCTTTAAAAGCCCTGCATCCGAACACAGTCATGTTGGAGATTAGAACCTCAACAAATGATTGGGAGTAAGGGCTGGGGATGAACACAATTCAGTCCATAACAACTATACATTAGAATGGCTAAAATGAAAAAAAAACTAACAATATAAAAACTGGAATGACTAGAACTTTCCTACACTGCTGCTGGTACTTTATTCTAAGCACTTTATAAAACTGCTTAGTGCCTGATACCACAAAAAAATAAAAAAAAAACCTGTTTAGTAGAATCTAATAAAGTTGAATATATGCTTAGCCTATGACCCAGAGATTCTATTCCTAGATATTTCATCCAATAGAAATTCATATATATCCTCACTAAAAGACTTGTACAAGAACATTCACAACGGCACTACTCACAATTGCCTTAAGCTGGAAAGAACTCAGATGTTGATACATAATAGGGAGGATAAATAAATTATGGCACATTCATACAATGGGATATTATACAACCACGAGCTGAATGAACTGCATTCCCTTCACACAATAGCATGAATGGAGTTCATGAACATAGTTCTGACTGATAGAAGCCAGACATGAAAGAGTATATACACTTTAATCTTCCACTTAAAGTTCAAAAACAGGCAAAACAAATCTTCAGTGTTAGAGGTTATTCCAGTGGGGAGAGGGAAGCAGTAACTAGAAGGAAACAAGAGGAATCTTCAGGGACACCGCTTATGTTAGGATCTGGTTTCTGGCTAAACAGCTGTGTTTAGTTCATAAGAATTCATTGAGCTGAATACTCATCATATGTACATATTTCTGTGAATATTTTACACTCCAATAAAAAGCTCTCTTAAAAAGAAATACTCTGTAGATGCTATATCATCCTAGAATATGGTCCCAATACTTTGGCTTGGCCTTTGAGACGCAGGCTCACCTTTATAGCCTCATCCCCACTACTCTGGCCTAAACCACAGCCAGAACAAGCCTTCACCAGTACCCAAAATGCACTATTTTCTTTCATCCCTTAACGCTCCCCCCCTCATAAACACACACATGGCCTGAATGCCCTTACTACTTCATCTACTTGGGTAACTGTTTTGAGCAGTCAGAGTGAGCTCAGGATTCATTCTCCACCAAGAAGTTTTCCCTCATCCCACATAACCCAAGCTGGGCTACTAGTCTGACTCCCTTCACAGTCCATGTGTATGTATAAGACTTAGTACATTGTTAGTTTGCAAATCTGTCTTCCCTGCTGAACTGAAGGTATCGTGACAGCAAGAATTGTGTCCTTAATCTCTACATATGCAGTCTCTAGTACAGTGCCTAATGTGTATAAAATGTGTAATAAACAGTAAATAAACAAACATATATGTTAAGGAAATTTAGTTTACATCTTGCCTCTGGTACAGAATTTTTCTTTAGTCATTCTAGCAAGAAAAGTGTGCTGTCATTTTTTTAAATATGGAAATTAATCTGGCAGCACAGACTATACTGTGCCTCAAATTTAGTCTACAATGGTGCTTTGTTCTCCATGAACATATATGTCAAGGAAATCAAATACATGTTTCTTAAAATATATAACAGCAAGAGTCCCCATTCCCTGAAGTCTATCCAATTGCACAAAATTCCTCTAGAATATGGGTGAAGTGTTAATGTTCTTGGTTGGCTAGAGACTCAAGAAATTCCTCTAACATCTAGATTGGCCATGTTTCTTGGTGGATCTGCCAAAAATTCCTCAGATATCCCAGTCTAGGATTTATAGACTGAGAGTTTTATGCTATTTCAGAGAGTAGAATTTGCTATTGTTTTATATAGTAGACAAGTGAAGCAAATTCAGTGAAAACTGTGATTGAGGTGGGGGGCCTTAAAACATGAACCAGATTAACAACAGCCATTTTCTACATCAGGCTTTAGCCAGATCCAATGCTAAATAGTGATCACAATGGATTCTCAACAATATTTCTTACTACTTCTGATTTCAGGCTCTTGGTTGGGCTCTGTAATAGAAAGCCAGAAAAAGTTTTAATGATGGGAGGTAGGATGATAAAGATATTGTCATGATGATGATGATGATGATGATGATGATGATGGTGGTGGTGGTGGTGGTGGTGGTGTGTGTGTGTGTGTGTGTGTGTGTGTGTGTGTGTGTGTGCATGTGTGGTACTGGAGATTGAACCCAGGGGCATTCTGCTTCCAAGCTACACCCCCAGCACTTTTTTTTATTTTTTGTTTTGAAACAGAGTCTCTCTAGATTGTTGAGAGTCTCACTAAGTTGCTGAGGCTAGCCTTGAACCTGCCATCCTCCTGTCTCAGCCTCTCAAATACTGGGATTACAAGCATTTGCCATCACGCCTGGTATGATGATGATTTTGGTAACCAAGTGTGCCCTGTGTGCAAAAGACCGAACACAGATAAGAAACCTGACTTCAAACTGCTTATCATCCAAAAAGTTAAGGCAAAGGTAAGGCATTAGTGGTATAACTTTTAAAATATATGTATAATCTAGAGCTCAAACTAGATATACACTAGGCCCTTTTCTGGAATGTTGGCCTACTGCCACTTGATTGAGGCCCTCTCACTCACCTCCAAGATAGGCACTGCAGGCTTATTTCTAAAATTCCTGACTCTACCAACCCCCTGGAGTAACAGCTGATTGGACCAACATGGACACGTGACTCAGTTGAGTCAATCATTTGCTCTCATTTTGCAATAGAGACCAGCTTAAGTTGGTGGTCCAAGGGCTACCTGGATAGATATTTAGATCAGAAAGAATCAGGAAGCAGCATAAAGTGGTCTACAGGGGAAAAGAAGAGATACAGAAAATAATGGAGGTTGGATAGGAGGTGGCTGAAGGAAAATTGCACTGCTGACAGCATTCCCAATTCTGAATCCAGCTCCCTGGTCGAGCCTTGATGTATTCTCTGCCTAAAATTGGCCTGGTTTTTATGAGAAAGCACCACGACTATCCTTTGACTGGTTTTAGGGGGCTGCTGAGGGCCTAGGACTTGGACTTATTCACTCTGATACTCAGACAGGAGTCTGTGTTCACAGGTCTGGAGCTGCCTTGTCCTCAATGCAGAGGGAAGAAGAGAGTTGAACTAGGATTTAGTGCCACTGGACAGAGGGAGGCCCTGTACTATAGCAAGCAGGATCCGAGGCCAGCGTCCCCAGCATGTTCTAACCACTGGAGGCTTAGGAGATGTTTTGGTTAGTGTGGGTGTTAATTTGGTTCTTTAAAAACAGAAGCCTGACACTGAATGATGACATTTGAACGTCACCAATACAAAATTAGGCCTGTGGAAAATTGTAATTATGATAGCAAGCACAGGAAATTGCACTTCTGTATGTAAACTAAATTTAGAAGCCTGGACAGATTGACAGGATCCCTCCTAAGTCCTTTTCAGTAGCCCCTGCCAGGTGCTAGGAAGCAGCTGTAGGAGCAGGGGCTGGTTGAGCAGGCCCCTTGCTGCCCCAACGCCTCAAGGAAGAAAAAAAGCTTTTCTCTAGACAAGCCCATTTTTAAGAAGTTAAGAGAAATAAACAGTTTTTAAAAGAATCATTTCAGGGCGGCTCCTGCTCCCCCGAGCTCACTGTCTGTAAACAAGGAAAGGGTGTGGTGTGACTTGGATTTGCTCCGGATGGTGCATGGCGTCTGTGCAGCCGTGGCCAGGGCAGGGCCCAGTGGGAAGAGGAAGCGTGGGAGTGAGGGAAATCACTCAGGCTCCTTCCCCTCGCCCAGCCCACCCTCACTTTTAAGGTTCCATCTTCTCATGGTGTTCCCTCTGCTCACGTCAAGTCCCAGTGACATGAAAGCTGGGGGCTGGGCAGAGGTGGGGAGCGGCAATAACAGGATCCCACCGAGCAGGGATGTTGCACTTGGGAGGATGTGAGTGAGGCTCTGGTGTGCCCACCAGCACTACTCTCAGACCAGAGAGAGGGCTTTGCCCTGGGCCAGGACTGCTTCAGGGCCCTGCTCTGACCCCTCAAGGCTCACTTCTACCCTAAGGTGAGGGGTGCCTGGAGCCAAGGGAACATCTTCCTGGGGCTCATCTATTCCCTTAAGACTCTGGCCCAGGTACAAAGACTCAAGAATTTGCTGTGCAGCTTTTCCAGAGCTTATACAACTTCATCTTAAATTCTTTTTCTCTGTATGTGTGTGAGTGTGTGTGTGTGTGTGTGTGTGTGTGTGTGTGTGTGTTACTGAGGATTGAGCCCAGAGACTCTTCTACCTCTGAGCTACACTCCCAGATTTTTCTACTTTTATTTTTGAAACAGGGACTTTTCAAGTTACCAAGGACATCACTAAATTACTGAGGCTGGCCTTGAACTTGAGATCCTCCTGTCTCAGCCTCCCAAGTACTAGGATTAAAGACATGGACATGTTCGCCCTTTCAAGGATATGTATTCCCTAAATTTCAAGATGATATAGAGGAAGCTGCTTGCAAAGTATGGACAAGAATCAGATGATAAACATGGAGTATCCATACTCAAGTTTCAAGGGTGAGGACAGAGAGCACAGCCAGTAATGAGGGCCTGCCTATCCAGGGTTCTGCAGGGCATACTGCCTCTTTGTGATTCACATTCAAGTAGTTTAAAATTCTTTCCAGTTTGGCCTCCTTGATTGTTACAAAGTTTGATCTATCATATATCTTTTGTATATTATTCATATGGAATATGAATCTTGCCCCAAATTCCCCAATCATTAGAGGCAGGCCATCTAAACCTGCCAACACTATGCAAGCTTATGTAACTACTCTAGGCCTCTGAACTCAATTTCCTTATCTGCACAATGAAGACAATAATAGTAACCGTTATTGTGAGAATTTAAAGTGTAATTATAGTAATTATTGTTGTGCACCCTTGGGTAGGTTAACATGATTCATCTCAGTTTCCTCATCTATCTTTAAGCACTGTTAATAATGGATGTATGTAAGGGCCTTAGAACAGTATCTGCACATAGTAAATGCTACACATAGAAATGTTATTATCACCCAGAGCCCTATACCACTACCACCACCTGGCTGATTGGATTAGGGGAAATAGTATATATAGTATATTTCAGAGCTTATTTGAGATCTGCCTCATACTCCAAACTCATCCTGTGATTATAAAATCCCTACCAAACTTCTTAGGAAGCATAAAGCCTGTTCCTGCTTCCAACTGTGACTGTTACTTTAGCCAAGTGTAATCTGATGAATACAAAGTAAGAGTTCTGTCCTGGAATAACCTCCATTCTTGTCTGTAAAGGGCTTTGAGACCCACTCAGAAAGGTGCAAAACAAATCTTGCATCTCTGGCAGAGACAAGGTGGTGGCAGAGAGTGAGGAATGGGTGGGGTGGGGGAGGCGTGCTGGCTCAGCTCCTGGGATTCCACAATCGCCATTCTTTACCAGAGAAGTTTCTGTAGCCCTGATCACTGGTAAACTCTTAGGCCTGAGTGGACTCTGGGATTAACTTGAAATGTTAATTTTGTAAATATCTGGAGAGGATTGAGCCTCCCTAAGGGGAGATTTGATCACAAAGAAAGTCCCATAGACATGGCACTTACAAAGTGTTTCCCAGCTGCAAGCTGAAATTCTCTTTTCTTTCTTTCTTTCTCTCTTTCTTTCTTTCTTTCTTTCTTTCTTTCTTTCTTTCTCTTTCTTCTCTCTCTCTCTTTATTTATTTCAAGTGTGTGTGTGTGTGTGTGTGTGTGTGTGTGTGTGTGTGTGTGTGTGTTTACTGAGAATTGAGCCCAGGGCATTCTTCTGAGGTATATCCCTAGCCTTATTTTATCTTTTATTTTGAAACAGGGGTCTCACTAAATTGCTAAGGCTGGCCTCAAACCTATGATCCTCTTGTCTCAGCCTCCCAAGTACTGGGATTATAGGCCTTTATCACTATGCACAACCCTCGGTTCCTTCTTTTTTACAACACTGTCTCTGCAGATGAGCACCCAAGGAGCCCAAGCCTGGTCTCACCACAGGCAGCTTAGCCAGAGTTCTCCCTGGGAGTGAAACTTAAGAAGAATGCTAGGGAGGCCACTGACCAGCCGATAAGCATGGAGCCCCCAGGTCCTCTTTCCCTGAGGGCCTATCACAGTCAGGTTATCCCATACCCTCTGCTCTGTAGATGCATTTCACCTTAGGAACATTGTGTTTCTCATTTGCATGAGTAAGGATAGCATACATCATTATGTCACTCTTAAATATTTTCATTTTTAAAATGCTCAAGAAACCTTAAGGCAAAGGAAATTAGGATATACCTGTGTAATTTCAGGCTTTGGAGTTCGTGTCCCCTTGCAGCCAACAGCTTTGAGTTCGGGATCAGTCACAGAATGGTGTCCTGACCACCTTTTGTTTGTGTCTCATGGTTCTGACCACATCCATGCACGCACACACCATGTGAATGGGACCATTTTTGCATATAGTAAAACATTAGAGGAAAAGCAGCACCATGCCATGTCATGGTGTGGACTGACTGAGCCATGTCTTTGTTTTTAGGGTCATGGTTGATGCAGGATGTAAGTATGTGAGTTGGTTTGCATGCTATGTTGAACAAGCCCAACAATAAACTAAAAACATCCTGTGACATTTCTTAAAGGGAGTAGTTGCTATCTGTGACTGGTAACCACTTTTTTGAGAGTTAAACATCTGAGTTATTTAAATTCCTCTGCAAAGTATGAAAAGTAAATCAAGTAATCATGGTATGCACACTCAAATCAGAAGAATGAGGAGTGCCATAATTTTGTTGTTGAGGTTTTTTTTTTTTTTAAACTTAGTGAGGATAGGGAAATATCAAATCTGATTGTTAAAACTTAGTCAAAAGCCAGGCGTGGTGGCGCATGCTTGTATTCCCCGTGCTTGGGAGACAGAGACAGGAGGATCACGCTGGTTCGAAGTCAGTTTTGCTGGCTTAAGAGACCCTGTTTCATTTATATATACACATATATATTGGGTCTGGGTCTGGTAGTGTAGCCTGGAGGTAGAAGGGTTTCCAGGAACCCCAGTACCACACACACACACACACACACACACACACACACACACACACACACACTTCGTCAAAATCTCCAGCTACTAGACATTCTTAGAAAATAATGAGACTGGACACAGATGATAGGCCAGGATAAATATCCTTGTGGCACAGTCAAGTTAATCTGCATTGTGTGTGGCTGTTTGCAGAGTGGTGCAGGGTGAAGGTGTGAGCCCAGAGTGTGGACTAGAGCACTGTAAGCATGTGCCCTGGGTGTGTCCATAAAGCTGCAGAGCTGTTCTTCTCAACTTTCTGTGCATGAAGCCTGGTTAGTTGGACAGCTGCTGGGGAGCTGAACCAAAAGGTATGCTAGTCCATATGTATCATCCAGGATACCTAATTTAAATGAATGTGTCATTGGCACAATTAGCTATATTCTATGCCAGTTCCTCTCTGCTCAGAAGAAAACAGAGATATTGCTAGTTTATTTCCCATGAAGGCAAAGTTTTGATTTCACTCTGAATGTACCTTTGGCTGTTTGTAGAGCTGTTTCCTGTTTTCTCTTATCAGAATATTTCAGCTGTAGCTTAAAAAATTGACTGAGTATAGGAGGCTCTGTTTCAGAGCTGGGTGTGGTGGCACACACTTGTAATCCCAGCATTCAGGAGGCAGACAGTGGAGGATCGAGGTTTGTGGACAGCCTCAGCTACTTAGTGAGGCCCTTCGCAACTCAGTGAGACCCTGTTTCAAAAACAAAATATTCCAAATACTATTTCAAATAGAAGTTAAATCTCAACATGTTAGGAATTATAAACCATCTCTCAATAATCACACTGAACATAAATGGCCTCAACTCCCCAATAAAAAGACATAAAGTGGCAAAATTAATTAAAAACCAGAATCCATCTATCTGCTGCTGGCAAAAAACACACCTTACAAGTAAAGATAGTAACAAACTTAAGGTAAAGGGCTAGAGCAAAGTAATCCATGCCAACGGAACTCAAAGACAAGCAGGAATAGCAACTATGATATCAGACAAGTTAGACTTCAAACCCAAACTAATTAGAAGAAACAAAGAAGGTCATATATTACTGGTAAAAGGAACAATACAGCAAGAGGAAATAACAATAATTAACATTTATGCCCCAAACATAGGTGCAGCTACTTTCATAAAACAAACTCTTTGTGACACGAAGTCACACATAAATCCCAATAAAATAATACTTGGAGAATTCAACAGCCCTCTCACACCATTAGACTGATCTTCTAGACAAAAGGTCAGTAAAGATGCCTCAGACCTAAATAACACCATCAACCAAACGGACCTGTTGTACATATATAGAATATTTCACCCAACTACATTTTTCTCAGCTGCTCACAGAACCTTCTCCAAAATAAATCACACCCTGGGCCACAAAGTGAGCAGTAACAAATTAAAACCATGACAAACTTTCCTGTGTCTCTTCAGACCATAAAAGTATGAAACTAGAAATCAACTATAATAAGACCCAGAGTAACCACATAAACATGTGGAGACTGAACACCACACTGTTGAATAAAATGAGTCAGAGAAGAAGTAAGGGATGAAATCAAGAAATTTCTAGAAACAAACAAAAATAGAGATAAAACATATCAAAACCTCTGAGACAGTTTGAAGGCAGTATTAAGAGGAAAATTCATAGCACTGAGTACTCACATTAAAAAAAAAACCAGAAAAACATCAAATAAATAAACTAATGACACACCTCAAAGCCTTTGAAAAATAGGAACAATCTAACTCCAAAGCCAGTAGAAGACAAGAAATTATTAAAATCAGAGGAGAAATCAATGAAGTATAGAATATTAAAACAATACAGAAAATCAACAAAACCAAAAGCTGGTTTCTCTAAAAAATTAACAAGATAGATAAATCACTAGTCAACCTAACTAAAAAAAAGAGAGAGAAAATCAACCCAAATTATGAAGATAAGAGATGAAAAAGAAGATATCACTATTGACAGTGTAGAAATCCAGAGGATTATCAGACTATTTTGAAAAACTATACTCCAACAAAATGGAAAATCTGAAGAAAATTGACAACTTTTCAATGTTTTATCATTTCAATGTTTTATAATGTTTTATAATTTATATTTAGATAAATATAACCTTCCTAAACTTAGTTAAAAAGATATAGAAAATTTAAACCAACCAATAGCAATCAAAGAGATTGAAATAGCAATAAAGATCTTACCATCAAAGAAAAGCCCAGGACCAGATGGTTTCCCAAGTAAATTTTATAAAACCTTTATATAAGAGCTAATTCTGATATTCCTCAATCTATTTAGTAAAATAGAAAAAAACAGGACTCTTCCAAATACATTCTATGAAGCCAACATCACATTGATAGCAAAACCAAATAAAGTTATTTCAAGGAAAGAAAACTACAGGCCTATATTGTTGATGAACTTGGATGCAAAACTGCAAAGCAAAATATGAGTAACACGCATTGAAAACCACATCAAGAAAATCATGCACCATGGCCAGGTAGGGGTCATACCCCTAAAAACAGGAACAAGACAAAGATGTCCATTATCACCACTTCTCTTCAATATAGTACTTGAGGCTCTAGCCAGAGCAATATGGCAAGAAAAGGAAATCAAAGGAGTACAAAGAGAAAAAGAACTCAACTTTCACTATTTTCAGATGACATGATACTATACTTAGAAGACCCAACAAACTCAACCAAAATGCTTAGAGAACTGATCAACAAATTCAGCAAAGTGTCTGGATACAAAATCAATCTTTAAAAATCAGAAGCTTTTCTGTACACCAATCATAAATCCACTGAAAAAGAAATTCAGAAAATACTTCCACTCAGGATTTCCCACAAAAAAATAAAATACTTAGGAATAAACTTAACCAAGGAGGCAAAAGACCTCTACAAAGAAAATTATAAAACATTGAAAAAAAGAAATTGAAGAACTTAGAAGATGGAAAGGTCTCCCATGTTCATGGATAGACAGAATAAATATCATCAAAATGGCCATACTTCCAAAAGTGATCTACAGATTCAATGAAATACCCATTAAATTACCAAGACCATTTCTCACAGACATAGAAAATTCAGTCCTTATATTCATTTGGAACAACAACAACAAAAAAAACAACTCAGAATGGCCTAAGTAGTTCTCAGCAACAAAAAACGATGCAGGAGGAATCACAATACCTGACTTTAAACTATACTACAACGCCATTGTAATAAAAACATCATGGTACTGACACAAAAACAGATACATATACCAATGGATCAGAATAAAAGACTTAGAAACAAATCCTACACACTTTCAGCCAGTTGATTTTTGACAAAGGGGCCAAAAACATACAATGGAGTAAAGATAGCCTGTTCAGCAAATCGTATTGGCAAAACTGGTTAACTATATGTAGAAAAATGGAAATAAATCCCACTTTCTCACCCTGCCCAAGAGCCAATTCAAAATGGATCAGAGACTTGGAAATTAGACCAGAGATCTTGAGGCTTTTTGAAGAGGGCATAGGTCCAACACTGCAACACATAGGCACAGATAAAAAACTTTCTCAACAAGACCCCAAAGGTACAAGAAACTAAAAGGTGAATTAATACATGGGATTGCATGAAACTGAAGAGCTGCTGTACAGCAAAGGAAACTGTCAAGAACCTCAATCTAGAGCCAACAGAATGGGAGAAGATTTTTTGCCAGCTACATCTCTTATAGAGGACTAATATCTAAAATATACAGAGAACTCGTGAAGCTCGGCACTAAGAAAACAAATAACCCAATCAAAAATGGGCAAGTGAATTAAATAGACACTTTACAAAAGAAGAAATTCAAATGGCCAATAAATGCATGAAAAATACTCAACATTATTAGCAATCAGAAAGATGCAAATCAAAACTATCCTGAGATTTCACCTAACTCCAACTAGAATGGCAATTATTCAAAACACAAACAACAACAAATGCTGGTGAGGATGTGGAGAAGTGAGAACTCTAAAACAATGTTGGTGGGGTTGCAAATTACTGCAACAACTTTGAAAAAGTGTATGGAGTATCCTCAGAAGATTGGGAACAAACTTACCATTTGATCCAGCAATACCGCTTCTGGTTACCTACCCAAAAGAAAAGAAACCAAACTACCAAAGTAATAGCATGCATATCTATGTTCATAGCTACACAATTCACCATTGCCAAATTATGGAACTAGCCAAGATGTCCATCAACAGATGAATAGATTACAAAACTATGGGATATGTACACAACTGAATTTTACTCATCCATAAAGAAAAACATAATTACATCATTTACAGGGAAATAGATGGAACTGGAGGACATTATGCTGAGATTAGTCAGTCACAAAAAATAAGAAATCAGATGCTTTCCCTAATATGTGAAAGCTAGGGAGAGAATAGGTCATAGGAGGATCTCTAGATGAAGGAGATTCTATAGATGAGCAAATAAGGCAACCTGAGGGGATGGGAGGGGGTAAGAGGGAAATTCTCTAATGCACATGATGTACTTTAACAAACATATCAAAATCAGTCACTAAGCCAAGCATGAGAAGGAGGGAGGGGGAGGGAATGGAGGGGGAAATTGGGTAAGAACTAATTGGGTTATGTGTGCATGTATGTCTCTACCATCTTGTATTCCATTAAGATGTATGACTACAATGCACCAATAAAAATGTTTTTAAAAAGACTAAACATTAGAGCTGGGGATATAGCTCAGAGGTATGTCTCTGGGCTCCATCCCCAGTACCACACACACACACACACACACACACAAAAAAAAAAAAAAAAAAAAGTCAAATGAGTGTGCCTAATCACAGCTTTGAGGCAGATCCACTGTTAGCAATTGAAGCACTTAACATTAGGGAGAGGGGCATTTTTATTCCATTGAGTATATTCTACTGGGGAAAAAATGCAGATGAGAATAATAGTAATAGTGAAACAGGCCAGGTATGGTGGTGCACACTTGTAATCCCAGCATTCAGGAGGCTGAGACCAGAGGATTGCAGTTTGCAGACAGCCTCAGCTACTTAGTGAGGCTCTTCGCAACTCAGTGAGACCCTGTTTCAAAAAAATAAAAATACTAAAAAAATAGGACTTGGAGTGAAGTTCAGAGGTACCATTCCTGGTAATGCAAAAAAAATAGTGAAACAAAATTAATATAACTGTATTCTATATATAACAGCCATAATGGTTGTACCTGACAATCTGTGTCCCTTTTAAAATGGAACACATGCATGTGTTTTTCTTTGAATATGTATTTATGCCTGATTCCAGAAGCAGTCAAACTTTAAGGGCCTATGATAGGTCATTAATTTCTGCCCCTTTAAAGAGACTTTACATAGCTCCACCCAGTATCATTATATGCATATTTCATAGTTTAATGCTCAGAATGTGTTTATTCCTTTATTTTCTATTTCTTGGCTCTATGGGTTTATTTCTCTGCTTCTTGGCTATGTTGGAGGATGGGGGTAGATATATTTGCTCTCATGGAATCACACATATGAAATCAAATTCTGAGGAAATATATACCAACTTCATGAAAACAAATATAAAAATGTTTTAGAATTGGAAACTGATTGTATTTCAGTTTGCCGGCCAATATAGCTTTGGGGTATCAACAATTGAAGACCTCAGTATTTGGGAGGTTGAGACAGAAGGAACATAGGTTCAAGACCAACAGCATCCTGTACATCAGCAAGACCCTGTTTCAAAATAAGAAATAAAATAGGGCAGGAGGTATAGCTCATAGGTAGAGCACCCCTAGGTTCAATACCCAGTACCTGGGTTTAGAACCTCAAAAGAAATTGAAGATGTTTTTTCTTCTGTTTCTGTGGAGCAGTCAGTATATTAAGAAAAAAAAAACTATATCACTTTGGCACAGCACTTTGAGGAGGGAAGAGGGTTAACCATGTGTCCTAAATTGAGCTGGCAGTGATGTTCCTAGTGAATCCAGATAACTAATCTTTAATTATTGTACCAGGCACATTCAGTTAACCAGGATAAATGATTAAGAAAAACTTTGTAAAACTGCTGAACATAACTCACTATCACTAAATATAGGAATCTCTGAAGCCAACTGTCTTGTTCAGATGAAATGCAGTGACAAGATCCAAATTGTGAGAAAAGGAATCCAACTTGATTAGGAGAAGACAGACAAAACAAAAACAAAGAATCATTGGCCCACAAGTCATTTCTGCTTGGAATAACTTCTGAAGACCTAACTTACACCCACAGTGCACCTGACAGTGCAACCTGCCTGCAGCCAGTGAGGAGTCCTGGTGAATACCACAGCTCAAGACAAGAGGAGCAGAGCGTACCGTGTGTGTGCATGCATGTGGTAGTGGTGGTGGGGTACTGAGAAGGAACCCAGAGGCATTCTACCTCTAAGCTCCACCACCAACCATGTTTTTATTTTTTGTTTTGAAATAGGGACTTGCTAGGTTGCCAAGAGTATCACTAAGTTGCTGAGACTGGCCTCCAGCCTATGATCCTGTCTCAACCTCCCAAGTCTTGGGATTACAAGTATATATCATACCTACAACAGACAACAGAGCCTACCTTCTGAAGAAGGACTTCCTATTAGAGCTGCCCAAGACCTTTTCGAAGAATGAGTGTGAGCCAGGCGTAGTGGCACATGCTTGTAATACCAGCATTTGGGAGGCTGAGATGGGAGGATCTCGGTTCACAGACAGCTTCAGCTACTACTTAGGCTCTTTGCAACTCAATGAGACCCTGTTTCAAAATAAAGAATGAAAAATAGGGCTGGGGCTGTAGCTAAAAGATAGAGTGTCCCTGGGTTCCATTCCCAGTACCCCCCAAAATAAAAAAGAATGAGTATGAATGCATAAATATACTTTACTTTCACAAAGAGGTTACAATCCAGCAGATTCCCTGACCCTGTTTCCTATGTAGAAAGTTCAAAGAACAGTAACTGAACATGGCCTTTCTCTAAGTTTGATATAGCCTTTAGAACATGTGTACAGATGTTACTTAGGGCTCCAATTAACTGGAAAAATAATTGTTACACATACAGAGAAGAAACAGCTGGTTTCTGTAATATAAAAACAAATCTTACCATTATACTAAGTGAGATTAGTCAGTTAAAAAAAATAAGAAATTGGATGTTTTCCCTAATATGCGAAAGGTAAGGAGAAATGGGTCATAGGAGGAACTCTAGATGAAATAGGAAATACTATAGAGGAGCAAATAAGACAACCTAACTGAGGGGATGGGAGGGGGGAAGAAGGAAACTCTAAAACACACAATGTACTTAAACATATCAAAGTCAACCACTAAGCCAAGCAAGGGACGGAGGGACGGGGAGAGAATGGGGTAGGGATTGGGTAGGGACAAACTGGGTGATGTGTGCGTGTATGTCTACACAAGTTTTTTACCCCATTATGATGTATGAATACAATGCACCAATAAAAATATTTAAAAAAAGAAAAAGACAAACAACCCTCTAGAAAAACAGGCAAGAGACACAGACAGTTCAGGGAAAGGAACAAAAAACAGGAAATTGACTTATGAAAGTATACTCCACCTCACTCATAGTTTAAAAATGGAAGCTCAAATGCTGGTGAGATAGCAGTTTTTACTTCTAGTTGGCACAGATTAAAAAGAGTGGAAAAGCCAGAGTCAGGTGTGGTGGCACATGCCTGTAATCCCAGTACTTGGGAAGCTGAGATGGGAGAATCACAGGTTCAAGATCAGCAGTGCACAGTAACCTAGTGGAAACCAGATTCAAACTAAAAAGTAAAATAGGGATGGGGGTGTAGCTTAGAGGTAGAATGGCCCTGGGTTCAGTCCCCAGTACTACACATACAACACACACACACACACACACACACACACACACACACACACACACACGTTCTATGAGATAACCAACCTGGACTCCTAAAATTTATCAATGTTATTAAAAGTGAGAAGTCAGGAAGACTATTCTAAATGAAAATCAACTAAAGAGACCAGAAAATTAAATGCAGTATGTGATCTTTGAATCCTGAATTCACAAAGTAACATAAAGTACCTTACTGGATGAATTTAGGTGGCAGGGTATTACTTATAGAATTATATTTTAGGCAATGATACCATACAAAATGTCTCTTTGTGTGTGTGTGTGTGTGTGTGTGTGGTATTGGGGATGAAACCCAGAGGCTTTCTACTTCCAGGCTATACTCCTAGACTTATTTTATATTTTATTTGGAAACAGGGTCTCACTAAGTTGCTGAGAGACTCACTAAGTAGCTGAGGCTGGCTTCAAATCTGTGTGATCCTCCTGTCTCAGCCTCCCAAGCCCGGGGATTACAAACGTGCACCACCATGCCTGGCTTACAAAATGCCTCTTTAACCAAAAAATAATAATTTTTGTGGTACTGGGGATGGAACCCAGGGACATTCTACCTCTGAGCTACGCCCCCAGTCCTATTTGTGTGTGTGTGTGGGGGGGGGTACTGGAGGGTGGAACCCAGGGGCTTTCTACCTCCAGGTATTACCCCCAGCCCTATTTTATAATTTATTTGGAAACAGGGTCTCACTAAGTTGCTGAGCGCCTCACTAAGTAGCTGAGGCTGGCTTTGAACCTGTGTAATCCTCCTGTCTCAGCCTCCCAAGTGCTGGGATTACAAGCATGCACCACCACGCCTGGCCCCAGTCCTATTTTTTATTCTTTATTTTAAAACAGGGTCTCACTGAGTTGCAAAGGGCCTCACTAAGTATCCCAGGCTATTGGCAAACTGTAATCCTCCTGTCTCAGCCTCCCAAATGCTGGGGTTGCAAGCATGTGCCACCATTCTCGGCTTAACCAAAATGTTTTGTGTGGCTTTATACTAGATGTTCCCATGTATATATTATCTCATTTAATCTTTATTACTTACAGGAAAGGAATATAATATTCTATCAAGGCTAAAATTCTAATATGATTATTGTGGAAGGATAAAATATATTCATTTCTAGAATATATAATCTGGTTTATTAATTTCCAATTAGTACTTGGATGCCAACAATGATTTATTAAATGTTGGGGAAGAGGCACTGGGGGGTCACCCTTAGGCGACCCCATCCCCACCCGGAAGGACCTGAGGTCCGGGCCGCCAGGCCCTGAGCCTGGATGCTTGGGCGGGCACTGGCGGGGCACCCTTAGGTGACCCCCTCCTCACCTGGAAGGACCCTGAGGTCTGGGCCTCCAGGCCCTGACCCTGGGCATGTGGGCGGGCATGGGCAGGGCACCCTTAGGCGACCCCCACCCCACACACCCGGAATGAAAAAAAAAAAATTTTTTTTCATCATTACTGAGTGCCTGATCCCACATCCTCCCCAAACCACACATACTCTCTTCTCTTATTTAAAAAAAAAAAAAAGGGAAAAGAAAAAAGAAAAATATTCAACAGAGGTTAAGGTGGCCGAGGTGGCAGCTAGATTATTGGAGATGCAGACAAAACATATACATCTGGACTGGAACATTTGGAAAAATTCCCTGCGAAGGAGGACTGAGGCTTCTCTATATCTTTAAGAATCCTGGACATCTCTTGTAAGGAGAGAGTCTAGCAGAGACCTAGGAGGAAGGCGGTGGCAGCAGCACTAGCCGAGATGGCAGTGGAGACTTGTCTTTGGGAGAGGCAGATATCTAATCCAACCCACCTTGATCCTCTGAAGAAATTACCCCAAAGGTCGAATGCTACTGTCATGTATGCTTAGGAACACTGGACATTATGTGGTATGGGAAAAGAGCTTGGGAAAGATTTGAAATGGTGGAGGCAGTTGCATTGGCAGCGGCAAGTACTCAGAGGAGGCAGAGATCTGATGTAATACACCTGAACTTTTGAAGAAGAAATTACCTCAGAGGTGGAATACTACCACCACGCACCTCAGGAACGTGGGACAACCTGCTGGGTGAAGAGGGGGCTCAGATCGGAGCCTGCCATGAGGCAAGGCAGGTGATGGGGCCTCTGAGGCCGGGATCAGAGCCTGCCGTGGGGTTAGGTTGGTGCCGGAGCCAGCGAGGCCGGGATCAGAGCCTGCTGTGAGGCAAGGCCAGTGCTGGGGCCTCTGAGGCCAGGTTTGGAGCCTGCCAAGGGTTTAGGCTGGTGCCAGGGCCAGTGAGGCTGGGATCAGAGCCTGCAGTGAGACGAGGCTGGTGCTGGGGCCTCCGAGGTTGGGATTGGAGCCAGCTGATGCGTTAGGCCAGTGCAGAAGCCAGCAAGGCCAGGATCAAAGCCTACCACAAAGCAAGGATGGTGCTGAGGTCTCCGAGGCCAGGATAGGAGCCTGCCGAGTGGTTAGGCCAGTGCTGGGGCCATCAAGGCCAGGATTGGAGCCTTCTGTGAGGCAAGGCCGGTACCAGGGCCTCCGAGGCCTGGATAGGAGCCTGCCGAGGGGTGAGGTCAGTGCCGGGACCAATGAGGCCGGGTTCAGAGCCTGCCGTGAGGCAAGGCCACTACTGAAGCCTCCGAGGCAGGGATCGGCCCCAGCCGAGGGGTTAGGCCGGTGCTGGGGCCAGCAAGGTCGGGATTGGAGCCAGCCGTGAGGCAAGACCAGTGCTGGGACCTCCGAGGCTTGGATCGGACTCTGCCGAGGGGTAAGGCCAGTGCCAGGGCCAGCGAGGCCGGGATCAGAAACTGCCGTGAGGCAAGGATGGAGCTGGGACTTACGAGACCAGGATAGGAGCCTGCTGAGTGGTTAGGCCAGTGCCAGGGTCAGCAAGGCCAGGATCGGAGCCTGTCATGAGACTAGGCTGGTGCTGGGGCCTCTGAGGCCGAGAAAGGAGCCAGGCGAGGGGTTTGTTTGGTGCAGAGGCCGGTGAGGCCAGGATCAGGGCCTCCCATGAGGCAAGGCCGGTGCTGGAGCCAGCGAGGTCAGGATAAGAGTTCTCCAGGTGGTCAGGCCACTACTGGGGCTGTCAAGAGTGGGATCGGAACTTGCAATACAGCATGCACAGAGAGATAGCACAGAAAATAAAATCCAGATGCTTCCCCTAATTAGCAAGAACTAGGAGGAAAGGGGTAACAGGAGGAGGTCGAGTAGTAGAAAGGGCCCTATTGGGAAGCAATTAAGGTGACCAATCAGAGGGGAGGGGATGGGGTAGGATGGAATCTCTTTAAAACTCATGAGGTGCGTAAAGAGTTATATCAAAGATAATCACCAATTAAGCATGGGATCGAGGTGGGGGAGGGAATAGGATGGGGATTGGATGAGGGCTTATTGGATGATATGTGCTTGTATATCCTCTCAAGTCTTGTATTCCAAAGTGATGTGTGATTACAAAAAAAATAAAAAAATTATATATAAGGAATGGGATATCTATCCCCTAAAAAAATAATTGATTGATTATGATCTTATTATGAACTGAGGTCTTATGATCTTATTATTTACTAACAGAGGTCAAGGAATTTCGCCAGCAAAAAAAAAAGAAAGAAAGAAAGAAAGAAAGAAAGAAAGAAAGAAAGAAAGAAAGAAAGAACATTGGGGAAATTAAGTGGGAAGGGATCTTATAGATCACATGAGGTGACCACTCATCATTTTACAGATGAGACCCCAATGAGCTAGGGGAATTACCCATAATCAACTAGAAGGAGAACTAATTTGGGAAATCTTGTCACCATATTCATTACTTGTACCATAAAACTGCTAAGATTTATTTAACCCTTACTGGGTCAAATGGACCAGACTGCCCTGAGAGAGGCTCCTTCTGCATGGATAAAGCCTCAACACTTGATAATCCTCAAGGAACAAAAAGCCTCCAACTCCTAGTACTTGTAATCCTGCAGGCAGTCTATGAGTCCAAGCCAAACCAAGACATGCCCTTTGCTTGACTTTTTTGTTACATAAAAAAGCACTAAGAGTTCAAGCCAACATTTTTTCTCATAAAACAGACACACCAAAAAAGCAAACTGACTGCCTACAGAAGATGGATAACAAAATAATTCTGTCTGTTATCTTCCTAATAAATGTCTCTCACAGTTCATTCGCCATAGGCCTCAACTTGCCTGGCAGAATGATGGGGGAGAGATTAAATCCATAGGCTTTTATAAAATGTGTGTACCTCTTTCTCTACTAAGACTCTCCTGTTCTATGGCTCCCTTTGAGAATCAGCTGGTGACTTTCATGGTGGATTGCATATCAATTGTTCTTCTCCCTGAAACAATCTATGGCCATATCTTAGGAGTCAGGGGAATGCCTCCTAAAGTTGATGGAGAAAGTATGACTTCTCCTTACAGTGACACAGATACTGGAGGGTAGGGCAGACAAAAGGCTCCAGAGAGTACCGAGAGCCACAAAGGTGAACAAGGGTGAAGTTTGTAGAGCTCAGTCCAAGACTAAGTAGCTGAAATACTACCTAAACCTCAATCTGAAGACTACCAAGATTGGAGTTAGCCAGGTCAAGAATTTGGAATTGAATAGAAATAAGCTGGCAGCACAAGTAGGCCAGGACCAGGCAAGAGAATCGCTTGGAAAATAAACCCTGATGCTAGAGTGGCATGGATGCTTGCCACTTACATCTTGAATTGCCTGAAATGGCAAGGATCAGGTGGATGCCACTAATCAGTAAACAACATCTGACAGCACCAGGGCCTGAATTAGGTTCTGGAGAAGAGATGGGGTCTCCACCTCCAAGGGAGTAAAGAAAGCATGAAGTCAAGGAAAAGCCACTGTTGGTTCAGTAATCAAGTCTGGAAAGTCAAAGAAGAAACAAGAATCCAAGCGCGAAGCCCAAAGAGCAGACAGTCAAGCTGCTCAACGTCAGAGGCATGCAGTGAGGTGCTTGGGGGTGGGCATGGGTTGGAGTGGTGCCAGGGCCAGAGAATGCATGGTACAGCCACTCTCAGTTTCCTTCCTGTTGCTCTGAATGGATATGAATCTTGTGCTATTAAAAGTAACAATGGACATTTACATACTCTGTTTCCTTGCAATTCACTAAATGTATAAATCAAGAAGAAGTTTGCTGTAGGGAAGAGTATCTGCATTAATAGGAAGTATTATTGGGAACCTCCAGAAGTGTAAATATACAGGTGTCCCTGTGTGCTATGGCAGTGCAGAAGAAGGGATAGAAACAAAAGGACTGCTCCATGACCAGCCATATTGAATTCTCCAGCTGACTGGTTGGCCAACTATGGGTCAGGTCTAGGTGTTTAAATTTTGGGAAGGGTATTTAATGTCATCACACTTCAGAGTTTTGACAGCTTGGCTCAGATACATTCATGCTTAAGTCCCCAGAGAATGCAATGAGGAAGCTCAGTTCCACAGTGGATCTGGAATGTCCCCCGAAGTCTCATATGCTGAGGGCTGGTTCTTCTGCTTGTGGAGCTATTCAGGAGGTGCAGCCTCTTGCAAGGAAATAGGTCCCTGGAGCATGTCCTTGAAGGGGATTTGAGAGCCAGCCCCTTCCTCTCCCTCTCTGCTTCCTGGCCAGCATGAGGTGGGCAGTTTGCTCCACTGTGCACTCTTGCTATGAGGCTTCGCCTCACCACATGTCCAAAAACAACAGACTGAAACCTCTGAAATAGTGGCAATCTGTCCTCTTTTCATTTATCTGAGGATTTTGTCACAATAACCAAAAGCTGACTAACACACTCAGGTGTTAGGGAAATACAGCTTCTCAGCAGGAAGCCTGAGAACTCTGGGCACCCACCGTCCAGAAGAGAAAGAGAAGGTGCACCCGAAGGATCCTCCACAGCCTACTTAGAGAGGAGGGCAGAGAGTGGAGTTCAGTTTTTGGGATTCCAGTGCCGTGTGTGTGTGTGTGTGTGTGTGTGTGTGTGTGTGTGTGTATGCACATGCATATGAGCATGCATGTTACTGGGGATTGAACCCAGGATATTCTACCTCTGAGCTACACTCCTAGCCTCTTTCTATTTTTTGTTTGGAAACAGCGTCTCACTAGTTGCTTAGATTCTTGCTTATATTTCTGAGGCTGTCCTCGAACCTGTAATCCTCCTGTCTCAACCTCCCAAATATTGAGATTATAAGCCAGCATGCCTATATTTACCCCAACCACAGTAGCTCATCTTTCTCTGTATTACATATTAGGTTTCTAGGATCTTCTTTCTTTTGGTTTTGGGCCATTTATTTATTTATTTATTTATTTATTTATTTTATTTATTTATTTATTTTTTGGTGGTACCGGGGTTCCTGGAAGCCCTTCTTCCTCCGGGCTACACTTCCAGACCTATTTTTTTATATTTTTGAAACAGGATCTCTTACGCCAGCACGGCTGGCTTCGAACCTGCGCGATCCTCCTGTCTCCGCCTCCCAAGCGCGGGGATTACAAGCGTGCGCCACCACGCCCGGCATTGGTTTTGGGCCATTTAAAAGCCACCTTCTTTTACTAGCAATGCCTAGTGCTGTCCATGTTGTTAATTTTGGATTTGATCCTGTGGTTATCATCATGCAAGACACCCTCCTCCAGAAGTTTACAGCCTCTCTGAAAATCCCAGTTCTATGCAGTGGCCCAAAGGAGAAAGTATAGGACAGGACTGAACTAAGTGCTAAGTGATATGTTACAGGCTGCAAGAAAAAAAAAAAGGGATTCCTGGGTTGCAGGAGGTGGAGGAACATGCCAAAAACATACAGAGATCATACAGAGATTTCTACTTCCCTTAAAAAAAAAAGGTGGAACCTGAGCTAGGCCTCAAAGAAAGAGAGGATTTGAGATAGCAGGAGAGCCTCTCAAGCTGTGAGGACAGCATAAGCAAAGGTAGAGAGCTAAGGATAGTTAAGAGTCAGTTTGGGAAACAGTAAATGGAGAAAATATGGATTATTGCCAGCATTTTCCATTTTTTAAATTACTTATTCAAACTGTATCCTAAGTAAGAACAATTTCCTGGGTTTATACATAAGCCCCAGTTATTTTTGTAGAACTGTAATGCCAATGATCATTCCTGGAATGTTCCAGGGAGACTTCATTTTTCTAAGAGCCAGGAGAAAATGGATAAATGTATAAGAAATGGTTCAGAAAATGAAACCCTATCAATAAAGAGCAATACAAAGTTTATGTAGAAACTTAGCACTCCTAACCAGGTACTTTCTCCCTCTTCCTTTCTCCCTCTCTCCCTTCTGGGTTTGCCCCCGGTACACTGTGCAGAATGCCTAAGGCTTTTGAAAGATCTAGAATGGGAAGAGAGATAAAGAAACAAGCACAAGAGGTGAAGTCATTTGCCTGAGTTCACAGGGACGATGGTACCAGGGTTACAATCCAGGATGCCCATTGCAAGTTTTGCTCATGATCTTGAACTCAGAATTCCTATCCACTTCTATAACTGAGAAACCATTATAATTGCATGGAATTCCAATTCCCCCAATTCCTAAGTTGGTATGTTTATAAGTTAGGGATCCCAACTGCCTATACTTGACAAACATTCCAGTGCATTTACACATGTTATATGGTATCCAAAAGAAATATATCTATATTGGTAGTTATTTTTATTGGTAGTTAAGTGGTTAATTAAGTTAATTGGTAATTAATATTAATTTACATTTTGTTTGCAATTAGCATCATTCTCAATTTTTCTCTATTGCTCTATTTTCCAATCTGTTTCACTAGGATCTACATCACTATGTAGTGTACATCCTAGCCCAAGAAAAAATATGAATGAACAAATCTGTTTTATCTGTAGTTTTCCCTTGGGTTCTGCATATTACAGATTTAAGGTAAATATGAACTAATGCTATATTAAATATTCTTCTGTTGAATTATAATGCAGTTGGTAAAAGAGGAGGCTTGTATTCCATTCACAATTTTGGATTATTAAAATTAAGTTTTAGATTACTAAGATTGACAAGCCTCTAGCCAACCTTAACCAAAGGAAAGAAAGAATCAACCCAAATTATTAAAATTAGAAATGAAAAGGGAGATATCACCACAGATAGTGGGGAAATTCAGAGGATCATCAGAAACTCTTTTGAAAATTTATATTCCAATAAACTGGAAAACGTTGAAGAAATTAACAGGTTTCTAGACACATACAACCTACTTAAATTGAATCAAGAAGATATATAAAACCTAAACTGACCAATAGCAAGCAAAGAGACAGAAACAGCAATAAAAACCTGCCGTCAAAGAAAAGCCTAGGTTCAGAAATTTTCCCAGTTGAATTATACAAAACCTTTACAGAAGAACTAAACCTAATACTTCACAAATTATTCTGTGAAATCAAAAGAGACAGAATTCTTCCAAATTCCTTCTATGAGGCCAGTATCAGATTAATACCAAACTAAATAAAAATATTTTAAGAAAAGAAAATTACAGACTAATATCATTGATAAACTTAGACACAAAAAATACCAGTCATGCACATTCAAAACCACATCAAGAAAATTGTACACCACTATCAAGTTGGTTTCATCCCAGAAATTCAATGCTGGTTCAACATACACAAATCAGTACACATTTTTCACCACATAAATAGGACTAAGGAAGAAAATCACATTATCATCTCAGTAGATGCTGAAAAAGCATTTGACAAATCCAACACCCGTTCATGTTAAAAAAAAAAAAATGCTGTAGTCGGGTGTGGTGGCGCACGCTTGTATTCCAAGCATTCAGGAGGCTGAGACCAGAGGATAGTGGTTCACAGACAGCCTCAGCTACTTAGTGAGGTCCTGTGCAACTCAGTGAGACCCGGTTTCAAAATAAAGAATAAAAAATATGGCAGGGGGTGTAGCTCAGAGGTCGAATGCCCCTGGGTTCCATCCCCAGACCCTCAAGAAAAAAAAGATGCTGCAGAAAATTGGAATATAAGGAAGATATCTCAACATCATTAAGGTAATATACAATAAGCTCACAGCCAACATCATACTGAATGGGAGAAAACTGAGGGAATTCCTCTTAAAATCAGGACCAAAACAAGGATGCCCACTGTCACCACTCCTTTTCAGTATAAACCTCAAGACTCTTGCCAGAGCAAATGAGACAAGAGTAGGATATCAAAGGAATTCAAGCAGGAAAAAAAGACTTAAAATTATCTCTATTTACATATGGCATGATCTTTTATTTACAAGACCCAAAAACCTCAACCAAAAGACTTCTAGAGTGATTTGAAGATGGAGACATAGAGGGAGACAGTGGGTTTCAGGTGCTCTGAGACTTGAAACTCAGTCACCAGGAAGAGTGCTTTTTCGGTGTGTGTGGTACTAGAGATAAACCCGGGGGCATTCTACATTGAGCTACACCTCCAGTTTTATTTTATTTTCTTATTTTTAAATACTGTCTCACTAAGTTGCAGATGGCCTCACTAAGTTGCTGAGGCTGGCTAAGAACTTGAAATCCTCCTATCTCAGCCTTCAAGTACTGAAATTACAAGCATGCAACACCAAGCCTGGCAGGAGGCTGCTTCTTTGCAAAGGAAGAAAAGCAGGGGAAAACTCAACAATACAACAAAAGTCAAAATGTGATGGAATCAGAAGTAGAATAGCAGAGGACTCTAAAGAGCTCTACACATCTCATCTGGTAAACACAGAGCAGTGGCGGCAACATCTTGGCCAGGCCACACCAGGGCTGGTGTCTGCTGACACTACAGCTCCCAGAGACCACCAGCAAAGAAATTGGATTGTTATAAAGCCAGCGACCACAGACCATCATCAAAAGCAGTCAGCATTTTGTTTCATGCTCAACAGGGACCTGGCTGCCTAGCTGGGCCAGCTGAATTCTGGGGCTGCAGCTGAACCCATCTATTATGGCAAGGATCGTAGATGCACTCACCAAGTTTGTAAATTAACAAGCTGTCTCAGGGGAGAGCATCCTACAGGGCCACAGGGACTTCCATGGGAGAAAAAAAAAATAGGCTCAAGGAGGTCTGACACTTTGCAAACACCCCTGCAAAGGTGAGGGTGGGGACTATTGTCAGACACAGTGGAAATGCGAATTAGCATAAAGCCCCTAGAGACATTCAGGTGGGAGAGACATGATAGTCTTGTAGTCCACAGTTCACTGAGCCCTCTTAAGGTCTCCAGGAATCACCACAGAACACCCAGCCATGGTGTCTGGAGGGAAATAACTCAGCCTACCATGTTATTGCACAAGCATTGAGCTTGTGCTGGCCATGTTTGGGTGCTACAAGCATGAAAGCTAACAGCCAAAAAGGGCTCATATTATTTCAGCAGTCCAGAGCAGCAGTAGTGTTCCTGGGGCTAAAACATTGAGCCACCCAAGTCCCAAGCTTAGAACTGTACAGTTTCTTCTTGCCAGACCTTAGGTCTTGAGCAGAGTGGTTATGGTGCCATGTTGGCTAAGCCACACCTGGAGGCTTGCAGGGTTTCACTTGATCAAAGCTACAGGCTGGGAATCCAACACTCTCTCCACCAGCAGATTTGTTCCTAGAATGCATGCACATTACTGTCTGAAAGGACCTCACGGGACCATAACAAGCAAATCAAGGGCAGTCTCCCATGGGCCATCAAAGCTCAGTGAGCCAGGCCACAATCTCAGAACATAGCAATAGCCAGCTTTACTGAACCTAAGTCCACTGACCACAGAGGCTGGAGATCAGCACTCTGCAATATCATGGGCTCACAATTAGCAGACCAGTGGTGGTGTTGTAGAGTGCTAAATCCCAACCAGTAGGCTATAGGCTCTGAACAAATCATAGTCTTTGGCCCATTGGATTTAGGCCTGCAGCCCATCAGAGGCTCCTGTTTCCTGCACTAAGAATTATATCTAGTTGAAGATGTTCTGGGGGACAAACTCAAAAGTTTTATTATGTGATTCAGGTTGGTAGAGGCAAATATATACCCTCAGCATAGACCTTATTATAAAGGGATAATAAATAGACACAGGACACCAAGAAAATTGTACACCACGACCAAGATAGTTTCTTTTTTATTTTTTTAATTTTTTTATTTTTATGTGGATCATATTGAAAATGGCATGCATTCAGACTGTACTTGGTGCACTCTCCCACTCCCCACTTCCCCTTTCCCCCTCCCAACAACAGTGTCCAGGTTAACCATGCTACATTCATACTTTTACACATATTCGAATGTAGCTTCTCCATTAATCAACCTCAGCCTTCTTTGTCTCCTACCCTTCCATTTCAGCTTTTCTGAGGTTTTCCCCTCTATTATCTGAGTCCTTCTGGTATTCCTAATAGTCTCTAATTTGGGCATATTAGAGAAAATATATGTCCCTTCTCTTTCTGTGCTTGGCTGATCTCACTTAACATAATGTTCTCCAGGTCTTTCCATCTTCTTGTGAATGACATGATTTTGTTCTTCTTTATTGCTGAGAATTCTATTGTGTGTATTTCCCATAATTTTGAAATCCATTCATCTGTTGATGGAGACCTAGGTTGGTTCCATATTTGGCTATTACAAGTTGTGCTGCTATGATCATGAGCATGCATTGTTACTGTAGTTCTCTGATTTCAACCCCTTTGAAAAGATACCCAGGAGTGGTATAGCTGGATCATATGCATTCCCAGTTTTCTAAGGCATCTCCACACTGATCTCCATATTAGCTAAACTAGTTTTCACTCCCACCAACAGTGTAAAGAGTTCCTATTTCCTCACATCCTTGCCAGCATTTGTTGTTATTTGATTTTTTATTCCTGCCACTCTGATTGGGGTTAGATGGAATCTCAGCATAGTTTTGGTTTGCATCTCCCTAATGGCTAATGATGTTGAACATCTGTTCATGTATCTATTGGCCATTTGTGTCTCTTCTTTTGTGAAGTGTCTATTCAATTCAGTTGCCTATTTATTGATTGGGTTATTTGTTTTGCTAGTGTAAAGTCTTTTGAGTTCTTTGTATACTCTAGATATTAGCCCTCTATCAGACTGGTAGCTTGTAAAGATCTTCTCCCATTCTGTAGGCTTTCTCTTTAGGTTCTTGATGGTTTCCTTTGATAAGAAGAAACTTTAGTTTGACGCCATCCCACTTGTTAATTCTTCCTTTAATTTCCTGCACTTTGGAAGTCTTGTTGAGAAAGTTACTGCCTGTGCCTTTATGTTGGAGTGTTGAGCCTATGCCCTCCTCTAATAACTTCACAATCTCTGGTCTAATATCTAAGTCTTTGATCCATCTCAAGTTGATTGCTGTGTACAGTGAGAGGTAAGGATTTAGTTCCATCTTTCTACAAATGGATAGCCAGTTCTCCCAGCACCATTTGTTTAAAAGGCTTTCTTTTCTCCAGCGTATGAGTTTAGCCCCTTTGTCAAAGATTAATTTACTATAGGTGTGTGGGTTTGTTTCTGTATCTTCTATTCCGTTCCACTGGTCTGTATGTCTGTTGTTGTGCCAATATCATGCTGTTTTTACTACTTTGCTCTATAGTATAATTTGAAGTCAGGGATTGTGATGCCTCCTGCATGGTTTGACCAAGTTGGCTTCATCCCAAAAATCAAGGGTGGTTCAACATATGCAAATCAATACATGTTATTCATCACATAAATAGAAATAAGGAAGAAAATCACATGATCATCTCAATAGATGCTGAAAAAGAATTTGATAAAATTCAATACCCATTCATGTAAACAAAATACTGCAGAAAATTGGAATAAAATGGCTGTACCTTAACATCATTAAGGCAATATACAATAAACTCACTGCCGACATCATACTGAATAGAGAAAAACTGTGGGAATTCCCCTTAAAATCAGTACCAAGACAAGGATACCCACTGTCACCACTCTTTTTCAATAAAGTCCTCACAACTCTTGGCAGAGAAATAATACAAGAGAAGAATATCAGAGGAATTCAAATGGAAAAAGAACTTTATTATCTTTATTTGAAGATGGCATTATCCTATATCTAGAAGGTCCAATACCATTGTCATTCTACATAAGCCTAGAAAATCAGTCATAAATTTCAAATGGAGAAACAAAGGACGCAGAATAGCCAAAGCAATAAGAACCATGCAGGAGACATCACAATTTCTGACTTCAAATTATACTGCATAAGTATAGAAATAAAATCAGCATGGTATTGGCACAAAAACAGGCATCTAAACCAATGGAACAGAATAGAAGATACAGAAACAAATCTATACACTTCTAGACAATTGATTTTTGACAAAGGTGCCAGCCTTTTCAACAATATTGTGGGGGAAAATGGCTATCCATTTGTAGAAAAATGGAACTAAAACCTTACTTTTCACTCTGCACAGAAGCCAACTTGAGATGAATCAAAGACCTAGAAGTTAGACCAGTGACTTTGAAGGTACTAGAGAAGGGCATATGCTCAACACTCCAACATTTAGGCACAGATAGAAACTTCTCAACAAGACCTCTAAAGTTCAGGAAATTAAAATAAGAATTAATAAATGGGATGGCATTAAATTAAAAAGTTTTTGTTCATCAAAGGAAACCATCAATAGTCTACAGAGAAAGGCTACAGAATGGGAGAAGATTTTTGCCAGTTATACCTCTGAGAGAGGACTAATATGTAAAATATACAAAGAACTTAAAAGACTTTATACTAAAAATAATAACCGAATCAATAAATCAGCACTTGTATTGAATAGACACTTCACAAAAGAGGAGATACAAATAGCCAATAAATACATGAAAAATGTTCAATAACATTAGCAATCAGGGAGATGCAAATCAAAACTACACTGAGATTTCATTTAATCCCAATTAGAATGGCAATTATCAAGAAGCCAAAAAACAACAAATTTTGGTGAGGGTGTAGGAAAATTGGAACTCTTCTACACTGTTGGTGGGATTGCAAACTAGTTCAACCACTATGAAGATAAGTGTGGAGATTCCTCAGAAATCTGGGAATGGATCCACCATATGATCTGGCTCTATCACTCCTGGGTATCTTTTCAAAGGGTCTGAAATCAGAGAATTACTATATGCATACCCATGTTTATAGTAAAACAATGCATAGTAACCAAATTATAGAACCAGCCTAGGTGTCCACCAACAGATGAATGGATTACAAAATTATGGGGTATCTACACAATGGAATTCTACTCAGCAATAAAAAGAACAAAATTATGTCATTTGCCAAAAAATGAAAGGACCTTGAGAATATTACATGAGATTAGCCAGTCACAGAAAGTGAAGGGTCATATATTTTCTCTAATATGCAAAAGTTAGGGAGTAATGAGGATGCCAGAGGTACTCCAGATAATGGAGGAGAAACCTCAGTGGATCCAGGAAGGTGGTCAGAGAGAAGGAAAGGAGGAAAGTGGGGCTCACTGAGGGACTTACTACCATTAGCTTTGTTTATCTATGTGAAAATACCAATGTCAATCTCAGTACTCTGTAAGGGGAAAGGGGGAGGAGATGGAGTGGCAGCCCAGGAAAGAAGGGCACCAAGTGCTGTGTGCATGTATGTCACTGTCAGCATGATTTACATTATGATATGAGACTATAATGTACACATAAAAGCATATTTAAAAAATTAAAGTTTAGTATCAATAGCAGAAGCAAAGCATTACAAAACTTTCCCTAGGAAAAAAATCTAACAGTGAGTTCTATCTTTATTTTTATTTTATTTATTTATTTATTTATTTATTTATTTATTTATAAAGGCAGACTGCCACGTGCAGCACCTCATTTGGATGTGTCTGGAGTCTTGGAAGCTTTATTACCCTACATTTTCCTACAAATGAACCTTGAGAGCTTGTTTGGAGGTTCTAGCAAGGAGACGCAGCTACTCGTATACCCTTGACCGAAGACCAGTCCTCTATTTGGGGAAGGTCATTCTCTTCGACGCAGTTCACAGCTTCGGGAGGGACGCACAAGGAGCGGTGAGCTTCAGGAGGGACACCTGCCTAGCCAGCCAGATCAGCCGAATCAACCCTGGAGATCAATGGGATGACAGATGTTGCAGCCAGATCGCCCTCACATCCGAGTTCTATCTTTATCTAGAAAGATCACTATCAAATGTCTCCAGTTCTATGAAATAACCTTTCTGCAAGTGGTGGTCCTGCAAGTTTCTGCCAGAGTTTAGACTTGTCTAGCCTTCATTTACACTTCAACTCTCTAAATGAGTTTTAGTATCACTTTCATTCTTACAATGAATAATTCACTTTCTGATGTAATAAAACCACCAGCAAATAGCATTTCTGGCCATTCCAATAATCTTCCAAACAGCCTCAAATCCTGATAGTACTCCTAGAATTGAAAAGGAAGCTTTACCCAATTTATCAAATTAAATAAAAATTGCCTGCAAACTGCCCTTTAACAGGCAGAATTTGTAGCCAAAGATTATTTTCATGTGTTTAAGATTTGCATAATCTTTTTGAGTAATAAAAAAGATTTGGCTCAGCTATACCATGTTGAAAGCTTTACATTTCATGATGACTTTCAGAAGAGGGTAAAGGTATTCTTTTTGGACATACTCTATTTTATAGTGATATGATAGAAACATTTGATTATGAAACCATTAGCTAATAAAGAAGTTAAAGTCACAGGTATAATTTAGGCAAATATGTCCTACATAGAGTTATATAGTTTTTGATTCCCAACGTGTGTGTGTGTGTGTGTGTGTGTGTGTGTGTGTGTGTGTGTGTGTTTTACTGGAGATTGAACTCAGGGGCATTCTATCACTAAGCTATATCCCCAGCCCTATATTTTATTTTGAAACAGTTGTTGAAGCTTCAACCAGACATGGGGCAGGGGGGCTCAATGTGTTCTTTGCCACTGGATAGCTTTTTTTTTTTTTGGAGGGTTTTTTTTTAATTTATTTTTTAAATTGGTGCATTGTAGTCATATATCAATCACATTGGAGTACAAGACTTGAGAGGATATACAAGAACACATCATCCAATTAGCCCTCCTCCAACCCCCATCCCATTCCCTCCCCCTCCCTCCATCCCACACTTCTTTGGTGATTTACTTTGATACATTTGTTTATGTACCTCCTGCGTTTTAAAGAGGCTCTGTCCTCCAGTATTACATACCCTCTGATTGGTCACATTAGTTGCTTCACTATAGAGCCCTTTCTATAGCTCAACCTCTTCCTGTTGCCCTTTTCCTCCTAGTTATTGCTGATTAAGAGAAGCGTCTGATTTATATTTTCTGCGATATTTCTCTGTGCATGCTGCGTTGCAAGTACCGATCCCACTCTTGATGGTCCCAGTAGTGGCCTGGCTACTCAGTGGACTGATCCAGACCTCGCTGGCTCAAGCAGCGGCCTTGCCTCATGGGAGGCCCCAGTTCTGGTCTCGCTGGCCCCTGCACTGGTCTAACCCCTAAGCTGGCTTTGGTCCTGGCCTTGGAGGCCGCAGGAGTGAACTTGCCTCACGCCAGGCTCCGATGCTGGCCATTGGCCGCTGCACCGGCCTAACCCCTAGGCAGGCTCCGATCCTGGCCTCGGAGGCCCCAGCATTGGTCATGCCTCACGGCAGGCTCCGATGCCGGCCTTGCTGGCCCCAGCACCGGCTTAACCCCTCGGCAGGCTCTTATCCTGGCCTCGAGGCCCCAGTACCGGCCTTGCCTCAAGGCAGGCTCCGATGCCAGCCTCACTGGCCCCAGCACCGGCCTAACCCCTCGGCAGGCTCTTATCCTGGCCTCGGAGGCCCCAGTACCGGCCTTGCCTCACGGTAGGCTCCGATGCTGGCCTCACAGGCCCCAGCACCGGCCTAACCCCTCGGCAGGCTCTTATCCTGACCTCGGAGGCCCCAGTACCGGCCTTGCCTCAAGGCAGGCTTCGGTGCCAGCCTCGCTGGCCCCAGCACCGGCCTAACCCCTCGGCCGGCTCCGATACTGGCCTCGGAGGTCCCAGCACCGGCCATGCCTCACGGCAGGCCGCGATGCCGGCCTCACTGGCCCCAGCACCGGCCTAACCCCTCGGCAGGCTCTTATCCTGACCTTGGAGGCCCCAGTACTGGCCTTGCCTCAAGGCAGGCTCCGGTGCCGGCCTCGCTGGCCCCAGCACCGGCCTAACCCCTCGGCCGGCTCCGATACTGGCCTCGGAGGTCCCAGCACCGGCCATGCCTCACGGCAGGCTGCTATGCCGGCCTCACTGGCTCCAGCACCGGCCTAACCCCTCAGCAGGCTCTTATCCTGGCCTAGGAGGCCCCAGTATCGGCCTTACTTCACGGCAGGCTCCGATGCCGGCCTTGCTGGCCCCAGCACCTTCCTAACCCCTCGGCAGGCTCTTATCCTGGCCTCGGAGGCCCCAGTACCGGCCTTGCCTCAAGGCAGGCTCCGATGCCGGCCTCACTGGCCCCAGAACCGGCCTAACCCCGCGGCAGGCTCCGATCCCGGCCTCGGAGGCCCCAGCACTGGTCGTGCCTCACGGCAGGCTCCGATGCCGGCCTCGCTGGCCCAGCACCGGCCTAACCCCTTGGCAGGCTCTTATCCTGGCCTCGCTGGCCCCAGCACCGACCTAACCCCTTGGCAGGCTCCAATCCTGGCCTTGGAGGCCCCAGCACTGGTCATGCCTCACGGCAGGCTCCGATGCCGGCCTCACTGGCCCCAGCACCGGCCTAACCCCTCGGCAGGCTCTTATCCTGGCCTCGGAGGCCCCAGTACCGGCCTTGCCTCAAGGCAGGCTCCGATGCCAGCCTCGCTGGCCCCAGCACCGGCCTAACCCCTCGGCAGGCTCCGATCCCGGCCTTGGAGGCCCCAGCACTGGTCATGCCTCAAGGCAGGCTCCGATGCCGGCCTCGCTAGCCCCAGCACTGGCCTAACCCCTCGGCAGGCTCTTGTCCTGGCCTCGGAGGCCCTAGCACAAGCCTTGCCTCATGGCAGGCTCCAATGCCGGCCTCGCTGGCCCCAGCATCGGTCTAACCCCTCTGCAGGTTCCAATCCCGGCCACGGAGGCCTCAGTAGTGGCCTTGCCTCACAGCAAGCTCCGATGTCGGCCACTGGCCCCGGCGTCCGCCTAACCCCTCAGCAGGTTCCGATCACTGTCTCTGTGGTTATTATTTCAAAGGTTCCAGGTGTAATGTATCAGATCTCTGCCTCCCCTGAGTATTGGCCACTGGCATTGCCACTGCCTCCACCGTTTCAAATCCTTCCCAGGCTCTTTTTCCACTCTGAATGTTGTCCAGTGTTCCTAAGCATGCGTGATGGTAGCATTCGACATTTGGTGTAATTTCTCCAAAAAAATAAAGTTGGTAAAATCCGGTTTCTGCTTCTCCTGAATACAAGTCTCCACCACCATCGTGGAGAACTCTTTCAACACCGCATTTCTCCTTGGTCTCCGCTAAACTCTCTCCTTATATGTGATGTCTGAGATTCTAACAATATAGAGAAATAGCAGTCCTCTTTCACGGCGAATTTTTCCATAAGATCCAGTGCGTTTAGATAAGTTTTGTCTGCATCTCCAGTGTCCTGGCATCCATAACGGCTTTCTTACCTCCTCTCCGATATTTTTCTTTATCTTTTTCTGTTCTGGGCCCGGTTTCTCCAGGGGTCTGGTGTGCTACTCGCAGTTCGGCCCGGGGCCCAGAGTCCCGCGACCCGGGCCCCAGCTGGCGTGCCATGCGCTCGACCCCCGCCCAGAACCCAGCATCTTACTGGGCCCGGTTTCTCCAGGGGTCTGGCGTGCTACGCGCAGTTCGGCCCGGGGCCCAGAGTCTGGCGTGCCCCGCGCGTGACCCCCGCCCAGAACCCAGCGTCTTACTGGGCCCGGGTCTCCAGGGGCCTGGCGTGCTACCCGGGCTTGGCTGGTGTGTGCCGCGCCCACTAGATAGCTTTAAGACTGGGAAGTTACCCTGTCGGGGCTCCTAATGTCCTCATCTGAATTATATGGAAATTAATATCGAACACAGAGGTTTTTTTTTTTTTCTTGAAGACATAGTAGGTGTCTCAATAAAATGTATCCCTTTTACCCTTTACAATCAATGGTAGTATAAATATTTTCATAACTAATATGACCATTTTCCAAACCCCAGTCTCATCTCCCAGTAACATGGAGAAGTGTTAATACTGTTTTAGAGTCAGACTTTCTGTAACAGAACCTTTATGCCGATTTTCTCTGTATTCAGTGTCCCTACCTATAAAATAAGGGACAGTAATGATAGCTATAATAAAGGTCAATATTGATGAAACATAGAATAATACTTGGCATTAAGTAATTCATCTGTAATCTCAGTAAAGCTACTAATAATATTCTTTTCTTCTGACGATATATTATGCTTCAGTCAACTCCACGTTTTGCTACTAATGATACCTGATGTTTTCTCAGACCTGCATCTTGCTCTGGCTGGCCTCTTCTCTTGGTTTTATTTATTTTTTATTTTTGTGGTACTAGGGGTAGAACCCAGGGGTTTTTCTACCTCCGGGCTATACTCTCAGACCTATTTTATACTTTATTTGGAAACAGGGTTTCACCAAGTTGCTGAGAGCCTCTTAAGTAGCTGAGGCTGGCTTCAAACCTGTGTGATCCTCTTGTCTCAGCCTCCCAAGCATGGGGATTACAGGCATGTGCCACCAGGCCTGGCTTTGGTCTATTCTTTTGGAATGACCTTCTTCACCTTTCTTTTCTTTTCTTTCCTTCTCTCCCCCCCCTCCTCCTCTTCCTTCTTTCTTAATTTTCTTTGTACTGGGAACTGAAGCCAGGGAGATTCTACTGCTGAGCTATACCCCTACCCCTATTTTATTTTATTTTATTTTATTTTTAAATTTTGAAACAAGGTCTAAGTTGCTAAGGGTCTTGCTAAGTTTCTGAGATGAGTTCAAATCTGCGACCTTCTGTCTGTCTCCTATGTACTAGGATTGCAGAGGTGTACTACCACACCCAACTCCTTTACCTTTTCTACCTGGTGTATTTTATCTATCCTTCAAGGGCCCATCTTCAATGACACTTTTGTTTTGTTTTGTTTTTCTCTTGTGGTAGGTACCAGGGATTAGACCTAGGAACATCCTACCTCTGAGCTACATCCATCCCTCAGTCCTATTTTATTTTGAAACAAGTTCTCACTAAGTTGCTGAGGGCCTTGCTAAGCTTCTGAGGCTGGCTTTGAAACCTGTAATCCCCCTGTCTCAGCCTACCAAATACTGGGATTACAGGTGTGTGCCACTATGCCCAAATGAACCAGTGCTACTTTCTTGATGAAGCCTTTGCAGATACCCTCTAACCAGGTATCTTCTTCCTTGAAGGAGTCCTCCAGGGTCTCTTAGGTCTCTCTTGGCATGCACCATGTTCTTCCAATGAGTTTTCTATTCCTAAAGGAGTGGTGGTACCCCCCGCAGTGTGATGCTAACTTTGGAATCAGAAAACTGGGCTCTGGTCCCAGGCCAACACTTGTAACCTTAGGTAAGTCACTCCACAGGAGGTTTGGAGTCCTCATCTTAAAATGAGAAGATACATGGCCAGCTCTGTAGCCACTCCCATATCTACCTTTGTCTATGTCTAGTATATACTCTTTGGACAGCCATATATGTGACTATGGAATTTCAAATAACTAGAAGGAACAAAGTTTGAGCACAGAAATCTCTGTTCAGAAACTCTTGATTGCACTACATGTAAAAGCAAAAGATGGAAACAAGCCAAATAAGTAAATAAATATGTGGCATGTAATGAAATACTATGTAGCCATAATTAGAAAAATAAGAAAGCTGAACATGTGCAGAGGAGGAAAGATCTGTATGATATATTAGTGGAAAAATCACAGGGCAGCGTAGCATTTGTAGCATACCAACTATTGTGCAAAATATGGAGAGAGTAGTAAGAATAGAGATTTGCTTTTGCCTATGTATGTCTGCATGAGCGCTGGGCAGGTACCCTGAAAAGTAGTACATAAAAACATTTAAGCAAAGTGTGTTGGTGCACACTTGTAATCCAAGTACTTGGGAGGCTGAGACAGGAGGATCACAGGTTCAAAGCCAGCTTCAGCACTGTAGTGAGACCATCAGCAATTTAACAAGACTCTATTTCAAAATAAAAAAATAAAAAGGCCTGGAATATAATTTTTTTTGGTGGTACTGGGGTTCCTGGAAACCCTTGTACCTCTGGGCTACACTCCCAGACCTATTTTTATACTTTTTAAAATTTGGAACAGGGTCTCTTAAGCCAGAGCGGCTGGCTTCGAACCTGCGCTATCCTCCTGTCTCCGCCTCCCAAGCGCAGGGATTACAGGCATGCGCCACCATGCCTGGCTGGAATATAATTTTTTATTGGTGCATTGTATTCATACATCATAATGGGATAAAAACTTGTGAAGACATATATGCACACATCAGCCAGTTAGCCCCTACCCAGTTTTTAATAATGGAAATACATTATTAAAATGTATTTTAATAATGACAATGAATATTTTTAACAAAACAAATGTTTCTTTTACATGCTGATATTTAGTCATTAGTGGGGCTAAAGAAATGATTTTAAAATGTATTGCTGCAGCTTTGTGACTCCCTGTGGCAGTTAAGGTACTATTGGAGTTTTCTTCTCAAACCAGCCACACTGATCCTTCAGTTCATGGCAACAGATTCTGATGGCTCAAAACTAGAGGCCACATCCATGTGGGATGATGGTGGCCTGGGAGAAGCCAGGGGCAACTATATCAGAACCCCTATTCTTTCTGGAGGACTTGAGAGAAATCAGTTGATGTGGAGGAATGGGGCAGCCTAGCAAATTCTCAAATCTCTTGGAGGGCAAATATACTGGAGAAGGCTCTGATTCTTCTCTTAAGGACAGTTAAAGCTGGTATACCCTACATCAATAGCTAAGACACAATTAAGAGAATGCTCTTAGGTAACTCTCCCAGACTTCCCAAAGAATCTGTCCTCTGGTAGCATAAATCTTTCCACCCAATGGGTGAAATCCAAGATTCTCAAATTCTGTTAACCCATAATAAGCTTGGACCTATAACTATTTTTATTCCTGCTACAGAGTCCCTAGCAATTTGGAATCCAGGGTAGGATTTTCTCTGGATTGCTTGGGTCCAAGGTCCTCTTTGGAGAGAATCCTGAGCGTGTAAATGATTTGCAGCTGAGACAGGCCCATGCTTACCCAGCACGTGTTGTGCTAAGCCCTAGCACTCCTGCTTGGCCGCTCCTGGGAAGGCTTCAGAAGTGCTCTTCAAAGCAGGCCTCATAAAAACAAACACCACCACCACCACTCCCATCTCCTGTCCCCTTCCGAAAACAAACAACAGTACTGCTCTGTTCCCCAAACACAAGGGAAATTTTCTGTTTAAAGTTTTTTTTTTTTTTTTTTCTTATTCCATATTGGCAGCACTTACTAAGGATCGGATGACTTTCAAGTTGGATTGTTTGAAACAAGTACCTAAGAATCCAGGTGCTTCAGACTTTTTAAACTCAGATTACATTCCTTACAGCTTTCATCTAAAAAAATTAAATTTTTTAATTAAAACTGTCAATTTTTAAAGTCCTCTCTTAACACATATTTTGAATAATTATGTTTATACCAAAATTTAACAAATGTCTAAGATTCAATTTCCCTTTTTGAACTTTTGGAAATAGCTCTGGTATAAGTAAACCTGGTTTTGAATTATTTTTTCCTTACTTCCTAGCTCTAAGACCTCAAGTCAATGACTCAACTTCTTTGTGCATCAGTTTTCTTACCAGTAAAATGCGATAACACCATGTGCCACATAGATTAGCTGTGAAGACTAAACGAGTGCATGCAAAGTACTTAGCAGAATGCCTGTATATATGTATTAAAATAATGGTGTTCAAACAATAACAATATATGCTATTATGCCATATCTGATTTAGAGAAAATGCTTCTTCATGGAAATTTAGTAAATGTAAAAAACATTTCCTCATTTTTGCAATTCTTTAAGGATTCTCATTTCAGTCTTAAATAAAATGCTTTTGAATAAAATTGAACTCGTGCTTGCTCTAACCTAAGTGTAAAAGAAGAAACGAAGAGAAGAAACCAACCTGCGAGCCATGAAAAGCAAGCAAAGAGAGTTCAGTGTCTCCTGGACAAAACACGTTCAGGTGGTCTTAGTGTTTTGACGTTTGTTTCCATCTCCCCATCATACTCTGAAAGTGAGATATCACATTTATGTTGTGGCTATGTTTCCAAACCTACATCTGAGGGCATAAGATGGGAAATAAGGTTATCCCAACCTCAAGAGTATGATCACAGGGGCAAAGTGAACAGAATCTTTTCAAACTTAAATGTATCCCTACAGCCTTCATATAAATAACATATTTTAGAAATTTTACTAACACTATGTCAGTTTAGGACTTAATCTACACATAGGAGTTTTCCCTCAAAGAAGCAGCCTGATAGTCTTCTCTGCCCTCTATGGGAAAGTGACTTTTCTCCTCCTATGACACTATGAATTTCTGCAATTTCTTGAATGAATTCTAGGCATGAATCTAGCCCTCTGAGGGAATCCTTTTCATTGGCCAGGAAACTATGTTAAGCTGGCAGAGGGTTAGGGAGGGGGTTTCTCTTGAGGCAATGGCACCGTCATTGCCAAGGTCTTCTTTGCACTTCCAAAAGAATGGCAACAGTGATGAAATGTTAGCCATCCCTTCTGCTCTAGAAAAGCACCCTGAGTTGCACCCACAGCTATTGAGGCCATTGTCGTGGGGGCACCATGAGAAGCCTGGAAGTTGAAAACTTGACTTCGCTTGGGTGTTCTTGCTTTGTGGTACACTCCAAATTCTAATTACCTTTCTTCAGTTTTCCTGAGCTTTAAGAGTAGAGGAGTTTAATCACCGAAGATAAAGACCTCACTCATAATATCTGGAACAGTGTTGTCCCAGAGAAATATAATGCAAGTCACATTTATAGTTAAAATTTTTCCCAAGAGCTACATTTTGAAAAATAAAATGGTAAAATTAATTTTAAAAATAGATTTATTTCATCCACTATTTCTAAAACAGTATCATTGCAATACGTCAATTTTGTAAAAGTTGAGATGTTTCATATTCTTTTAAAAATAAGTATTTGAAATCTGATATTTGTAGATTTCACGGAATTTTCAGCTAAAACAAACAGATTCAATACTCAAGTTGTTCCAAACATACTTAAAAGTTTTCTAAATACTGAACAAATTATACATTTTTAAATTTAAGTTTTAGTTGATTAAAATTAAGTAAAATTAGTAGCTCAGTGGTACAGTGTTTGCCTGGCATGTGCAAGGTCTTTAGGTTCAATTTTCAGCACTGAAAAAAATTAAGTAAAATTAAAAGTTTAGTCACTCTAAATAAATTTCAAGGCTCAATAGTTATGTGTGAGCCAGATGTGGTGGCACACACCTGTAGTTCCAGTACTTGGGAGGCTGAGATGGGAGAATCACATGTTTGAGGCCAGTCTTAGCAATTTAGTGAGGCCCTCAGTAACTTATCAAGACACTGTTTCAAAATAAAAGTTGAAATTAGGCTGGGGATGTAGCTCTGAGGATTCAATCCCCAGTCTCCCCAACCCCCACACACAACAGTCATGTGTGGCCAGTGACTACTGTATTGAACAGTGTAGGTTAAGAAGATAAAGAACTTTTCCCTTCCTCATTCTTAGCTTCCAGTTGCCAAAAGGAAAGTCCAGACTCTTGTTTGTTTTTTTGTTTGATTCTAACAGTAAAGAATCAGAATCTCTTTTGTATTTTTGTGGTGAGATAATAAAAATCAGCTTCTTGAATAGGTTAGCTCACATCTGAAAGATAAAGTCTGATAAGTCCTTTCTCAAAAAGAGCATAATCAGAAACATACAGAAGTCATTGACCCGATGGGACCAATGGTTTGTGAGTTATTGAAAAATTATTTTAAATGAGAAACTAGTAAAAATAATTTTTATTTTTGAAATGCATATAAAAAAGTAAATACATGTTGTATGTTTTATGTTGTATATATAACATAAAAATAAGCACTTAAAAGTGAACATTCATTGGCATTTCATGTATTCACTACACCATACAATCACTATCTTCATTGAATTCCAAAACATTTCATTCATCCCCAAATAAAACCCTGTATCTATCAAGGAGTACATCCCATTTTCCTTCCTCTCCATCTGTTCTAGTCATTGCTTTCTGTCTCCATGGATTTACCTATTTTGGATATTCCAGATAAGTGGAATCACATAATATGTGACCTTTTATATCTGGCTTCTTTCACTTAGCATATTTTAAAGTTCATTTATATTATAGCATGTCCCAGTACTTCTTTCGTTTTTATAGCTGAATAGCATTCCATGGTAGGTATATGCAACATTTTTTTTTATACATTCACTGATGGACATTTGGGTTATTTCCATATTTGGGCTGTTGTGAACTGTGCTGATATGAACATTACTGTACAAATACTTCCTTGAGTGCCTGCTGTCAATTCTTTTGGGCACATATCTTGCAATGGTATTGCAGGATTATATGGCATTTCTATGTTTACCTTTTTGAGAGACTGCCAAACTTTTGCACAGCAGCTGCAACATTCTACAGTCCTGCCAGTGATGTATTAGGCTTCCAAATGTCTCCACATTCTCATCAATGCTTGCTATTCTTTGCCTTTTTTATTGATTTTCTTTTTTCTATTCTTTTTTTTTTTTTTTTTTTTTTTTAGGTACTGGGATGGAACCCAGGGACATTTTACCTCTGAGCTACGCCCCTAGCCCTATTTTTTCTTCTTTATTTTGAAACAAAATCTCACTATGTCGGGGAGGGCCTCACTAAATAGCTGAGGCTGTCCATGAACCTATGATCCTCCTGTCTCAGCCTCCCAAGTACTGGAATTACAAGCATGCTCCACCACCTGGCTATTCTTTGCCTTAAAAAAAAAAAATTAAAGATACTCAAGTGGGTATGAGGTAGTATCTTGTTGTGGTTTTGACTTGCATTTTCCTAATAACTTATGATGTAGATCATATTTTCAACTGCTGGTTGGGCTTTTTTTTCTTTTTCTTTTCTTCTTCTTCTTTTTTTTTATTTTGGTGGTACTGGGGTTCCTGGAAATCCTTCTACCTCTGGGCTACACTCCCAGACCTATTTTATATATTTTTTTAAAATTTGGAAACAGGGTCTCTTAAACCAGCGCGGCTGGCTTCGAACCTGTGTGATCCTCCTGTCTCTGCCTCCCAAGCATGGGGATTACAAGTGTGCACTACCACGCCTGGTTGGTTGGGCATTTTTATATCTCTTTTGGAGAAAGATCTATGCTCATTTTTTTAATCAAGTTGTCTTTCTGTTGTTGGGTTGTAAGAATTCTTTGTACTTTTGAATTCCATACCCATATTAAAGCATTTTATAAACTGAAAAGCACTTAATAGTTTAATAGTTGCTACTACTATGATCATGATTGTTATCATCAGAGAAAATCTGGAGATGGTCGTAGAAAGCCGAGGCCATTTATTGTGATCATTTAATAAATATTATTCCTGTATATTTTTTATTTTTTAAATTTTTGGTGGTACTGGGGTTCCTGGAAACCCTTCTACCTCCAGGCTACACTCCCAGACCTATTTTTGTATTTTTTATTTGGAAACAGGGTCTCTTAAGCCAGCGCAGCAATCCTCCTGTCTCCGCCTCCCAAGCACAGGGATTACAAGCGTGTGCCACCACTCCTGGCTTTTTCTGTATATTTAGATTATCATATGTTCAGGCTTATTGTTATATATATCTTTTACTTGCTTATTAATTTGTTACATTCCTTACTAAAATGGAAGACTCATGAAGGACATTTTTTAAGTGTTTGGCCCATTGTTCTATTTCAGAACCTAGTACAGTTATAAGATATATATATTGCTTGAATAAATGAAACAATTCATTAATTATAAAGCAGTAAGTGCTTTATTCATACTTTTAAAGTATTCATTCCTGATGGTGGTAGTTTAAACATGTCTTTAGATTTTCTCAGTACAAAGTTAGGTCTGAACCCTTAAATGAAACATTTTTATTTTATTTTATTTTATTTTATTTTATTTTTTATTTTGGTGGTACTAGGGGTGGAACCCAGAGGCTTTCTACTTCCGGGCTATACTCCCAGACCTAATTTATATTTTATTTGGAAACAGTGTCTTGTTAAGTTGCTGTGAGCCTCACTAAGTAGCTGAGGCTGGCTTCAAACCTGTGCGATCCTCTTGTCTCAGCCTCCCATGTGCAGGGATTACAAGCGTGTGCCACCACGCCCGGCAAACATTTCTATTTTAAAGGAAACTTTCCAGACTAGTTCAGTTTAGAAGAAAGCAAAAGCCATGCTTGGTGGTGCAGACCTGAAATCCCAGTACTTGGGAGACTGAAACAAGAGGATCTCATCCCAGGTTCGAGGCCAATGTCAGCAAATTAGCAAGACCCTCAAGACTTTAGTGAGACCTTGTTTCAAAATAAAAAGGGCTGGGAGTATATCTCAGAGGTAGAACACTGCTGGATTGGAGCCTCAGTACAAAAACAAACAAAAAGCAAGACAAGTTTAGGAGAAATTAAGAAAATGTATTCAAGTTTTCAAAATTGGTTCTAATTTTAAAGTTTGAGACTATTAGCAGTATAATAAAAAGTAAATTGTAATTGGGTGATGATAACAAGCAAACACTTAAAAGTTTCATTCTTTTCTAAATAAAACAGGTTGTAGAAGAAGATCCTATTATTTACCAAAATTTGGTTTCAAGTATAGTCATGTGACTTGCTTTAAAAAATGAAATGTGGAGAGGGGACCAGGTGTCATTTCTGGAAGTATTTAATTGCTTAGTACTTTATTTATATATTTAGTTGCTTAAGTACTTAGCTTTCCATCACATTCTTCCTGAACAGTGGAGATTGTGGGAAAACTAGTTGATGTGTAGGAACCATAATGTTCTGGAATGCTGAACAGTTTCCCCTGAGATCCTCTCAGAACTGTCGTTGACTGTTTTTTCTGTTTGTTTGTTTGTTTGTTTTTGGTACTGGGGATTGAACACAGGGGGCATTCTGCCTCTGAATTACAGAGCTACATCACTAGCCCTATTATACTTTTTTTGTTTTGTTTGGTTTGGTTTTTGGTGGTACTGGGGTTCCTGGAAACCCTTCTACCTCCAGGCTACAATCCCAGACCTATTTTTGTACTTTTTTTATTTGGAAACAGGGTCATTTAAGCCAGCGCAGCTGGCTCCGAACCTGCGTGATCCTCCTGTCTCCGTCTTCCAAGTGTGGGGATTACAAGCGTGCGCCACCATGCCCGCCCTGTTGTGCTTTTTATTATATAATTTTTTAAACAGGGTTTCATTGCACGTGCTCTCTTGTTATGTTGGTAAGGCTGGCTTTAAGTCTGTGATCCTTTTGTCATAGCTTCCTAAATACTGAAATTACAAGCATGTACCACCACCATATACAGCTATAGTTGACTTTATAAAGCACTAAATTAACCTTTGTTGATTACTGAGATTTTTGGAATGGTGTGTTATCGCTTCATAACACAGTCTATAGTTTCTAATATGTATGTTGACAAGATTTCCCTTACATTTTGGGTATTCAACCTCTGAGCTCCAACCTCATCCCAATTTTTTATTCTTTATTTTGAAACAGGGTCTCGCTCAGTTGCAGAGGGCCTCACAGGTTGCTGAAGTTGGCCATGAACCTGTAATCCTGTGGCCTCAGCCTCTTAAGTACTGGGATTACAAGTGTGCGCCACCATGCCCCACTTCCTCTGCATTTTAAGTGGAAAAAATGTCAACTTATATATGCAAAAAAATTTTGTAACAAAGTACTATGTCTTTAGAAGACAAATCCATATGGTCGGGCGTGGTGGCGCACGCTTGTAATCCCCGCGCTTGGGAGGCGGAGACAGGAGGATTGCGCAGGTTCGAAGCCAGCCGCCCTGGCGTAAGAGACCCTGTTTCAAAAATATAAAATAGGTCTGGGAGTGTAGCCCGGAGGTAGAAGGGCTTCCAGGAACCCCAGTACCACAAAAAAAAAAAAAAAAAAGAAGACAAATCCATATGTAATCACAATTTTTAAAATGGAAAATGGTATGTTACAGACAACATATTGATGAAGTCCAATTTCTGTTAAATCAACCTTGATCCTAATGTGAAGATAAACTTCAATAAAGTTGCTCCTGAGATTTTTGGGAATAATTCTTCTGAGTTGCTATTGCCACTAATGAAAGCTTTCAATCTTCTAGATTTTTGCTGTTAACAAAGATGTCTTCTCTAGTAATCTTTCCAGATTTAGACTGTTTTATTTATTTATTTTTTTATCAGTTCCCTGAGCTCTTCTGGGTGATTTTCCACTGAAGAATAAGAATCTGAGATTTGAAATCCAGGTATTTATAGTGAAACTCTGAATTCTTGTCTTTCACATTTTTGAAATAATTACTCCTGCTTTAGGAGAGAGTAGAGCACTAAAGTTGTGTGTAGACCTTCTTTTATGAAGAAAATTTTAAAAACTTAAGTGGGAGTGGAATGGGAAGGGGAGTGAGTCACTCATCAAATGAAGATTTAGTTAAGTGCTGCTGTGACGGGAAGCATTCAGGAGTCACCCTGCAGAACAGCGCTTGGAGAACTGTTTTAAAGTGAGGCATTTCCCAGTATTGTTATTTTCTTTGGTAGTCCATTAACATTGCCAGTGGGGAGGTGCTTTGTGTTCTGGCAAAAAATAAGTGAAAGGAAAACAATTTCCATTTCTAGCAGCTTTCCGGTATTACCTAATGGGTTTGCAGTTTCCATGTTGATTCTGTTCAATACAATTCAACAAATACTTTTTGAGCCGGGCGTGGCGGGGCACACTTGTGATCCTAGGACTTGGGAGGCTAAGACAGGAGGATCACACAGGTTCAAAAGCCAGCCTCAGCTACTTAGTGAGACTCTCAGCAATTTAGTGAGACCCTGTTTCCAAATAAAAAATAGAAAACGGGTCTGGGAGTTTAGCCTGTAGTTAGAAGGCCCCTGGGTTCCATCCCCAGTACCACAAAAAAGAAAAAAAAAAAAACGAAAAACAAAAACCAAATACTTTTGAGAACCTTCTAAGTGCCTGCTTGCTATACAGTGTACAAAGAAAGAACAAAGAACCCTGCCCTTGGGGAGTTTACCTCCTGCTTGCGTTGATCAACTTTCTGAGAAAAATATTAAATTGTCTGCCTTCCTCAGTTTCCCCCACACATATCAAAAGGAAACATCAGTAAAAACACTAAAACTGATGGTGAAGGCCTAAAAGGAAGAATCATTTTCAGTTTGCTGTGACCTTTCAGTTAGTTTTTAAATATTCCTTTTAAGTTGGGTGTGGTGGCATACACGTGGAATCTCAGTACTTGGGAGACTGGGATGGGATTGCAGTTCCAGGCCAGCCTGAGTAACCAAGTAAGCCTCTCAGCAACCTAGTGAGACCCTGTTTCAAAACAAAAAATAAAGAGCCGCGGTGTAGCTTAGAGGTAGAATGCCCCTTGGTTCAATCCCCAGTACCATAGATAGGTAGATAAAATATTCCTTTTCATACTGTAAAATTTCATTCATCTGGCTGGATCTGTCGATTTGAGATTCAAGACTGATCCTATCTATCGATCTATTTATTGTAGTACTGGAGGTTGAACTCAGGGACTGGGCTCCAAGTTATTTAACTGCCCTGTACTACTGTTGTTGTTGTTGTTGTTGTTGTTGTTGTTGTTTTTATCCAGGTAATCATATCTTTGGGGGATAAAGAATTTTTCAATTAGGAAGGGCAATATTCCCTCAGAAAGCCCACTGTGTAGACTTGGGTACTTTACCATACAGGGAGAAAGCCAGTTTCTCCAGATCCCATTTTCTAGGTGTTTTTTTTTTTGTTGTTGTTTTTTGTTTTTTTTGTACTGGGGCATTCTACTTCCGAGCTACATCCCCAGCCCTATTTATTTCTTTTTCTTTTTTCCTTTTGAAACAGGGTCTTGTTAAGTTGCTGAGAGTCTGGCTGATTGTGACCTTACTCAGTCTCCTAGTCACCAGGATTAAAGGTCTGCGTGCCATCACACTTGGTTCAGACCCTGTATTCAAAAGAGCGTTTCTTCCCATACTCTTTTCTATGGTGGCAGAATTTCTGCGCAGCCTGGGGCGTTGATTAGGAGGGGCAGGTGGTTGGAATGGGCACCTGACAAAAACTCCAGGAAATGTCCAGTGTTGGTCTCGGGGAATGGGAATAGAATTCAAGTTCTCAAGCCATCTCAGGGCCTCCACAGTGGTCAGGACGACCCCACTCCCCAGTGACTAAGTGCTAGCATCTGATCCTGTGTTTGCATGAGGGGGGCAGGAGTAGGTTGAACCACTTGTAGGGGCTGTTTCCAGCCACCCTGGGGGGAAAGGCGGAAACAGGAAGGAGGAATACTTTAAGAAACAGGCTCTCTACTGACTGCCCGCAACGCCCAAGGTTTCCCACGGAGAGGTCGCCGTCGTCCTTCTCCTCTTTGGGCGGAACCCATCAGGCATCATCACCCAGATCTAAAACCCAGCAAGCCAATGACACTCCCGGTCCTCCCTGATCACCCTCTCCATCGCGGTCTAAACGCAAACATAGCGGGTGAAAAGAGACTGCACAAGTCACGGAGAAAATTAGGCTGTCCTTTTCCATGGTGATAATCGAATTAGCCTCAAATTAAACGTGAAATTGGGCCTCGCCTGCTGCGGGGGACAAAGCCCCCGTTGTCTTTCTGCTCGGGTAGCGGCGCCCACCCCGCCCAAGCCGGTGCCCGCTGCAGGGGACGAGGTCCGGGCTGGGCGGGGAGAGAGCTGGTGCTGCGGCAGGGACAGGGGCTGGGGCTGGGCAGGGGCTGGGCAGGGGCAGGGGCTGGGGCTGCGGCAGGGGCAGGGGCTGGGCAGGGGCTGGGCAGGGGCTGCGGCAGGGGCAGGGGCTGGGCAGGGGTTGCGGCAGGGGCAGGGGCTGGGGCAGGGGCTGGGCAGGGGCTGGGGCTGCGGCAGGGGCAGGGGCTGGGGCTGGGGCTGTGCAGGGGCAGGGGCTGGGGCTGGGCAGGGGGCCAGGGCTGGGCAGGGGCAGGGGCTGCGGCAGGGGCAGGGGCTGGGCAGGGGTTGCGGCAGGGGCAGGGGCTGGGGCAGGGGCTGGGGCTGCGGCAGGGGCAGGGGCTGGGGCTGGGGCTGTGCAGGGGCAGGGGCTGGGGCTGGGCAGGGGGCCAGGGCTGGGCAGGGGCTGGGGCTGCGGCAGGGGCTGTGCAGGGGCAGGGGGCAGGGGCTGAGCAGGGGCTGGGGCTGGGCAGGGGGCCAGGGCTGGGCAGGGGCAGGGGCTGGGGCTGCGGCAGGGGCAGGGGCAGGGGCTGGGCTGGGCTGGGGCCCGCGCTGGCGTGGACGCGCCGAGGCTCGGCTCCCGCGGGCGGGCGGCTGCGGGGCCGCCGGGCTGGGCGGGCGCGGGCGCGGCAGAGCGGGGACCCGCGGCCGGGAGCGGCGCGTGCGGGAGCCCGCGCCTGTGCGCGCGCCCGCTCTCCCCGCCCTCCGCCCCCTCCCTGCCGTCCTCCCCCCGCCCCGCGCCGCCCAGCCCCCGGAATCAGTGCAGCTGTCGCCGCGCAGGCTGCGGATTCCTCCAGTCCCTCCCTCGGCCGCCTCTCCTCCGGAGCGAGCGCAGCGCCCGCGGTCCCGTCCTGTGAGCCCCGGCCCCAGCCGCGGACGCCCGCGGAGCCGCCTCCCGGCCCACCCGCCCGGCCCGAGGAGCGGGAGGAGGACGGGACCGGCGCCCCCACCCCACCCCGGAGGTAGGCAGGGGCCCCGGGCTGCGGCGGGGCGCGGGCTGCGGGGCCGGCCGGTCCTCCGGGCCGAGGGGGGCTGCGGGGCCGGCGGGCGCTGCGGGATGCGGCCAGGCGTGGTCCCCGCGCCGCCCCCGCGCGCTCCCCGCCGGCGCCGCCGCCCGGCCGCGCCCCCCCCCCGCCAGCCCCCAGCCCCCGCTCCTCCACAGGTCTGTGCCCGCGCGAGGACCCCCGCCGGCCTGGGGAGGGAGCTGGCGGCCCCCGCGGCCGCGCCCGCGGCCCCCCTTTTTGGGGAGCCTTCCCTTTGTTTTGTGATAGGAAAGGTGCCAGGTGCTGTCATCAGATGGGGGGGGGGGGTCGGGACAGAAACAGTCGTCCATTATTTTCCCAATCAAAAGCCAGAGCCGATAGTAGAAGGGCGAGTGTGGGGGTGCTTCGACGGAGGAGAAAAATGGATGTGCGGGGTTATCTGGGCGGGGATGCGCGTCTTGGCAAGATGGATGGCTCGCGGTGCCCGAGCCGTGATGCAGCACAATGCAGCACTATCGCGGACGGCCCGGCTCTGGCCGGCGGGCTTGGCACGGCCACTCGGCGCCTGCGGCCCCCGCCCGGCCCCACCCAGGCCCGGCCGCCCTGGGCCGCCTGGAGCGGCGGCTACCTAGTCCCGCCGCGCGGCTTCTGCTGGAGGTGGCGCCGCGAGGACCAGGTCTCCGAGGTGCGAGGAGGGGAGGGCTTCGCTTTCTGGGGACCCCTCCCGCCCCGGCCGTAGGCTGCTGGGTGGAGGGGCGCCCTGCGGCACCGGTGCGGAGCCGGCCCGAGTAGCAGGGCCGAGTCCCATCTCCGCCAGGCGAGGGCCCGAGCCTAGGGAGGGGCTGCGGAAGGCGAGCAGTTGGTGTGCAGAGGCAGTGGTGCGCTCCGGTGGGAGGCGCAGCTTTTCTCGGCTACTCCAAATCTGTGACCAAGCCGAGTTGTGCATCGATTTTTTTTTCTTTTGTGAAAAGTTAGTGTTTATTAATTAAACCTTCGCAGCGGAGACATTACCTTTTGGTCAATAACAAAAATGGATTTTTTTTTTCCTATAGGAAACCATTTTTTAAAATGAAGTAATTAATATGTTGTAGTTCTTCTGTCCCTGCGACCATTTATAACAATTTTACCATCCAATAGGGTTTTTAAAACTTAATGTTTTCAGTAGATAGTAAATGATTCCTCTAACTTGTTTTTCCTTTCTTTTCATCATTTGCTTTTTCGGCAAGTCAAGTACAATCATATATAGATTCTTTATTTAGGATTATTAGGCAAGTAAATGCATGATTGATGGTTAATTAACATTCAGAATTCTGTTGTTTCAGATAGTCAAGTGTCCAGGCATGTCTAATGGCATTATGGTGGTTACAAACTGCATTTATGTCTGTTATATGCATTTTTTTAAAAATTCATGCTTTTTATTTTTACAGATGTGGCTGGGGAGGGGGCTGAGAAGGGCAGACCACCAAGGCCTCTGTGGCTGGTAGCGCCTAACGTTACCTAAGTCTCTGCTAATACACAGGACATTTCCCTTCAAAATGCCATTTCTACATTTCTCTTACTCCCTGGGATGGAAAAGGGATATATTTCAAATGTCACCCCAGGATGTTCTAAAATATGTAGGTGAAAAAGGAAACTTCAGTGTGTTAACTGGAAGGGAAGGTCAGCATTTCAAGGCCAAGGGCATACCTGCGTTTATTTATTTATTTTTTAAATCACTAATGAATTCCAGTTAGTGGAGAGTAGAACTGCATGTAAATTGTGTGGTATGTGAGCACTATTTTGAGTTTCTCTAATAGAGGACCTCTAAGCAACTTTTTGGACTTGCCCTTCATCTTTGTGCTGGTTGTATAAGCTTATGTTGCATACATATTGTATGAAAGTTTCTGTATTGTTTCTGGATTATCCAGACATTTTGGATTTACTGTGCTATAAGAAACATCCTGTATTGCCGTCACAGGAGGTTTAGCTGTTCTGATTTAAATACCAGGTGCAGAACTCTGTTGGGTTAAGCTCTCTGTAGCTTGTCCCTGGCGTGAGCAGACCCTTCATTGGAGACGGTGACTGATATTGGGGCCGTGAAGGAACTGCTGCCCATGGTCAGCTTACACCATGGAGGCCTTTGTGGGGAGGCTCCCTTGGGCAAGTCTGATAACTCCCTGTGATGTTGTAGGAGTGAGTGGGAAGCCCTCGCCCTCCACTGGTGAGGCATCCTGCGCAGAGGCGGGGCATCAGCAGAGCTTCCTGGAAGAGTATGGTTGTTCAAATTGCCCCGATGTATGAAAGTATGTCTGTCCTTGTAGAAGTTGACTACTGAACAAACACAGATAGATGTGATGAGTGTTTTTTGTTGAAATAATTGTAATATTTTCCTTTTTTTGTACTAGGGATTAAAACCAGAGACATTTGAACTCTGAGCTATACCCCTAGCCCTTTTATGGATTAATTTACTTATTTTGTGGTATTGGGGATTGAACCCAGAAGAATTTGACCTTGAACTACAGCCCCAGCCCTTTAAAAAAAATTTTTTTTTTAAGTAGGGTCTTGCTAGGTTGCTGAGGTCCTCACTAAGTTGCTGAGGCTGGTCTTAAACCTGCAATCCTCCTGTCTCAGCCTCCCAAGTACTAGGATTATAGGCATGCACCATGACTCCCAGCTTATTTTATTTTGAGATGGGGTCTTGCTATGTTGCCCAGGCTGGTCTAGAACTCCTGGGCTCAAATGATGTTCCTGCCTCAGTCTCTCTAGAAGTTGGGGCCACAGGAGTATGCTAAAATGCCTAGTTAAGAACATGTTTTTAGACATAATTTTAAAGCCCATTTTTAATTTTTAATTTTTTGGTGGTACTGGGGTTTCTGGGAACCCTTCTAAATCCGGGCTACACTCCCTACACTCCCAGACCTATTTTATATTTTTATTTGGAAACAGGGTCTCTTAAGCCAGCAAAGCTGGCTTTGAACCAGCGTGATCCTCCTGTCTCTGCCTCCCAAGCGCAGGGATTACAAGCGTGTGCCACCACGCCCAGCCTCTATTTTTAAGTTATGTTTTATATACAGCGATGTGATATTCTTTTAATCATGTTGGATCTTGATCAAGATCTGTGTTGTAATTGGGCTTTACTTAATGCTCTCTGAATTTTCTTATGGTAGCCTTGGTTTTTTCCTGCTATACTATTAGGCATACAAATTATCTTTCCATAAGGAAAGGGCTAATACCCTAGCTAGGAAACCTACTTTGGTCCGGGCGTAGTGGCACACGCTTGTAATCCTCCTGCTTGGGAGGCGGAGACAGGAGGATCACGCAGGTTGGAAGCCAGCCTTGCTGGCTTAAGAGAACCTGCTTCCAAATAAAATATAAAATAGGTCTGGGAGTGTACCCCGGAGGTAGAAGGGTTCCATCCCAGTACCACCAAAAAGAAAAAGAAAACCAACTTTGGTAGGATTTTTTTTTACCAAAAGCTCTCTGGATTTCTCTTGTAAATTTTTAGTCTTTGCACTTTCTCAAAGCACCTTTTCTCTGTAAAAATACTACCTTAGTACTCTGATTTTTCTGGTGAGAGTTGTGCTGTATTCAAGTTTATATAGTGTAGAAATAACATCAATTTTTTTTCTACTCTGGTGAGTAAAACTAAGTTATTCCAACTGGATAACCCATATTTCTATTTTTTTAAAAATTTTTGCAGTACTGGGATGGAACCCAGGGTCATTCAACCTTCCAAGTGACACCCTCACCCATATTTTTTTATTCCTTATTTTGAAACAAGGTCTCACTGATTACAAAGGGCCTTATTACTAAGCAGCTGAGGCTGTCCACGAATCGCGATCCTCCTGTCTCAGCCTCCCAAATGCTGGAATTACAAGCGTGTGCCACCACACCCAGCTCATATTTCTATTTTTAAACATCTCTAGAGAAGTCATTTTCATAATGCCCCTTGTCATCATGGTGAGGTTTGTGGACCACCAGCATTAGACTCGCTTGGGAGCTTTTATAAATGCAGACTCTTAAGCCCTACTCCAGCCCTTCCCAGTTAGCCTCTGCATTTTAGTAAGACTCCTAAATGATTTCTGTGAGGATTAAATTAAGAAACTGCACTATTCTCTCAGCTAAGGAACCTCAACACCAAAAGTTTCCTTTAGATTAATCTGTTTGAGGTTTTTTTCTAAAATACCTCTGAAGTTGAAAAACAGTCATGTTTCCCCACCTGTGTCCCCACCCCGTCCTATAGGAAGGCAACTTGGTGTAGCAGAACTGGGGCCCAGGAGGCTAAACTATGACCTCAAGGTCCTCTCTCCCATGGAAACTTGTCCTTCTCTTTTGGTTCATTATTAGAACTTTTAAAAGTAAATAGTAGATATAAAATATTGTTTCTAAAATACATGTTAAAGAATTACAAACCAGGAGCGTAGCTTAGTGACAGAGCATTTGCATAGTTTGCAGAGGCCCTGGGTTTGACCCCCAGTGGCGCAAAAAAAAAAAAACCCAAAAAAAAAAACAAAACAAAAACAAAATAAACACAAGCCAGTGAGCACCGAGGAAGCTATCACCTAATTTGAGAATTTACCATACAATCTGGACCTTTCCGAAACAACTCTCATCCTAAATTTTGAATTTATCTTATTCCCTTTTCTAGTAGTTTGGCCTTTAAGAAAAATTACTGATTTTGTATGTTTTTCTACTTTCTGTAAACACAATTACACTTTATGTATTTTTCTGACTTGCATTTTGAGATTAATATTATAGTTCTAAGACTCATCATCCATTTTGTTGTTCTGGTTCATTCATTTTCACTGCATGGAGTAGTCTGCCACAGCTTATTTATTCCTGTACTGTAGATGGAGATTTGGATTGATTCCAGCGCTTTACTGCTATAAAAGGGCTGCCATGAGTGGTTCTGGAACATGTCTCTTGGTACACATGTGGAGATACATACACACACCCCTGGACCACAGAGCATGTGCAACAGACACACACACACACACACACACACACACATACACACACACACACACCTGGACCACAGAGCATGTGCATCACACACACACACTCACACACACATAAACCTGAGCCACAGAGCATGTGCATCACACACACACACACACACACACACACACACACACACCTGGACCATGGAACATGTACATCACACACACACACACACACACACACACACACCTGGACCATAGAGCATGTGGATCACACACACAGACTCAGACACACACACACATCTGGACCACAGAGCATGTGCATCTCACACACACACACAAACTCATACACACATATACACCTGACGACAGAGCATGTGCATCACATACACACACACACACTCATACATACATACACACACACACCTGGACCAGAGAGCATGTGCATCACACACACACACACACACACACACACACACACCCCTGAACCACAGAGCATGTGCATCACACACTCACACACATATACACATCCAGACCACAGAGCATGTATATCCCCCCCCACACACACACACCCTGGACCACGGAGCATGTGCATCAACCTTAGCAGATAATGTCAAGCTGCTCTCAGAGTGGCTATACCAGGTGTGTTCCAGTCAGTAGCTATAAGAGCAGCATTGTTGTTGCCACCTTGCCAGTAGTTCATTTAGCAGATTTTAACATCTTACTCACCAGTTGATACTTTTGAAATGTTATATTTTGTTATTTATTTATAATTTCCCTCATGATTGAGGTTTTTACTATCAATTTATATTATTTACCATTTGCATCCTTTTGTAAAATGCCAGTTCATTCTTTTGGTCCCCCCTTTTTTTTACTGATTTGAGGAATTCTGTAGGTAGATTACCTACTAATCCTTTGTAGATTAGATGGTGTTGTAAAAATAAAAATTATATAACTTGTCTTTCTTTCTTTCTTTCTTTCTTTCTTTCTTTCTTTCTTTCTTTCTTTCTTTCTTTCTTTCTTTCTTTCTTGATGGCACTGGATTGAACCCAGGGCATTCTACCTCTGAGCTATAGTTCCAGCCCTTTTTTATTTTGAAGCAGGTTCTAAATTGCTGAGGCTGGCCTTGAACTTGTGATCCTCCTGTCTCAGCCTCTCAAGTATTGGGATTATAGGCATTTACCACCATTGTGGTTTCTTTTGATGAATAGTCATTTGTAATTTTAGCTGAGCCACAATCAGTTTTTGTCCTTTAAGATTTGTAAGGATAATTTACCCGGGTGTGGTGGTGCACACTTGTAATCCCAACATTTGCGAGGCTGAGACAGGAGGATTGCAGGTTTGCGAACAGCCTCAGCTACTTAGTGAGGTCCTCCTTAACTCAGTGAGACCCTGCTTCAAAATAAAGAATAAAAAAAAAAATATAGGGCTGGGAGTGTAGCTCGAAGATAGAATGCTCCTGGGTTCTATCCCCAGTACTGTAAAAGAAAAAAAAAAAAAAGATTTATAAGGATGATTTTGTTATTGTACAAAAATTTCCCTTAGTTTGGAAAGATTATTGGTTCAAGCAGAACAAAGTCTAAATCCTAATGCTTTTTTACAGTAGTATGGCTAGGTTCTAGCCCTGAAATAGTTACTTTCATGACCATGAGTGCCTTCATTAGAAAAATCAAATAATAGTATGCACACTGCTGTTACAAGATAGCAGCGTGCATTGCCAGGCACAGAGTAGGTGTAAATTACTAACATTTCTTTTTCTTTGCTTTGGGAATACCTAATCTATATGAGTTGCAAACTATTTTGGATATGCTTTGCAATAACTACCTAAGCTTGTTAATATCAAAAGACCTCTTAACAATTTATTCTAGCTTATATATTTCTTTTTTTTTTTTTTCTTCTGTGGGTCTGGGGATAGAACTCAGGGGGGATTCAACCTCCAAGATACACCCCCTGCCCTATTTTTTATTCTTTATTTTTTTGAAATCGGGTCTCACTGAGTTGCAGAGGGCCTCACTAAGTAGCTGAGGCTGTTTGCGAACCACAATCTTCCGTCTCAGCCTCCCAAAAGCTGGGATTACAAGCGTGTACCACCACGCCCGGCTAGTTTATATATTTCAAAAAACTTATACCAATGGTATTTACGTATTAACGTAATCTATAATGACTACTTGCTGGAAACTGAATCCCTTTGTTTAGGTTCTAGTAATTAATAGTAATATAATTGCATTTCTTTGCAAACATTTTGTGTGGTGGGAGGCTGGGGATTGAACCCAGGAGCATTCTACCTCTAAGCTATACCCCCAGCCGTCTTTCATTTGTATTTTGAGATTCCCATTAGGTTGAGGAGAGTTTCACTACTTGCTGAGATTGTCTTCTAACCTGCAATCCTCCTGTCTTGGCCTCCCAAGCACTAGGATTACAAGCACACGCTACCAGACCTGGCTGTTTTTATTTTTATGAGTAAACACTTACACGATTAATGTTCTCTATTTGCAGCCACTCTGAGATTGAATTGTAGTATTATTTTTTATTTGGCAAATAATTATGTGGTTCACTCTCTTGCTAAAATTTGAGGTGGTGATGATGGTCTGGGCTGGCCTAAAGTTGAATAAGAATTAGTTTCCCAATTCAAGGACTATATAATGTATATAGAAGATACTTGAATGACAGAAGGTAAAAGGACTTTTGCTAGCCTCTGGTTTTAGATCTAATTTTATAAAATGAGAAACTTAGATGAAATAATAGAGACAGTTTAATACATATTAGCACTGCTTTCTGTTTCTGGTAGATGCTAGAAATCAATCCTGGGCTGGGTATTGTGACCCAAGCCTCTGCTCCCAGCTTCTCAGGAGGCTGGAGCAGGAGGATTGCGAGTTAGAGGTCAGCTTAGGCCATTTAGTGAGATAGTGTCTCAAAAGTGTGGGGGAAGTATCTCTGGTAAAGTACCCTGGGCTCAGTCCCCAGTACTGGGCAGGGGAGGAGTCAATGAGATAATCTGCTACCCATCACTGTAAATTTTAATGACTATAAAGTGTGGAATTTGTTCTCAGTTGTTCTCAATTTTATGCTTTCTTTTCAAATAAGTTCTTTGTTCAGAAAAGATACATTTCAGCAAGTACTATCAGTAATTTAGATAAATGACACCAAGTTCAGACTATAGTAAATTTTTTGTTATGGGTCATGTCAAAATAATAGGAAAAGCATACCTGATTAGTATATGTGCATTTGGAAAAAAAAAACACAATCCTGTATCCAGGGAAATGATTTGAATAGATTATCTTATAAAAGATAATATCAGGAAGGCCAGTAATTATATTAAATTGTTTCAAACTCACCAGTTTTATTTCTCTTTCTGTCACTGTGACCAAAATACCTGACTGGAATAACAGAACAGGACAAATTCATTTGGCTCACAGTTTTAGAGGTGCAGTCCATAGTTGACTGACTCTATGGCCTGACTCACTGGCCTCAACTCAGTGGCAGCTGGAAGCAGAGAGACAGGGAGCAACCAGGGACAGATGTGGTCCTCAAGGCTGCATCCCAGTGATCTGCTTCTTCCACACACACCCCACCTGCCTAAGTTACCACCCAGTAAACTCATTTAAAAATAAATCCTTCCATGGACTTAACCACTGATAAGACTAGATTCTTCATTTAATATTTTACTTCTGCATATTATTGTGTTGGGGACATGCCTTCAACACATAAACTCTTGGGAAATATTCCAAGCCAGTGTATGGAATGCAAATTAAAAATAAAATTTCCACTTAAATTGGTATATATGAGCTGGTAATGTAGCTCAGTGGTAGAGCACTTGCTTAGCACATACAGGGTCCTGGCTCTAGCATCAGGAGGAAAACAAAAGAAGGTAAATAGATAATGTTCTTAGGGATGGTGTGAGGTGGAAGCCCAATATAGGCTTAGTGGAAAACTGTTGGGTTATATATGTAACAAGCCTTAAATTTTTATACCATTTGGATTAAAATGCCAGATGTAGTTTTTTAACCTGAAGAAATAATTAAAAATAAGGACAGAAGTTTTTAATTTATTTATTTTTTTGTGGTACTGGGGATGGAACCCAGGGTGTATTCTACCTCTGAACTATACCCCAAGCCTTATTTTTTATTCTTTATTTTGAAACAGGGTCTCACTGAGTTGCAGAGGGCCTCACTAAGTAGCTGAGGCTGTCCTTGAACCTGTGATCCTCCTGTCTCAGCCTCCCGAATGCTGAGATTATAAGCGTACGCCATCACACCCAGCCCCAGCCCTATCATTTATTCTATATTTTGAAACAGGGTCTCAATGAGTTGCAAAGGGCCTCACTAAGTAGCTGAGACTGGCCACAAATCCAGATCCTTCTGTCTTATCCTCTCAAATGCTGGGATTACAAGGGTGCACCACCACACCCAGCAGGAAAAAAAGTTTTTAAATGAGGATTTTCTTAAGCAACACTAATTGTGAACCAGCAAAACTGTTTTCTAGTTGGGCATAATTAAATAAATTATGGCAGAGTAATAGGATAGAATTCAATGTGTCATGCTTAACCATTAAAAAGAATATTATTGAAGCCGGGTGTGGTGGCGCACGCTTGTAATCCCCGTGCTTGGGAGGCGGAGACAGGAGTATCTCGCAGGTTCGAAGCCAGCCGCGCTGGCATAAGAGACCCTGTTTCAAAAATATAAAATAGGTCTGGGATTGTAGCCCGGAAGTAGAAGGGCTTCCAGGAACCCCAGTACCACACACAAAAAAAGAATATTATTGAATGGGAAGATGCTCACCATGTGATGTTCATTGGAAATGTCTGTATGCAAAGCTCTATGAAGCAGTATAATTCCAGTTATATTAAGTAAAATACTGGAAGAAAATATTTAAGATATTAATGGTTGCTGGGCGTGGTGGTGCATGCTTGTAATCCCAGTACTTGGGAGACTGAGACAGGAGGGTCACATAGGTTCGAAGCCAGCCTTGGCTACTTAATGAGGCTCTCAGCAACTTCGTGAGACCCTCTTTCCAAATCAAAATATGAAATAGGTCTGAGAATGTAGCCCAGAGGTAGAAGGCCTTGGGTTCCATCCACCACACACACACACACACACACACACACACACACACACACACAAAAGATATTAATGGTTTGCTTTGGATGATGGGTTGATAGGTGATTTTCTTGTATGAAAGGAAATTGCTATGACTTTTCTTATTTTGACTTTTGAAATATTTCACACATAGAAAAGGATTAGTAGACAATATAATACTTGACAATGAGGACTTTTTTATTCTTTCTGATACTGGGGATTGAACCCAGGGCCATTCTACCTCTGAGCTATACTCCCAGCCCCATTTTATTTTTTATTTTGAAGTAGGGTCTTGCTAGGTTGAAGAGAGTCTCACTGCTTGCTAAGGTTGCCCTTGAACATGTGATTCTCCTGTCTCAGTCTCCCAGGTATTGAGATTATAGACATGTACCATTACATTTTGCTTCCTAGTTCTTTTTTATTTTGAAACAGGGTCTCGCTAAATTGAAGCAGAACTTGAACCTGCAATCTTCCTGTCTCTGCCTCCCAAATATTAGGATTATAGGTACATGCCACTACCCTTAGCTGGGAGAAAATAATTTTAATAATAACCTTTTCTTTTTATTGCATGAGAAGAAATTCTCATGTAATACGATATGTTACATATGATATATATTGCATGTATATATGATATGTGTGTCTTGTGTGAGAGTAATTTCTACCATGAAGGGAGGCAAAGGGCTGTTTTAAGACATACATTTATTTATTTAATACTTAGTATTTATTATTTATTTTGTGGTACTGAGGATTGAATTGAGGGGCCTTCTAGCTCTGAGCTATACCCTAGCCCCCTATTTTATTTTTTATTTTGAAACAGGGCCTCACTAAGTTACTGAGGCTATCTGTGAACCTGAAATCTTTCTATCTCAGCCTCCCAAGTACTGGAATTACAATAGTGCACCACCACTCCCAGCTATTTTAAGATTTTTTAAATGGGAAATTTTATAGAAACTATTTTGAAGGGGAACTCTCAGGAATGAGTAAAGTCCTTAATTTTTGGGAGGAAATAGTATTTTCTGTTTTGTGGTCCTAGTCCTCAACTGTATTGGACTTTGTAAATTGCATCTTATAAATTAACTTATTTGCTTCCATGATTTTGATTTTTTTTCTGATGTTTTTCTTCCCCTTTCCTTCTTTCAATGTTAGAGGGGGATTTCAGAATTTGAGATACAAAAGCAACATGTTGGGCTAGAGGTGGAGTTGAGGCATAGAGCACTTGCACAGTGTGTTTAAACCCCTGGGTGCAGCCCGACCACCTGCTTCCCACCTTTCACCTCAGTATTTTGTCTTTTCACATTTTTAATACTGCTACTGCTTTTTTTTTTGTACTCTGGTAATGAAACCCAGAGGCATTCTACCTCTGAGCTACACCCCTAGCTGGATTTTATTTTTATTTAAAAACAGTATCTCACTAGGTTGCTATGTTTTTCCTCTCTCTCTCTCTCTCTCTCTCTCTCTCTCTCTCTCTCTCTCTCTCTCTCTCTCTCTGTGTGTGTGTGTGTGGGGGGGCGTTGGTACTGGGGATGGAACCCAGGATCATTCCATCTCTAAGCTACACCTCAGCCCTATTTTTTATTCTTTATTCTGAAACAGGTTTCAATAAGTTGCAGAGGGCCTCACTGAGCAGCTGAGGTTGGCCTAGAACCTAGGATCCTCCTGCCTCAGCCTTCTAAGTACTGGGATTACAAGCATGTGCCACTATGCCCAGCTTGATTGCTACTTTTTTAATAAAAAATATCCTATCACTTCAGACAAAACTTAATATTAGCTGGATAAAAAAAAAACTAGTCAATATTAATAGAGGGTACCTGTTAAATTTTTTCTACCAGAACTTAGAGAAAATTACTATTAATAATGAAGGTATAAAGAACACTGAAATTTTAAAAAGACTTTTCCATTCCCCTGTTAAATGTGCATTTGGTTAGAGCTTTGGCATTTCCGTACTCCTCTGGAGTGTGGGAAAAGATGTAGGAACAGGGCCACAGGGAGCCTGGGGAAGACGTTGTCCAGAAGGACATCAGCCTCAACTGACTGCAGCCTTGGGCTCTGGAGGAAGTTTCTTCCTGTTGCCCTACCCTCCAGTATGGCTCTTTCAGAGATAATTTTTTTCTAGCGTATTTGTCTCAAGGCTAAATCTGAACGCTCTAGGACTGCACATTTTTCTGGAATGTTCTATATGTTCTTTACCAACAATATAGCCCATTTCCTTTTTTATATTACTTATTTTAAAGGAAAGGAAAACACAGCTTTTTCCTTACAACACTGCTTGTTTATTTGCTCTGTGATACTCATTTCTTATTATACTTTTAACTTGAAGCATAGGAAAGCTTTTATAATCAGTTACAATAGTCTAAAAGTTAAAATACTTTTTTTTTTTTTTTTTTTTTGCGGTACTGAGGATGGAACCCAGGGTCATTCTACCTCCGAGCTACACCCCAAGCTCTATTTTTTATTCTTTATTTTGACTTGCAGATGATAAGTAAAATAAAAAATTAAATGCGAGTAAAATAAAAATAAGTGAGTACGGCGGAGTATGAAAAACACGAGAGAGGTCCGGTACACATGGCATGTAAAGTTTTAATGGCACGGCTCTCCCGGGGATCAGGGCGAGGCACTGTGGGGCCCGCGTGCCTGTCCGAAGCTTGAGGACGCGGGCTCTCCTTTTAAAGGCATGCATCTCGCGAGATGAGGGTTTACTCGCGGGAACGTCCGTGAACCACGATCCTCCTGTTTCAGCCTCCTAAATACTAAGATTACAAGTGTGCATGACCACACCCAGAAAAATACTAATTTTTTTTTTTTTTTTTTTTTTTTTGCCGGTCCAGGGATGGAACCCAGGGGCATTTGACCTCTGAGCCACACCCACTGCCCTATTTTTTATTCTTTATTTTGAAACAGGGTCTCACTGAGTTGCAAAGGGCCTCACTAAGTAGCTGAGGCTGTCCGTGAACCTCAATCCTCCAGTTTCAGCCTCCCAGATGCTGGGATTACAAGCTTGTGCCACTACGCCTGGCCAAAATACTAATTTTTAAAATCAGTTTAGCATCCCTGAATTTTTTACAGTGTTTGCAAATATATTCAATACATGTGTTTTTTCTTTTATGGTTTACAAAGAGTATATACCTTCCTAAAGATATAAATTAGCATAACTCATTCTAACAAAAATACAAAAATATTAAAATACCTACTCTTTTGTTACCAAAATAATAGATGTTTATTATAGATTATGTGGAAAATAAAGCTAAACACAAGGGAGAAAATTAAAATAATCAGGTATTCCCAGATATCAGAAACAAGTGATTGATATTTTTGTGTTTATCTTTTAAACCTTTTTTCTCTGTACATATTTATCATCTCACATAATCACATGATGATGTTTATCACTCTTCCAGCATGGCAAAACAAAATTTGATCACTGATAATTAAAGTATCAGTAGTTAAAGCTAATTAAAAGTGGCTAATGCTATCACAGGAGTGGTCTGTTGCCCTGAGCTATTATAGCAGTGTATGTGTGTTTGGAGGGATAGTTGGGCAGTTTCTTGTTTGTATTGGAGAAAAATGATGAAGAAATAGAATATGAAATTTGTTTGTTATAGCTATTTCTCTTCTGTAAATAAAATTTCATTACAGTGGAAGAATACCAGAAGGTTCTTGTTAGATGTGTGCTTTCTGTTTTGTTTTAAAAAGAATCCCCATCAGAGTTGCATTAATTCCCTTGAGAGAAGTCTCTGTATACTTTTAGACAGCATCTGATTTTATTTTTGTCTTTAGATTTTAGAGACTCTTTGAAACAGCTACCCCATAATGTATCATAAATGGGACTGATTATGATTTTTATCATCTTGGTTTTCAATGCAGTACATTTTACTGAGCTGAGTTGGGTTGTAGCTGTAACCTGCATAGGTTAGAGCTTGTCTTTTTAGGGCCTTTACTCAATATTTAAAATTCTATCTTCATGTCTAGGACTTGTTTCAAGAAGAAAAAGCAATATTCATGTTTGATTATTCAAGCCAGTTGGTTCTCTAATCCCTAGGACAGGGAGTGATGGCAGGGGAGTGTTGTCCCTTCTTTGTTGGGTTAATTCTAGCATTAGTTGTAGTACTTTCTGAAGAAGGCACTACAATGGCTTCCCCAGATCCTGAGGGAAGATAGTGAGAAGAGATCTGAAATACCCTTCCATTGAAAGCAAAAGAAAGCCCCTTAAGCAATTACCATTAGGCACTTTGGGGTGGTTATTAGTCTTGTTTGTTATGGAGTAGGAGTGGCAAATATTCTCTGTATAAACACTACAGGGCAATGGTGGGTCCTTTACTAGTTTAAAGGGAGGGAATTTTGAGCTGGGCAGGTTGATGGAGCTGAGTTGTACTAGGTGGACTTCCTTTCTCCAAATTAGGGATTCTTCAGAAACTTGCAGCCTGGTGGGCATACTTCTCTTTGCAGGGAAGGAAACCCATCAAGGGTTTGCTTGATGGTTATTGTGCTAGGGCTGTCTGAAGCCAGGGATAGAGAACTCAGCCTGACCTCCAGGCAGCTGTAAATGTTGGGTCTTGACACTTGAGATAGCAAGGAGCCCAGGCTATTCCCACAGGGTCCTGGGCAGGGGGCTGGAATGTGGCCCTAGCCAGGCCTCAACTAGTTGAGAACACCTATCACTATTTTGGGAAGCAGTGGTGGCCAAGGGTATCAGTCAGGTGACTTCTCTTAGAGGGGCCTGGTCCTTCTCACAGCAGGTTGACAACTCTGTGCTGCCAGCTGTCCTCAAATTCCCAATTTATCTCCTTGGGTGGAGCGCTGGAAGAGCTTAGTCCTGGAGCAAAGAGATTTGTGTGCCATTTGGGAAAGAGAGAAACCAGCACACACTTTTCAGTCATTCTTTGTTATAAAGGTAAGGTTTTTGTTTGTCTGTTTGCTTATTTTAAGTCAGTATCCACTGGTAAAGGAATTCCTGAATTTACCTGATAATCAGAATAATTTCTCATTTTAAAAGGCTTATGTTGCTTTTGTGTATTCCTGACATTGAAGAATACAGGCTTCCATCCTAATTCTAAAGAGCCTCATTTGAGTCTTAAAGGGTAAAAGTTTAACTGGCAAGCAGGTTAATTTATTGTCTTGTTTTGAAGAAAGAAAACTTTTGTCAGTTGAATTTTCTTTATCTGTATCATTTTGGCTACAAATAATTATTTTTTAATGTATGTTTGCATGCATTTTTTATTCTTAATTATAATAGACATTTCCATTGAACCAGCCTCTTCTTAAAGGAAACTTTTGTTCATGTGAAATAAATGTAAATTTAGCATGTTATTCTTGAGAACTGCTTAGTCTTCTCTCCTTTGAAAATAACTAGATGTTTAATGTAAAGAGTATATGGATAGCCAGCCTATCCTGGAATGTTGTGCAGCTGTGCAGAGCAGGAGGCTCAAATGTGCTAATTAAATACATTTTTAGCAAGAATGGAATGTTACCGCATGTGGTTAACCATTCCAGTTTGTTTTTGAAGGTGACTCTTTTTTTTGCCAAATATTAACAATTAGAAAATACTCTGGCCGGGTGTGGTGGTGCACGCCTGTAATCCCAGCATTTGGGAAGCTGAAACAGGAGGATTGCAGTTCGAGAACCGCCTCAGCAACTTAGTGAGGCCTTTGCAACTCAGAGAGACCCTGTTTCAAAATAAAGAATAAAAAATAGGGCCAGGGTTATATCTCAGAGGTAGAATACCCCTGGGTTCCATTCCCAGTACCTCACAAAGAAAAATAAAAGAAAGAAAGAAAATACTCTGACTTTAAAACCTATATTGCTATGTTAAATTGTTCTTTTCATGGAGGTAATGGAGCTCATTTAATACTAGGATTATCCTTTAAAATACACCCCATTATTAATGTATTCAAAATGCAGACATGGCAGCAAAACTATATTTTAGCTTCTGAAGTCCAGGTATCCCTTTTGGGGGATTTAACGTTGCTCTCCCTTCTGTATCGGTTCTCCTTCCTTGGTTCTTTGAGCAGTAGAGCACATATTTCTTTTCAGTTTGAGCAATATTTTGATTATTTGTTGAAGACCAGTGTGAGTTGTATCTTTTGGACTAAGCTGTATCCACACAGATGGTGGTATGATTTTTTTTTTAAGTCAGGCAAAGTGACCTGATGGGAAGAAATGGCAGGTTGGTTGTAATGTGGCAACATCTTACTTGATGTGTCTTTAGAGATAAGGGAATGTGCTTCCAGTAAGGCTGTGTGTAGAAAGTTGGAATGTGTTGGAAAACTGCCAAGCGATTGGGAGTAATCTGTGTGTGTGAGACAAGCACTAACGCTAGGCCTGCTGTAAAATAGCTGCAGGTTAACAAAATATCTTGAAACTTGACATTTCACATGAGGGAATTGCTCTTCTAAAAGTATTGCCAAGAAATGGAGGATTGCTTCCTTCTTTAGTGACATTTGTTTATTTCACTAGTCTTAAAAAAGTCTTGTAAGTATATTAGGCAAATCATTATTTTTCTTTGTGTGCTTATGTTACTGGGGATTGAACCCATGGACATTCTACCTTTGAGGTACACTCCTAATCCTATTTTTTGTTGTTGTTGTTTTTGTTTTTGTTTTGAAACATTCTCCCTGAGTTGCAGAGGGCCTAAGTTAGGGAAGCTGGCTATGAGCCTGAAATCCTCCTATCTCAGACTCCTAAGTAGGGGGATTATAAACTTGCACCACCATGCCTGGCTCAAGCCATTCTTTTGGACATGATTTTTTTTTTTTTGCCTTTTTTTTTTATTGGTGCACTGTATTCATACATCATAGTGGGATACAAACTTTTGTAGACATACATGCACACATCGCCCAGTCAGCCCCACTCGATCCCCACCCCATTCTCTCCCCATCCCTCCCTCCCATGCTTGGCTTAGTGGTTGACATCTAGTATTATAGCAATTTATCCAAAATTAAAAATGATAATCTCACATAACAGTTTCATTTGTCTGATACCAAGCTTTTGATGACTTAAAGATAACATTTCAATATTTCTTTTTACTTTCTTACCAGAGAATATTTTTTTCTATTTTTTTAGGTGAAACTATCATATATTTATATATTTATTTTTCAGAAAAAAATTCTATCCTAATATGGAATATGGACTCTAGATACCCAAAACGATCTTGAAATAGAACAAAGCTAGAAGATATATATTTTCTGATTTCAAACCATATAAAGCTACAATAATTGAAACAGGGTAGTACTATTCTAAAGGCAGATATATAAACCATTGGAGTTAAATAAAAGCCTAGAGCTAAATTCTTCCCTATATTGTCAAGTTATTTTTGACAAGGTTTCCACGAACATTTGGTGGTAGAAATAATAATATTTTAACTAAATATTGTTGAAACATAATAATTACATGGAAAAGAATAAAGTTGGACCCTTACCTAATCCCATATACAAATATTAACTCAAAATAGATAAAAGACCTAAATATAAATCTTAAGACTATAAACTTTTAGGAGAAAATCTGGGTCATAAAACCTCACAACACTGAAATTGGTAGTGATTTCTTGGATATGATTTCAATGGCACAGGCAACAGAAGAGTATACAAACTCCCTAAAAAAAAATAGTGTATATCCAAAGACAATGTAAACAGAGTTAACAGTTACTAATAGAATGGGATAAAATATTTCCAAATGCTATATCTGTAGGTATATTAATATTGGTATATTAATATTCCAACTAGAAATCCTAAAAATTAACAACAATAAAGGCAAACAATACCATTTAGAGATAGGTAAAAGACTAACATAAGTAATGAATCTCCACAGATAACCTATCTTAGTTGACTGTTGGATGGAAACTCTTGTTTCTCTGGTTCTGGTGTGTGTTACCTATTTCTTTTTTGTAGTTAATCTCCTTGAGTATTTTCTCTAGCGCTGGTTTTGAAGACATAAATTCCTTCAGTTTCTGTTTGTCATGGAAGCTTCTTATTTCTCCATCTAATTTGATAGAAAGTTTTGCTGGGTAGGAAATTTTTGGCTGGAAGTTGTTTTCTTTCAGAGTTTGGAATATGTTCCTCCAAGCCCTTCTGGCTCTCATGACTTGGTTTGGGAAGTCTGGAGTGATTCTAATTGGCTTGCCTCTGAATGTCACTTGGCCCTTTGTTTTTGTTGCCTTTAAGATTCTCTGCTTGGCTTCCACATTGGTCATTTTGACAGTTATGTGGCGTGGGGATCCTCTTCTCCGATCCTGTCTAAAGGGAGTTCTGTAAGTTTCCTGGACCTGTGTATCAACCTCTTGCTCTATGTTTGGAAAATTTTCTGCTATTACTTCCTTGAAGAGATTGTTGATCCCTTTGGTTTCACTTTCTTTTCTCTCCTCTATTCCAGTTATTCTTAGGTTAGCTCTTTTAAAATGGGCCCATATTTCTTCAATATCAGATTCCTGCTGTCGGATATTTTTTCCTAGATTAGAAACTATGCGTTCATTTTTGGAATGATCATCTTCTAAGAGCGAGATTCTGTTCTCCATGTGTTGTTTGGCTCTATGTACGTGCCTTATACAAATATTTAATCATTTATTATATGTTTTTGGTCAGTAGAGTTGAAGTTTTTAATATATGTTTTGAGAGTATATATATATATATTTGTGTTTTTACAACATAGAAAAACATTTTGTAGGAAATGTGGAGTTTCTTTAGATGTATTGATCTTTTCATTTTTAGATGGCAAATGAATTCTCTATGTATTGTTTACATGTTGGGAAAACACATCCTTGGAGAATGTAATTGGTAACTGGACTTAAGGAGATGTGAATTACAAGCCACCAGTTTCTTTTTACTTAGCATACCATTATCTGATCTGCTCATGTGAATCTTTTTTTTTTTTTTTTGGTGGTACTGGGGTTCCTGGAAGCCCTTCTACCTCCGGGCTACACTCCCAGACCTATTTTATTTTTTTAGAAACAGGGTCTCCTAAGCCAGCCCACGTGGCTGGCTTCGAACCTGCGTAACCCTCCTGTCTCCGCCTCTCAAGCGCGGGGATTACAAGCGTGCGCCACCACGCCCGGCTGTGAATCTGTTTTTAAATAATTTTTATCTCAGATCATTCATTGACTTAGAATATGAGCTGAGTATGGTGGCACATGCCTCTAATTCCAATACTTGGGAGGCAAAGATAGGAGGAATACAGGTTCAAGGACAGCCTCAGCAACATTAGCAAGACTCTCAGCAACCTAGGGAGACCCTTTTACAAAACAAAACAAAACAAAATTAATATGTATTCCATTAACCTTAGGAGAGAGTACAGTCATTTACTCTGAGATGAGCAGGCAAAAAGCTAACTTTGAATATTTCTTCTCTGAGTTATTGTCTGAATTAGAAAAACAGGTTATTTCTTCTCATCTGTGTGCTATGTTTTGGCATAAGCTTATACAACTAGGAAAGAATAAGATCGGCACTTAAAATATTCTAGACATAAACATTTATGAAATGTGCTCATATATGTTGGGGATTGCACAAAGCTGATCAAGATTTTAGTGGTTCTTTGTGTAGTGTGGCATCAAATGGAGGTTATATCTGCTGCAAATGGCAGTGTAGTGGACAGGTGAGGACCACATGGAAGTCATGCTATGGGTAGGAGAAATAATAATTTGGTGTATGAGATGCTAGCCATTTTAGATGTCTCTATAGCTGTTGTCAGCTAGCTGAAAATAAACTGAACTTGTGTGTGTGGTAAGAGTTCTGCTGTCTGAATAGGCTTAGTAAAAATAGTATTTCAGGTGCCTATTATATAAAGATGTGTTTTATAACTTTATAAAAAAAATTGGTGAATAACCTAAATGCCCACACTGGTAAGTGAGGAGGAAATGCTTAGTATAGTAGTAGATAAGAATATGGACCCTGGAGCTATGCTGCCTGGATCTTAATATCAGCTCCAATGCAGACTCTGTGGCCTTGCACAAGTTATTAACACTTTTCTCTCAGTTTCCTTGTCTGCAAGATGGGAATAATCATAGCAAAAGCCATATAGTGTTATTGTGGAAATTAGATAACTTAATATGAGTAGTTAGACTAATGCCTAGCAAATATGTAAATATCAGTTACTACTATGCTAGTAAAAACATAATTAGTATTATGTAAAGTAAAACCTTCTAGTACATGGATTTTTTTTTTTTTTTATGTTACTGGGGATGGAACCCAGGGGCATTCTACCTCTGAGATACACCCACATCCCTATTTTTCATTCTTAATTTGAAACAGGGTCTCACTGAGTTGCAAAAGGCCTCAATAAGTAGTAGCTGAGGCTGTCCTCGAATCGCAAACCTCCTATTTCAGCCTCCCAAATGCTGGGATTACAAGTGTACGCCACCATCCCTGGCTGAAAAGTTTAACAAGAAGGAGAAAAAGCAGAATACAAGACTGTACAAACTGTAAGATCTTAACAATGTAGAAAAACACAAAGAAAAAGAAATAAGGAAATACTCCAAATGTTGTTTTTAGGGGAGTAGATGGGTGAGATTACTTGTGATTTTTGTTTTTGCCTCAGTACTTTTATGCATTTTCTAGTATTCTGTTCATGTGTTACTTTTATAATTTGAAAAAGTAAACTTTGGCCTGAGAAGTACCTAATATCCTTTGTGAATAATGAGTATGTTGATTATAAGTGTGTGTGTATGTGTGTGTGAGAGAGAGAGTGTGTGTGTGTGTGTGTGTGTGTGTGTGTGTGACTGAGGATTGAACCCAAGGAGCATCTACCTCTGAGCTACACCCCCAGCCATATTTTATTTTTATTGAGAAACAGGGTCTCTATAGGTTGATGAGACTCTCAGCTACTTGCTGAGGCTTCCCTAGAACTTGTGATCCTACTGTTTCAGCTCCTCAAGTATAGGGATTACAGGTGTATACCACCACACCAGGAGCTTATTATTTTTTTTAAAGGCTCAAAGACTTCTATTTGGCAATAATTTGCCTTTTTTCCTTTTATTTTTAATTCTTCAGTGCTTTCTTGTTCTCACAAAATACCTCAAAGTCATGAAACTTAAGAAAACTACAATTTAGAGTTTTCAACTAATTCAGATGGGTCATGTAGGAAAAAAAATACAGACATGTAAGGCATGACTGCTATTTGTTATGCTCTTAAGCAAATTATGAAATTTAGTATGACCTTAGATTGTGTAAACAGTTTTTTTTTTTTTTTTTTGCAGTACTGGGATGGAACCCAGGGGCATTCTACCTCTGAGCTACCCCTAGCCCTATTTTTTAGTCTTTATTTTGAAACAGGTTCTCACTGAGTTGCAAAGGGCAAGTTACTAAGTAGCTGAGGCTGTCTGTGAATCGTGATCCTCCTGTTTCAGCCTCCCAAATGCTAGGATTACAAGTGTGTGCCACCACACCTGGTTATGTAACAGTTTTGATTTTCTTATGTGAGAGTGAATACCCATGCTCATTTACCCACCTTCACAGTGTCAGGGCTAAGTGCCCTTCTCAGGGTCTGGCACATGATAGGCACTCAGCCATGTTACTATCCTCACTGCCTGCTGCCCTTACGAAATAAACCCAAACCAAAACTTGTATCACTTCAAATTTGTCACTAATACCATGGTTTTAAATCACTGATCCTGGCCGGGCGTGGTGGCGCACACTTGTAATCCCTGCGCTGGGGTGCGGAGACAGGAGGATCGCGCTGGTTCAGAGCCAGCCTTGCTGCCTTAAGAGACCGTTTCCAAATAAAAAATATATAAAATAGGTCTGGGAGTGTAGCCTGGAGGTAGAAGGGCTTCCAGGAACCCCAGTACCACAAAAAAAAAAATCACTGATCCTTTCTGTTTAATATTCTCCCCTTCCTTCATAGATCTTTACATGTATAGTCATTTTGTCACTTCCAGTGTGTGTGTGTGTGTGTGTGTGTGTGTGTGTGTGTGTGTGTGTGTATGTTTATGTTTAATTAAGAAAAAAAACCCTTATATAATGTATCATGCAAGTGAGGCCAGTGCTGCAGTAGCAACAGACATCTTTAGGATCTCGGTGGGCACACTCACAGTAGTGTACTCCTCTTTTGTGTTATTGTCATTGGATGACAGTCTCTGCCCTAGAGACTCTGGGACTCTGGTTAATGCAGTGTAGCAGTTGTACTAGGAGTCAGAACTAGTCCTGTACCCCAACCCATCCAAAGGGAATAGGCAAAAAAGTAATCCTATCATGACTAGAAAGAAGAGTCTGGACACATAGCATCATTAGAAGTATCTAAATGTAGGTAACAGTGTAAATAATATAATCTCAACTGCTTTTCCCATCAAATTTTTTGAAGTAGTGTTTTTTCAGTATTTTAGCATGTATTTTATATATATAAAGGGCATTTGCTGGTCAAATAAATTGGGCCTCTGACTGGATATGGTAAAATGTAATAGATTCCCGCCGGGCGTGGTGGCGCACGCTTGTAATCCCCGCGCTTGGGAGGCAGAGACAGGAGGATCGCACAGGTTCGAAGCCAGCCGCGCGCGCTGGCTTATGAGACCCTGTTTCCAAATAAAAAAGTATAAAAAATAGGTCTGGGAGTGTAGCTCGGAGGTAGAAGGGCTTCCAGGAACCCCAGTACCACCAAAAAAAAAAAAAAAAAAAAGTAATAGATTCTTTAGTAAAGGACTTCTCAGAGATTTTATATGTAAAAGGTATTCTTGTGGGGAGAATGACATATGGTATGTTTCCCAAACTTATCTAATCTTGGAATTCTTTTTATTTTTCATAGTCTCTCTTGGGCACAATGTTTCATAGAATATGCTTGGGATATACTAACCTGTTCACATAAAAAGCAAAAATATTAGAATTATATTATACTTGAAAAGAAACTTTGTTTTGTTAGAAGAGTTGACTATTGAAGAGTCTGATTTTTGTTTTTGCTTCAGTGTTTTCCTTTTTTTTTAAGTACTCTTTGGTAAATATTTATTACTTTTATAATTTGAGAAAATAAACTTTTGCCTTTTTTGTCTTTACAGATCAAATTGCAGGCAGTTTTTTGTTGTTACTGTTTGGTTTAGGTACTGGGATTAAACCCAGGGATATTCTACCTCCGAGCTACACCCTTAACTTTTTAAAATTTTGAAACAGGGTCTCACTGAGTTTCTGAGAGCCTCACTAAATTTGTTGAGGGTGGCTTTGAACCTGTGATCCTCTTCTCTCAGCCTCCCAACTATTGGGATCACAGGTATATGTCACTATGCCCAGCTGCAGGCAGTGTTTTTAAAATTTAGTAACTACTGGTTACATGCCTATGTTTAATCCATAGTTTTTTTTTTTTGTTTTTTTGTTTTTTCCTTTTTTGGTTCTATGTTCAAAATTTACTACTGGAGTTGAGCATGGTGGCTTACGCCTGTAATTCCAGTATTGGAAGGCTGAGACAAGAGGATCCTAAGTTCAAGACTAGTCTCAGCAATTTAGCGAGGCCCTCAGGAATCTAGTAATCTGTTTCTAGGAGGGGTGTGGCTCAAAGGTAGAATGCCTCTGGGCTTAATCTCCAGTCTCCCTACCTCCCCCCCAAAAATTACCATTGCCAAGAGGAAGGTAAATAAGCCATGAACATTTACCATAGTGGTTATAAAAGATTAATAGGTTTAAACAGGTGGTCCAAAACAGCATTTTTATTGGCTTTAACATTTTTCTTGGTTCTCTTTTTATAATAAGTTTTCTAGCAGTTTTGAAATGAGAATTTACAGAAGTGAAGTCTCAGACAAGCCGAGAGACTTTTGTCAAGAGGTATTATTTCTCTACCAGAAGCCTTTGAATTCAAACACAGTGTTTGTTGCCAGGGATTTCATGCCCGCATATGTAAGAAATTTCAGTGTGGAAGTTTTCACTTAAACACGCTGTAAGCCTCGTGTGATAAAACTAGGTAAGAAGGAGCCCCCCAACTCCGTTTCCTAACTTCATGTGGGTAAAAGCATGTAATGACCAACTCCGCAGACCTTTGAGTTTGTGCCATTCATTCTCTTTTTTTTTAATCCTGATGATGAATTCAGTTTTTATTAGAAATCATGTAGAATCTAGGTTGAGAATTCTGCCTTCTCCTTTGTGCATGGACATGTGTGAAGGGCACTTGGATGTCTCATGACAAGAAACACACTTAAGTCTACAGTTAACGCAGCGGCTTCCAGTCTTCCCACTGCCTGTAATCAGCACTGCTGTACTCTTGCCTTTTGAAGGTCACTTGTAGATTTGAGGCAGAAAAAAAACTTCATAGCTGGGCGTGGTGGTGCACACTTGTAATCTCAGTACTTGGAAGGCTAAGAGGTGGATAGGAGGTTCAAGGCCAGCCTCTGCAACTGAGACTCTATTTCAAAATAAAACAAAATAGGCCCTTTCATGGCCTACCTGTGTGGACTAAGTAGAGCCAGAAGTTTTTTCTCATTGCAGGCTAAAGCTCATGGTCAGAAAGATTGTAGAGAATACTTAGAACTAGAGATTGTAGGGCTGGGCAGAATCCTGTATATCTCAGTATATCCTTACTTTTTAATCAAAGAAGAGACTAGAGCTCCTAGGGGCGAGGTGAAATCATAAGCTTCATACATCTAAGGGCGCAACTCACTCTTAAGTCAATGACAATTAAACTCACTGTCCTTGTGACTATTTTCTAAGTCCTGAGCCCTGACAAGCATCTCACCTCTGTTTACTGGGACCACTTTAATGCATTTAATAATTATATAGAAGAGGCAAGCCTACAAGTTCATGCTCAGGGTTGCTGTTTTCATGTTGTCAAGCTTACGTTGATGGTTAAACATTTACTGGGAAAAATACACAGTACCAAAGGTAAGAAAAGAAAAGAAAGTTAAAGAATATTATTAGGGAAAAGAGTCCATTGTATATGGAACTAAAAGTTAGTATATACATAGTGTATATCTGCCTTTGTCTTAATGAAAATAACAAATATGTGTGCCCTGTCTTTTCAGGCTAGGCTAAAGTATGATGAAGGGTCAGTCAGAAACAGAAAAAGATCTGGTTAAATATTACTTCGATAAGTTGAATATGTTTAAAATTTTCTGGCCTAGAGATGTTCGTGGAGGCTGACTGACAAGCCCTCTGCCCAGATGACTTGTACTCTGTATTACCAATTATTTAAAGGGGGCTAAAGGACAGTCCTGAAAAACATGACCCTTACCTGCCACCACAACCCTGAATTGATTTGTAACCTAATAGAAATCTAGGATACAGTGAGTAAAAATTTAGAAAAAGAAATCCCATCATCCCAGACTGGTATGTGGAATAACAACCTGAAATGTTTGACATATGATAACTGTCCAGTGGAATTAGTTATTTTGAAAAACAATTATTACTTAGGAGCAGGTTGTTGTGAGAAGCTGAGACAAGATGGTCACAGGTTCAGACTAGCCTCAGTAACTTACCAAGACCCTTGGGAAATCTCTGTTAAAAAAAAAAAAGTAAAAAATTCTGGGGGTAGAGCTTGGAGATAGAGTGCCTCTGGGTTAAATTCCTAGCAACACACACACACACACACCTTAGGATACTTGATTTATACAATAAACTACTTATATTCAGTTTTCTGTTATCATACTGTTTCTTCAAGGAAAAATTTGTTTTTGAATTTTATTAAATGAATATTAACATATCTAATGACTTCTTCCATTTATGGCACCTGCTGAAATTTAATTACTTGTTTTATCTGAGCCTTTACTCAGGAAAATTATATTTACTTTTGCTTTGTCAGCTACCTGTATATCTGGCAATTTAGTTATATAATTAGTACCTGTGGTTTAGAGAAGGCTGGGCATTGGGGCACTAGTTTATCAGGTTGTAGCTAATTAGTATCCATGTTGGAAAGCACACTTTTTATAGCTAATAAGAGAAATGGTTAAGTGGTTGAGTGGGTTGGGAGTGGCAAAATTAGACTTCCTCCTAACCCTTACAAAAGTCGGCTTTTTCCCACCATAGGGATATGTAAGATTTCCAGATTAAGAAAAAAAGAAAAGCCAGAATGCCCAGTTAACTTTGAATTTTAGATAAAAAGCAAACATCCATTTTAGTATGAGTTTGTCACATGCAGTATTTGGGACATTTCTGTACTAAAAACTCATTGTTTATTTGAAATTCAGCTTTAATTTGATGTCCAGTATGTATGTATGTATGTATTTTTTTTTGTCATACTGGAGTTGGAACCCAGGGACATTCTACCGCCAACCTACATCCTCCCCCCCCTCTCTTTCTTTCTCTCTCTCTCTCTCTCTCTCTCTCTCTCTCTCTCTCTCTCTCTCTCTCTCTCTTTCTCTCTCTCTCTCTCTCTCTCATTTGCTTTGAAGCAGGGTCTTACTAATAGTGTTTCTGAGAGTCTCCCTGTGACGTTTTGCTGAGGCTGTCTTTGAACCTGTCCTCCTGTCTCTGGTTCCCAAGTACTGAGATAGGCATGTGCCACCATGCGTAACTGATATCCAGTATTTATGACAGTCTTAGTTATATAGTTTAATCCAATATAAACCTCATTCAGATGTATATTTAAAAAAATGTAGTTGCAGCCGGGCATGGTGGCTCACACTTGTAATCCCAGAATTTGGGAGGCTAAGACAGGAGGGTTGCAGTTTGTGGATAACCTCAGCTACTTAGTGAGGTCCTTTACAACTCAGTGAGACCCTGTTTCAAAATAAAGAATAAAAAATAGGGCTGGGAGTATAGCTCAGAGGTACAATGCTCCCTGGGTTCCATCCCTAGTAACACACACACACACACACACACACAGTGTAGTAGAGATTCTATTGTATTGTGTTATCTTTTTAAAAACTGTTTTCTGCCTTCCATTGGGATGAACAGTTGAGAGTTGGTCACTGGATATCTGCTGCTGGATGTCCACTCAGGCCAAGATTGAAAGGCATTCAGTCTAGTTTGCCACAGTAGCAGGGATTACACTTGATCTGGGAGAACTTCTTGGCTGTGATTGTAGATGGACTTAGGCCAGCTCTTTCTCCTTGGAGGGGAATTTGGGAGTCTATTAGTCAAGGTGACTTACTGAAGCCCCTGCCAACTATGAGAGTTCTCAGTTTTGTGGTTAAATTACTTCAGTAATAATTTGGGTAGGGAATGTTAATTTTTGATTATTTACATTTCACCCATCAGTGCAGAGGGAATAACTTGTATTGTCCTTAAGAGTGACCTTCAAATACTCCTCCTATTAAAATCTCTCCTTCCTGTTTTTGACTGTCAGTAGTGTTGCCCTACAAAATGCCTGTGAGCTTTTTGCATCTGCTTTGGAAGCAGTCAATCTGAAGGACATTGCATGCCTTTGGGAAATGCTGATTGGAAAATTAGAGGCCACAGAAACCTGAATGTCTGTCTGCATTTTTTACACTCTGGACTACAGTGCCTCTGTTAAGCTAGGTATTCGAGAAAAAGCTTCACCAGGTTAATGATACATTTGGTAAAACCAGTAATGGCAAGTGAAGGTTGAGATTCTGTCTGCTGCAGAAGAGTGAGCCAGAGCAAACTGGTTTTAGATCAATGCTGCTTTTAAATTGCTGTCATTTAAAAAATTGAACATGGCTGGGCATGGTGGCGCACGCTTGTAATCCCCGCGCTTGGGAGGCAGAGACAGGAGGATCGCGCAGGTTCGAAGCCAGCCGCGCAGCGCTGGCTTAGGAGACCCTGTTTCCAAACAAAAATGTAAAAGTAGGTCTGGGAGTGTAGCCCGGAGGTAGAAGGGCTTCCAGGAACCCCAGTACCACCAAAAAAAAAAAAAAAAAAAAAAAATTGAACATGCCCAAGGAACAAGGTGCAGTTTTCAGATTATCCTTTGAAGAAAAGCTACACATTGGTCTGAGCTTACTATTAGGCACAGATAGAATGTGGGTGGCTTAGCCAAGGGAAAAATGCAATTAGAGCCGTTTGTTCAAATTACTAGGTTTGGAGGTATGTCTTGTTTACTGGTAAGTCGAGAATATGAATTATTTGTATGTACTTGTGCTAAGTCGGCTTTGGATGCAGTTGTTTGAAAGCTCCTTTCTTCTGGGAGGCTGGGACAGGAGGATCACAGGTTCATGGCCAGCCTCTGCAACTTAGTGAGACCCTTGCAACTTAGCAAGACCCTGTTTAAAATAAAAAGTAAAGAGAGCTGGGGATGTGACAGAGATACAGTGTCCCCGGGTTTAATCCCAAATCCCAAAGGAGGTGGGCTTTTCCCCTCCTTATTTTCTGAGCTTTCTCCTTCTCTGCTCATTGCTTCCTTTCATGGCCCATTTGTTTTGGACACAGTTTTGCTCTTGACAAGCCTGAGGATTGCCATAGTGTCGCAGGGTTGATTGGCATGATGGGTGGAATAGTTGGCCTAGTTTACATGGCTTAGTGTTGATAGTTATATGGTTGGATAGGGATTGGCTATAGTGATAGAAATGTTCACCTTTTTGATCAGTGACTCTCAGCTTTGGCAGTACATTGTCATCACCAGAGGAGCCTTAATTTAAAAAAAAAGGTAAATATCTGGATCTCAATCCCAGAGAACCTAATTTAATCGTAAGACTTGTAAGAGTGTTCCAGGTGGTTTTAACATATTCCCAAGTTGCGTGGTACCCCCTGGTTGGTCTGCTTTCAGAATGATGGCCTATGCTGTCTAATAGGGTAGCCATAAACACTAGGTAGCTACTTATATTAATTAAAATTAAGTAAAACTAAAACTTCAAGTTCCTCAGTTACACTAGTCACATGTCAAATGCTTTGTAGCTACATGTGACTTCTGGCTGCCATATTGGACAGGGCAGGTAAAGAATGTTTTCATTGAGGCAGAAGGGTCTGTTGGACAGCCTCTATGCAGGCTGGCCGTTAGGATGTCCATGAAACATGGGAGGAGCTATGAACATTCGAGAAGTCTGACACAAGAAGAAGGGCGGGCTTGGATTAGAGCTAATCTGCTTGATTTACCAGGTCTGAGTCACTGCATACTTTATAAGTGGTCTTTTTTTTTTTTTTTTACAATGGACTTTTTGGCACCTGAAGCCCTGGAGCAGTTGGTACAGTAGATTATGTATCACATCTCGCAGAAAGGCCTCATTTCAAGCAGGCTTGCCTGAGGATTGTAGTAAAGACCCCAGGAGGCAGAAGTGAACCTGAGGGATGCAGCAGGAAAGAGAGAATGCAGCCTTATTCCTTCAGAGCAGAGGAATGCCCTGAAGTGTGAGTTTTTTGGGTAAGACTAGGTAAGAGGGCATTTTATCCCTTCTGTTGAAGAAAAACCTGCCTGGCCTGGCTTGTCTCTAGTGTGTAAAAGATTCGGACAGTACTCTTTTCCTGTGAAAGAAAGTCCTGTTGTGGGCCCACTTCTTCCTGAGAGTTGGGCACAGAGGATTGAGAGAACAGAATCATACTTAATTGTGCCATATAATATTCAAGTAGGGTAGGGTCATGGAAAAGAGAGATTCGAGGAAAATGATGCATGCTAACGAATATGTATTTTCTAAACCATGCTTTCTTCAGGCAGGTTCTCTGTGGAAAAATCTACCTCCTGCAGGAGAGAGCCACACTCCTGTGGAGTGGCCATCTTGAGGCTCGTAGTCCACTTCGCACCATCAGGCTCTGTGCTGTGCTGGACATTAGCACCTTCTCAGAAGTGGAATTGTATTGCTTTCCCTGAACCTACCAAAAAGAAAGTGCCAAATGTTGAGGGGTGCAAGGAATGGGTAGGAAGAATTCTGAGAATGTGTGGACTAGATGCATGCTGTGCTTGTCAAGCTTTTCATGTCACTGTGACAAATACTTGACAAAAACAACTTAGGGGAGGAATGATATACTTTGGTTCATGGTTTCAGAGGCTCTGGCCCACGGCCAGTGGACTCCATTCCTCTCTGGGCCTGAGGGGAGGCAGAGCACCATGGCAGGGAACACTGCTCAGCTCACAGCAGCTAGAAAGGAGAGGAGAGAGAGGCAGGTTAAGTATTAATGGATGGACTCATCTACTGGTGGTAAGAGCTCTCATGATCTAATCCTCTCCCCAAAGCCCCACCTATAGACATTGCTGCAGTGAGGGTCCGTGATCGTCAACACATGAGCTTTGGGGTACATTTCAGATTCAACCATACTGTAGTCCAAGGGTACAAGCTGTAGAAGCTTCAGAGGCCTCACAAGTCACTTGAGAGCATTTCCTATTTTGTCGCTGACTGCTGTTGTCAACCATGAAACATAAGTGCCCTTTGTAGACCCCATTTCCTCATTTTGTCCCACACGGTTGTATCTAAACATCTATTTGGCAAATGGTAACTTTTCACTTCTGACCACCTGTCATGAGGAATCTGTGACCAGGGACCCCTCTAGGACTTCTGTATGCTTAGGAAGTAGAAGTGTGCTTAATTTTTCACTCACTTTGACAATTTTTTTTTTTTTTGCAGCATTGGGGATAGAATCCAGGACATTCTACCTCTAAACTACACCTCCAGCCCTGTTTTATTTTTTATTTTGAAACAGGGTCTCACTGAGTTGCAGAGGGCCCTCACTAAGTTGTTGAGGCTGGCCTGGAACCTGTGATCCTTCTGTCTTAGCCTCCCAAGTACTGGGATTAAAAGTGTATGGTACCACGCCCAGCTAGAAATCTGTATATTGAAATTCCTAGGTGATTTTGGATAGCAATTGAGTTTGAAAACCCCTGTCTTTATTGTTGCGTATCAATTTTTAGATGAGGAAACTGAAGATTAAGGAGGTAAACTGAGTTCCTTGCAATTAGAGGCAGCCAGAGGTAAGATGGGACCAGTGCTCCCCGTCCCTGTCACACTTGAGAAACAATGGCTCTCTGGTTTTACCTGACACTCATGGTATCTGACTCATTCTGCAGTCTCCTTCCTAAAACCCACTCTTTTTTATCTTATTTTTAATTTTTGGCAGTGAGTTGAGTTCTCCTGTTTCACTCCCAGGGTGCTTTCTCTTGCTTCATGACAAAGGGTGGTGTGTCACAGGTCCTGTGTGGTCACACAGGCTGGGTGCCAGCTTTGGGGGTGATCTCTGGGAGGGACCCTTCTAACATTTCAGTGTGGTACATTATCTCATCCTGGTGACTTCTTTGTGATTTAGTTTTCCCCTCCCCTCCCCACTAAAAAAAAGTCCTATTTCTTGATATATTTTTGGCCACAGAACAACTCCAGATGGTACATTTTGTATAGGGGAAAAATAACAAATTTTTGTGCTTTGCCATGAGTTATTTTTTCAATTTTAATGAAGCTATTAATCTTACAAAGGACTCATTATACAAAGAGACTAATCTGAATAAACACACTTGTATACAATATTTAATTTCAGTGGGGAGGACAAAAATTAAGAGTACTGTTACCATGGGAAGCTAAAATAATAATCTAGTTTTCTGGGAATAGAAAGTTAAGAAAAATAACTTTTGATGCTTGGGTTTGACATTGAGAAATGAGTGACAAAAAGGGGATGAAATAAAATGATGTGACCAAAAGTGCTTTAGAAAACATATGGCAATATGCAGATATAAGCTATTGAATTTTAAAATCATAATTTTAATTTGAGAGCTGATACAGTTTCAGATTGAGAGCATTTATGAAGAGCCTGTATACAGAAATCTCTAATTGGGGATATAGGCTATTTTTAGAAATGTCCTTTACTTTGAAATGATCTCACCATAGTTTTAATTTTTTATTAAATTAACATATTTATTTATTTATTTATTTATTTATTTATTTATTTATTTATTTATTTTGGTGTTACTGGGGATGGAACCCTTCTACCTCCAGACTACACTCCCAGACCTTTTTTTTTTTTTAATTTTTTATTTGGAAACAGGGTCTTTTAAGCCAGCAAGGCTGGCTTCAAACCTGCATGATCCTCCTGTCTCCACCTCCCAAGTGCGGGGATTACAAGCATGCGCTACCACACCCAGCTAACATTTTCATTTATTTTTATACATTTGTTAGTACATTATAGTTTCACCATAGTTTTTATCAATTGAATTTTTCTAGTCAAGTAGAGGAGATCTATATAAACTTATATGAGCCTAAAATATGTTTATCTTAGCTGCATTTCCAAGAACACTTTATCATGGTGAATCTTAGAGCTGCCTTTAGGAATCTGTTTAGCTTTTTCTGGGGCAGTGATGCAGAGGATGGAAAACAAGGTTTGGGAAATTTCATAAAGAGATCTTTTAATTCAGAAAGTATCTAAAGGTCTTCTATGGTCTTGCTTTAATTCAGGTGGGGTCTAAAAAATAAATAATATAGGAAATTGAAAGTATCTCTCTGAGATGCTGATGAGAGAGTTCTTTCAGACATCAGATTCTCTAGAAATTTCTGGTTGGGAATAAGCAGTTTGACATATCTATATATTTTATTAGTCTACCATGTTTGAGTCTCCCCCTCTGAATGTGTTTGATGGCACCAAGTTGGGTGAGCTTCCACTAGAAGGTGGAGCAGTTGTTATGTGCTGGGCTCTTTGTTAACATTGGGGTAAAAAACTACACAGGGCAAGTGTTAGAGGAGAAAACAGAGAACCAGAGACACAGGCCATGGTACGGCCCTTATGAGCACAGAAGGGGTGTGTCTTATTCAGGTAGGTGCTGTCTCTGCACACACATTTTTATCTGGATTCAACTTTCTCTTTAGATTCCTAAGAGGGGAGTTGCTCCATCTAAGGAGTTTTTCTTAACACTTGCTTCAAAGGCTGTATGTTCTCCTGGTGTTACTGCAGGTGTCTGACTACCCTTTGCCTTCACTGACTCATTCTGTGTAAATGTCTTCAGACTTAAGCAGACTGGCAACATTTTATATGGGATTTGGTTTTTGTTACTTTAAAATTTGCTTCTGGAACAGTTATGTAAATTATAGCAATCATTATGCTGAGGACGCAGGGACATGTGTCTTATGTCTCAAGCAAAAATATTTCATCTATAGCAAAAATGTACTTGACTACTGGGTGGATTTCCTTTCTTTTCATGTGGAATGAGAATGAGATTTATTGACCTATATAAACTAGACCAAAGAAGTTAACAGAAATAGTAAAAGATGTTAGACTCTGGCTCTATTCTTTTAAAACTGTATGTTCAGAGAACTGCACATTGTGTAGTTTAATGCGGCTATAGTATATTGAATGCAGTACTTACTAGAAAATTTAGCCTTTTAAATGTGTAGTTGTTTCTAGTTTTATAATTTTCTCTGTGTTCTTGATTGGTCGTATGTATGTATATGTATATATATTTACATATTCTATAAAGTGTATGTTTTTATGTGTTAAAGTTAAAAGGAGAGGTTCAAATATAAGTGTCAAGGTAGATACTCTCATGTGAAACTGCCTTTCTTACCCACAGTGCATGTTAAATACATATTGATTGCTGAGTAGCCTCTTAAACAGGAGACCTTTGAAATCGTACATCTAATTGTAGGTAATGATAGGGTGACTATCAGAGACACAGAAAGTAAATATAACCTCCCTAAAGTCATAGGAGTGGGCTACTGTCTTTGTTTTGACATATACAAAGAAAGGTCCTTCTTCAAGCCTCTGAAACAATCACAATGCCATTCTCTTTCTCACAACACCATTGTAGAGCGTCACAGAGAAAGAAGCAATTAATGGTGTCGTCTGAATCTTAAAGAATAAGGCATAAAGTAGAGAATTGTTTAGCATAGTGCAACTTTTCATGTAACTGTAATTAATATGAGCATGACTCACTCAAAAAACTTGAAATGTGAAGACTGGATTTTTAAAGTACAGAGAAAGCCGAGCATGGTGGCACATGCTTGTAATCCCCATACATGGGAGACAAGAGGATCACAGGTTTGCAGCCAGCCTCTGATACTTAGTGAGACCTTCTGCAACTTAGTGAGACCTTGTTTCAAAATAAAGAATGTGCTAAAGTAAGACTTCTCTCAGCTTTTCTAGTGGGCCTACCCCTAGCTGTGTTGTATTCCACCCAGCCTGCTCTCAGTCAAGAACAGGGGCAAGCCAGGCGTGGTGGTGCACGCTTGTAATCCCAGCATTCGGGAGGCTGAGACCGGAGGATCCTGGTTTGCAGACAGCCGCAGCTACTTAGTGAGGCCCCCCGCAACTTAGTGAGACCCTGTTTCAAAATAAAGAATAAAATATTGGGCAGGGGGTGTAGCTTGGAGGTCAAATGTCCCTGGGTTCCATACTCAGACCCACAAAAAAACCCCAAAAGAACAGGGGCAGGAGTGGGCCACTGGCTGTAGTTGTCTGCAGAATATGGGGACAGATGGGAGACAACAGTTTGGGGAGAAGAACCCCTGGAGCAGGTGAGCTAGTGTGAGTGTGAGAGAGGATATTTCAGTGGATGTGCAGAGTCTTGGAAGGAAGCCTGGAGGTGCAAGGGTTTGAGGCAGGAGGTGGGCTTAGAGGAAAGGTGGGAATTGCGTGTTTATCCTACAGTTTGGAGCTTTGTTTTTAAGAGCCTTGGATAATTTCTGATGAGTGATAAGCAGGATACAAAGCCAGTTTAGGGCTGTTGTTCACCTCTGAAAGAATGAGGAGACAGGAATTTCAGGTTCAGAGTTCAAGGCGCCCCTAAGAGATGTCATCCTCTTGAATCTGTCCAAGGAATGTTCCTGTCAGGAAGAACTTGTTATCATCTGTCTTGCCAGACAGCTCTGCTGTGTCCAAAAAACTGCATACCACATTGGAATCCCACCTGTACAAATACTTAAAATTTCTCATTTCAAAAACAGTGTTCTTCTCTTTTACACTGTTGGTGGGCATAAAAACTAGTTCAGCCACTATGGAGATCTGTGTGGAGATTCCTTAGAAAACTGGGAATAGATCCACCATATGATCCAGCTCTACCGTTCCTGGGTATTTTTCCAAAGGGGTTGAAATCAGAGAACTACAGTAACATATGCATACCTATGTTCATAGCAGCACAATTTGTAATAGCCAAAATTTGGAAACAGCCTAGGCCCCCATCAACAGATGAATGGTTTGCAAAGTTATGGAAAATGCCATGCAGCATTCCTGCTAAAACAAGCCTTGCCCAGTTTTAGATTGGGAAGAAGGCACAGCAGTGTATACATCTTTCACCCATCTCTAGTTCCTCCCAAACCCTTCCTCTGTCCTGCATAACTGTTCAAGAGTGTGCAGTTCAACATTGAAGACAACTTGGCTTTTCCCAATAGAATTCTATTCAGCTATAAAGAAGAACAAAATCATGTAATTCACAAGAAGATGGAAAGTCATGGAGAACATTATGTTAAGTGAGATCAACCAAGCACAGAAAGAGAAGGGGCATGTTTTCTCAAATATGTCCACACTAGGAAGCATTAGGGGATACCAGAGGGACTCCAGATAATGGAGGGGGAAACCCCAGCAAAGTTTGAATGGAAGGATAGGAGAGGAAGAAGGCTTAACTTGATTAATGAGGGGCTACATCCAAATATGTGTGAAAGTATGAATATAGCATGGTTACCCTGGACAATCATTGGTGGGAGGTGGGAAAGGGAAAACGGGGGTTAGGGGGAGAGGGCACCAAGTACAGTTTAAATGTATACCATTTATTTTCAATAAAAAAAATCAGAAAAAAATAGTGTTCTTCTTAGAAGAAACCAAGAGAACTATAGTTAAGAAAAATAAGAAATTTTAAATGATATTTAATTCCATCACTCAATGCTAACTATTAACGTTTGGTGTATATTATTTCACATATGTTTTCAAACAAAATAAAATTATAACATACATATTTTGTTAATTACTTTTTGTTTGAGTCTTGTCCCATGTTTTATGTAGACATAAATACTATTTTTGTTTGATGCATAAATCTACATATTATATGTATCATGATTTATTTAACCAAACTTTTTGGGGGATGATTTGTTTGTTAGAAATTCCAGGAAAACTGTAATTAACAGCAAATATATCAAAGAATGTATAGTTAACTAATTTTGTTTTGGTGTGTATGGTACTGGGGATGGGGCCCAGAGGCATTCTACCTCCGAGCTACATTTCCAGCCCTATTTTTTATTCTTTATTTGGAAACAGGGTTTCACTAGGTTGCAGAGGACCTTACTAAGTAGCTGAGGCTGGCTGTGAACCTGTGATCCTCCTGTCTCAGCCTCCCAAGTCCTGGGATTACAAGTGTGCATAACCACGCCCAGCTCAGCTAATTTTTTTTTCTTTGTGGTACTGGGGATGAAACCCAGGGGCATTCTACCTATGAGCTGTACCCTCAGCCCTATTTTTTATTCTTTATTATTTCTTTCTTTCTTTATTGGTGGTACTAGGGTTAGAACCCAGGGGCTTTTCTCCCTCCGGCTTTTCTACCTCTGGGCTATAGTCCCAGAACTTTTATACTTTATTTGAAAACAGGGTCTCACTAAGATGTTGAGAGCCTCACTAAGTAGCTAAGGCTGGCTTTGTTTATTTTTTATTTTATTTTTTATTTATTTTATTTTATTTTATTGGTGGTACTGGGGTTCCTGGAAGCCCTTCTACCTCCGGGCTACACTCCCAGACCTATTTTTTATACTTTTAAATTTGGAAACAGGGTCTCCTAAGCCAGCGCGCGTGGCTGGCTTCGAACCTGCGTGATCCTCCTGTCTCTGCCTCCCAAGCGCGGGGATTACAAGCATGCGCCACCACGCCCGGCCTAAGGCTGGCTTTGAACCTGTGCAATCCTCTTGTCTCAGCCTCCCAAGCGCTGGGATTACAAGTGTGCCCCACTACACCTGGCTATTCTTTATTTTTTGAAACAGGGTCTCACTGAGTTGCAAAGGGCCTCACTAAGTAGCTGAGGTTGTCCACGAACCACAATCCTCCTGTCTCAGCCTCCCAAATGCTGGGATTACAAATGTGCACCTCCATCCCTGGCTTAGTTAACAGAATTTTTATTAAAGAATTTCAAAATTTATATTACAGAAAAATAGCTTTGGTCCAGTAGTAGATTTTTCTTTTCTTTTTTTTTTTTTTCTTTATTATTTTTTTTTTTTTTGTACACAGCTGAGCTACACTCCCAGCTCAATTTTTAATTCTTTATTTTGAAACAGGTTCTCACTGAGTTGCAAAGGGCCTCACTCAGCAGCTGAGGCTGGCCATGAACTTGGATCCTCCTGTCTCAGCCTCCCAAATGCTGGGATTACAAGTGTGCGCCACCATGACAGACTGGTAGACATTTTAAATGAAGGGAGGGGGCATGATGGTGCACACTAGTAATCCCAGCATTTGGGAAGCTGAGACAAGAGGATCTGGGTTCACAATCTGCTTCAGCTTCTTAGTGAGATCCTCCACAACTTAGTGAGACCCTGTTTCCAAATAATAAAAAATCGGGCTGGGAGTGTAGCTTGGAGGTACAATCCCTGGGTTCAATCCCCAGCACCACAAGGAAAAAAGAAAAAGACGACTTTATTTTGCTGGGTGTGGTGGTGCACTTTTGTAATCCCAGCATTTGGGAGGGTAAGACAGGAGGATCACAGTTTGCGGACAGCCTCATCTACTTAGTGAGGCCTTTTGCAACTCAGTGAAACCCTGTTTCAAAATAAAGAATAAAAAATGGATCTGGAGGTGTAGTTCAGAGGTAGAATGCCCCTGGGTTTCATCCCCAGTACTACTACTATACTACTACTGCTACTGCTACTACTACTACTACTACTACTACTACTACTACTACTACTGCTAAATAAATGAAGGGAGAGAGACTCCCCTCTTCTAGATTTACACATGGGCACATACCGTGGTTGTTTGTTACTGAATGATAACTATTTCATCTGTAATATTCACAAGAAATTACCATCAGTGTAAACTGTTGTTCCCAAAAGAAGATTTCTTCTCTATATCAGCAATATGTTAAAAAGTATAAATAATGGTGAAAATAGCTAACATTTTTTAGTGTCTGTGTTTCATGTGTTGATAAAAGCATTTTACATGTATTAACTCATTTAATCCTTAAAAACAGTTCTATGAGATATAGATTTGTTATTTCTGTTTTGCATATATATAAACCAAAGTGAAAAGTGTTAATAACATACCCAAATATGTGATTAATATATGAAAATATACTAATCATCGCCAGTAAGCATACATGTGTACTAAATTAATTATGAGTTCTCACTGTAGAGATGGCAGTGATTTTAAGAGAATCCAGTAGTTGGTGTTGATCAGGGTAGAAGGTAATATGCTCTTGCTCACAGTGCTGGTGAGAGGATCCATTTATGTAGGGTAGTAGGTTTCCTCCTAGAAATTTACCTTAAGAAAATGATTTGGAGAAGGTTGTAATGATATTATGCTTACAGAAATATAGTTGAAAATAGTGAACAACTGTGCATCCTGTAGTAAGGACTTGGTTAAACAAATTATGGTATATCTACAGATATAGCCATAGAATTCTGTATAGCAGTTAAGACTGATGATCTAAGCATATGTTTATGGAAACAATTGTTCAGGAAATAGTGAATGGGAATAAACATAGAGAGTGGAACATGAGGATCTGATGTCCACACACATCCTGTGCTCCTGGTTGTTGGTCTTGGGCTCTCCTCCAGGAAACCATAGAATCTGTTGTCCCATAGGATGCATTCAATTCAAGGAACTTCTAGAGTTCCAGTGAGATGCTCTGACATTAAGCATCATAAAAATGCCTGGCTTAGAAGGAAAAGAGGAATTAAAGCATTTAGTTCTAGATTTTACATTGACTTAACAAGCACAGAAACAATTTTACAATTAGAAAGTCCAGTCACAACAAGAAGCACAAATTAGTTGCTGTTATAGTTTAAAGTCTTCCACTAACTTGCTTGAGCACCTCTTTTTTTCTGGTGAGACTCATTTCATTCACCGAAGAGTTTTCCTGCTTACCCCCTTGTTAGCCTGCCTCTCCATGCTAGGAGTTTCCTTTTTTCTACCTCAGTTTACCTATTCTGGGTCTCATTTCCTTTTGAGTACTAGGTATTAAAAGTCAATCAGTTGGATTCAGAGTTTACAGTTAAGAGTGACTTGATGTGTTGCCCTTAGGTAATTGAACTTTAATAATTGTCTTTTCCTCAAAGGTATAACTTGTTTGGGAAATGTAGAAACCTTAACCACTCACTATCAGCCCTCAAAGACAGCAGACCCCGAATCCTTTTCCAGGGCACAGAATTTAAAGACCACCTTGGGCTTTTTCCAAGATGGCGACGGAGAGACGCAGCGTCCCTCACTAGCTGAAGCAAACTAAGTTCAACTACTGAGACAGAAGTGTCTTAATAAAGAAAAAATTAAATGTACGATCCATAACAAGACTTGGGGAGTACGGCAGAAAAAATCCAGCAACTGAACTTCAGGATTCACCACAACACACAAAGAAAGCAGATAGTGAGCTGAAGACTCAGCAGCCGGTGGAGTGCAGGCGCAGGCACAGTGGCCTCAGGGCCACTGGCCCAAACGGGACTTTTGGGTCTTTAACATTCCCAGAGAAGCTCTAAAGTCTGAAAGTGACCAGAGAGTTCCAATACCTGAAGTTGCGAGCTAACTGGAGCTCCTGAGCGGCACTCAACAAAGGCAGCCCCACAGACACGCCCGGAGATCAGCAGGGACCTGGAAGTGGACCTGCTCACCGCAGGAGCGAAAAGTCAGCAGGATACGGGAGAGCTGCCAGAGCTTCAGAGCCACAGATTTGACTGCCAGTGTGAATTCAGAGGAGCCACGGACCCAGCGAGCACACAGTGAGTACAATATATGTGAGTGCCAGTGTGCGCAAAGTGGGCCAATTCAACTCCAGGACCAAAGAAGAGCGCTTAAGGCACAATACCTACACGGGGCCACAAGGGGACACTCCAAGCAAATACAAGATTCACCATATATCAACAACATAGTAGGACTGTTATCTCTTTTATTATTATTTTTTTTCTTTACTATTTTTCTATCCTTTTATATTTTATTTTTTTACTATTGTGGTTTGGTATTGTTGTTTTACTTTTTGGGTCTTTGGGTTTGTTTTGGTTTTTGGTTCTCTGGGGGGATAAGGGTTTTTTTTCTGGGGGGATAAGTCTTTTCTAAAGTCCTAATACAAAGACTGGGCTAAAAATAATACCCACTAACAATGGGAAGACAGCAGAAAACCAGACCTGAGAACTCTGAAAATATGAGATCTAGGAATAATGGAGAAATGAAAGAAATCACGAATACTGACCTACAAGAAATGCAGGAAGGGGAGTTCTGAATCTTGATCTACAATATGATGAAAGGATTTAAAATAAGTTTAGAGGAGATGAAAGATGAGTTAGAAACACTAAAAAAGAATCAGAAAGAGGTTTGGAATGAAATGAAAGAGTCAATAAATGAAATGAAGTCAGCAATAGAAAGAAATTCTGGAAGATTAGAGGAAATGGAAAGTAGAATATCACTGTTAGAAGACAGTTCATCCAACACCGAAAACAGTCAATAGTATGCAGAAGTCATTACAGCAACAAAACCTAAACATACAGCAAATATGGGACAATATGAAACGCCCTAACTTATGGATAAAAGGCATTGAAGAAGGGATAGAGGTACAGACCAGGGGCATCCGTAATCTCTTCACAGAAATGTCGGAGAACTTCCCAAACATGGAACGAGAGATAGATCTTCATGTTCAAGAGACATACAGAACACCATTAAGACAAGATTCAAAAAGAACCTCCTCACACAACATAATAGTCAAAATGACTAACATAGAGGCCAAAGAAAAGATCTTAAAAGCAGTGAGAACAAAAGGTTGGATGACATACAGAGGCAAAATAATAAGAATCACCCCAGACTATACAACCCGGGTAATGAATGCCAGGAGAGACTGGTATGACGTGATCCAGACCTTGGAAGAAAATAACTTCCAACCGAAGCTGCTTTATCCAGCAAAACTACTATTCAAAGTCGACGGTGAAATTAAAGTATTTCAGGATAAACAAAATCTCAAAAAATTTATGAATTCAAAGCCAACACTAGAGAAAATACTTAAAGAAATAAACCATAAAGAAGAAAAAAGAAGCAGACATCAGAACCAGAGAAGAGAGGAAAGTGATCAGAGGGGCTTCTAAGAAGGAAGAAAGAAAAAGCTACCAAACAGATGACAGAACACAAAATGACAAAACAAAAATCATATTTCAATAATAACTCTTAACGTCAAAGGACTTAACTCACCAATCAAAAGACATAGATTGGCAATGTGGATCAAAAAACATAACCCAAATATATGCTGTTTGCAAGAAACTCACCTAACAGCCAAAGACACTCACAGACTGAAAGTGAAAAGATGGAAAAAGATATACCATGCTACTGGAGAACAAAAAAGGGCAGGGGTAGCAATCCTGATATTCAACAAAACAGACTTTAAACTAAGACACATCAGAAGAGACAAATCAGGGCACTTCCTTTTATTAAAAGGAACAATACACCAAGATGATATAATGATAGTAAACGTTTATGTTCCAAATGTGAATGCAACCACATTTGTAAAACAAACCCTTCAGTACATCAGATCTCAAATAGACCCAAATACAATAATTCTGGGAGACTTCAATACTCCTCTCACAGCACTGGATCGATCTTCAAGGCAAAAGTTGACTAAAGACTCTTTAGAACTAAAGAAAACTATAAACCAAATGGACCTAATAGACATATACAGAACATTTCATCCAGAAACTACAGAATACACATTCTTCTAATCAGCCCATGGAACCTTCTCCAAAATAGATCACATCCTGGTACACAAAGAAAGCACCAGCAAATTCAAAAGATGTAATATAATACCTTGCATCTTTTCAGACCATAATGGAATTAAAGTAAAAATCAACAACAGGAAACTCAAAAGAAACTATGCAAATACGTGGAGACTGAATGATATACTATTGAATGATGAATGGGTAAGAGCAGAAATAGGGAAGAAGTAAAGAAATTTTTTGAAATAAATGAAAACAGAGACACAACTTACCAAAATCTCTGGGACACTATGAAGGCAGTATTAAGAGGAAAGTTTATTGCATTGAGTGCTCACATAAGAAGGACTCAGAATCACCAAGTTCAGATCCTATTGGCACAACTCAAGGATCTAGAAAGACTGCAACAGTCCAACCCCAAAGCCAGCAGAAGACAGGAAATTATTAAAATCCGAGCAGAAATAAATGAAATAGAGAACAAAAAAACAATTCAAAGAATCAACAAAACAAAAAGCTGGTTCTTTGAAAAGGTTAATAGAATTGATAAACCCCTGTCCAACCTAACCAAAAGAAAAAGAGAATCAATGCAAATTACTAAAATCAGAAATGAAAAAGGAGACATCACCACAGATAGTGAAGAAATTCAAAAGATTATCAGAAACTACTTTAAAAATTTATACTCCAGTAGACAAGAAAACATGGAAGAAATCAATAGATTCCTAAACACTGTTAACCTACCTAAACTGAACCAAGAGGACATAGCAAGCCTAAACCAACCAATAGCACACAATGAAATAGAAATGGCAATAAAAATTCTTCCATCAAAGAAAAGCCCAGGCCCAGATGGGTTTCCAGCTGAATTCTACAAAGCCTTCAGTAAAGAACTAATACCAGTACTTCATAACTTATTCCAGGAAATTGAAAGAAATGGAACTCTCCCAAATTCCTTCTACGAGACCAGTATCACATTTATCCCCAAACCAAATGAAGATACCTCAAGAAAGGAAAACTACAGACCAATATCTTTAATGAACATAGATGCAAAAATTCTAAACAAAATACTAGCCATACGCATTCAAAACCATATCAAGAGAATAATACATCATGATCAAGTTGGTTTCATCCTGGAAAAACAAGGTTGGTTCAACATACGCAAATCAATATATGTCATCCACCACATAAATAGAATCAAGAATAAAAACCACATCATCATAGCAATAGTTGCTGAAAAAGCCTTCGACAAAATCCAACACCCATTCATGTTAAAAACACTACAGAAAATTGGAATAAAAGGAACATACCTCAACATCATTAAGGCAATATACAACAAACCCAAAGCCAACATTATACTGAATGGGGAAAAACAGCAAGAATATCCCCTAAAATTGGGAACAAGACAAGGATGTCCACTATCGCCACTCCTCTTCAATATAGTCCTTGAGACTCTTGCCACAGCAATAAGACAAGAGAAGGAACTCGAAGGGATTCAAATAGGAAGAGAGGAATTAAAATTATCCTTATTTGCAGATGACATGATCCTTTACCTAGAAGACCCTAAGAACTCAACCAAAAGACTTCTGGAGTTAATTAACAAATTCAGCAAAGTTGCAGGATACAAAATCAACCTAAAGAAATCAGAGGCTTTTCTTTATACCAACAATGAATCCACAATGAAAGAAATAAAACAATCAATTCCATTCACTATAACCTCAAAACCAATAAAATACCTAGGAATAAACCTAACCAAAGATATAAAAAAACCTCTACAACAAAAACTATAAAACATTAAAGAAAGTAATTGAAGAAGACCTTGGAAGATGGAAAGACCTCCCGTGCTCGTGGATAGGCAGAATAAATATCATCAAAATGGCCATTCTGCCAAAAATGATTTATAGATTTAATGCAATTCCCATCAAAATACTAACTACATTCTTCACAGACCTACAAAAAGCAATCATGAACTTTATATGGAGAAAGAAAAGACCCAGAATAGCCAAAGCAATTCTCAGCAACAAGAATCACACAGAAGGCATCACAATCCCAGACTTCAAACTGTACTATAGATCAATAGTAGTAAAAACAGCATGGTACTGGCACAATAACAGGTACACTGACCAGTGAACAGAATAGAAGATACAGAAACAAATCCACACACCTACAGTCAATTAATCTTTGACTAAAGGGCCAAACTCATACGCTGGAGAAAAGACAGCCTTTTCAACAAATGGTGCTGGGAGAACTGGCTATCCATTTGTAGAAAGATGGAACAAAACCCCTATATCTCACCACGCACAGGAATCAACTCGAGATGGACTTAGAAATCAGACCAAATACTGTGAAGCTATTAGAGGAGAACATAGGCTTATCATTACAACATATAGGCACAGGCAGTAACTTTCTCGACAAAACCTCCAAAGCTCAGGAAATTAAAGCAAGAATCAACAAGTGGGATAGCATCAAACTAAAAAGTTTCTTCTCATCAAAGGAAACCATCAAGAACCTAAAGAGGAAGCCTACAGAATGGTAGAAGATCTTTACCAGTCACCACTCCCATAGGGGGCTAATATCCAGAGTATACAAAGAGCTCAAAATACTCTGCACTAGCAAAACAAACAACCCAATCAAGAAATGGGCAACTGAAATGAATAGACACTTTACAAAAGAGGAGATACAAATGGCTAAAAGATTCATGAAAAGATGTTCTTCATCATTAGCCATCAGGGAGATGCAAATCAAAACTACACTGAGATTCCATCTAACCCCAGTCAGATTGGCAAGCATAAAGAAATCAAACAATAATAAATGCTGGCGAGGATATGGGGAAAGAGGAACTCTTTTACATTGTTGGTGGGAGTGCAAACTAGTTCAGCCACTATGGAGATCTGTGTGGAGATTCCTTAGAAAACTGGGAATAGATCCACCATTCGATCCAGCTTTACCACTCCTGGGTATTTTTTCAAAGGGATTGAAAACAGAGAACTACAGCAACATATGCATACCTATGTTCATAGCAGCACAATTTGTAATAGCCAAAATTTGGAAACAGCCTAGGCCCCCATCAACAGATGAATGGTTTGCAAAGTTATGGAAAATACACACAATGGAATTCTATTCAGCTATAAAGAAAAACAAAATCACATCATTTGTAAGAAGATGAAAAGGGTTGGAAAGCATTATGTTAAGTGAGATCAGCCAAACACAGAAAGAGAAGGGACATATATTTCCTCTAATATGCCCAAACGAGTGAGCATTGGGGATATCAGAGGGACTCCAGAAAATGGAAAGGAAATCTCAGCAAAGTTTGAATGAAAAACTAAGAGAGGAAGGAGGCTGAACTTGATTGATGAGCGGCTATTTCCAAATAGGTGTAAAAGTACAAATATAGCAAGGTTAGCCTGGGTATTAAGTATCAGGAGGGGGGGAAGGGAAACGAGGGGGGAGGAGAGGGCACCAAATACAGATTAAATGTATAACATTTACTTTCAATAAAATAAATTTTAAAAAAAGAAAACAGATTAAAAAAAAAAAGACTGCCTTGATGCTACCTAAAATCTTTGTCCTTCTGTTATAGAAATAACTTTGTGTGGTCTGCTTTTAAATTGTGAAAAATGTCTGCAAATGTTTGGGGAGTTAAATTTTGAGAAGGACTACCCTCTGGCTGAACTCTGCTGCAAAATCCATAAATACAGGGTTTCAGCTCTGCACAGCAGGACAGGTGCAGGCGCGCACTAGTGACCTCACAGCCAGAGACCATTTATCTGAACATCCTGCTAAGAGAAGAGTAGAAAATAACAAAGGAAAAAACCTGAACTTTGTAGTTGGCATTCTTAGTGAGGAATTTCACCAAGAATCAGGCTGCTGTCAACTTGTTCGTTATACTTTTTGCTTAAAGAACATGTGTTAGAGTGTCACATCTGAAAAACCTATTGTGTTATGCTTTCTTAGTTTGAGGGTGCAACATGGAGATGGCACTCAGGATCTGGAACCAAACTCAGATTAAGAGGTAGCAGGCCAGTGCCACAGACCAGAGCTTCCTATGGGGCTTCTTTTATGCTGGTAATTTTCTGTATCCTCCATCTTCAGTTTGGTCATTTGGACCACATGTGGCTTCTTAGCATATATGATTAGTGTGATTGAGATGCTGAATTTTAAATTTTATTTTATTTTAATTAGTGTAAATAGATAAACATAGCATGTGATGACCTATTGTATAACATAGAATAGACACAGAAGCTTAGACTACTTGGGTTTAAAACACAGTTCCACTAACTTTTATCTTTTTGAGTTTATACAAGTTCCTTTGAATATTAGCTAATATGTTTTTTTGCATATGTGGAGACCAGATGTGTCCCAGAGGTGATCACTGCCCTCTGCAGAAGCCTTGAGGTTGGTCACCATTTGTCCTGTTGGGAAAGGCATGGATCTTTCAGTTCCCAGATGATGATGACAATCTTTTGCCTATTTTGACTCCTCTTTATAAAATAATGGCAACATTATTAGTTGTGTGTGTGTGTTAAATTTTACCAGTTAACCAAACAAAAGTTGGAAATTCGTTTTGACCTCTCCATTTGTATTTGTTTGTTTATTGGTTCACGAGATTGAAAAGTCTGTGCTTAGACCATACCACTCTATTTAGTTTACATAAACTTAAATAATAAGCCCCAACATTTGCAAAGTACTAAAAGAGAAGAGAGGCTTTTGAATCATAATTGGCATGACAAGAAATGGACACAGTGAAGGAAGGTGACTGCTTGTTTGCCTGTTAATTTGCACTTGTTAAAAAGCGGAGAGAAGCCGGGCATGGTGGCGCCCACTTGTAATCCCAGCATTTGGGAGGCTGAGACCAAAGGATCACGGTTCGCGGACAGCCTCAGCTACTTAGGCCCTCTGCAACCCAGTGAGACTCTGTTTCAAAATAAAGAATAAAACAAAATTGGGCAGGGGGTGTAGTTCGGAAGTCAAATACCTCTGGGTTCCATCCCCAGACTCAAAAAAAAAAAAAAAAAAAAAAAAGTGGAGGGAGGCAGAGAGGTGACCAGTTTACTTTTTACATATGAAAAATATTAAAATTTTAGTATGGCCAGCCACTGACATAAGAAAAATTGTTTCACAGTTAAGTCTCTAAATGATATCCTAAAACACAACACTTGTAATTACCTAATTGAATGAATAAAGGCTGCAGGTAATAGAAGTAATATGGAAGACATTTCCTGGCAGATAAAGCTTCAGAAACCTTCACATCTGCACATGATTATGAAGCTCCTGTTGTTGCTTCCTTTAGCCCACATTTCTCACTATGAACTAATAGTACATGATAATAAACCCTGGATGTCAGCCAGTACAGAGTTTTGGCTAACTTTTCCAATGTTTGTGAAAGTTGAAAAAGCAGTGCAGCTGTGATATTGGGTACTTTCCAATGAAGGACATGTTTTCCAGATGAAAGTGCAAATGGTAATTGAAATGTAATCAGTATTTTTGGCATCTTGGTATCATAATCCTTTTCACTATTTGTGATGTTAATTGTTCATTGCTTAGGGTTTATTTTTGTTTTTCTGTGGTGTGTAATCTAATAAAAGTGAGGAAATGAAAGAATTAGGTAGTATTTTATTCTTTGTTTAAAAAATCACAAGTAGTTGCATTTGTTAGCTAAAAGTTTATTTTAAATGGCCATATAATGTATGTCTAAGATAATCTTATTGTGAGACTCATATCACAAGAGGAAAGAAAAAAAGTCTCAATCCCAAATAGTTTTTCCAAATTCCATAGCTGATGGAAGATTCTAGATCTTTTAGATGTCTGCAGATTCATTGCATCTCCAAGCCACGGGATGTGGACTTGTTCTGCTCAGTGATGAGCACATCTCTTCCATCCTCATCCACCACACTAAGGTGGGTTGAGGCAAGACCATGTAGATGATTTCTTTTTTCTTTTTTATTCTTTTTTGCTTTGTTTAAACTAGCAGGAGCTCCTGCTGATTCGTAGATTTGAGCCCTTGGCTGCTCGTTATAGAGATCCTGATGGCCACCCATAACTGGCCCAGACTAGTGACTCACAAGACTCACTTGGGTCCATGATGTGTGTTCAGAGATGGGAGATGCTGTTCTAGGCCTTTCCTCTCTCTTTACATGCGAGGAAGTAGAAACCTTGAGCAGCTAGATGACTGGTCCCCTGCCCTCCTGGGACTGACCCAAATATGGGATGGATGGTTTCTGGAGGGGACTTCTGGTGGCTTCCCAAGAGGCCATGGGCTGTCCTGCGGGGAGTCGGGTGGGCAGGTGCAGAGAGCAGGACCCTGACTCCCTGGGGAGGAGGGCTTTCACCTTTCTGCCCTTCCACCCTGCTGGAAGCTGCTCTTTCCACACAAGAGCTCCAGGCTGAAAAACTGCCTCTGCTGCTCCTTTACTTTTCTTTTTTTTGCCCGCCACCCAAGAAACAAATAGGTTGATAAGTAGCTAAGTGAAAAGACAACTTTCATACCAATGCTGTTTATTATAAAAGAGCTTTTCGGAGTAGCTAGGTGCCTCTGCCTATTTGTAGACACTTCTTTTCTTCCATTTTAAAGAGCAGCATGCATTAGTCTTTATTTAGGGCACAGTGTTTGATATGGTGTTCTGATACTGAAGTATCCATTAAGGATTATTTAAACCCATTAAGTGCTAACCTGGCTGGAGAACACAGTGAGTTCTGTGGTATCCAGAAAGAGGCAGACTTTGTAGACTCCGGATTGGTCTGTTCAGTACTTCAAGTTTTGGAGACTTTTTCCAGAAGCCCTTCTTACCTGTTCAACTTTCTGCTTGGCAGTCAGGTTGCTAGAAGATTGGTACCTGAGTATCCTGCTGACACCTGGGGCTGAAGCCTGTGGAGAGAGGAGGGCACACAGGAAGGGCCTGGAGAGTAGTGGAAAGAACAAGCTGGAACCCCAATAGGAAGCATCTTGTGTAAATAGAGATTTTTGTGAGAGAAATTTGATCACAGTTGTGGTATTTCTAGCTCCCTGAAAACTTGTTTTGCAGGTGATTAGCATATTTTGGAATATTCTATGGAAAAACATTTGCATTTTAAAGCAATCCTGGATTAAAGGGTTTTGGATTAAAGGTCCCAGACCTGTCCTGTATTCTTATAACATGAGAGCATCCATCTCCAAATGTTAAATTCAGAGTACGTGTATTTTTCTTTTCTGGATGTCAGTCAAAAAATTTACTGTCCAACACTCACTGACCTCTGAAATGACATTCTATCCCCTACCTCCCCATAAGAGAGTGAGGCTGTAGTTATGATGGGGGAGCTGGAGGTTCTCTACTCTCTGGCCCCAAAGCCTCAACCTTCCCATCATGTGAAAGCTGATGTGAAGTTTGTTAGTCTTGTCAGGAGCCGGTTATAGGATCTGCAAAATATAGACTGTAATGGGCAGCTGGCATCAATTTAGTGCTGTGGGGATGGCCAGGCTGTCAGAGGGGTCTAGGTTTACCTGCTCACCCCCTCCTCTGTGAGGACTTGACTTACATCAGAGAGGGCTGCTCCTCACATAGCTGTCTATTTCTGGCAACAGAGGCCAGCAGAGATGGAAGATACTTCCTGCTGTTTACAGGAAGAGAAATAAATATCCGCTTCAGAGAACACATATTAAGCTGTGCCTGCAAGGCTGACAGCACTGGCCTGCTGTTCCTGCTCAGTTCTCTACATAGAGAAAGATTAACAAACTTATCCCAAAGTTAGATGAGATGTGTTAATAAAAAATCTCTCTTACTGCCAGACCAAGGACAAACTCTGGCTTTGCTGGTCTTTTTGTTTCCCTTTTTGGAATGTGCACTGAAGCAGTGGGAGGAGCTGGTCAGACCTCTTTTGTAAAGCCCTTCTCTCTGTTTGCAGGAGCCTTCTGGAGCACCTAGATAGAGTTTCCTGGAGTCTGAGTGGTGAGCAGTCTGGTTGAAGAGGGCCAATGCTCTTTGGGTTTGCCCTGTGTCAAGAGGGAGTTCTGTATAGATTCCCGAGCTAGCATCAGGCAGCTACTGCAGGAAAGAATGTACTGGATGTTGCTGCCATGTTCCCTCTGTGATCCAGAGGGAAGAGGAAAGATGATATTTTTGCTTATGTCGCTGGCCTCTTACTGGCATAGGAGTCACTGCAGATTTTTCATTTCTTTTCTTTTCTTTTCTTTTTTTTTTTTTGTACTGGGGGTTGAGCCTAGGGACATTCATTCTACCTTCAGTCTTTACCCCAACCCATTTTTATTTTTTGTTTTGAAACAGGACCTCTCTAGGTAGCTGAGAGTCTCATTCCACTGCTGAGGTTGTCCTCAAACCTGTTATTCTCTTGTCTCAGCCTGCCAAGTATTGGGATTACAGGCATGTGCCACCATGCTCAGCTGTCAGTCTGGTTTTAAACTATGGGGGGTTTTAACAAATGTGTACACTCTTAGTCTTCAATGAAGGGATCCTTGGGTTTAAAAAAAAAGTTCTTTTACTGGATAGACTTTACACTATTGAGCTTACTTAAAAAAAAAAAAAAAGACATTTAGACCCCAGTCTTCTCTTCTCATTTGACCTCTATACTGGTGTTTTCATCCTGATAGGTTCTACTCAACGTTTTGTTTTGTTTTGTTTTGCATCTCCATTTGGAGATTTGAGAAGATATAATGGGAACTCAACCGTGGGAACTTCAGCACACTGTATAGACCAATGGCTGTCCTTCTGTTCAGGGGAGAGCAGGACCAGGGTGAGAGGTCTCTTAGCCTTTGCCATCAAAGCTAACTAAGGGGACCAGATGCCCGACCTGTCTGTCAGGCCCACTGTGGGAACAAGATGCTTTTCAGAGAAGTCTCTTTGATACCCCCCCACAAAGTATATAAAGGATTTAATGCAGAATTTAAAAGTATCCAAGCCAATTATTATGGTGGTACACACTTGTATTTGGAGGCTGAGACAGGAGAATCACAGGTTTGAGGCCAGCCTTAGCAACTTGGCAAGAACCCTCAGCAACTTAGTGAAATCCTTTCTCAAAATTAAAAGTGAACTCGGTGTGATAGCACACAGCTGTAATCCCACCACTTGAGAGGCTGAGATAGGAGGATTACAGATTTGAGGCTATCCTCAACAACTTAGTAAGACACTATTTCAAAGTAAAAAATAAAAAGGACTGAGGGTATATCTTGCATGTAGAATGCCCCTGAGTTCAATCCCCAATACAAATAAAATAAAATATAGTATTCAAGGTTGGAAACAGCTATGTAGGAGTGTGAAAGCAACTCTCCTTGCAGGTCACTGTTTTGATGCACACCTTAGTCTGTGGTCTCACAGGCTGTGTATGTAGCAGTTCTTCCTGAGCAGCTCAGCAGCATCAAAACTATGCTATTGCTCAAAAGTGGTACCAGCTCACCTCTTGCTGAGACCCTCAGGAATGCCAACTCTTTATCATCCCATAGCTCAGTATGGTTGCAACAAACAGCTTTCCCATGCTTTTCTTCCCGTGCTTTTCCCCAAATATATATTAGTTCACTTTTCTCAGAAATAGTGTGGTGTTGTCACAAGCCATATATAGAAAACAGGTGACATAAGGACATATCTGGGGACTGCATTAAAACAACCCTAACACAACCAATCCTGTAGCTTTCTGGTGTGGTCCTTGGCTGTCACCAGCTCATCTTCTGAGTATCCCTCCAAATCCCTGTGTTAGGAGTTGGCTGCTGTATAATGCATGTTGGGTATGTGTACACTGCTTTTTAAGTGCACAGATAGAACTTACCTATCCACATGCATTCGATTAGAGCAAAAACCTGATTGGAGCCTGAATGGTGGTGCATGCTTGTAAGCTCGCATTTGGGAGTCTGAGACAAGGATCACAGGTTTGTAACCAGCCTCAGTAAGTGAGGCTCTCAGCAACCTAGTGAAACCCTGTGGGAATTGGGTAGGGGTTAAATCAGTGATGTGTACATGTATGTACACACAAGTTTTTTACCCCAATATGATGTATGATTATAATGCACCAATAAAAAATTTAAAAATAATAAAAAGGATTGGGTATATAGTTCAGAGGTAGAATGCCCCTGGGTTCAAACACACACACACACACACACACACACACACACACACACACACACACACACGGTCTGATCAAGAGAAAAGGCAGTGATTTCTCTGGGTATTGGTAGTGCACGCTTATAATCCCAGCACTTGGGAGGCTAAGACAGGAAGATTGTAGGTTCTTGGCCAGCCTTGACTACTTAATGAGGCCTCCACAACTTAGTGAGACCCTGTTTCAAAATAAAGAACAAAAAGTTGGGCTGGGGATGTAACTCAGAGGTAGAAAACCTGGGTTCAATCCCCAGTACCTCAAAAAACAAAAACAAAAACAAAAACAAAGAATGATTTCATACGGAAAGGAAAGGACTGTCTGAACTGTGGCCTCCTCTCTCCTCCGACACCTGAAGAGGAAAAGTTTTCATTTAAGTCGTGTAAACAGAGGTTTTATGAAGTATAGTCACTTTATATTTTGATATTTTATGACTTTATTAAATACCCTTTGTCTTTTCATACCTACTTAGTAGGAAAGTTTGAACTTTTTGTGAGGAAAAAACCCCAAACTCAATATCCCTGGTGACTTGAGAAGTCATCAACGTAAGTACTATTTTTCTATTTAGAAAAGCTTTTTTTGCTTTTATTGTTAAATAAAAAATGTTTTCTTGCCACCTATGATATTTAAAAGGTGTAAAACTCTACAATAAAATAATTGCCTTAGAGCTAGGCATGGTGGTACATGCCAGAAATTTCAGTATTCAGAGGGTGAGACTGTAAGATTGCAGATTTGAGGCTAGCGTGTGGTTACTTAGTGAGACCTTGTTTTAAAATTTAAAATTAGGGCTGGAGTTGTAGTTTGGAATAAAATGTTCCTAGTTTCAGTCCCTAGTATCCCTCAACACACATACACACACACACACACACACACACACACACACACACACACACTAATTTTATTGGTGATAAGTATTTCCAGTGGTTTACTTAAAATGTTTCCATCAAAATGTAAAATTTGTTTTCAAAACTTTTGCCTATGGTATTCAATGGAATTGTGAAACACAATAAAAATGTGTATAAATATTTCAGAAGAATGCTTTTTAAAAAAGAGAATGCCAATGTTTTCTTAATATATAATGCCTCCCCAAACAAAGTACAATTACAATTAAAATGATAGAGATTCAGGTTAGAAATTGGAATGGAAAAACTCATTTGTTTGAATGTCTTCTGAGCTCCACACTGTGGGCACCAGGTTTTGAGTTCTGTAGTTTTACTGCATTCTATTGGATCTGAAGGATGATAAATACTTTGTGGTTAACCAAATCATAGAGGCCTGTTATTTGGAAGGGATTTTGGAATTCGTGCAGCCTAGCTTCCCACACAGTACTCAATTCCCTCTGTGCTACTCCTTTGAATGGTTTGCTCCCTGGGCAACCCTCTCTGCATTTCTAGAGAGCTATGGTTTTCATAAAGCAACTCCTAACCCTAAACCACCATAAAACTGTTGCCTTCACCTGCCAAGGATTCGGTACCAGCTCTCTGTGAGGGCTTCCGAAGCTGCTTACAAAGGGAGAGTTGCGGCCTCTTCTTGGCTTTCCTTGTAGTGGTCCTCGCACTGGTCAGGATTCTCAGGTGTCTTACAGCCTGGCTGCCATCTTCTGGACACTCTGGGGTTGGTCAGTTTCTTACTATTCTCTGCCTTTGGCTGTTGCTTCATATTGAGTTCAGCATGTTTTCTGTGGCTTGTTACCCCTTCACCTCTTTTACTTTGGGTATTTTATCTTCATCTAAATGCAGGGCTGTATATATGCTTGACCATTTCTGAGCCCTGGGTTGGCCCTGGGTTCTTCACTGTGCCCATCTCTTTTCTGAGGTAGGGAAGAAATTGTTGACTAGGCCTGAGTCCTCTGTTACAGATCTGTCCTTTCATCCTTTGATCTTCAAATCAACACCCTTTGTGTATGGCTGTTCAGATAGCTATGAAACTGAAGTTGTTTGAAGTTCATTCTTTGTCTGTGAGGGAAGTTAAAATTTTTAGTGTGGTAAATCTAGTTTAAAAAAATGTAGGCAATTCTTGCTCTAAAAGAGTTTACCACAAACTGAGTTAAGGTAACATATGCTTGTATTCCTAGTACTTTGGAGGCTGAGGCAGGGGGATCTCAGGTTTGAAGCCAGCCTCAGTTACTTAAAGAGGCCGTCAGGAACTTGGTGAAACCCTTGTTTCCAAGTAAAAAATAAAATAGGGCTGTGGGTGTGGTTTGGAGATACAATGCCCCTGGGTTCAATCCTCGGTACCATACATAAAAAAATTTTATCCTAGTTTTATATCAGTTTTTAATTTTTTTATTATTATTTTTTTTTACTATTTTATGTTTGCTCAAATCTACTATCGGATGAACTGGGAAGGTTTTTCTTCTTGACAGTGGAGGACATGGTAGGGAACGTGCTTCTAATACTCTATGAAGCTGAGAAACTTTTAAACATTACTTTTATTCATTAAATGCGTACCCATTGTCTTTGGTATAATAAGGCATTGTCTATCTAGGAATGAGAGAGAAATGGCTAATAATTAGTGGAGACTAGAGTATATAAGGTGAGATGGTCATTTAACAAATAATTATTTAAACACTTTTGTGGTACCTGCTGTGGAAGGAAAAAAGAGAAAAACAGATCAGCAAGAGCAGGTAACAGGAGACCCTGGGCTGTGGATGGGGATTTCAGAGGAGTCCTCTTTGAGATAGCTTAAACTAACCTGGCTCTCATTTATCTGTTTTCCTTCTCTGTAAAATCACAGAATCTGAGAGAGCAGTGCCATTGCTCATGAGTTCAGAAAGCCTTCCTTAGATTATAGGATCCTTGGATGGATTGGAATTGGGACTTAATGGCACAAAAGACAGCTTTAGGTTCACTCAGTGTCTTTGTGTCTTGGCTTCCATACAGTACTACAGTTTGGGTGGCTTAAACAACAGAAATTCATTTACTCACAGTTCTTGAGTCTACAAGTACAAAATCAAGGTGCTGTTAGCGTGGTTTCATTTCATTTTGTTTCCTTTCCTTTCCTTTCCTTTCCTTTCTTTTCCCTTCCTTTCTTTTCCTTCCCTTCCCTTCCCTTCCCTTCCCTTCCCTTCCCTTCCCTTCACTTCCCTTCCCTTCCCTTTCTTGTATTAGGGATTGAACCCAGGGGCATTCTACCTCTGAGCTATACCTACAGCCCCTTTTAAATGTTTTACTTGTTTGTTTGTTTTGTTGCAGTACTGGGAATTGAACCTGGGGACATTCTATCTCTGAGCTATACCCCCAGCTTTAATTTTTATTCTTTATTTTAAAACAGGATCTTAGTGAGATCTTAGTGGCAGAGGGCCTCACTAAGTAGCTGAGGCTGCAACCCTGCAATGCTCCTGAATTCACCTCCCAAGGACTGGGATTACAAGTGTGTGCCACTATGCCTGGCTATATTTTTTTTAATTTTTGAAATAGAGTCTCACTAAGTTGTGGAGGCTGGCCTCAAACTTGAGATCCTCCTGTCTTGGCGTCCCAAATACTGGCATTACAGGGTGGTTTCTGATGAAGCTTCTTCTCCTGGCCTTGGATGGCTGCCTTCTGGCTATATCCTACCTGGCTTTTCTTATGTGAAAATGAGGTGAGGGTGGGGGATCATAGTGTCTCCTCATCTTCTCATAAGGACACCAGTGCTTTGGAGGTAGGGTATAGGGCCCCACCCTTATGACCCTATCTACTTTTGTCTCCCTGTAGGCTCTGTCACCAGATACAATCCCACTGGGGGTTAGGTCTACATGTGAGTTTGGGGTGGGAGAGGCACAATTTAATTCATATTTCTCTCTTTGTAGACTAAAGACTATTGACAAGATTTCGTTCTTTGCACATGCTCCAGAATGCCCTGCTCCTTCTTTAGTTCTTTCTTTACTGCTATTGATTTTGAGAAAAGAAGCCTTTAAGATATTCAGGACAGGACATTGTAGCTATTTGGAGAGGTAGAAATCTCATATTTTAAGGAGATGAAGTTATCAGCTTGATTTTGCAAGTAGCAGGAAAATGCATTTTCTAAAATCACATCATGAGGGAATTTTTTAAAATTTTTTTGAAGATTTAAAGAAGTTTATTAAAAGATAGAAATACAGAGGATAGGTACAGCTCCATACCAGACTGGCACGGAGGGGTGACTCGAATGAATGCACCACTCATGAGGGAATTTTAAAAGGCATTAAGGGGCAGGGGAGAAGACATTCATAGTGATCTCGCTACTTTGATCCTATTCTTTTCTCCCCTACTGGGAAATAAGGAGAGTTAACTTTTTTGCTTTTATACCTGTTTAAGTAATTTACCTAAGACTTTATTTACATTTGAAGTAATCTGAGCAATAGCACGCAAGCCCAGCACATTTAAATTATAAGCCCTTGCCTGTGGGGCTTTGGACAGTCTGTGCATTATTCTATAACATTCTGGGAAATGTGGTGAGGTATCCCCAGTCAGGGTGTTGGGATGATGGGCAAGTTCTTTTATTCTCTGGCCCACCTGTGGCTGGCCACCTGCAAAAAACAAAAAACAAACAAAAAAAACCTTGTTTTTAGAGGTCAAATCCTCCAATAGATCTCTTCTGCATTATTACTTATTTATTTATTTATTTTTGGTGGTACTGGGGTTCCTGGAAGCCCTTCTACCTCCGGGCTACACTCCCAGGCCTATTTCTTACACTTTTTTTTATTTGGAAACAGGGTCTCTTAAGCCAACAAGGCTGGCTTCGAACCTGCGCGATCCTCCTGTCTCTGCCTCCCAAACGCGGGGATTACAAGTGTGCGCCACCACACCCGGCCATTTTTTCTTTTTCATATACTAGTCTTTAGATATTCTGGAAGGTCAAAGTAAATCCACATTTATTTTGGCCTTTGATACCATACTTGATATTGTGCATCTTTGGAAACAAACTTTTATTTTATTTTATTTATTTTTTGATGGTACTGGGGTTCCTGGAAGCCCTTCTACCTCTGGGCTACACTTCCAGACCTATTTAATATTTTTATTTGAAAACAGGGTCTCTCTCTTTTTTTTTTTTTTTTTTTTTTTTGAAAACAGGGTCTCTTAAGCCAGCCATGGCTGGCTTCGAACCTGCGCGATCCTTCTATCTCTGCCTCCCATGCGTGGGGATTATAAGTGTGCCTCGCCACGCCCGGTGGAAACAAACTTTTAAATAGCAATGCTCAGATTTTTTAGACTGTATATATTGTTAAACACTTTGTATGTATGTGGGGGTGGGGCAGTGGTGGTACTGGGAGTTGAACTTGGGGACATTACATCCCTAACCATTTTTATGTTTTCTGTTGAAACAGGTCTTGCTATGTTGCTGAGATTCTCGCTGCATTACTGAGGCTGTCTGCAAACCTGCAGTCCTCCTTTCTTAGCCTCCCAAGTACTGGGAACCTAGGCATGCACCAGCAGGCCCAGCTTGTGAGGCACTTAAAAAAAATCTTTTAAATTGTGATTAGGTTTAAACAAACTTTGGCAATCAAAGTCTGATCATGATTTTTCTGGATTGGAGTCATTTCTCCCTTTCAAGAATTGTAGGCTAACCTTACTCATTTTGTTTATTTAAAAAATTATAGACTTCTAAGTGTGGAAACCACTCACCAAGCATAGCGAGGGGAAAGGCTCATAGCTGAAGTGCTAACCCAAGCAAGGAGAGTTGTTTGAATTGCTCTTTGAGAAAATTTAAGTAATAAAATTTAAATCTCCAGAAATTTGGCCAAGCAATAGACCCTAGGGTTTAGATCATTTTGTATAGGGAAATGATTTTTTTTTTTTTTTTTTTTTAGGTGGTATTGGGTTCCTGGAAGCCCTTCTACCCCTCCGGGCTACACTCTGAGACCTATTTTTTTTACTTTTTTATTTGGAAACAGGGTCTTTTAGCCAGCATGGCTGGCTTCGAACCTGCTTGATCCTCCTGTCTCCGCCTTCCAAGTGCGGGGATTACAAGCGTGCGCCACCATGCCTGGCAGGAAATGATCTTAAAAGAGCTTATAAGGGAAATCTCAAAGAGGTTATGAAATTAGTGATTACTTCTATCCTACCCCCAAGTATGATCCCTTTGTGCCAGGTAGAAATGAATTTCTTTTAAAAATTCAGCTTCTAGCTGGATGTGGTCATACACACTTGTAATTCCTGTACTTGGGAGGCTGAAACAGGAGGTTCAGTTTTAAAGCCAGCCTCAGCAATTTAATGAGGCCCTCTGCAACTTAGTGAGGCCCTGTTTGTTTCAAAATAAGAAATAAAATAGGGTTGGGGATATAAGTTGGAGGTAGAGTGCCTCTGGGTTCCAGCCCCAGTAACCCCCCCAAAAAATATTCAGCTTTTGCTAAATGACAAAGTAGAGAAGGTTGTTCCTTACCATAACAGTAACAGTTTGCTGAAGTTCAGGATACATACCATTTAGACAGAAAGAGGCATTATGTTTCAGAGTTGGATGGCTGTGTGGTGGGTGACTCTGTAGGTCTAGGATAGGAATTTCTTCAGCCATTTAGACTTTATTTTGCAGTACTAGGGATTGAACCTAGAGCAACTCTACAGCTGAGCTGATTCCCCTTTTTATTTTTATTTGATCTGCTAGTTAAAGAAAACATGTTTCTGCTTGTTGGTGCAGAAAATGATAAAGCATTTTAAATTTTTTTGTATTTTTTGGAAAACATCAGTTCATAGGACACAGAATAGAGAAGAATAATATGAACAGGAGAATCCTGGCTCTTTAGCATATTCCTTTTTTTTTTTTTTTTTTGGTGGTACTGGGGTTCCTGGAAACCCTTCTACCTGCAGGCTACACTCCCAGACCTATTTTATATTTTTATTTGGGAACAGGGTCTCTTAAGCCAGCGTGGCTGGCTGGCTTCGAACCAGCACGGTCCTGCTGTCTCCGCCTCCCAAGCGCGGGGATTACAAGTGTGCGCCACCATGCCTGGCTAGCATATTTCTTATTTTTATATACACATAAACACACATAAAATGAGAAGAGCAGGGAAGGCAGAGGGAGATAGGCACTGTTAACTATCTTCTCAAATACTACTTTCAAATTACATGTGATGGGCATTGCCCATGTCACACCTTAGGATAGTATTTGTTTTTACCCTTTCGAGGTCTGCTTAATGAGTTTCTATTGTGGAGATCAAGCCAGGTAGAATCCAGGCCCTTTCTGAGCTAGGAGAGGCAGAGGCACTGAGGGCATTTTCCCCAGGGGAGAGATAATGTCTTGTGACAATCCTGAATACTCTAAAGCTTTTCTAATGCCAGAACCTCCAGGCAGGGTTCCAAGATAGCCAAACATTTCTCATCTTCTTCCAGCTGTCTAAGAAGGACAGGTTACTTCACTGCCCTGGGAATGCATGACAAATAGCACCTTGGGAAAACACAACGTTTTTTTAGATGAGATTCTGGGACTCCTGTATGTGTGATGTAAAGTCTCCTCATAGCTGGCACAGACTCTTGCTAAGTGGGTTAGAGGTAATGATGTTTGTAGCATGATGACTATCTGGGATTCCTGTGCTACAGGGGTGTTTTCCCAAACTCCTCCTTGACTCTCTGATTGTTTCTTGCCTTCAGGTCACCCCCTTTCCACTGTGGAATGCTAGAAGCACTTTTCACCATAGCCCCCCTCCCCCCGTCAGGGGACAAATAGCCTTGAAATTGTCCTGGGTATCCAGAAAATGTCCCATCACTATGAGAACTCAACTGTTTGATAATAAAAATAATTTCTTGAGAGTTGAAGAATATACAAGAGAAAAATGTCCCTGAGACCCCAAATCTAGGTTAAAAAGAACAATTGAATAATAAATTACACCATCAATATTTCTTCTCTACACAGACTAATAGGTACTTTTGCTTCCTATTTACCTCTTTAAGAAACAATCATGATGTTTTTAGAGAATACCCTTAATTAAGAACATTTGGGAGACGGGCGTGGTGGTGCACGCTTGTAATCCCAGCATTTGGGAGACTGAGACAGGAGGGTTGAGGTTTGTGGACAGCCTCAGATACTTAGTGATAACCCTTTCCAGCTCAGTGAGACCCTGTCTCTTAATAAAGAATAATAAAAAGGGCTGGCTGTGTAGCTTGGAGGTAGAATGCCCCAGTGTTCCATCTGTAGTACCACAATAAAAAAGAACATTTAAGGGAAAATATGTTTAAGTTCTCTGACTTAATGTACTGGATTATCACATAATTTATACCCCTTATTTTTATAGTGATTATGTGCCAACTAAAAAGGAAAAATAAAAATAAAAAAGATTAACCCTTACTTATCAAAAAAACTTGTGGACGGCAGTTGATGACTGGTGGTGGGTCATTGATAGCAAGAGATTTCAGTCATGAGTGGGATCTGGGAAAGGACGGAAGTTTGCGACTCCAGCTGCAGGGTGGTGCTAGTGGCCTGGGCTTGTTTTCATCAGTCAGCAGGTGGCACCAAACTGCCAGAACCTATGTGGGGAGAGATACAGCTTGGCTTTCACCTTCAGCAGGATTAAATCAAACTTTCGGAACTTAGAATTGATAGCACCTTCACACCTCCCACCCCCAAGATATAACCCTCCAAGGATGAATTTTATAAGAGTCTTTGATATTGGTATTGTCATGAAAATTAACCATCTCCAAGGTCAAATGTTGTGTGGCAATTTTTTTTTTTTTTTTTTTTTTGGAAGAGTGACATTCTAACCCAGGGGTATTCTACCTCTGAGCTATATACCTAGCCCTTTTTATTTTGAAACAGGATCTTGCCAAATTGCCCAGGCTGGCCTCAAACCTGCTATCCTCCTGTTTCAGACTCCTAAGTACTGAATTATAGGCATGTGCCACCACACCTGGCTTTAAAGCAGTACATTTTTGTTGATTGATTAGGTCTCTCTGATGGGAATTTTACTCCCATTCATGATTTTTTTGTTTGAGTGGTGATAGATGACTAATTGATTAAGATATTGTGGGTTAGTTATAAGGTGAACTCAGTGCTTCTTCCTGAACCCAGTGCAGGAATTGCAGATTAGTGGCAAAGTTCTTAGCTTGTGAGAAAACAGCTAATGGTAAAAGAGGAGACAAGTTGTATGCTGGCACACCAATCATTATACCATTTAAGGTGAAGTTCATTTGTTCCAGTTTAATTTATTTGCCCTGGAAGCCTGGTTGCATGTGAAATGTGCTGGAACTTGAGAAAATCTATGTTTGACGCACAATCAGAGAAAATTCCTTTTTTAAAATTCTTTTTATTGGTTCATTGTAGTCATACATCTTAATGGAGTACAAGATGGTAGAGGAATACATGCACACATCACTCAGCCCTTTCCCAATTTCCACATAATTTCATCCCCCTCCCTCTTTCTCATGTTTAGCTTAATGATTGACTTTGATATGTATGTGAATGTACATCATGTACATTAGGAAATTTCCTTCTTCCCTTCTCCAATCACCCCCAGTTAGGCCTCCTTATTTGCTCATCAATGGTTTCTCCTCTTTTGTCTAGGATTCTTCCTGGGACCCTTTTTATCTTTAACTTCCGCATATTAGGGAGAGCATCTGATTTTTTATGTGTGTGTGCTGATTTTTGTTGATTTATTAGGTCTCTCTGATGGGAATTTTATTCCCATTCATGATTTTTTTGTTTGAGTGGTGATAGTACTGGGATGGAACCCAGGGGCTTTCTACTTCTAGGCTATACTCCCAGACCTATTTTATATTTTATTTGGAAATGGGGTCTCACTAAGTTGCTGAGAGCCTAAGTAGTTGAGGCTGGCTTTGAATCAATACGATCCTCCTGTCACAGCCTCCTAAGTACTGTGATGACCACTGTGTGCCACCACACCAGCTACTTTTGTTCTTTATGTCTGAGCATCTACATACTGTGCACTGATATTATCGTTGGTGCCTTATACTTACATCTTAATCTTGGTCATCTGTTTCCTAATATGTAAGTGCAATGCATTGAAAAAGCGATTTGTTAGCTCTCTTACATATCTTATGAGTGAGATGCTAAATGATTATGTAGTTTATGTTGATACCCAATAAAATAAATGAGTTTACTCAGAAGCCCCAAGTAGGTATTGATACAGTTCTCATGATACATCTTAAAATTTTCAGTTTAAGTTGGGCATGGTGGTGTACACCTGTAATCCCAGTGCTGAGACAGGAGAATTGCAGGTTCAAAATTGCAGCCTTAGCAACTCAGTAAGTTTCTCAGCAACTTAGCAAGATCCTGTTTCCAAATAAATAATAAAATAGGGCTGGGGGTATAGCTCAGAGGTAGAATGCCCCTGAGTTTATTCCCCAGAACACCCCCCCACACACACACACAAAAGAAAAAGCATTGCAGTTTCAACTTTAGAAAGAAACATTTATTGGGTATACATTATCTAATTTAGTCCTTTCAATAATCTGTGAAGTATCACCCCCCTTTTATAGATCGGGATAGAGGGGTTCAGATACATTAGTGTAACCAAAGCTGCCAACCTATAAGCATCAGTAGAGAAGTTCATCTTTGACTCCAGAGGACTTGCTGTGGACAAGCACTTGTTGCTTTACCTTCTACTGATGGATGTTTACCCTAGCAGGTCTTGTGAGGACTATAAGCTTTGACATTAAATGTTCTTCCTTTTCTTTCTCACAGAACTCTTAAGAAGGAGCTGATGTGGAGGAGCAACTGAGACGGTTCAAGATGACGACCACAGTAGCCACAGACTATGACAACATTGAGATCCAACAACAGTACAGTGATGTTAACAACCGCTGGGACGTGGATGACTGGGACAATGAAAACAGCTCTGCACGGCTCTTTGAGAGGTCTCGCATCAAGGCTCTGGCAGGTGAGTCCCTTTCAGAACACGTCGCTAAGGCTCAGGATGCTGTACTGTCCCTTTGAAAACTGTCTACCCTGTCCACATTACTACTGTCCTGATTGTAGATTATCTCACCTCTCCTTAACTATGTCCCATAAGAGCAAGCTGACTTTTTTTTTTCCTTCCTGGTACTGGGGATTGAACCCAGGGTCACTCTACCACTGAGCTATATCCTTGGCCTTTTTTATTTTTTGTTTAGAGTCAGGATCTTATTAGGTTGCTGAGGCTAGTCTTGATGTTGCAGTCTTCCTGCTTCAGTCTCCTATATAGTTGAGATTACAGGCATATACCACCATTTCCAGCAGGAACTGACCATTTTGTAAGGTAGTTTCTTATTTGGAGGACCCTAATGGTCAGAATAATTCAGAGCACAGAGTGACTTTGGAGTGAGTGTGTATATATGTGTGTGTGTGTCACACACACACACACACACACACACACACACACTGGATTGAACCCAGGAGAATTCTACCTCTGAACTAGACACCCCAGCCCTAGTTTATTTTGAAATAGGACCTCACTGTGTTGCTGGAGCTAGTCTTAAACCTATGATCCTCCTGATTCAGCCTCCCAAGTACTGAGATCATAGGCATACACCACCATGCCCAGCTACAGAGTGATTTTTATAGTAATTCAGAAAGAAATGCCCTAAACTTGTAAGGATTATTTATTTATTTATTTATTTATTTATTTATTTATTTATTGTGTTACTGGGGATTGAACTGAGGGGCACTTTATCTCTGAGCTATACCCTAGCCCTTTTTATTTTATTTTTTTCAAACAGCATCTCACTAGGTTGTTAAGAGTCTCTCTACATTGTTAAGGCTGACCTTGAACCTGTGCTCCTTTAGTCTCAACCTCTCAAGTACTGGGATTACAGGTTTAAGCCACCATGTCCAGCTAACAGCATACTATATTTTATACATAAAAATATTCAAATTGTATAGTTAATGTTTGTGATATATTAACTCACCTAAACTGTACAATTTTGTTTAGTATAAAATGCAAGGGCCGGGCGTGGTGGCACAGACTTGTAATCTCAGCATTTGGGAGGCTGAGACCGGAGGATCGCAGTTCACGGACAGCCTCAGCTACTTAGGCCCTCTGTAACTTAGTGAGACCCTGTTTCAAAAATAAAGAATAAAAAATAGGGCAGGGGTTGTAGCTCGGAGGTCAGCTGCCCCTAGCTTCCATCCCCAGGCACACACACAAAAAAGCAAGGGATTTAGATTGAAAAGCAGTAGTATAATTTGGTAAAGGCACATTTAATACTGTAACAAATAAGTTTGTCATCGATTCACTAATAACAGTAGGAATATGTTCTTATTGTGTGACTTGTTAAATATATAGAGCATACTTGGACAATGACCCTTGTCAGGGTAGGGAGAATGTTACCCTAAAATTGCCCTGAAAATCAGGAAAAGATTCTGTCACTCTGAAAACTCAGCAGTACTAAGTATATTTTGTAAAGCAAGAGTTAAAGTGGTGTACATTCAAAGTCCTGTCTCCATACTTTGAGATTTCAAAGGAAATTGTTTCTAATGAGAAAATGAATTTATAATTTTCCCCTTAATGTCTTTAATTATGATTTTTTAAAAGTTAGGTAAGTTTATTGTTAATTGTGAAAACAGCTCAATTTTCTGTTATTTTTATAATGGAATATGATTATGAAGCATATATCATTTAGTATTCTCTTGATTTTAAACAAAAGGAAAACTGACCGTAAGTGGTTTAAGTGACAGAATTTGTCACATAGTAGGCAAATTTATCCTAGACCCATGCAGCCAACGAAATGCTATAGGAAAATTATTCAGCTATCTTAGGATCATTTGTCTATTGAGTCGTGGTGATTTAAAGATCTTGAGCTTGCCTGAATGGTTGATCATATGATCATTTACTCTATAATTGGAGTTTTATTTTCTAGCTCATTCATTAGCATGGACCTTTGTAGAAACTATGATCTTGGCTTCAAGTGCTAATGGATTGATTTGTACTTTATCCCCTTCATCTTTTCCTTGAATCTATCTTTGAACCTTAAGACCAATATGTTAGTGGTGACTAATTACCTCCAATTATGAATCTTTCACTTGCTTGTTCTAGGCAACACTGTGTTATCTTTTTTCTTGTGGTGGTACTGGGGATTCTACTCTAAGCTATACCACCAGCCTGATTTTATTTCTTACTTGGAAACAGGGCTTTGTTAGTTTTCGGAGAGCCTCACTAAATTGCTGAGGCTGGCTTCAAACCTGCAATCCTCCTATCTCAGCCTCCTCCCTTTTAAGGACAATTTTTCTTGCATACTGCAAAACAGTTACTTGACTTTTGTATGTGGTCTTCCTATATACATTTAGAGGAGAGACCCCAGCTGTCCCTGGTGTTGATTATTTGTCTTAACCTCCTGAAATGTTTATTGAGGCTCCAGAATAACTGTGGCACAAAAATTATAATAGCAAGCCAGGCTTGGTGGTACATGGTAATCCTAGTACTCTGGAGGCTGAGATAGGAGGATTGCAGGATCAAAGCCAGCTTCAGCAACTTAGTGAGGCTCTCAACAACTAGTGAGACCTTGTTTCCAAAAAATAAAAAATAAAAATAGGGCTGGGGCTGTAGTTCAGAGGTAGAATGCTCTTAGTTCAATCCCCAGTACCCCCCCTCCCATGCACACTGTTAAAAAATAATAGCAAATTCCAGGAGTTGTGGCGCAAGCTCGTAATCCCTGCGCTTGGGAGGTGGAGACGGGAGGATCACTCAGGTTTGAAGCCAGCCTCGCTGGCTTAAGAGACCCTGTTTCCAAATAAAATATAAAAATAGGTCTGGGAGTGTAGCCCAGAGGTAGAAGGGTCCATCCCCAGTACCACCAAAAAATAAATAATAGCAAATACTTGTTGTGGTGCTTACATTGTGTTCTAAGTGTGTTGTGTATATAAACAATCCCATAACAACTGTGTGTGAGATTATCATCTATAAAATACAAGATGAACAAACAGAGGCACAGAGGGATTAAATAGTTTGCCAAGGCATGGTGCCTTCAGCCTGTTGACCAAGAAGTAGTACAGAGAGCTGCACTCTCCCATCTGCTGAATCCATCTGGAGTATCTGGCAGGGTAGAAAGCAGCAGCTCTTAACGTATAGAAAAGCTTCATCTGAAAGCTACCCCCTCACATAAGTTGGGCAAAAAGGGAGTCTTTCAACTCTTTAGTTTATAAAATTAAGACTTAGATATATTTTAAGAAAATTTAGTTAGTATTGATTGTTGCTACAACTCAAAAATTGTATCTTATATATATATATATATATATATATATATCTCCAAAATATCATCATATCAACATGTTATCAGCATGAAGTTAAAGGATTTACATGTTTATACTAAGTCTTTGAAATATACATCTTTTTTATATGTAAGAGACTGGTGAGATACATACTTAAGTCTGAAATTGAATGTGAAGTGAAAATATGGTAGAGGGTATTTCTCCCATACTTTCCATGGGGACATTGACAATTCAGGGGAAAGATGAGAATGTCGATCAATTCTGTTGAGTACCAAGGAAATGATGACATACCTGTTCAGCCCTTGAGGTGAGGCACTGGTAAGTGATTTTACTGTCTTCTTTAAATTATTTCCCACATCCCATAATGGCATGCCTATTCTTGAGCTCTGACCACCTTGTCTTAGTATGGTGAAACAATTGTAATTCACAAAACAATAAACATTTTGGAAACCAGCATTTTATTAAGAAAAATAAAATAAGACATCAGTGCTTTAAAGAAATGCCAAAAGTAAACATTTACTACATATTAACATATGAACTTTGAAGAAAAACATTGGGAAAGTGTTTATTTTTTAGTGATTTTCCTGGTTTTGATTTTTTTCTGAAATAAAATTTGAGCTATTCTGTAATTAGACAAAAGTATCTTATACAGTTAATACTATATTTAGAAATTTAGATTAATTTTACCTAAATATGATGGCATAGAGCTATTATAGAAGAAAATATGAATGAATGAATGTGTATTTTAACAAAATAATAGAAATAAAAAGTGAAATTACTTTGGCAATTGTCACTCATTGACATTTATGAGCTCAAAGTTTGCATAACAGCCTTTTTGCCAAGTTGTGGGCATTGCAAAAGAAATTGGCCTTGAGTTTGTGTTGTTATGGAGGAATTATGAATGGAATTTAGCCATGGGAAGTGACATCTTAGTATCAAATATATTCCATACTTTACATGTATAGAGTAAATAGCAATTATTAGAGGTTGCAAATAAATGCCAGACTGCCGCTAAACCTAGACATTTGCTTGAGTGATCATCAATTTGGGTGGAGTATTTAATCAGCTAAACAAAAATATCTAGATCAGTGACATATAAAAGAAACATAAAGCCAGGTGTGGTGGCACATGCTTATAATGTCAGTACTTGGGAGTCTGAGACTGGAGGATCCGAGTTTGCCACCAGCCTCAGCTACTTAGTGAGGCCCTCTGCAACTTAGTGAAACCCTGTTTCAAAATAAAGAAAAAAAATAGGGCTGGTGGTGTAGCTTGGAGGTAAAATGCCCCTGGGTTCAATCCCCAATACTGAAAAAAATATAATGCTAGAAATATAATGCTAGCCACATGTGATTTTAATTTTGTTGTTGTTTTGGTACTGGGAATCAAATCCAGGGGCATCTACCTCTGAATTACATCTCCAACCCTTTTTATTTTTTATTTTGAAACAGGTCTCACTAAATTACTGAGTGTCACTAAATTGCCTCAAACCCGCAATCTTCCTGTTTCAGTCTCCCAAATACTGGGATATAGGCATGTGCCACCACAACTGATTTGATTTAAAATTTTCTAAATAAGATATTTTTCAACTATGTATGAAAATACTATCATATCAAGCCGGGCATGGTGGCACACACTTGTAATCCCAGTATTTGGGAAGCTAAGACAGGAGGATTGCAGTTCAAGGACAGCCTCAGCTACTTAGTGAGGCTCTCTGCAACTCAGTCTCAAAATAAAGAATAAAAAATATGGCTGAGGGTGTAGCTCGGAGGTTGAATGCCCCTGGCTTTCATCCCCAGTACTGCAAAAACAAACAAACAATCATACCAACATATATAGCATAAAATTTATTTGAAATACTTTACATTTTTTATACTACATGTGAGGTTCATATAAAAGTGTATGTATTTTACACTTAAAGCACATCTCAACACACACTACTCACAGTCCATGTGCAGACCAGACCGTGGCTACTGATTTGGAAGTGCAGCTTATGTGTCTTCACACAGAAGTTTTTGTTGGCTGAAAGCTTTTTATATCCTGTACAATAAACCTGGGCTTTTAAATACCCATCAAATGTTTGGCTTGGGTCCATTTATAAAGCAATCACTAGTTGTCTCTTTGGCTAAATGTGAATTTAAATTCTGATGAGTAGTGCATTAATTGAACAGTTATTTTATTTTATGTGTGTGGTACTGGGAATGGAACCCAGAAGCATTCTACCTCTAAGCTACACCCCAGCCGTATTTTATTTTTATTTTGAAACAGGGTCTTGCTAGATTGATGAAAGTCTCACTTCTTGCTGAGGCTGTCCTTGAACCTGTCATCCTCCTGTTTCAGCTTCCTAAGTATCTGGATTACAAGCATGTGCCACAATGCCCAGCTTTGAACAGTTATTTTAAAAAGAAAAGACTTCCCTTTTGTGCTTTACAATACTAAACTTTTATTAAAAGATGTGATGTAGCAACAAGGATACATCTTCCACCAACATCTCTGTTCTGCTTCTTTGGCTAAAAACTTGTACAAAATGCTCAGGTAGTTGTTCTCAAACACAGTATTATTTATTTATTTATTTATTTATTTATTTATTTTTGTGGGTCTGGGGCTAGAACCCAGAGGCATTTGATCTCCAAGTTACACCCCCTGCCCATTTTTTTATTCTTTATTTTGAAACAGAGTCTCACTGAGTTGCAAAGGGCCTCACTACATAGCTGAGGCTGTCCATGGACCGCGAACCTCCGGTCTCAGCCTCCCGAATGCTGGGATTACAAGCGTGTGCCACCACGCCCGGCTTCAAACACTGTATTAGTGTGCAAAAGATTCATTAGCTCACTTGTTATCCATGCTAATTCCAACATTTCTCCTCCCCATCTATAAATTGAGATTCAATAACACTACAGAATGGAACATAGAAGTCTGCATTTTTAGTAAGCCCCTTGTGATTCTGGTGTAGAAACACTTTTTTTTAGGACATGGCCCACGTGTTCTCATTTAATATCAAATCTCATTATCTTGGAGTATTCATGCAATTGTGAAAATCAACTTTTATCTCTCCTTTAAAATATTACTATGGCCTTTCCCCTCAGGTTATAGTTTGTTTTAATATCTTGACACCTAAGAAACCTTAATGTTCTGCCCAAACTTGGTGTTTTACTACTCGGGAAGAGCACATTCTTCTTTTAATCTCTGGCCTCAGTACAGCCCCTATCTAGGTTGATCCACCCCATTGTGGAGGTGATGAGGGCCTCCCCTACAGCCTCCATTACTATATGACCTTGTAATTTGTTAGTCTCTAGAAGGGCAAAAAATTTCTTGAGTCTTAAATTATCTTTGTAGTGCTAATTAAAATTAGTAGGAATACTGATAACGTATACCTTAAAAAATTCCATCGGTTGTAAAAAAAAAAATCACACACAAGGTTTTCTTAGGAGAAAATGACTGGATTATATATGGTGAAAATTTGGAGAAAATTTATCATCCTTTTCTCCTAATATTATTTTAGTTAATCCCAAATTCTCAGATTTGCACATAGAAGGTAGAACCCCTATTTTAAAGCCATCAAAGAGCTGGATGTGGTGGCACACGCTCGTAATCCCAGTACTTGGGAGGCTGAGATAGGAGGACTGCAGGTATGTGGCCATCCAGCTACTTAGTGAGGTCCTCTGCAATTTAGTGAGACCCTGTTTAAAAATAAAGAATAAAAACAAAACAGGGCTGGGGATGTAGTGCAGAGGTAGAATGCCCCTGGTTTCAATTTACGGTATTGGAAGAAAAAAAATTAGATATTTACATTTACCTTTTTGAAACATGTCTTGTTTTTTCTGCCTATGACATGATAAGTTTAAATAGGTGATTTAGATATTGGCTTTATATTTTTGACAGTTTAATATAGTGACTTCACTCAGAAGCTTTACAGAATAGGGTTGATCATTCACAATCAATACCCTTCACACCCAAAATGAATAAACATGTAATATTTGCCTTCTTTCTAGTGAATGTACAGTCAGCCTAATATCAAATATATGAAGAGATCTATAAAATATTGTCTGGAATGATCTCTTTAGGATAACATCTATTTACATAATACTGAATAAATGTACAAGTGCCAAGAAACAAGCATAGGTAGTTAGTGCTATAATAATTTAAGAGAGAGAAGTGTATCACAAAGGAGGGGGAACCAAAGTCATTTTAAGAGGTAGGCATTTTAAACTGGAAAGAGTGGGGAAACTTGGAGAAAGGAGACTAGGACTTGGACCTTGTCCTGGAGGCCTAATTTTACACTACAGCAAACTAAAGAGGCCAGACTGTGCAGGTCTTTGGGGATCACTCTGATGAAAACAGAAGGGCTGCTCTGGGCTGCCCACGATGATAAGACCATGCTTGGAGTCTCTTCAAAATCAAGCTATGCTTTTCTTACTTGCACACCTATCTCTTGGTTCAAATGTAATACGCTTATGTCCCATAGGAAAGAGAATAGATTTCTACATATTGGAATGGATTTTTACAGTCACAACCCTGCCGCCCAATAGGGGATTGAACCCAGGAGTGTTTTACCACTGAGCTACACCTCCAGCCCTTTTTATCTTTTATTTTGAGACAAAAGTTCACTGATTTTTTGAAGCTGGCCCCAAACTTGTGATTCTCCTGCGCCAGCCTCACTGAGTTGTGTAAAGATTACAGATTTTTTTTAAAAAAATCTATTTTTAAAACTTTTACTTGACACATAGTAATTTATACAGGGTACAGTGTACAGCCAAGATTAACAGGTTTAATTGCTCATTTACCCTTAAGGCTATTTCCCTAAATTATGCATTATTTGGGAGTGTGAGAGAGGCAAGGTTCCTAACACAGTAATATGCTGACGCTGTTGGTGAAATATGAATCTGAAAGAACATTTTTTTTATTCATGGGGTTCATGAAAACTGTTAAAGAGGAAGTCTGTTTAGATCATTACATATAGCTCCATATTAAACTCTTAATTTATTTTCCACCTGAAAATGGCTTTAGTTGTTTTCTAACCATAAAAATGCAATAATCTTATCTTTTTAGAGGATACTCTTTCCTTAGGTTTATTTACCCCTTCTTCCTGCTACTGTAGACCCAGTTTCTTCTCCTCTTTTAAGTTCAGCTTGGATTATTTGGTTCTACCTCATATCTGTTCTCCCCTTAGTAATGGCTGAAACCTCATGGCAGGTGAGATGTGCTCCAGGTCTGGGAGAACCAGCAGGTGGAAGCCTCATGCCACCTTGACTTCTGAGCCCTTAAAAACATGTTCCACCAGGCTCTCCTACCTCAGGAAACTTCAGTACTCTCTCATGTATCCTTTCTCTCTCCCTCTCTTTCATATCAGATATCTACTTTATTGTGATAAAATTTACATTTCATAAACTTATTCCTTCAAAGTACACAAATCAATTTAAAAACATGCAGAGCTGTGCGGCAGTCATCACTCTCTAGTTTGATTACATTTCCAACACTCCAGGAAGAAATCCCATTCCATACATACTTTAGCAGTCATTTCCCATTTTCTCTTCCCTTCAGGCCCGGGCAACCACTAATCTACCTTCTGACTTTATAGATTTGCTTATTCTGAACTTTCTCAATAAGGAGGGTGTGGTAGTAGAGGTCATGGTTCTGGGGATTGAACCCAGCGTAAGTGCTCTTTACCACTGAGCTACATCCCCAGGCCACAGGTGATTCAAAAAATATTGCTTAACTTTGTGAAAGTTAATTTACAGACCTAAATTTCATATAAATGTAGTCATACACTATGTGTCCTTTTTTTACTAGATTTTTTTCACTTTCATGGGGTTCATCCAGTTTATGGCATGCATGAGCATCTCATTTCTCCTTTTGCTTTCTTATATAGTAATGGTGGAAGATTAGTCAGAAGAAGTAGAAAATACTCTATAAAAGCTACCAACACTCTGTAACTTAGTGAGACATCAAGTATATTTATAGATGATGGTTTTGATTATTAAACTCTAAGTTTGTCAATAGTTTTTTCATGATCATACTCAATTGTAATCCAGTGGGGAAGTGTTTAGGTAACAAGGAAGTTAAACCTTTAGTTTGTGGTTGGCCTTCCTGCAAAGAACTGCATTCAAAATTATTTTTGGTTAGTCCTTATGTTTGTAAGAAACAGACATTCATTTGTGTGTTCTCTGAATAAAAAAGATACGTGTGTAGTGAAGCTAGGAGAGGAGGGTCACTGCAATGTTTCAGGCAAATGAGACTCGGAAATCCAAGTTACTGTGGCTGCTAGAGGGTAGGAGTGTTCTCTGCTGTTCAGGTGGTGCATGGGCTCATTCATCAGAGTCCTTTGCTTAATAATATTATTTGCTCCTTCACAGCTCAACTCACACCTGACTTTGATATATTTTAGTTCCATCTATACTTCTTGCCAACCTTTTCTCTTTTGACCTCACTACTAAATATTGATGACTTGACATCCTGGTTTTCTCTAAGCATATTTCTGTGAGGTTGAGTATAGTGTTGGGGTTCTGATTGGCCCCAATACCGTGTGTGTGTGTGTGTGTGTGTGTGTGTGTGTGTGTGTGTGTGTGTTAGTGGGATTAAACTCAGGAGCATTCTACCTCTGAACTACACCCCCAGCCCCATTTGATTTTTTATTTTGAAACAGGATCTAAGTTGCTGAAGCTGGCAGTGAACCTGTGATCCTCTTGCCTCAGACTCTCAAATACTGAGATTACAGGTGCGCTCTACCACACCTAGCTAATTACTTAATTAATTAACTTTAGATGGAGTCTTGCCGTTACCCCAGGTTAGCCTTGGACTTTTGATTCTCCTGTCTCAGTCTCCTGAGTAGCTGAGATTATAGGCACTCGTAATGTTTTATACCAGGTGTTATTGCCAGCTGGATGTTTATAAATGATTCCATTAAAAGAGGTGTCTCAGTCGGGTGTGGTGGTGCACGCTTGTAATCCCCGTGCTTGGGAGGTGGAGACAGGAGGATTGCGCAGTTCGAAGCCAGCCGCACTGGCTTAAGAAACCCTGTTTCCAAATAAAAAAGTATAAAAATAGGTCTGGTCGTGTAACCTGGATGTAGAAGGGTTTCCAGGAACCCTTCACCAAAAAAAAAAAAAAAAAAAAAAGAGGTATCTCCAGGACATTAGTGAAGGGCAGAAAGATTTACCAGTGTATTCCAACCATCCACAGCTCAGCATATGGCTGGAGGTTGGAAGCTGTGGTTGGCATGTCTGATGCAGAATTGAAGCATGGTGGAGAAAGGCACTTTTTATTAGGACTCTTGGGGGAAAAGATCATGATCCTTGCATGATCAAGGGAGGATCTATCCATCCAAAACCTTTTGGGGAAAGGGCCAGGTGCATATTGGCCCCCAGAACAACATAAATTAAGGCTTTTCAGCTTTCGTTTTCAGCTTTGTCACATGAATTGGCTTCTGTTTCTGCTGCTGTAGGTGGTCTCGCTAATGACAGGAGGCATGGCTGCCATCTGTTCCTGGGCTTCATGTCCTTTCTCCTTGGCCATTTTCTAGTTGTAGTTGGAAACATTGGAGGTGTTTAGGGGTAAAGCAGTAACTGACTAGGCTTTCTGGGCTTTGGTCAAATGGCTGTTACTGGACTGTGGTGTGGGGTGTGGAGAGATGTAAGAACATAGCAGTGCTCCCAAAACCACATGGAACTTCTCTCCCCAAAAGGGGGAGAGGGTACTTGAAATGGGACAATAAGTAGTGATAAATGTTCACAACACAATTTCAGATAGATTGATGTTCTTGACTCCGAGATAAAATTTTATAAAATGGCAAGCTAGTTTTTATCCTTGACTAATTACTTTTTTTTTAAAGAAAAGCTTCAAGATCAAAATCATTATGCTAAACAAAGAAATGCACATTAGAATTTCAGTCCTTTAGAGATTCTATCTCTAGCAACACACACACACATATACCCTCTTCTGAGATACCTCTGAGCTTCACCCCCAGACCTATTTTGTTTGTTTTGAAACAGGGTCTCACTAGGTTGGTAAGAGTCTCACCACCACACCTGGCTGCACCTAAATTATTAACTTGTGCACTTGTGTGGTAATTTTTTTTTTATTTACTTGGAACACAGTCTGTCCCCTTGCTTTTTTCTTTGGGGCCTCAAAGACCAAACACTATTCTTAGAGTGGGACATGTGCCTGGTTCTAGAGCAGTGTCTCAGGTCTTTTAGCAGTAGGTGACATTAGTCATATATAAGCATGGTCCTTACCCTCATGTAATCTATTTTGGAGAAGTAGCTTCTCCAAAGAAGAAGCTTTGTGTATGAAACCAGCTGTGACTGTGATAGTATTATATAAAATGTGTTATTGTGATACTTCCTGAAAATCTAATTCTTGGCCTGTCCATCCTCTGGTGGATAGATAAACACATCCATTTCTACAGTTCTTATCTCTTCTGTATTGTACTAATTAATATTCAAGGGAATTTGCTGAGTTTTAAATTTTGACCTCTTTGCTGCAAGCCTGTGCATTTTTAGAACTGTAATATAAGACAGTGACGGTTGGGAGATGGTTGCATATTGGGTGAGGCTAATAAGAATTTTGCTATACAGGTTTGAACCTCAGGAGACTCCTTAGATTTCTTAAACTTGTGTGTGAAACTGCTTTATTAGATACAAGATTGTGTCTGTGGGCATCTTAAGAAACAGATGGACTAAAGTCAGGGAGATGCTAGGCAGTTTTTCAGGTCTCAGCCCCTCCCTATTCCATGTTACCTGTTAGATCACTCTGTAAATCTTCAGAAAACCCAAGTGCTTTACACTATCTCCAGCCTGAGCCTAGACCTGTCAAGGAGCCATTTTGCCTGTGTGGTTCACGCTAACCCTTTTTCTTCAAAGACTTCTTTGGGCCTTGCTATTCTGTACCATGTTACCTGTGCATTATTAGTTTCATGTGTGTGCTCAAAATGGGTATATCCAGCTGGGCATGATAGTACACACCTGTAATCCCAGTACTTGGGAGGCTGAGAAAGAAGGATCGAAGGTTGGAGACCAGTCTCAGCAACTTAGCTTAACTCTCAGCAATTTCACAAAGCACTGTTTCAAAAAATAAATAAATGACCTGGGCGTGGTGGCACACGCTTGTAATCCCAGCATCTGTGAGGCTGTGGAGGATCGCGGTTCACGGACAGCCTCAGCTACTTAGTGAGGCCCTACGTAACTCAGTGAGACCCTGTTTCAAAATAAAGAATAAAAAATTGGGCGGGGGTGTAGCTCGGAGGTCAAATGCCTCTGGGTTCCTGGATATAATTTCTTTTAGAAAGTTTGTTGATGCATGACTTTGGGATATTTTCCATGTGCAGGATTAAAAAAATCATTCAGACTAAGTACTGGATGGTTGTATCCTCCCCCCTTAATTCCTATGTTGGAATCCTAGCTCCCAATACAATGGTATTGGGAGATGAAGCCTTTGGGAAGGAGGTGATTAGATTGTGAGGGAGGAGAACTCCTGAATGGGACTAGTTCTCTTATGCAAGAGACACAGAGATGGGGTTCTCCACCATGAGAGAACACAGGAAATGGCTCTCTCGGAAGAGAGCATTCCCCAGAACCTGACTGTGCTAGCTTCCAGCTTCCACAAACCACGAGAAACAAATATTTGTTTTTTAAGCCAGTCAATGGTATTGTTTCAGCAGCCTATACAAAGACAAACACCTCTTTTTCTTTTTCTAGCAAAAAACAGAAGCAAGGCTAACTGATTGTTAAAATTCTAGAGTTTATTCCCTCTTTCACCAAAGAGTATTTGTCTTAGGTTTTCTTTCTTGCAGTATCTAATCTACCTAATATAAAATCAATTTAGTAAGCCAGGCATGGTGGCACATGCTTGTAATCCCAGCATTCTGGAGGCTGAGACAAGAGGATTGCGGTTCGTGGACAGCCTCAGCTACTTAGTGAGGCTCTTTGCAACTCAATGAAACCCTGTTTCAAAATAAAGAATAAAAAATAGGGCTCGGGGTGTAGCTCGGAGGTAGAGTGCCCTTGGGTTCTATCCCCAGTACCTCAAAAAAAAAAAAAAATCAGTAGAGATGCTTCTGGAAGTTTGGGGCACTGTGTAAACCAGTAGAAGAAGCCATTACACAGTGGATCAGACATCCTTCACACATTCTGTTACTTTGGCTATTGCCTCCTTGTCTGCCGCAAGTGTCTGACCCTAGGCTTTTATCTTTTGGGTTATAAGCACTAAGCTAAAGATTCCTAATTTTCTGCTCCTTCAGTCATTGTGATATTTCTATATCACTTCTGTCTTCTTTGTCTCTACCTTCCATGTTTCCTGGATAAGCATGCTTTATGGAGGGCTAAAGGAGCACTCCTAGGTAACTTACAGCTTGACTGCTTTTCCTGTGTCATAGCCTTCTAGATGTGAGCAGTTGGAGGTTGAAAATTTAATGGTTCAATTTTACAAATGCTGACCAAAATTTTTCTCTTGGAATACTTTATTGCAAGAAGGCTATAGGGTATTTGGTGGGTAGAATAGCCAAGTACAAGAAGAAATAGAATGCCATACTTGTAGTATTTATACCTAAAATATCTCCATTTTGCTACAACAGCCAAAGGCCATTTGTCTATCCCTCATTCTAGACTACAAGAGAAGACAGTGCTGTTGTGGTTGTTGTTTTAACTGATGCATAAGTTAAGCCTTTTTTCTGTGACTGATATATATTAGTGCAGAGTGTTATTTGTGCAGAATAGTCCTGTGATCAGACACACACCATTTTATACCTAGAACTGGTTGCTCTGCTGACAAGAAGGTTGTGCTTGCAGCTTCAGCCCTGAGCCTATAAACACACTATCCCGGGAACTGTACTCATTGTTCCTCTGCATTTAAAGGAAGGCCAGTGTTACTGTGAATGCTTGTAAATAATGTAGGGGTATTCAAGACTGTCTTGAGAAATACAGGATGGAGGGGAGGCAAGGCCGGAGGATGCACCTGATACTAAAGTGAAACCAGAAACCCCAACACTGAATTAACAGGTGTGCTCATGGGGCTGGCTTTCTTTGTACATTTTGTCAGCTGTAATCTTCAGGCATACCCACATATGGGCTTCTTTTTTTTTTTAACACCCTCCCACTCAGGGAGCCATTTTAATTGGTATACCTAGCTCAGTTATTGCCTAATCTAAATTTTATAATGGAGGATGATGATGGTTCTATGTTTTTAAAACCAAATGGAGACTTCAGAATAATTCTGGTGATTTTAATTTTGAAAGAAACAAGTGTGTGTGTGTGTGTGTGTGTGTGTGTGTGTGTGTAGTACTAGCAACTGGACCCAAGGGCATTCTACCACTGAGCTACATCCCTAGTCCTTTGTACTTTATTTTGAGACAGGGTCTTGCTACGTTGCCAAGGTTGGCCTTGAACTTATGATTCTCCTGCTTCAGCCTTCCAAGTTGCTGGTATTGCAGGTGTGCACCACCATGCCTCGCTTGAAAAAAATAATTGTTGAGCATAGAGTCAGTAAGAGGTATATTTTACATTGTCAACCTACAACATACAGAAATGTATTTGTATGAATATATTTGTGTATGTATACACATGCATTTAAATTTCATAGAGTAGCATTTACTTGTATCTCATGAAATCCTTTAATATTTTCTTTATTACTAAGAGTGTTAAAGTATCCTGTTGTAGCAGGTATCTTTCAGAGTACACCTAAGTGGCCTCTATTTTTAAGCTTTGTAAGTCATATTTATTAGTGTGAAAGCTTATTGACTTCTTGTTGTAGTCATTTATTAGTGACTGAATGACTAAAGCATTGAGCATTTATTTTGTACGAAGCACTGTGTAATTAGTGTTAGGAATACTTAGATAGGTGATTAAATAAAAACAAGTCTGAATAGTCCTCATAGAGAGGTGATATCAATAAATAAAAGAATTTCAGCAGTTGGGTGTGGTGGTGCAGGGTTGTAGTCCCAATACTTGGGAAGCTGAAACAGGAGTATTGAAGGTTTGTGACCAGCCTCAGCTACTTAACGAGGCTCTCCATAACTTAGTGAGACCCTATTTCAAAATAAAGAACAAAAAGATAGGGCTGGGAATGTAGCTGGGAGGAAGAATACCCTGGGTTCCATCCCCAGTACTGCAAAAATAAATATATAAAAAATAAATAAATAGAATTTCAAACCAAGCAAATGAATGGGAGCCATGTACAGAAGTAGCTCACAGCAGAACAAAAGGTGTGAACAAGGAGGAGCTTGAATACTATGCCAAGGAGTTTAACCATTATCCTATAGGCTGGCATGCAGAATTGACTCAAAAGAGTTTTTATTTCTAAGTATACAAGTATTACTTCAGAATCTAGGATTGCAAACTTGGAGCTAGCCTAGGTGAAAATGCAGATTTCCCTAGATAATTTACCTCCAGGGATCCTGGAATCCATTGTAGCTTAACTTGAGACTTTATGTGGGGTTCAGGAAATGGCAGGATGGGACTTTTGTCTTAGCACAGTATGGAGAGGAGAGAGGCAAAAGGGAGGCAAAGTGTTCTTCCAGAGAGGAGGCAGGCCCTGGGACTGAGGTTATGACAAGAGCTTGATAGAGCAAGAGCAAAGACTTAAACTGTTGAATTAGGATCCCAGGACTTGTTCCCCAAGTGACTGTGGAGGGGATGGGGAAAGGAGGAGGAAGGAAAAGGAGTTTCATTTTGGTTATATGAAGCAATTGCATATCAGAAGCTTGGGGGAAGATAAGAACTATATGGGGTTTTTAGATCCTAGATCAACAAAACAGACATGTGTATGTGTGCGCATGCACATTTGTATGTCTTTGTGTCTCTCTACTGTGTGACCTCTAGTTTTAGGATTATATCACATTTTCTTCAGCCCATATTTTTCTGTATTCTGTCCAGCCTTCAGAAAGTATATGGGCCACAGCTGGGTATGGTGGCACACACTTGTAATCTCAGCATTTTGGAGGCTGAGACAAGAGGATCGCAGTTTACAGACAGCCTCAGCTACTTAGTGAGGCCCTTTGCAATTCAGTGAGACCCTGTTTCAAAATAAAGAGCAAAAAATAGGGCTGAGGGTGTAGCTCGGAGGTAGAATGCCCCAGGGTTCCATTCCCAGTATGGGGATGTGTACGGGCCAAGAGGCTCTTTTAGTCTGCCTGTCTAAAGATACTTAGTGGAACTTTACTGGGTTTATTTTCAGGCATCCAGGACTTTCAATCTTAGAGCTGATGCTTAGAAAGGAAGAATGGCCTCAGAGTCCTGGGGTCCTAATGCCACTCACTAACTGTGAGGTCATGGGAGGTTACTTCTGTAGGATGAAAACAATCTCTAAAGGGATTGCTGTGAGGATTTACAGTGATGTGGAGATTGCCTAGCTCTACAGTAGGTATCTGTATGAGGGTTAGCTACTGCATTTCATTATTAGAGCAAATCTTTGGAAGAGAGGGTTCTTCTCTTCCCCTGCATGGAGGCCTTCTATATTGAGATATTTTACCTTAATCCAAGGCAGAAAGATTAAAGGTCAAGGTGAAAAAGCAGGAAATTCAAAGGATGTATGTTCTGATGGTCTAAAAATACTGGGGACCTGTGGCTTTGTTTGCTACGGTGTTCACTGAAAAAGACTTTATCTTTTCATTTTAAAAATTAATATGGTCTTCATATTTGCATATTCTCTTATTGCACTTCCCTGCTTTAGATTTGTACTCAGCGTGCTTTAAAATGATCCTGCATAATCCCAAATTTATTGAGAGAATGATTTAGGGGAGGATGCAGTGAACATACTTAAAAATTTTTGATAAATTGACTTTCCTCATCCCTCCTCCCAACCAAATGACTGAGGTTGGAGGGAGAGGGATATACTCTGTATAGAAAAATCCAAGCCAGGCAGACTGGCTCTTAATTGGAAGAGGTCAGGTCTTTTGTGGGGCTACATAGCTTTAGTGCTCTTTGTTGAGACAGCTGTAATTTGGTATCAGGGGATGATAAAGATGTATTACTGGATTTCCAGGATGATTATTTATAATACTAAAAATTTGTGTATCACTTTCATCTTGTAGAATACTGTAGAACATTACTGTATTACTAGTAGCAGTCTTTGGTAGGGATCTTATTTTTCATTTCACAGATCTCAGTCTGAGATTTTCTGCATCTGGTTGTTCTAGAAATAAGCGGTTTGTGAGTTCCCAGCACCAACTGAAAGCCTCTCATGCTTGTCTTTGACTTTTCCAAGCATCTTGGAAATTGCCTTCCTTCACTGTTTGTCAGTCTTTAAATACCCTTTAATTCATGGAGGAGAAAAATTTCAATTTTTATAATTATTCCATATTAAAGAATTATGGTACATCTTCAAGATAACTTACATGTCTCTTTTGTGACATCTTAGTGATTGAATTTATTAAACCTTTTCCAAGAAAGCCAAACATTACCTGTATTTAGCAGGAAGGCTAAGAGTTGAGAATCACATATTTTTTAGGGTATTTTCTTTCAGTTTCTGCTGTCAAGCACAAGAGAAGCATAGCCAGTTTAAAAAGAGGGGCCTGAATATTCTACTAAAAAATCAAACAATAGCCGGGCGTGGTGGCGCACGCTTGTAATCCCCGCTCTTGGTAGGCGGAGACAGGAGGATCGCGCAGGTTCGAAGCCAGCCGCGCTGGCGTAAGAGACCCTGTTTCAAAAATATAAAAATAGGTCTGGGAGTGTAGCCCGGAGGAAGAAGGGCTTCCAGGAACCCCAGTACTACCAAAATAAATAAATAAATAAATAAATAAATAAATAAATAATTAAAAATCAAACATTTATTTGTACTATATAGTATACTAGAAAGATATGGTAGTATAAATCATAGCATATGGAGGGTAGGGGTTCAACTCAGTAGTAAAGCACTTGCCTAGCATTTTCACAGCCCTGGGTTCAATCTCCAGCACTGGAAAAGAAAAAGATAGGGCTATATAAAATATAACCTACGGAATTGGCAGGTTGACATTGTTTTGTTACCAAGGTGAATTTGGGCCTCTCTTTGCAGTGGTTTCTGTGTACATGGTGAGACAGACTGTTAGTATAGGGATGATAGCAACCTTTGTCCTTCTCAGGAAAATAATAAATGCCCTGTGACTCTGACTCAAGACCTAGTTGCATGTTAATTTTTTGTTAATGTTTTATGTTTGATGAGTAAGAAATACAGGCTCTTGTAAGAGTGTTATTAACAAGAATTAGAGTAACTTTGATTATAATTACTTCAAATTACAGACCTCTTTCCTGTGTAATAATTTTTGCTATTTGCCCTTCTATAATCTTTAATAGACCAACTATAAGGACATTTTTGGACCAATAATAATCTGTTGCTTCATGAGCCCTTAATACCCTAAAATTATCCTTGACAGCCTACTATGAACGTGCCCATATTAATAGGATATCACTATTCTTTAGCCGTGTGGGCAAGTCTTAGTATTTGAGAATAGCTGATGTTGGGGTATCACAAAACCTTCAGAGTAAGGAAAACTCATCCAGCATCTGCCAGGGGGATTGTGTGCACATATGGGCAGTCTTGTCTGTGTGCAAATACCCCTGAATTGTATAAATATGTAACACCTTGCTTCAGTATAGTATCTAAAATACCATGTTTGAGACACAGTCTCAAAGATAGAGATAGAACAATAGGATTTGGAATACTTTCATGAAAAGTAGCCCTCATAAGGCCTGGCATGAGTGACAACTTGTGACTCCATAGCATTTTTACACACAAGTGTGAGGCTCAAAGGCTATTTGGAGTCAGTTACTAGTTTGTGAAGACTTTCATTAAAAAAATGAGACTTGAAAGGATTCCCTGTAAAGTTCTTTTTTCTTGAGAGAGGAAGGAAGGAACATTCAGAGGGATCAGTGCATTGATAGCATTCAAGAACATTTTGTTCCAGCTGCAGAGTCATAGAGGCAGAACATGTGACTATAGATCTGCTGTCCCCTTCCCTGCCCATTAGTATGTTTCTCCTTAGTCTTTACTGACCTTTTTTTTTTTTTGGTGGTACTAGGGATTGAACCCAACTTAGGGGCATTCTACCTCTGGGCCACACTCCCAACTTTTTTAATTTTTTGTTTGAAAGAACGTCTCACTAACTTGCTGAAGCTGGTCCTGAACCTGTGATCTTGCTGTCTCAGCTTCCCAAGTACGAGAATAACAGGCATGTGCCACCATGCCTGACCCAAATTTCATTTAATTGTTATAAAAATGTGTAACACAAATTTTATCTTCTTAATCATTCCTAAGTGTACACAGTTCAGTGGTGTTAACTATATGTACATTGTTGTGCAACCAGTCTCTAGAATTTTCTTATCTCGTGAAGCTGAAACTTTATACCCACTAAACAGTCACTCCCTGTTTTCCCCCTCCACCCAGCTAATGGTACCCTCCATTCTACTTTCTGTTTCTATGAGTTTTACTGTTCTAACTAATTCATGTAAGTGGAATAATGAATATTTATCTTTTTCTGACTGGCTTATTTCACTTAGCATAATGTCCTCAAGGTTCATCTATTCTGTAACATGTGGCAGGATTTCCTTCTTTCTTCAGGCTGAATAACATTTATAAGCCTATATCTATTCATCCACTGATGGATATTGGGAATGCTTTTGTCTCTTGGCTGTTGTGAATATAGCTACAGTGAACAAGGGTATGCAAAATATCTCATTAAGATCTTGCTTATTACCCAAAATCGGATGCTGGGCCATATTATGGTTCTATTTTTAACTTTTTAAAGACCCTTCATATTGTTTTCTGTAGCAGCTGCATCATTTACATTCCCACCAGTACACAGTGGTTCCAGTTTCTCTACATCCTTTACTCAAGCTTTTATAATGTTATTAAATAAGGGGTAGTGAAGAAGAGGCACCATCGTGGTCTCAATTTGTATTTTTCTAGGTAGATGGTAATTAAAGGGTGATATAAAGGTAATGAAAGTAGTGAGTGGAGATGTGGTTACAGGTAGTCACAAGTGGCAGATATTATAAAATAGCTTAATCCTGTCTTTTCTCTGTGCTTCACCTGATATTAAAATTATGATTGTAATGAATAAATTTACTTGTCAAATATATTTTTGATGCTTTCTGAAGCTGGGTGTGGTAGCACATACCTATAATCCCAGTACTTGGGAGGCAAAGGCAGGGGACCAGCCCTCTGGCACATGGTATACACATAGTAAAACCCTGTTTCAAAATAAAATAAGAACCGGGTGTGGTGGCACACGCTTGTAATCCCAGCATTTGGGAGGCTGAGACCAGAGGATTGTGGTTCGCGAACAGCCTCAGCTACTTAGTGAGGCCCTCTGAAACTCAGTGAGACCCTGTTTCAAAATAAAGAATAAAAATCTGGGCAGGGGGTGTAGCTCAGAGGTCAAATTCCTCTGGGTTTCACCCCCAAACCCGCTAAATAAATAAATAAATAAATAGAAATAGGGCTGTGGGTATAGCTTAGCAGTAGAATGCCCCTGGGTCTAATCGTTGGTACCACAAAAATAAATGAGTTATGAATGAATTAATAAATAAAAAATTAATGATTAAAACAAAATACCTTCTAAGTAACTATTATTTCAGGACATAAGAATAGGAATGGTCAGCACAGAGGCACAGAGCACTAAGAGAAAGGGTCTTAGAACACTCAGGTCTACTGGGGCCTCCCACGTGCTTGGTTCTGTGCTAGACTGGGCGGATGAGGTGGAACCTACCTGTCTGGGTTCTCCTCTATGAGCATCAAGTTTGGCATCGGCGAACATAGAAAGATACCTGTCATCTACCACTTAGTGCAAATCTGTTGGCTCTTCTATTCTGTTGGTTCCTGGAAGGCATGGGGGAGAGGGATTAGGATGAGCTTTCTCCAATTTCAGCTGTGGGCCCACTTCACTTACACAGAGACATGAGGAATGCATGCTGTTTCCTTTCTCTTCTCCCTAAACCTTCAGGTTTGTCCTAGAAATTAAAGAGGCAGCAGGATTCTGAATGCCTACTTTATAATCTTCATTATGCCAGCAACTTACTTTGTATTTCTGGGCACACAGCTTCCTGCCTCATTTTTCTTACCTATATATGAGATGGTTGGCTTAGATAGGTGAATTTTGAAAAGGAACTTCTGACACCTGTTAGGAGCTCTGTCATTTTCTAAACCTAAAGGATTGAAGTGTGGACTAGAAGTGTTACATAAAGTGGAATAGACTCTGCAGTTCACCGCACAAGGCCAACTCCCCCACAGAACCTTTGCTTTCCTGGTGTTCAGGCTTCTGAAATAGCTATAATGTGTTTTGAACAACTGATTTTTAGTTACTGGGCTGGGAAATGTGGGTGAAGGTTGTAGAAGACTTGCATTTGTTGTAAAACATCTTATATTTCCAAGAGCTTTATACAGCCAGATGTCTTGAGAGGTCTTCTCTGTCAGGTCCTTTTAGTTTTTATGGAGAATGTTGGGAAAGCTAAAGGACCAGCACATGGTCACACAGTCAATCAGTGTCAAAGCTGAGAAATGGGGTCTATATTTTACTTCTCTTGAGCCTGTAACTGGTATGCTTCCATTATTTTAATTAGGTAGATGAGACACAAGAAGAGATAAGCAGTACTCTAATAAGATAGTATGTGACAAGTGCCAGACAAGGGAGGCTGACAGTACTGGTATAAGGTTTCTGAGGAGGAGCACTCATCCCAGCTGGGATAATCTGGGAAGCCTTCATGGAAGAGGGAAGGTTTTTAGCTGGGCTTGAAGGATGGAAGGACTATGAATTGAAGAGAAAAAGCACCAAGAACAGAGGCATGGAAAGCCCAAGATAGGTGGTAGGATGCTGATCAGTTTGGCCAGAGCAGAGTGATGAAGAGGATGAGAATGAAGACTGACATTTACTGAACATCTGTCTTGTGCCACAGTATCTGCTGCTTTTCTTGTGTCATCTCAGCATCCTGTGCATGGGGAATGACACCATTATCACTACTTATTTGGGGATATCACTTTCTCCCTACCTTATTCATGTAGTTGGGAACCCATCCTCCTTAGAGTACAACCATTTACACTTCTATCCAGCAGGAAATTACCTGGCTTAAAATGAGAGAAAAAAAAAGTGTATGTGTAAAGGAAGGGGGATGCATGTTTCTGTAGGGGTCTCAGAGGTAGCTGATAGTATTTAATTCTTTTACAGAAAGCTTGGAGCCTGCCACCCACTTTAGGCAGCTGGCGCCTTGGCACTCCTGAGTAACTGGGCTGTCCATGAATTATTCAAGGCCCCTGCCAGTGAGTGGCTGCTTAGCAAAGTCTTGTGGGAAGGAGGCTGACCTATCTGAGAGATCAGCAGAAGCTCAGATGCTGAGGAGAAAGACTGCACCTTGAAAACATTCCACATGTTAACATGCTGGGACTGCACACGCTGCTCCTTGTCTCTGCAACTGGGTCTCTTTTTCAAGAGCAGTAACACCTCTCATCCTAATTAATATGGCCCACATTCTCATGTGCACATGACACATTTTGGCAGGGTTTTGGTTAAAGGCAACATTAAATTGTACTGACAGGATGGTATGGTAACAGAGAGCGTTTGTGTGGAAGGAGCCCCACTCTGATTATTTCCCAACCGAGTCAGAGAAATTCAGTTGTTGATCCATTTAAAATGGAACTATCACTATCATCGTCACTAACGTCACAGATTACATGCTATGTGTTTGCATTTGTGTGTACATGGCCACATGTCTTACTTTCTCTTTCAGAGAAGAAAGCACTTAAAACCTCTGGGTCCCTCTGATGGCCTGTGCTGACAGGTGAGGCTAGGAAGACAACAGGTTGGATAGGTTGACTTGGTTTTCTGTAGAAGGAGGTCTTGATAAGTTTGCATTCCCACACTCCTTTTTTTTCTTTCTTTTTCCTTCTCCAGGTGCCAGCTCAAGTCACCTTTCTCACTATGGCCCCTGGAAAAGATAATGTGGGTGTGAATGCCTGAGGGCAGGGTCCCAAAGCTTAGTTTTACAAAGAATAGAGTTGTATTTCCTTCTTGACCTTTTCTTTTTCTCCAGAGGAGCTGTGCTACCCCTCCCCCCAGCAGTGTCTTCCTACCGTCTCATCAAAATCCTTATAAAACTCTTGAATAGTGGCTCTGAATCTGTGTTTAGCAGCCTTTTCCCCTCCACACTGGAGGTAGAAAGCAGACCTGGCTCCCTTGCATTCCTCAAATGCTCTTTCCTCTAAACTGCTCTGTCTGTAGCAGAGGAGCCCATTCGTGGCTCTGGCTGGTGTTATATTCATAGTCTGGCAACACCTGTTTGCCAAAGGTGGAGCCTGTGGACTAGAGCATTCTTTTGCCCATATAGGGAAGCTTTGCCTGTGCAGACAACAGGGGAGATATGATTCGAATGCAGGGATAAGGTTTGGCCAGGGAAGGAGATGCAATAAACTGCATTCCTTCCCTAGGACCTTGGGTGCTTGTCAGGAACATAGCTTACCATTTCTCTCCTCAGCAGTGAATGTCAAGTGCTTGGTGTTCAGTGTGATATGACCATTCAGATAAGAAACAGGAATTCCATTCAATTCCTGTATTTTAGATTCTATCATGTAACTACATGATTTTGGTTGTATGGGTGTGGAAGAAGGGGAGATGGGGGAAGAGAGAACACATGAGAGAATTCCATCCATACCCTCTCAAGAGCAGAAGCAATTATCACTATCACTACAGATGGAAAAATACCTTAAGTCTTCTCTTTAATTTTTCTTCTAGTTACTCTAAGTCCATAAAGTATCAAATCTGATAGCTCCATCTCCAAGAAATATTGGCCTTTCTAAAAAGAGGCCTTTGTAGCATATTTCATAATGTGTATTGTATTTCAGGCTTCTCTGAGCCGATATGATTTTGAGTGCTGCTTTTCTAGTACTCGTTGGGCGTCACTTAAAGAGAAGGGAATAGGATGTGGGAGTACTTGTCAAATGGAGCACTGGTTCTGCCCTGTAGAAAGGAGTGAACTACCTGGGCCTCAGCTGAGGTCAGTGTTTCATGTGAAGCCTACAGCGTCATCCAGCCTGCAGCTCCTGTGGTGACATAGAGATAGCCAAAGGTGCAGTAGAGTTAGTTTTTGAAATTTCCCCAATGAGGAGTTTAAAGATAGTAATTGTAGCTTCTAGGATTGTACTGAGATCTTAGTGGATATTCACTTAATTTATAGAGCCACTGTATGAAGCAGGTCCCATGATTGTGCCTGTTTTTTTGCTGTTGTTTTGTTTTTTGCTTTCAGGTAAAGAGAATCTTAAGATTAGAAAGTGTGAGAGCCAGCTTCCTACATCCCAAGTCTTCTTTTCTCCCCTAGCTATGCACGTCAAAAACCTGACTTTAGGATTTCAGTGAGCAGTACTATTTAAATAAGTCAGGGGTGGTCTCATCTTGTTTTCTGGAAGCAGCTTGGGGAGGGGCAGGGGAAGGGAGAGAGAGAGAGAGAGAGAGAGAGAGAGAGAGAGAGAGAGAGAGAGAGAGAGAGAGAGAAAAGATACTGGTTATAGCTCAGGCTGTGGACCTGGACTGCAAGGTGCCATTGTAGGGGAGTAGGGAGACCTGAAGAGTGGCAAGCAGACACAGTGCATAGAAGTGCCAATGTTGAATGTATGATATGCCAGTGAATGAGCCCTTATGAAAATTGTTGTTGTTTTGAGGTACTGGGGATGGAACCCACGGGCATCCTACCTCCAAGCTACACCCCAGCCCCATTTTGATTCTATTTATTTATTTATTTATTTATTTATTTATTTTTGCAGGTCTGGGGATGGAACCCAGGGGCATTCGACCTCTGAGCTACACCCCCTGCCCTAGTTTTTAATCTTTATTGTGAAAGTGGGTCTCACTGGGTTGCAGAGGGCCTCATATTAAGTAGCTGAGGCTGTCCACGAACTGCGATCCTCCAGTCTCAGCCTCCCGAATACTGGGATTACAAGCGTGCGCCACCACGCCCGGCTTATTCTTTTTATTTTTGAAACAGGGTTTGAGTTGTGAAGGGCCTCTATAAGTAGCTGAGGCCGCCCTTGAACCACGAGCCTCCTGTCTCAGCCTCCTGAATGCTGGGATTACAAGCGTGTGCCACCATGGCTGGCTTTTTTTTTTTTTTTTTTTTTTTTTTTTAGCAGCAGAGGAAAGGAGGCTTCATATAGTTTCTTCTGTTTTCTAATTTTGGCTGTATTTCATGGTAATACATTTGGTTGGTTGCATTTTCTGGTAAGTGGGGAAATTTCCATTGAAGAAGGAATGGATTTTTAATAAAACATACATATGAAGGAAGGCTTTGGGGAGAAAGGAAGGTGGCGACTAGGTAGTTAGGGGGCAGGAATTTGTTTAAGCATTAGGCTGTGGAAGGAAATGAAGACTGATCATAGTTAAGGATTTAAGAATGGGAGCCAGGTATGATGGAGCACACTTGTAATCCCAGTACTTGGGAGACTGAGACAGGAGGATCATAGGTTCGGAGACAGCCTCAGCAACCTCAGAAGATTCTGTTTTAAGACAAAAATAAAAAGGGCTAGGGGTACAGCTTGGAGGTTGAATATCCTGGGTTCAATCCTCAGTACCATAATAATAATAATGATAATGATGATGATAATAAGAAGAAGAAGAAGGAGAAGAAGAAGAAGAGGAGGAGAGGTATGCAGGAAGCTCAGGCTCCTAGAGAAGGGAATAGGCAGGTGAAAGAGGTAAGATAGAACCAGAACTAGAGAGGTAGAAGGATAATATAAACTAATGCCTTGTGGAGTATAAATGCAGGGGCATGCTTGGGAGCCTGCCTGTCTATCTCATCGTGTTAATGGAAGAGGATTATTTTGGTTCAATATAAGGAAATGCTCAGAGAAATTGGCTGTGGTCATCCAGTTCTCAAGTGTCTTAACAATGAGAAAGAATAAGACATAGATCTGGAAACAGCAGTGGAAAGCGGCAGAGAATTCAGCAAAACAGTTTATATGTGGAACTTTATTGTTCTTCTGTCTCTCCTTGTCCCCACCCTTCTTCCCCAGCTCTTGTTTTTCAAGTCCTGGGATTGAATGTGTACAAATCTCATCCCATTTGAGTACTTTGGCCATCCTCTCTCAGACATTTTCAATCTTGCTAATGTTTGTATGTTCAGGAAATGAACGTCCAAAGTTTACTGTTTCAAACTTGCTGTAATGCAAGAAAAGCATTCATCTTTTTTTTTTCTTTCCCTAAGACTACATAAATGTTCTTAGAACAAACAGGCTTAGTCGTACCCCTGAATGTTCCCATTCACATCCAACATGCTAAATCCCACAGACTCTTAGTGTGAAGATCTACCAAGCATGAGAAAAGGAATAAACCAAACATGACCACACTAAACTCATTTTCAACAACATAACCTTCAAAGCAGCAAGTTTTAAGTGAACTAGCAGAGAATGTGCCTAATCCTAACCCAAACTAAGTGTTTTAGAGGTTCCTGTGGAGCCTTGTTTGGGTTTTAGGTTTTTCTGGATGCCAGTTATCAAGTTGTGTTCTTTTTCTGAAATGCTCAGAAATCCTTCTGTAGTAAACTGGATAACACTGTAAGCCCATCTGAGAAACGGCAGAGGTGGAAAAAGAGAAGAGTGACTTGGTCAGCGTGGGGTCCACCTGTTGGTTGTGTTACTCACCAGCCGGCAGCACTGGGCAAGGAAGGCACTGTATCTCCCTGACCCTCAGTTGCCTTGTTTGCAAAATGCCTACCTCCTAGGGTTAGTCATATGATAAATACATGCAAAAGCATTCTGCAAGCTTCAGAGTGTGATGATGTTATAACTGTTATGGCCATTCAGTTTTTAGTGGAGGTTGATGATATTGGGACTAAAATTATAATTGGGACCCAAGAAGGGGACACCCAAATCACTGATACATACATTTAGGACCAGAAGGGATTTTTATGTCCAGAGATTCCAACCTGTTTGATTTATGGATGAGGATTTAATGGCCCTGGGAAAGTTGGAAACATATGCTCAAAATTATCTATCTAGCATCTTGGTGGTACTCAGAAAGTAGGGTGAGTCTGAGTACCTGACACTGGACTTAAGTCCTTCCCGCATCCCATAGCACTTCTAATTTGTAATATCCACAGATTACTATAAGGACCTGGCTTTACCTTTCTGGCATCATAATGGTGAAAAAATGTAGGCTTCAGTTGCTTTGTTTCCATAGCTGCTTTGCCAGTCTGTTATGGCTCTTACCCACCTTGGGAAAAAAACCTTTTTTTTTGGCACTGCACATTGAACCCAGGGGCTTTCTACTTCCATCTACACCTCCAGCCCTATTTTATTTTATTTTGAAACAGAGTCTCACTAGTTGATGAGTCTCATTATTTGCTGAGCTTGTCCTCAAACCTGCAGTCCTTCTGTCCCATACTCCCAAGTACTAGGATTATAAGTGTGTGCCTCCATGCCTCACTGGGGGAAAATATGTTTTTTGTGTGGTATTGGGGATTAGAGCTAGGGGTGCTTTCTACCACTTAGTTACATCCCAGCCTTTTATTAGACAGAGTCTCGCTAAATTGCAGAGATTGTCCTTGAACTTGTGAACCTCCTGTCTCAGCCTCCCAAGTACTGGGATTATAGGTGTGTACCACTGGGCCTGGCTCATACCTTGGCTGGCTTGCTGGCTTGCTGCCTGCCTGCCTGCCTGCCTTCCTTCCTTCCTTCCTTCCTTTTCTCTTGGACTGGAAATTGAACCCAGAGACATTTTACCTCTAGCTCAGTCCTATTTTATTTTTTATTTTGAAACAAGGTCTCACGAAATTGCTGAGAGTTTTGCAAAATTGTTGAGGCTGGCATGAGCCTGCATTCCTCCTGTCTCAGCCTCCCAAATGTGGGATTACAGGTGTGTGCCACCCTGCCTGACCACACCTTAGACTGTTGATGCACCTTGAAGGCAGGCACTTATCAGAGTTGACCCCCCCTGGCTTGGGTGAGGGACAGTAATTTTTCATAGCTGAAAAATTGAAGAGGTAGGCCAAAGTTATAGGGTCAGTTTTTGTAGAAAGCTTGGTTGGCTCTTTTTTTGTATGTGTGTGTTGCTGGGGATTGAACCCAGGGGTATTCTAGCTCATTCCCTCAACCCTATTTTATTTTTTATTTGGAAACAGGGTCTCCTTGAGTTGCTGACAGCCTCACCAAGTTACTGAGGCTGGCTTTGAACCTGTGATGTTTCTGGCTCAGCCTCCCAAATACTGGGATTATAGAAACATGCTACCACATCTGGCATTGGCTGACTATTCAGTATTCTGAAAATTGTGCCTCTTTAATGTGCCTATTCACATGTCATATGTGTCTATAGTATTTTTCCAAGATCATTATAAATAAAATTGTGGTAGGATGCCTGACCTCTTGCCTTATTAAGATAGGGCTGAGTAAGTTCCTTTAAATTCCTTCTTTCCTCCACAGAATGTCTGTCCTTCTTACCTATAAGGGTCAGTATACTCTTCTTGGCCAGGACTGACTGTACACCCATACCTTTGAGACACTTTTCCACCAGCCCTTTCCTACTTGTGCCAATCTCTTCTCCTCCTTTCTCCTTATTCTCTAATTCCTCTGAATTTATCAATCCACTGAGCTCCAAATTTTCACACCAGCTTTACCTTTTCTCTGACTTCCTTGTCTTTTTTTTTTTTTTTTTTGCAGCATGTAACCCCTTTCCTCCTTGAGTATTGCTCTTTATTACTTTTTCTGTAACTGTCTTGGGGTTGACACTTTTTTCTTCTTCCTCCCAAACCCAATTCTTTCCCAAGGGCTCTATGCAGTCTCTTGCCTTGTTATTCCCCTCCTGGATTTAACCCCACTACACTTCTCAGCTGCTACCTCTGTGCACAGGACTGTATCTTCAGCTTTGAGCTCTAGTTCCCCAGCCCTGACTGCTTTGGACATGCCACCTGGTAGAGTTAGTTGTAGGTGACTCAGATTCAGCCTGCCTAGAAGGAAATGTTCCCCCCTCCTCTACCAGCAGCTCAAACACCCAGTCTTTCTAGATCTTATCATTGGAACTTCCCACACAGAGTTGCTTATCAAAGTTTTATGGATTAACTCTTACATCAGCCCATTCCTTTTCATTCCTGTGGCCACACCCTGATTGGCTCTTTGACCTGGACAATTATACTAACTACCCAATTGACTTTGCTGCCTTCAGTGACTCTTAATTATCCTTAGAGCCCAGCCCAGACCCTATCCTCCTCTGGCTCAAAAGTCTCCAACGGTTCTTAGTTCTGTGTTTTATGGCTTCCCTCCCACCCCAGCAGTCCTTATGTTCCAGCCAATCAGCTAAACTGCAGCTGTTTGGCCCAGTTGCTTAGGCAGTTAGGTGAGGAGGCTTTCCCTTCTCCACTATGCTGTCTACCTGTGTTTCAAGGTCTGGTCAAAATGCCAGTCTCTCCTGGGGTTCTCTTCCACCTGCCTTCCTAGGCAGAAGTGACCTCATCTTCTGAACTCTTTTCATATTCTTCAGATATTTGACTATTTGCATACCATTTGTCCTACCTCCTTTGGCTAGAAACTCTCAGTCATCTCTTAAGTCCTTCAGAACCCTCAGTGTTGTGCCTTACATATGTTGACTGTAAATAAAGCCCACTAAATACTGAAGAAATAAGGAGTAAATGCCTGCTGCCTTCCCTTACCATCTCTCCATTGTGAAGTTGGAGGTGGTCAGATAAGCCTTCAGGGTTGAGTCCCATTCTTCCCTGGCCCTGTCATACCAAATTAATTCCCATTTTTCATTCTGTCCCTTTGGGGTTATTAAACCCTTCCTCAATCTCAAAGCTTTCTTTCTAAATACTTGCATGTTTACTCTGCCTGAGTATGGCTGCACCCAAGTCCCAGCCTCTACCATTACACAGTATGTAACCTGGCTAATTGCAAATCTATTTCATGTACTACCCCATACCAGAAGGGAGCTGAAAGGAGGATACTGAATGGTGACTCATATTCTCTTCACTTAATGTCCTACAGATTTAAAAAAATGTTAAAAATTGGCAGAAAACTTTGTAATCTCATTTTCTGTGCCATAGCTAAACACTTAATCACAGAATATTTAATAATGAAGAAAGGCCTAAAGATCTTCATTGAGACAATTCTGTATTCTACTTCTCTTTGTAGTATTGATGTGATGTGTGGTAGAAAAATTCAAAGAGAGGTACACTTTAAAGAGTATATTCCAAATTTTGAGGAGTATGAAAAATTTTAGGGCTTTTTCACATCATCTCCTCAGTGACCTAGTAGAAATAAGCCTTAATTATTAGTCTAACAGCTGAGGTTTATAAAGAAACCAGACTCTCTTCTAAGATGATGAGGTGATGAAGAGATGTGGCTAGGATTAGAAAGTCAGGTTTTAGGAATCCTAATCTAGTGCTCACTCTAAGACCCAGCATTTTTCCATCTTTCCACCCAGCTAGCTGCAGGTCAGTTCAGCATCGTGAACTGATAAGAGAGGCAAGAGGGCTTCAGAATATGCTCTACATAGCTGGGCATGGTGGTGCCTTGTAATCCCAGTATTTGGGAGGCTGAGACTGGAGAATCACTTTTGGGGGGGGGGGTTCTGGGGATGGAACCCAAGTGCATTCAACCCCCGAGCTACACCCCCAGCCCTATGTTTTATTCTTTATTTTGAAACAGGGTCTCACCGACTTGCAAAGGGCCTCACTAACGGGCTGTTCCAAACTGTGTGGAGGAACACATTTGAAGCCAGCCTCAGCAATTGAGATCCTGCTTTCAAATGATAAAATAAAAAGGGTCCTATCCTCAGTATAAAAAAAAAAAAAAGGAATATGCTCTACATTTTGGATAATGCGAAATGTCTTCTCACTCTGGTTGGGTTTGCCTTGAAAGCCAAAGGTTGATACTGTGAATTTATTAACAATCCAGTTGTGTGGCTGGAAGGAATAGGGGTTGTTCAGAGTTGAACACTTAACTAGGCTCTGGGTTTGTTTTAATGGTAGTCCTGGACAGAACGCAGCCCCTTGAATTACAAGTATCTGGGGAACTAAAGTAAGCCTGGGTTGGGGGGTCACCTATTCAGTGCAGACTGGAATCCTTTAGGAATGAAATTACGTAAAGGGTCACCTTTAGGTAATTATCTACCTTCTTTAGTGAGTATTGCTGCAGGGCCAGTGAATTGGGAACCCAAATTTGTAATTTGTTGTTGCCAGTTTTAGTGAAGAAAAGCAGGCGGTGGGGGTCGGGCAGTAGAGTCAGTTAATTTCCTAAGGACATACTTTGATCACGTGATTTTGTAAGAAGAGGATTTTATTTATTTTATTTTGGTTGACACTGGTAGAAGGAACCAGGGAGGAAGAGTTTAAAAATTTTGGAGAATTAAAAGTTTAGAGACTTCGTTTAATAAGCCCGAGTAGAATTCAGGGTAATTTCTCACGGGATCTTAAACTCTAGGGCTCTGGGACCCCGGCGGCATTTACCTGTGTACCTTTCTCCCACAATGCCTTGCAACTCGGCGCTCCCAGAAATCTTCTTTGCATCGCATTATGTGACCCGGCCCGGCTACCTCAGAACTCCGGGCCTGGCGGGAGGGCCCTGGCCCCCGGCGCCGCGGGGTGGGCGCCCAGGTGCGCGGACCGGGACCCGCCCGCCTCCCGGCCTCCGGCGGCGCCGCGCTCCTCCTCCTGCGATAGTAATCCGACACTTTCCGTTAGATGAGGCGCTCGACAAAGGTCGTAATTCCAGCGCCCCGCGCCCGCGCCCCCCGCCCGGCTGTTATGCTAATGTGTGACGTCACCGCCAGCGGCCAACCGGCGGGCGGGAGCGGGAGCGGGAGCGGGGAGCGCTCGGCGGGCGGCCGCCCCTGCCCAGGTTGGCCGTGTTGAAGCTTTTGGAGCAGGACTCGTGCCTCCCTCCCTCCTTGGCAACTGATTTAGAGCTTCCAGGCCGGGCGCGGAAGGAAGGAGAGCGGGCAGGAGTCAGGCGCCCGCGTGGAACTCCGGGCTCAGGTGGACTCTGCGGCCACCTCCCATCAGATCACCTGCGCCGGCGCCCGGCCGAATGCAGCTGGCCTGAGGTCCCGCCCGGAGCCCGGCCGCTCGCCAGCCGCGGCGGTGGATGGGGTAGGAGGCGGCCGCAGCGGGATTTGCAGGGTGCAGCCCGCCGGCGCGCTAGCCGGGCATAATGGAATTGCAGAGGACGTCCAGCATCTCGGGGCGGCTGTCGCCGGCGTACACAGGGCAGGTGCCTTACAACTACAACCAGCTGGAAGGCAGATTTAAGCAGCTGCAAGGTAAGCCCCCTCCCTGGGGCCAGGCCTGCCCTGGGGCCGCGCCGACTTCTGAGGCTTTATTTCTGCCATATGGTAAGGGATCCTAATGAAGACCGGCGGCCGCACGGCACAGCACCACAGCCTCTGCTTGGCTTCAGGCACCCGGTTCAGGATTTAAAGGAGGCAGTCCTCACACTCAGCTCCAGAAAAGCCACCATTTGATTTGTCTCTCCATATCCTTTTCGGCTCTTGGTTGTCAGGCCGCTGCTCACACTTTCTCTCTGCGACAGCCTGTCTGTCTGTCTGTCTGTCTGTCTGTGTCTCTCTCTCTCTCTCTCTCTCTCTCTCTCTCTCTCTCTCTCGCCATCTTTGCATCTCAGGAGATCAACGCTAATAAGTTCATTAGCATGCAAGTATTTGGTTCCGGGTCGCCTAGGTCTCCCAGCCCCCAGCCTCTTACCTCTGGGAAGCCTTAAAGGTGTAAAATACTCCATACCCTGTCCAGTCCCTTAGAACAATAGCAGAAGGGAAGAGGGAATGGTCTTTTTGTTCTAAGACTTTGGTAAATTACAATTTTGATTCTGAAGCTTAATTTGAATTCTTTTGATGTATTGTGTGGGGGAAGAGCCTTCAATTTAGTGGGCTGTGTAATTTATAATAAAAGCCAGTTATTGTTCATTCCAGTGTTATGGGATGGATTACTTGGATCAATTACAGGTTTCTTGGAGTCTGTATCAAGCTCAAATAATTTAATGGATCCGGCATTTTGCTGCTCATATTTTTAAGAAGAGTGTGGTCCTGTGTGTGCATCTTGTGTGCTGTGTATTTCTGCCTGCAGCTAGAAGCTGTGCTGGGCAGCCAGCAGGCCCTGCCTGACCAGTGGGTCTCAGTAAAGAAGGTTCATAACTGAAAACAGAACTACTTGCGTTGGGAAGCCCATGGAATCAGTAATAATAGGCTGGGCAGGGCTCTTGTACTACTGGAAGACTGAGTGTGTTTCTTATTTTAAGTCTTCTCAGTGGCACAAATGTGGTTCCTGTGAGGAGGAGGAAGGAAGGAAGCAGCTCAGTCCTAGAATGTTTTCATTGGGAAGGGGGAGAGTATTTCATTCACTGGTTTATTTGTCTTGTGAAAGAGTTGACAGTAATGACACTTTTTTGGAAAACAAGAGGCAGAACAGGACGTGATTTTAAACATTTGCTAGGCCTTGCTGAATTCCTTGGGCTGTTAGCTAGGAGGAAGTTCCATTCTCTCTAGGGAATGGTTATGAGTCTCTGAAGGTGGAATTTGCTTTTTAAAAGTTCAGGTGAGGGAGCTCACAAGTGATAAAACAGAGAAGTGTTCACTCTCTAGGCCTGTATTACAGCCCCCACAGTTTTGGAGTATGAGAACTCAGGATTTGCCCCTCTTTCCAGGGCCCAGACTCTCTACTTCATTGTGTCATTCCCTCAAACGGAAAGCACCCACCAGTGGAGTCTCAATCAGAAAGCCCACAGCCAGTCTCCAGCCAGCCCATGCCCGTAGTCTCAGCAGAAATGCAAAAATATAAAAAGGTGTGGGGAGGAATGTACTCCCAGGCCCACCCATAACAAAAGGCTGTTATTCTAAAAGGGCTGAGGGTGGTTGAAAACTGCTCTCTGAGCTGGGTGGAGCTTACACACAGGAAATGTCTTAACTGTCCTCTCTGGACAAGGAAACTTTAAAAAATCACTATGTGCCCCTTATATTTAACTTAATATGTTTTTCTCAAGAAAATTCTTCTAAAGGGGCACATTTCATAGTGTGTGGTAGTTTTAAATTTTTTTAAGATGATTTTTGTCCTCTAATTTAGCTCCAGGTAACTTTTTTATTTTTAAATACTGTGGTTTGGAGTTGCACAAGATTAGTGTTGATATTTCTCTAACAGAAAACCACTCATGTTGAGGAACTAAGAAAGTGTGAAATAACTTTCAAGTATGGTGGATCCTGTACAGGAGAATTATTACTGACAGTACCTGCAATAAGAACTAATAGCATTTTAAGCAATCTTAGAAAAAAAAACTGAGGGGGGGTACTGGAAATGAAACCCAGGGGCTTTCTACCTCCGGGCTACACTCCCAGACCTATTTTCTTCCAGTCATTGCATAGTTTTGGTAACATATATTGTCTGCTCATTTAATTTTGTACATCTTTACAAACCTGCCTTCTTTGCCTTTCTGGATGTAATTTTTCATGGTACTACTTATCACCCCATATTGACAAAATACTGAATCTGTTTGGTTTCCTAATGCCCGCTCCTAAATTAATTTACTCATTCGACGTCTGTGCCTGAGAATGCTGTGATTTTGGTGGAGGCTATGTCTACATTTTTGCTAGTTTTAAATATTTTTCCATACTAGATCTAAAGAATTGTAAAAAGAAATATGTTTTGCTATTCAAGCTAAGGGAAGTATGTTAAAATGAGTCTGGTCTGTTTAGATAAAGTAGTATGTAGAGATTTATAGGGCATTAAATAAATGTGGTTAAAAAAAAAAACTCACTGACTTAAGAAACTTAGAGATAGTAATGCCTATCACAACAAGGCATAAAACAGGACTGAGTCTTCAACTTGTGATAAACATTAACCACCAACACACACTGTTCTCTCATTTTTCACCTGTAAATTAAAAGTATCTTTCTTCAGAAGGGTCAGTTCATTGATTTTATAAAGTTGGATTCATTTTTTTTTCTCTTAAATAAGAGGAATGTTGAAACAACAACAAAACTTCACATGTTTAGAAAAATGAGTTTGAGCAGGGCATGGTGGCGTATGCTTGTAATCCCAGCATTTGGGAGACTGAGACCGGAGGATTGTGGTTCGCATACAGCCTTAGCTACTTAGTGAGATTCTCTGCAACTCAGTGAGACCCTGCTTCAAAATAAAGAATAAAAAATTGGGCAGGGGGTATAGCTTGGAGGTCAGATGCCTCTGGGGTTCCATCCCCAGACCCGCAAAAAGAAAGAAAGAAAACTGAGTTTGTAATAACAGAGTTTCATGATACCTTTTAGAGAATAGACATCAAGCTATACTCTCACTCAGAAATTTTTGCTGTACATATTGTATAAATAAAATTCTAGACTTGTTAGCATGGGATTTAAAGACTCCCCCAAATGAGAGGAGTCTTCCTAGTCCAATTTCTGCAGTGCAGTCAAACCTTCCTGGCAAACTGGCCTGCAGCTACACCTAGTTTTCTCCTGTTTTTCTTGTCTCTAGAGCACTGATCCCATTGGCTCTAGCAGTGATGTTGTAAGGAAGACAGGATCTAATTGAAAACAGTATCAAAATTAACTTCATCTGCCTTCTTTGCACCCTTTAGAGACATTCAGCGTCTGACAGGTCTAGAGAAGGTGCTTTCTCTAACTCTTCTGGCTCCATGAATCCACCCAGGGAAGAGTGATGGAATACCTTGTCTTCCTTGGGTTATATTTACTTCTATAGTTGAATAAAGAATTTCAAATCATGAGAATACATTACTCTCAAGTTAATTACATGTCTTTTAATTTCTTAATATTTTAGTTTTAATTTCTTAACTCTTAAGAAAGAGTGGGGCTGATTTTTATGCTCATGAATTAGGAAGAGTATTTATGCTAAGGATTTCAATAACTTTTTAGTTAGGTGTGCTACCTAAATGTTGTGTCACATCATTTATTAAACCATAGGGAAAGATGTCTAATTTACCTCTATGTGTCATGAAGAAAATTTATTCTGTTTTTTTTTTTTTTTTTTTTTTTGCAGTACTGGGGATTGATTGAACCCAGAGGCATTCTACCTCTGAACTATACCCCTAACCCTATTTTTTATTCCTTAATTTGAAACAGAGTCTCACTAAGTTGCAAGGACCTGAGTAGTTGAGGTTGGCGGCAAGCCTGCGATCCTCCTGTCTCACCCTTCCAAGTACTGGGATTACAAGTGTGTGCCACCATGCCCATCTGAAAATCTATTCACTAAGTGTGGGCCATGACACTCATAACCCCAATGCCAGGAATATATTCTACTGGTGCAGAAGACTCGTGTGTTCAGAGAGCTGCTTGGATTCCTGGACACGGGCTACTCTCAGTTTGGGTAGACTAGGAACACTTATAGTCAAGGGAGCACCAGTTCTTTTAGCTTAAATCTACTGTTTGGAGGCTACTCAAAGGACTGTTGGAAGACAGTTGTATAAAGGAGAAGAGTGATCAATAATCTTTTGAGAGGAAGACACCACTTTTGACAGGGCAGTGTAGTGAAGGGACTAGAACCTTCCTGGCTTATAGAAAGCTGAGAAAGCTGTCTGGATGACAGTTCCACATTATTACCCCTTCTCAGGTCTTATGCCTAGAAAGGTGTCTGCTCACAGCCCCACCGCTTCTTCCTCTATTTTTATTTCTCTGTGACTTCCTAAAGAGCCCTCCTACTGCTGTCCCATCCCTAGAGCCAGGCACTAATAAAAGCTTTCCATGCAAAATTTTTGGGATTTGACTTCATTGGATTTGATTCCTGCCAATGTTTCCCTGTTCTGCACCTGCTGCTCTATTCAGCAGAACTCAGGATTCCAAAATCTGTTCTGCATTTCTCCTTCCTTCAGACCCTGCTCTTTGGTTTCTCCCACTGGGAATTACTATAGCTATCAGAACCATTCTTTTGAGGTTTAATTCAGATGCCACTTTATTCCAAACACTCCCAGAAGGAGCAAAGGCTGGAATCTTTACTTGGACTCCTTCCCTTTAAGACAGAAAATTTCGGTGCTTGTCACTTTTCACACATCATTTTTTGTTACAGCTCCAGTATTTTTTATATTTCATTAATCTGGGTGCCTAAACACCAGATGAGGTTGAATGTAACCTGTCCTACACAAAGAAGTTACTAAATATTTGTTAAAGGCAAATAAAATGAAGTCAGTCAATATTAGGGACTGCCTTATTGCAGAAGTTTTCAAATTGAAGCTTTTCAAATGAGGTGCCCAAAGCAGTAGCATCAGCATTATCAAGGAATGTGATAGAGCAATTAAAGTATGGGTTTCAGGGCTTATTTTTTCTTAGCCCCCTTTTTAGGAAAATGATAGAGATAATGAGAGTTTTAAGGGTTTTTTTTTCTTCTTCTTCTGTTGTTCTGGGGCTTGAGCCCAGGGGCAGCCTAATTCTGAGCTATAACCTCCTCAAGTCCTTTTTATTTTTTTTGAAATGCCTCCCTCTGTTGTTGAGAGCGGCCAAACCATGATCCTCCTGCCTTAGCCTCTCAAGTACTGAGATTATAGACATGCACTACCACACCGGCCCAGAGCTTCCTAGCCCTATATTTATTTATACCGGAATTACACTTGTACACATTATCAAAATAAGGCAGACTTAATAAGCCAGCCATTTTTAGATCCTGGTGCCTTTTTTCTCTCTTTGCCTAACAAATTTCTATCTACTCTGAGGCCCAGCCATGGAAAAAAAAAATGGTGAAATAAATTATAAAGACATTCTAGGCATTTTTCTAACTTTGGTGGTCTTTGCTGGATTGGCTTAATTAAAAAGTTAGCAGTTGTTGAACCATTTTATGAGTGCATAGGACCTACTATTTAGAAGCTTAGTTGTTTGCTAATCTGGGCTGCTCTGTTTTATTTTTGATGGTATTGGGGGTGGAACTCAGGGGCTTTATACCTCTGGGCTATTCTCCCAGACCTATTTTTATATTTTATTAGAAACAGGGTCTCAAGTTTCTGAGAGCCTCACTAAGTAGCTGAGACTGGCTTTGAACCTGTGCGATCCTCCTGTCTCAGCCTCCCAAGCACTGGGATTACAAGCATGTGCAAAACCATCCCCAGCTTAGTCTGGGCTACTTTAAAGCACCAAGGATCTAAGGAATAAAATATTAGCCTGGTGTGGTAGTGCACGCTTGTAATCCCAGCATTCAGGAGGCTGAGACAGGAGGATCATGGTTCATGACCTACTGAGGCCCTTTGCAACTCAGTGAGACCCTGTTTCAAAATAAAGAATAAAAAACAGGGCTGGGAGTGCATCTTAGAGGTAGAATGCCCCTGGGTTCCATCCCCATTACCGCAAAAAAAAAAAATAAAAATAAAAAAAATAAAACCTGATTTTTAAAAACAGTGCTTGCTGTTTGTTATTTATTATTAGCAAATACTTACTGATAGCCCGCTTTTCATTGAGCAGTTGTCCTCTGGTTTGAATGTGTGGGTAAGCTGTTTCAGCCATGCAGCAGTGCTGGCTGACCTGACCAAGAAGTGGAAGCCGTTGGAAAGGTAAACTTGCTCCTGAGTAGACAGAAGGCACCCAAGTTTGGAGTTTACGCAGTTTCAGGTGGCGGGAGCTGTAAGAGTGTAGAAGAGTGGTAGGAAAGGGCTTTGGGAGGATAGAGAGAGCCTGTAAATAGAGTTAAGGAGCTTTTTTCTCCTCCAACAAATTTAAAGGAAGGTTCATCTGACTTCTACATATATTGGTTGGGGTCAAAAGAGGAGGCCCAAGGCTAGTGCAGCTTTTGTTGGGGTGAAACACCTGGATACAACATAGCCTCCTTGAAGTTTGAACTATGAAGTACTCAGAACCTTGTTATTTAGTGTATTCTGTATATGATGTGGGAATATGCCTTAGGCCTACCTCAGACCTATGGGGTAGATCCTTATTTATAACAAGATCCCCAACTGTTTTTATGCACTCACTGCCTTGGAGATAATTTCTACCTGTCCAGGGTCCTACTCTTAGGAAGAGAGAAGGAAATAAACCTAGAAAAAGTGTGCTCTTCCTAAGATTTAATAGTCTGTGCTTTTTATACAGCTTATGTTATATGTAGGAGTTGGGTAGTTTAAGGTAAATTGTATTAATTGATTATAAAACTAATCTACATCCAAATGTACAGTAGTTTATTAAATAGTTCAATATTATGCTAGGAGATTACAGAGCTTTAAAGCATGATTGGCTAATTCCTAGCTTTGTAAGTCTTTGTAAAATTTAGCTAGGATTTTCCTACTTACTAATCTTGTCGTTCTAGAAGTTTATGAGGTTAGAAAAAGTTTCTTTAACCTTTACCCACTTAATGTTAGTGGGACAATTACAAAAGTACTCTGGTCCAGTTTGTCCAGATTCTTCTATAATTTTAGGATGATGTTCAGAGAAGTTGAGGCAGTCACATATTTCACTTTTAAACTCTGTGTGTGTGTGTGTGTGTGTGTGTGTGTGTGTGTGTGTGTGTGTGTGTTGCTGGTGATGGAATTCAGGGCCTCCCAAGTACAGGAATTACAGGCACACACCACCATGCTCAGCCTAGATGAACACTTTAAAACCTTTGTGGTCCTTAAAGTTAAATGATTGATGCTGTTCTTGTGTTTGGTTAAATTTCTTTTTTGGGGGGGCAGGTCTGAAGATGGACCCCAGGGGCATTCAATCTCCGAGTTGGCAGAGGGTCTCACTAAGTAGCTGAGGCTGTCTGTGAACTGCGATCCTCTGGTCTCAGCCTTCAGAATGCTGGGATTACAAGCGTGTGCCACCGTGCCCAGCTCTGGTTAAATTTTATGTTACTTTAATGCATATTCAATTCATCTAGCAGTACCTTCAGGTTTTAGTGTTAAAAGAGGCTTTGAAATGCCCTAAATACCTGTTTTTTGATTAAGCACTTATTTCCTAAGTCTGCCAGCAAAGCTCTAAAAATAGCTGGTATCGATTAGGTGGAGGAGAAAAAGTACATACTGAAACTTGTTAGCCAAAGTTTTTTCCCATAGGAAAAGAGGGTCAGGGTTGGAGGAGGTTAAGTGTTACCTGGACTGCACATCTCTGTAACAGGAGAAGGTGGGGCAGTGGAAGCCAAAGGGAGGAAGTGTCTCTGGGTTGAGAGTCATTAATGGACAAAATTATATTTCTAGGTGTTTCTTTGTATTACTTTAAATATTTTAATGCATTTATTACATCAGCAGTATTACAATATCTTCAAAAGAAATGAAAGTGAAAGAGTATTTCATATAAGATTCTACAATCCCAGCAAAGTTCAACTTTCCAACAGTACTTATATATGGCCATAAGGGCATAGTACTATTATAATCACTATGTAGATTCAGTTCTGTATAGGCTTCTCGTTTTTGCATTTTATTTAATGTTATACCTTAAGTTTTTCATAAATGGTTATCTCTTTATCTCTAAGCAAACATTGCCTATTTGCTTTGCAAATCAGAGCAGTTTGTTTATCAATCTTAGCCTATTTCTTCTTCTCTACTATAGGGAGAGTACAAATTTTGTGCAATTAGATTGTTCTAAGAATTAAATGAAATTCTTTGCAGAAACTGTGTTGTCCCTGGTACATAAGTAAGTGCTGCTTCTTAATCCACAGCAGCCATTATTATGTTGGATCCTGGTTAAAGCAAAGCAGGGCCGAGTCGGGGTGAGCCTTTTGCACTTGAGTACAGTGTTCAACCCAAACACCACCCCTGAAACCTCTCTGGGTGTGGTTTCCTTCAGCGTGTTTAGAAGAGTATTTAGTCTGCTTGAAAATGCACTCAGCTGAAACACCTCCTTTTCTTCTTTAGAAAGAATATAAGGCAGACAGCAGTCACTTGGGGCCTTGTAATTTTTTATGTAGGTTGAAGGTCACAGTGGTGGTACCTCTCCCAAGTTCATGAAAAGCATCTGGAACAGCTACTGCCCAAGCCAGATGATCCAGCCCTTGATCAGAGAGCTGCCTTTGTCAGAGAGCACTGCTGTGTCCAAACTAATGTTGACCGCCCTCCTGGAGACTTGAATGCTTCTACTGTGTTTGCTTTTGAAAGGCCTTTCTTAGCCTTTCTCTTTTTCCCCCAACCCGGGTTTCAAGAGGCACAAGACCTTTAAGTGGCAAATACAGTAATCACAGTAGCATGGAGACACAGACTGGGCTATATTTGTTTCACAAAGTCTGTGAAGAATCTTGGCCTTAAAGTTTCCTTTTTAATGCTGAACTAATGCAAGAGAAAAGTTAATTTGAGGATCACTGAAGCATGCTCTATTCATGAAGAATGCACAAAACATAAACTAAAAAGTCTAGAGGCTCTGTTCTCTGGTGGCAAGGAAATCAGATAGGCTGTGTAATTGGGGTGAACTCCACTCCCAGATTGCAGTGGCAATGGAATTTTGGAGTGAGATAACTTAAGCACAGATTAGTTGCAAGGGTGTGTGCGTGCGCACATGAGTGTGTTTTGCTTGAAATTCTAATACAAATCATAGACAACATTTTGGTGGCATTGATATATGTAATAATTCTCCTGTCTCAGACTCCCAAATGCTGGGATTACAAGTGTGTGTCACACCTGGCTTGAAGGTCTATTTTAAGGTGTACAACATCTTTGAAAATATATTTAATCTGTTGAATTGTTGAATGCCAATTAGTTTGTGATCTATAGTATCTAAGAGGTGAATATAAATGTAGTACAAAGTATGTGTTTGAGCTTGATGTGTTTATCCCAGTACTTGGGAAGCTGAGACAGAAGGTTTGCAGCTTTAAGGCCAAGCTCAGCAATTTAGCAAGAACCTATTTCAAAATTAAATAAAAAGGACTGGCATATAGCTCAGAGGTAGAAATGCTCCTAGGTTCTATCCAGTACCCTCCCAAAAACACCACAAAAAGCAAAAAGTATGTTTCTGGTGCTTGAAACTGGTGCTCTGATTTCTACTTAGGGAGACATTTATTCCAAATAGAAATTTAAATCGTTTGCTGTGAAATTCAGTTTTGCAGTGGTAGAGGGAAGATTATCTGCAAACAACTGCTGAGCAGATGAAATCCCTGCTGTACAGTCTGGTGAGGCCAGGGGAGCAGCACAGGGAGAGTGGTTGGAGCCTGTGGTGGTGGTGTGGTGAGGAGGGCTGTCAGAGGCTTTATCTCATTTCAGAAATGTGAGGTGGTGGAAAGCACATGGGCTGTGAATTCACAGAAGCCAACATTCAGATCCTGGCCCCACCATTGACTGCATTGAGCCTCATTTTCTTCATCTGGGAAGAATAAGTAGCCCTTAGGGTTTATTAGTATGATGATAAATTCACTCTGGTTTGCCAGGGAGCTTTTGGGTGTTAGCAGTGAACGCTGCACATCTAGAGGATCTTGATTTCTCAGTCCCAGGCACGCTGGGTGGTAGGTCACACTAATTACATAATTATTTATGAGAATATCTATTATTGTGTACACCTAGGTAAAGGTGTGTGTGTGTGTGTGTGTGTGTGTGTGTGTGTGTGTGTGTGTCTGTATACTTTCATAGTGCTTAGCACATAAATTAATGTCTCATGAGGGGGGTGAATGAATAAAGAGATAAAGCAGTAATATACATGTAGTTTTTTTAAAGTGAGTTTTCTGGTCTTCAGGTTGTTCCATCTCCCCTGAGAAAAGGTGTTTAACAAATACTGCAGTGAATGAAAGAATGAATCACTGATAATAATGAGTGTGTCTCTGAAATGTGAATGTGGGTAAGGTATAACTCCAGGAAAGAGTTTATTATTTGCCAAAAAAACCAAACTGAGTCTGTTTACCTTTTTGATAAGAAATTTGATATGACCCTAGTGACTACCTGTCCCCCTTACAGCTGTCTTAGGAAGACATGAGGCTTAGAAGGCTATGTGAGTGGATTCCCTACGACTCTGCACAGTCCTAGGGAATTTTCTTAACTTTGTTGGGAGGGGAAGGGAGTCCCCCACGCTCATAAGTACCAAAGTACTTGGAGAGACTGAAATTGTTCCTTAGAAATGAGGCATTAGATTGTCCCTTACCCCTCCTGTCCCTTCTTTGAGTGTGGCATGGTTAAAAGTATGTGAACAAGGAGAAAGGTTAAGGGCTACAGTAATATAGCTACATAGCAAAAAAATGTACCCCTGACACCAGGAGCCATTTCCAGGTATAGTAACTATTCACATTTTATCACACTTGTGCCCATAAAACAAGTGCAGTTTTTCTAACTGCAAATGTATCCTTGCTTGTAGAGATACAGCATGAGTGATACTTTTTTCTTAGAATCCAGGCAGTTAAATAACACCAAACAAGTAGAAGCATGGCCTCAGAAACTTAGACAACATGCGAATGTTCTCATTTGGCCTTTTCAGATGAAGAAATTTCAGAAAATTGAGTCTGACCCAAGCCTAGGCTTTGGTGCTTTCCAGTTTCACCTCAAAGAGAAAAGAAAAAAAAAAAACTTTGTTTTTTTTCCTCTACAGATATATGTGATTTCAGTTTTGAGTTTAGAGCTTATTTTTTTTCACTTTAAAACACATAGAAGCAGCTTTTTTTAAAGTCATACTCAACTTGTGAGGCCCTTCATAACTTAGTGAGACCCTGTTTCAAAATAAAAAAGAAAAAGTAGGGCTGGGGTAGAATGTCCCTGGGTTCAATACCAGTGCCACCCCCCTCCCCCCAAAAAAGTCATACTCACCCAGCTGTGTGCTTGATTCGGAGTTCTTGGCCCCAGAAGCTCATACTTCAGTCTTTGTCAGGGTGGTGAATTCACTGGGTTTTTGAGGGGAGAGGGTAGAGTTGAGGGAGGGGCACTAGAGGTGTGGCCTGCAGGGCTGGAGCCCCTTGAAAAGGTAGTATACAAAGTTAAATGGAAAGGCCTCTCCAGAGCCCAGCTGATACTGTCTCACGTGATTCCAAAATGACCCTTTTTTTAACCTCATTTTTAAAATGAGCTCATGAATTATGTCATTGATATCCTCTTTGTATAAGGAGCATCTCCTCTTTACCCTCGAGTGCCAAGTGTTTCAGGAAGAGGAAAGAAAGCACAGGTCACTTAGTGATTCAGCAGTTGACTTGGGATCTTTGTTCCTCCTCCTCCAGTGGGAATTCACAGTGTAGCTTGTCAAAGTTCCCTTCATTAAAAACCAGCAGAACTCCTGTTGGCTTAGGAGACCTGGTCATTAGGATAATTACAATTCTTGGCATGACTCAATCCTGATTAATATTCTGCCTTATGGAAGGCCACTGTCTACAGTTCTTGGCTAGGCACTGAGGTCAACAGTGTACAGTTTCTGTCCCTGCTCTCAAGAAGTTCACACACAAGCCAAAAGACAGGAACACAGATAAGGATTTGGGGATTCCAAAATAAGATTACATGAGGGGAAGAGAGTTTAGTCATTTGCCAATTGGAGGACACCTGCCCTTCCTACTGTTCTGGAGTTGCTGTGAGAATCAGTTATAGTAATGCTTATGATATTCTATGTAAAATACAAATCCATAATAAAAATAACATTTTTGGTGAGGGGCAAATGTCAAGGCTCTTTGTGTTTTCAGGTTCACCCAGCAGATCTGATGCCTGCTGATGAAGGAAAAACACATTATCCCAGTAATGGTAGCCAACAATTTATGAACTGCTTTATGTACCAAACTCATTGCTTTTTATTGTATGTGTTACTATCTCACTTCAAATTCAGAAAAAAACCAGACTTCCCTACACATGGGAAACCAGACTTTTGGAGAGATGAAGTATATTGCCCAGTGCTGATATTTGATATTGAGTGCTAGAGTTGGCATCGACACCTAACTGACTGTTCACCAAGCCCTAGTGTTAAACCATTACCTCACACTGCCCCTCCAGAGGATGTATCTTCTTGGGAGGATTTAGGTGTGGCTGGGTGTGGAGGAAGCTATTGGAAGTTTAGCAGCGCCCCCCCCCCCTCCCCGCTGCCAGTTTGAGTCCCCTTTGAAGCAGCTTCCTGAGCCTGAGTTGCTCAGAAAGCATCCTGCCCTCCGAGTGGTGGTTTTGATGTGGTTTCCTTCCTCCTCCCTGGAGGTCAGCTCTTAGCCAGGGTCCCAAAGCCCACTGTCACTGATACGCTGCTGCTTGAGTCACTCAGTACACGCCCTGTGTTTAGGATGGCTATGCTCACACTCACATTGACCTCACAGTAAACCAGCATGCTGTGACCATGCTATCAGTGAAAACTCAGGTCACGCCCTTGCCACCACACTGTGCACTTATCTACTGATGTCTGTGATCCACCCACAACTAGTTTCTACATTTAATGGGACTTCAAGAGAGAGCTCTTGGGGGCTTTCCAGAACAAGCCAGGTATGAACCAGATACCTTCACACACACATTGTCCTTTCGTTCACTCTGAGAGGTATGTGGTGGTATATCTGCTCCATGGCTTGAGGAACCTGAGACTCAGGTGAAATGCCTCTTGAGACAGGAATTAGCTGGCAAGTGACAACGTAGGTAACTATGATACTCTGATGCAAGAGGGGGTTGCTTTCAACACTTCTTTACTTAAATGTAGAGACACAAAGCATGGTATGGTATATCAGCTCTTGATAGACTGGATTGATTTTAATTTTTGGTTTAAACCCAGAGCCTTGTGTATTTGATCATTCTTACTAACGATTGGTAAGATTCATAGGTATTTAGAAGTGTCACACTTAATCTACCAATAGACTGGATACACAGCAGGAAAACAGAAGGCTCATCAATCAGGTTTCTCAAATATCAATTTCTTGAAAAAGCTGTTGCTATTGATGAGTACATCCTTCCATTAAAAACTGTAGTCAGTTAACTTGCTTATCACTGATACTGTAATAATATACATAGCCTGAGAGGGCTGAGTATCCTCTCTGCTTATCTTCAAGGACAGAACTGACTTCTGCTCACATGTGGGTACAGTGTCTGGCAAATGCAGTTAAGGTATTTAGGGGATGTAATTTGAGCCATACACTAACCTCAGTTCAGATGATATTGAAGACCAGTGTATCGGCATCCTTTGAACATAGAGACTTAGCTATAGACCCACTGCCAGTGATGCAAGGCTCTGGATTTGAGCTGCAGGATGAGATGCTTCAGCTGGCACATCTGTTGTGATGCAATGCAATGGTGACTCAGTGGCAGCCAGACGGCGTGATAGCATCCACTTCAAGGCATCTGTCCACAAACCTCTTAACAAAAAGGAGGGGAGGAAATTTGTTTGCATACTTTTGGAAAGCCGCGTCCCAACATGCCTCAGCTTACACAGTTATGAGAACCTTGTCTTCCTTTCTTTCTCTCGAAGCAGGAATTAACCAGTAGCGTAAAAGAAACATGTTTCATGAGTGGATGCTTAGGGCAGTGCTCAAACTTTGTAGTTCAGGTTATGGCAGCAGAGTTAGAGGGGAAGTGACTAATGGTGAATGGTCTGTTATTTTCTTTTGTGCCCAGATCTGTCCCCCCTTTCTGCTGCTGCCACCTTGGCCCACTAATGACTTAAAGCTAGAACCTTGATGGCAGGTGTATGTAGGCCCAGGGAGGTAGCTGTTGGCTCTAGTTGCTTCCATTTTTTTGTACTGTGTACTTTGGGAAAGTATTATTGCTTTCTAGAACATGTCTCAAAACCCAGCTAACAGAGCCAGTTGCTTATAAAGTGCTCTTATTGATTTGCCAATACAGACTGGATGCTGGAACAAAGTAGCATGTATCTCCCAATTAACCAAAAATAAGGGCTATGGATGAAGGCAAGGTAACTGAACCCAGGCTCATTCTACCACTGAGCCATATCCCCAGCCCATTCTTTTTTTTTTTTCTCTCTACTGGGTATGGAACCCAGGGGCATTCTACCTCCGAGCTACACCCCAGTCCTATTTTTATTTTTATTTTGAAAGAGGGTCTCACTGAGTTGCAAAGGGCCTCACTAAGTAGCTGAGTTTGTCCTCGAACCGCGATCCTCCTGTCTCAGCCTCTCAAATGCTTGGATTACAAGCATGTGCCACACTATGCCTGACCCCAGCCCATTTTTAAAATATTGACTGATTGATTGAGGTACAGGGTGGGGGGAAATAAAACCCAGGGGTGTTTATCCTACCTCTGAGATACACCCCAGCCTGTTTATTTTTATTTCTTATTTTGAAACAGGGTGTTGCTAAGATGCTGAGAGTCTCACCAAGTTACTGGCCTCAAACCATCAATCCTCTGGTCTCAATCTCCCAAGTATTGGGATTATAGGTGTGCACCACCATTCCTGGCTTGGGTAACTTTTTAGAACACATGTATAGCTCTAAGAGCTATGAAGTAGCCATCAAATGTGTCTGTCTATTCAGGCAACATTTAACATCAAAAAGCTAATTTTGGTGCAGGTCCAGGGAATCAGCTGCCTAATGTTGGCAAAATGACCTTGACAGATAAGTGACTTGCATCTCAGTTCCTTCATGGCTGCTTTCATTTCTCTGAATGTCCTATAAGGCTCTGAAGGGTAGATGCCCATTGCATTAAAAAAAAAAAAAAGAGTTGGGCGTGGTGGCGCACGCTTGTAGCTTGTAATCCCGGTGCTTGGGAGGCTGAATGAGGAGGATCGCGCAGGTTTGAAGCCAGCCTCAGCTGGCTTGAAGAGACCCTGTTTCCAAATAAAATATAAAATAGGTCTAGGAGTGTAGCCCAGAGGTAGAAGGCCCCTGGGTTCCATCCCTAGTATCACCAAAAAAAAAAAAAAGGCTTCTGATCCTCTGGGCTCACAGAATGGGTCTTGTAGGGAAACTAAAGGGCTGTCAATGGGTGAGAAGGCAAAAGAAGAGTTTTATCATTATGCAGAGAACAGAAAAGTAGGTCTGTACTTGCACTCTAGCCCAGTATCCAGTATTGGTGGTGGTAATAATAATAGCCTCTAAAATTTCTTGATACCTTGTGCAAGCACAGTTCTAGGTACAAGTGTTGGTTCATATGCTCCTTACAACCTCTTTATGGGGTAATTATTATCTTCATTTTGAGAACAAGGAAACTGAGGCACAAAAGATATGTTGCCTAGCCGGGTGTGGTGGCACATGCTTGGAATCCCAGCATTTGGGAGTCTGAGACCAGAGGCTCACAGTTCGCGGACAGCCTCAGCTACTTAGTGAGGCACTCTGTAACTTAGGGAGACCCTGTTTCAAAATAAAGAATAAAATGCAGGGCAGAGGGTGTAGCTTGGAGGTTGAATGCCCCAGTGTTTCACCCCCAGACCCGCAAAAACAAAAAGATATTGCTCAAGCCAGACCTGGTGGCGCATGCTTGTAATCCCAGCATTCAGGAGGCTGAGACTGGAGGATCGGGGTTCGCGGCTAGCCTCAGCTACTTAGTGAAGCCCTCCGCAACTTAGTGAGACCTTGTTTCAAAATAAAAGAATAAAAAAATAGGGCAGGAGGTGTAGCTTGGATGTCAAATGCCCCTGGGTTTTATCCCCAGACCCACACACACAAAAAAAAGATATGTTGCCCAGAGATGCTTAACTTAGTGAAGTGATAGGGCCAAAATTCCAACCCAGGCATCCTGCTTCAAGACCCTGGGTTTCTTAAGAAAATTTTGCTGTGTGGCCTCTCGTGAACATTTCCTCCATGGTGATACCTGAAAATACCTAAACTCCTATGTATATTTTTTTATAGACTTGACAAAAGCAATTGCCGAGAGGTAAGAACTTCCAGTTTCTATTCAGGGTTGGCTGAGACTCACTCTTAAATGGTAGTGGTGGCAAAGGGCAGCAGGGCAAATGTTATGTAAAATGCAGGCCTTGCCTAGTCTTGCAAGATGTTTCTTCCTTTCTTTTGATGGTAGTTTGCTCTGGTAATTCCAGCATAAATTGATTCAGCTGACAATACAGAGTCTTTTGGCTGTGTTTGCAGCATACTTGTAAAGGACCTAGAATGAAGGGTACAACTATTAAGTATATGTTGGAGTTAAAAGTATGGTCTTTGCTGGGCATGGTGGTGCATGCTTGTAATCCCCATGCTTGGGAAGCTGAGATGGGAAGATCGTGTAGGTTCAAATCCAGCCTTAGCTACTTAGTGAGGCTCTCAGCAACTTAGTGAGACCCTGTTTCCAAATAAAATAAAATAAAATAATTGGGGGAAAAAAGTATGGTCTTCACTCCTGAGGCACTGGCAATGCAGAAGGTAACTTGAACAATTTTCAAAGGTGATGGTGTTATTTAGTAATATGGAATTGAGCCAGAAGGGAAAAAAAAAACACTTTTTAAGATCTGATTCTTGGAGCTTGTTGATTTCATTTGACTTTAAACATTTTCAGCTGCTGGACCATTTGTTGGTATGTCAGTGTGCAAATAAAGTAGATAATCCCTATTTTTGGTTTGCCTTCAGCTGTGCCTAACTAAAGACTTCCAGCTGCTTTTGGTATTTTTTCCAGGCCACCTTCTGAGCTTCCCCATAGCAGGTATAAAAACAGTTTGGGGGCAGGCAGGGGACCAATTCATCTATACTTTTGTATGTATGTGTGTGTGGTACTGGGGAATTGAACTTAGAGGCATTCTATATTTGTGTTATACCCCTAGCCCGATTTTATTTCTCACTTGTAAGCAGGTTGATAAGAGTAACCTATGATCCTCCTATCTCAGCCTCCTAAGTACTGGGATTACAGGTGTGAGCCACCATTCCCGGCATACTTGTTAATACCCTAAAACCATAAACTTGGCTTTGTTTGTTGGCCATTGTATTCTCAATTTGGCATCAGAGAAGCAAGTTATTTATTTATTTGTATTTATTGTTTATCTGTGCTAGGTTCCAGAAATGATCTGATCTGAACAGGTATCTCTAGATGGTGGTGGTGGTGGATGGGTGGGTGATTCTGCTGCTTTGGAAAGTCTGAAATCACAAGATTCATCATAGGATGGCTGGTTTAGTGAACATTGGGTTTGTTCTCTTTCTTGGCCTCTGTCCAGAAAAACGTATCTTTCTTAGGAAGGACTAACATTGCAGATTAAAAGGTGCCATGTTCCTGTTAACAAGGGGAAAAAAAATTTTTTTTGTAAAGAAACATTCTTGTATCAGTATGTGTTCCTCATTTTGTTCTGTTTTGACAGTAAAGTTTATTTGGGTTTATATGAATCAAGTGATTTGCCTTTACTTTGAGCCGCAATGTACTTAAATGTAGAAGGAGCTATAGAAGCCAGTGTGTGCCAGTTTATTTGGGTAAACCTTATAATACCACAAACCGGAAGTTTCTGAAAACACCTAAACTCAGATTCTTAATATTTGAAGAAACTGTAGTTCCCTGTGAGGAGCATTTTCCTCTGTATAGGGTTGGCATGATAAGCATTTACCCTGCTTGCTTAGAAACTTAGCTTAATGGGTTAGGGGACTCCATAGTTGCTCTTTGGTTCAGTTCTTGAATTGGAAAGGTTTACCAGTTAAGTGGAGTTCTGAAAAGTACTTTTGTGAGTTCCAGAATCTCCTGTCTGTTGACCTTTGGGTTTAGGTAGAAAGTAAGTCTTAAAGAATTGATGAGAATGTGGGAACAGGTGTAAGGCAATGCATTAAGCCTAAAATGATTGTATTGTGTGTCAGGCCTTTCCAGAAAGTACAGTGTGACAGATACCTCAAAACTATATGGGTAAATAGCCCACAGCAGTTAACTGTATTGACTTTGGAAACAGGTTCCAAACCCAGTCTCGGTGCTGAGCTTGAATGAATATCCCCTTTCTTCTTTCCCAGGGCACTGCTCTGCGGTGTTGGTAGAACCCGCCTATATGACCTCTCTTCTGTAATTAACAGGGACAGAGTTTGATTTACATTACAACCAAAGGTAGAAGAGATCTCTGGGCTTGTTCTGACAGTTCCTAGCCTTTATGGGAGAGGAAGCCAGTGCTCAAAATTCAAGCTTCCAGATGGTCATAGGATGAACCCTAGAATATCCTCTGTATGACAGTGATGGCTTCCAGGCTGACTTCCTCAGGGAAAAACTCCATTTGAAAGTTATTGTGGGTTATTTCATTGTTATGTAATGAGTAGATTTATTTTCTTGGTGGTATGTCAAGTGGTAGAGATTAAAGGTAGAACTAATTATATGCAGAACTAAAAAAGCACCTGAAACTCAGTAAACCAGCAACATTTAGAGGCTTCTGACCCACTTTGGTAGGCACCTTTCACTTTTAATGCTGTCTAGCTCTTCACTGCCTTTTTTTTTTTTTTCTTTCAGTACTGGGGATAAAGCCAGGGACATTCTACCTCCGAGCTACACCCCCAGCCCTAATTTTTAGTCTTTTTTTGTTTTTGAAACAGGGTCTCACTGGGTTGCTAAGGGCCTCACTAAGCAGCTGAGGCTGTCCGAGAACCTCCATCCTCTGGTCTCCTCCTCCTGAATGCTGGAGTTATAAGTGTGCACCACCATGGCTGTCTACACTGCCTTTTTCTTAAATGCAAATAATGAGCAGATTCATCCACATTATTGTAGAACAATTTGAAGCCCAGGCCTTCTGATTTGGGAGGATTGCCATCAGCTAACTTATATGTGTGTGTTAAGAATGATGTTATAATCTGAGTATACATTCTCACTTTTAAGAACAACAACAAAAATGCTTTCACATTGATTCATGACAGAATGGTTGTCTTACTCTCATTAACTAGTTAATTCTGAAAGTATTTGGGTCCCTGTTGTACACTTGGGAAATGACCAGACCTGGAGGAAGCTGAGATACATAATAAAATTTAAAAAATTTTTTTAGTTGACAAAAATTGTATAGTTGCCATGTATAACATGTTTTGAAATATGTATACACTGTGGAATGGCTAAATTGGCTAATTAACTACCAGATGGTGAATGAATGGCAGTGTGTGGGATGGAGCACAAAGGAGCTGTGCCTGATCAGTGTCTCCCCGTTACGACCTTCTCATATTAGTGCTGGGAAGGAGGGCTGCTCTACATGGAAACTTCTCTGAACGCAGTCTTCCATGAGACAAGGTACTGCTGATTTGCTTGCTCCACACATGGCTGGCTCCACTGCTGACAAAATTTGGTGGTGTTTTCCAGGGAATACAGGCTGGGAATGAGTGGCCACTGCCCCACTGTTGATACTTTCCTCCTAGGTTGGCGAGCCAACCTTTGGGAAGCCTAACTCTTGTGCTTTGATTTCTTTGCTTTTTAGGTTTCTTTCTTTTTCTCTCTCTCTTTCTCTCTTCTTTCCTTCCTTCTTTCTTTTTTTTTTTTTTTTTGCATTTGTTTTTAAACCTTTTATTTGCCTTGGGACCACTTTGAGGGTACAGCCCACCATTTAAGGAAAATTGTCCCAGGCCTGACATAATGACAAGAGCAGAAATCTTTTCCCCCTGTCATTACTGCTTCCTCCTCTCTGACTAATCAGCCTGTTCTGCTGGTCTCATTAAACTTCATTAATCCTGAGCATCTATCTATAGGAACTGCCTCAAGATAAAAAGAGGAAGCTCAGCTAAACATTTTTGTTGATGGCTACTAATTAACTCCAAGCTATACTTTTTGTTTAATTAATCACCCTGATTGCTTCCAAATCCTATTGAAGAACTTTCCCCATGCCCTACAATAGGCGTTTCATTCTTCCCCAATCTCTGTGGTTTGGTGTGTGGGATCCCTGTAATTATCAGGGCCAACAGTAGGGTCACTCTGGAAGGGAAGACACATCTGGAAATCTGGTTATATGTATCTTCAACTTGCTCAGACCCTTCAGTCTACTACTGGTTTAAACAAATAACAAATGCAGTGGTAAATTATTTCATCTCTTTGTTTAAAAATGTAATGACATAGTAATTACAAAGAGAGCTTTCTTGAGTCAATGGTTCGAGAGTCTTAAATATTTTAGTGGAGCCAGGCATGGTGGTATATGGCTATAATCATAGTACTTTGGAGGCTGAAACAGGAGGATCACTATATATATATATATATATATATATATATATATATATATTTTTTTTTTTTTTTTTTTTTTTGGTGGTGGTGGTGGTGGTATTGGTGTTCCTGGAAGCCTTTCTACCTCCAGGCTACACTCCCAGACCTATTTTATATTTTTATTTGGAAACAGGGTCTCTTAACCCAGCGCGGCTGGCTTCGAATTTGTGCGATCCTCTTGTCTCCACCTCCCAAGCGCGGGGATTACAAGCGTGCGCCACCAGGCCCAGCCTATTTTTTATTCTTTATTTTGAAACAGGGCCTCACTAAGTTGCAGAGAGCCTCACTAAGTAGCTGAGACTGTCGGCAAACCGTGATCCTCCTGACTCAGCCTCCCGAATGCTAGGATTACAAGCATGTGCCACCACGCCCAGCTGAGAACTAAATTAATCTTAGAGAAATGCTTACAGTGGTGTGTGCCTAGTAGTACTCCTCTGATCTGGGGGTTGATGTGGGAGGTGATTCCATTCCTTCATCATTTGGGATCACATCCAAACTTCTTCCCGCTTGAGTAGCTGAAGTATTGGTGGCCCAGCTGCCATTGGGCTTTGGTCTTATCCTTGCTGCTAACTGCTGATATCACCAGGGCTCAGAGCTATGAGGCTCTGACCCCCAGCTCACCTCTTGTCAGTTGGTCCCATGGTGATTTACCTAGTCCTCTTTGCCACCTGTTTTATGCAGTAAATTACTTATTGATGAGGTTGGTTGTCATAAATTTTAAACTCCTGTACCTGTCCTTAGTTTCCATCATTCAGTAGAGCAATTATAAAAGAGAAACTTATTTTAGGAGTGGAATTTGCTTTTCCTGTAGATCAAATCTGAGGTGGAATCCCAGTAAATTAAGGTTATAAAATGGAAGGTTTTTTTCTGTCCAAAGTGCAGATGAGAAGGCCTTGACCTCTGGGCTTCTGTTTTGCTCTCTTTAAACTCCTCAGTGGGAGTTTTGGTATCCTGTAGGCCTCACTGTTTCTTCAATGAATGTCACTCACTCATTTATTTATTTATTAATGTCCTCAGTTCCCAGGTACTGAACAGAAATATTAACATTTGTTTGCCTTATTATGTTTATAAATGTTATAAAAGGTTAAATATTAATTTATATATTCCTCAGAAGAAGGAAGAAAATTCTAAGTGGCAATTTATTTACTTTAGACTACTTACTGAAGACAGCAGTTCACATACGACCTTGTGTGAGGCCCAGGGAGAACTTGTTTTCTCTCAGTGAGTGCCCTTGGTATTCCTGACCTATTGGTGAACCTCAGTTCTGTTACCAAATCAAAATTAATTGTATTTTTCCCTGAAAATGGAAATGCCCTTTAATTTTTTTCAAAATTGGTATGTGTTCATTAAAAAAAAAAAAACAGTGCAGAAATACACAACAGAAATGGATCTTCACATCTATTCCCTTGAGTTAATTATGATTAATAGTTTAGGAAATAATCCTCTCACACTGTGTGTGTGTGTGTGTGTGTGTGTGTGTGTGTGTGTGTGTGGTGGTGGTGGTGCTGGGGATTGAACCCAGAGCCTCATTCATGCTAAGTAAGCACTTTACCAAATGAACTACATCCCCAGCCCCTCCCAGATCTTTTAATGCAGTAACATATTTAATAGCCTCAAGATCATACTAAATGTATATACTAATAAAAGGGATTCTCTACATTCAGTAATACAGCCACCTTCTTGAGCCTCCATACTGCAGGTTTCTCGTATTCTTTTTTGTTTTTTCTTGGTGGTACTGGGGTTCCTGGAAGCCCTTCTACATCTGGGCTACACTCCCAGACCTATTTTATATTTTTTATTTATTTGGAAACAGGGTCTCTTAAAAGGCCAGTGAGGCTGACTACGAACCTGCACGATCCTCCTGTCTCCGCCTCCCAAGCACGGGGATTACAAGGGTGCGCCACCATGCCTGGCTCTCTTATTCTTTTTAATAAATACATAATATATTCTTTTTTATGTATGGTGCATATTTAACTAATCAACCTATTACTATATACTTAGTTCTTTCTGGTCTTTGTGTTGTTCTCTTGCTGTTGTTTTTTTAGTAGAATTGTTTAAAGAATTCATTTTGCCTAGTCTTTTCTCTTTTGCTATTGTTACTGTTCTTTTGTATAGTTATTTAAAATAAAGCTCATGTCCTAAGCTGCAATTGAGTTCTTGTACAAGTATTTCTAGAAAGTAAATATCTGTACGTTTGATTGGAAAATGGAGGAAATATATATTTTATTTTTATCTTTTTATTTTGTTTGTGGTACTGGAGATTTAACCCATAGGAATTCTACCTCTGAACTATACCCCCAGCCCAATTTAAGTTTTTATTTTGAAAGAGCATCTCACTAAGTTATAGAGGGCCTGGCTAAGTTGCTGAGGCTGGCCTAGAACCTGTGATTTCTCTGTCTCAGTCTTCCAAGTACTGGGAATACAAGCATTTGCCACCACTCTCAGCTTATATTTTAAATTTTGATATTACTGTTTACCCTCTCACCAACCACACAAGTGTGCCCTGTTTGTCCATGCCTTCAGAAAGTGAAAGAAAGTGTAAGGAATAAGGTTATAGTTTATCTTCCCATACTTATATCTAGCCTTGAAAGTGTGGCTTCTGCTGTCTGGGACACCCACAAAACAGCTTTGAGCTTCTAGCCCTTTCTACTCAGCTATAAGATTATCTTTACAGAGGCTTGTGAGGAGAAACAGCTAAGGTATTCATTAAGCAATAAAATGCTCCCAAAGTATAAATTGGTAGAGAAGTAGCTTCCCAAGCCATTTCTTAGGTAACTAGCAATAATTCTCCTCTGACAAATTTGGCTTACCCCCCACCACCACCTCTGAACTGGCAAGACTATAAACAGCCAGGTCCCCACATCTGTTGTAAACACCTGACTCTGCAGAGACAATGGGTGAGGAATCCTGCATGTGGCTACACACTCAAGGATATTCTAAAGATCTATATTCTCTTTGGGAACAGATTTGCAATTAAGTGTAGCAATAGGTTTAAATGTCCAAAACAACAACAAAGCTGTTTGTTTGTGTTTGTGTGTTTTAAGTTTAAATAGATGATCAGTTTTAAGATAAGATTTGGTATGACCCTGGTCTAAAAGTGGGCTCAAAGTTTTAAGTATTTCTTTTCTTTCCTTTTTTTTTTTTTTTTTTTTTTTTTTTTGGTGGTACTGGGGTTCCTGGAAGCCCTTCTACCTCCGAGCTACACTCCCAGACCTATTTTTACATTTTTTTAAAATTTGGAAACAGGGTCTCCCAAGCCAGCATGCGCGGCTGGCTTCGAACCTGCACAATCCTCCTGTTTGCCTCCCAAGCATGGGGATTACAAGCGTGCGCCACCACGCCCGGCCCAAGTTTTAAGTATTTCTAATAATGAAAATAAGTTTTTATTTTTATTTTATTTTATTTTTTTTTAACAATTTTTTATTGAACATAAGTAGTATACATTTATACTATATTTGGTGCCCTCTCCCCCCCACCCCCTCCCCCCCCCCACCAATGGTTGTCCAGGTTAACCATGTCTTATTCATAATTTTACACATGTTCAGGTGTAGAACCTCATTAATCCAGATCGGCCTTTCTCCTCTCCTGTTTTTCCATTAAAACTTAGCTAGTATTTCCCCTCTAATATCTGGGGTCCTACTGGTATCCTTTGTGTTTTCTAGTTTGGGCATATTAGAGGAAACATGTGTATCTTCTCCTTCTGTGCTTGGCTGATCTCACTTAACATGATGCTCTCCAGGGCTTTCCATCTTCTTGCAAATGATCTAATTTTGTTCTTCTTTATGGCTGAATAGAATTCCATTGTGTGTATTTCCCACAGTTTTGCTATCCATTCATCTGTTGATGGTGATCTGGGTTGGTTCCATATTTTGGCTATTACAAATTGTGCTGCTATGAACATAGGTATGCATATGTTGCTGTAATTCTCTGAATTCAACCCCTTTGGAAAGATACCCAGGAGTCGTATAGCTGGATCATATGGTGGATCTATTCCCACCTTTCTTAGGAATCTCCACACAGATCTCCATAGTGGCTGAACTAGTTTGCACTCCCACCAACAGTGTAAAAGAGTTCCTCTTTCCCCACATCCTCGCCAGCATTTGTTGTTGTTTGATTTCTTTATGCTTGCCACTCTGACTGGGGTTAGATGGAATCTCAGTGTAGTTTTGATTTGCATCTCCCTGATGGCCAGTGATGAAGAACATCTTTTCATGTATCTATTAGCCCTTTGTATCTCTTCTTTTGTGAAGTGTCTATTTAGTTCATTTGCCCATTTCTTGATTGGGTTGTTTGTTTTGCTAGTGTAGAGCCTTTTGAGCTCTTTGTATACTCTGGATATTAGCCCCCTATCAGAATGGTGGCTGGTAAAGATCCTTTCCCATTCTGTAGGCTTCCTCTTTAGGTTATTGATAGTTTCCTTTGATGAGAAGAAACTTTTTAGTTTGATGTTATCCCACTTGTTTATTCTTGCTTTAATTTCCTGAGCTTTGGAGGTTTTGTTGAGAAAGTTACTGCCTGTGCCAATATGTTGTAGTGTTGAACCTATGTTCTCCTCTACTAACTTCACAGTCTCAGGTCTAATTTCTAAGTCTTTAATCCATCTTGAGTTGATTCCTGTGTTAGGTGAGATATAGGGGTTTAGATTCATCTTTTTACAAATGGTTAGCCAGTTCTCCCAGCACCACTTGTTGAAAAGGCTGTCTTTTCTCCAGCGTATGTGTTTGGCCCCTTTGTCAAAGATTAATTGACTAAAGATGTGTGGGTTTGTTTCTGTATCTTCTATTCTAATCCACTGGTCAGTATATCTGTTTTTGTGCCAGTACCATGCTGTTTTTACTACTTTTGCTCTATAGTATAGTTTGAAGTCTGGGATTGTAATGCCTCCTACGTGTTTCTTGTTATTGAGAATTGCTTTGGCTATTCTAGGTCTTTTCTTTCTCCATATGAAGTTCATGATTGATTTTTCTAGGTCTCTGAAGAATGTCACTGGTATTTTAATGGGAATTGCATTGAACCTATAGATCAGTTTTGGCAGAATGGCCATTTTGATGATATTTATTCTGCCTATCCATGAGCACGGGAGATCTTTCCATCTTCCAAGATCTTCTTCTATTTCTTTCTTTAATGTTTTATAGTTTTTGTTGTAGAGGTCTTTTACATCTTGGGTTAGGTTTATTCCTAGGTATTTTATAGGTTTTGAGGTTATAGTGAATGGAATTTTTGTTTTTGTTTCTTTCATTGTGGATTCGTTGTTGGCGTAAAGAAAGGCCACTGATTTCTTTAGGTTGATTTTGTAACCTGCGACTTTGCTGAATTTGTCGATCAGCTCCAGAAGTCTTTTGGTTGAGTTCTTTGGGTCTTCCACAATAATATAATATATAATATATAATATATATTATATATTATATTATATATATTATAATATAATATAATATAATATAAACTGTTAGCTATTCTGTCACCCTTACCCCGCATGTTGATGAAGTTGTCCCAAGGGATTGAATCTGAGGTCATTTCTTGTTTCCTTTATTAAAACAATGCAATAGCCAGGGCGTGGTGGTGCACACTTGTAATCCCCGCTCTTGGGAGGTAGAGACAGGAGGATCGCGCAGGTTCAAAGCCAGCCGCGCTGGCTTAAGAGACCCTGTTTCCAAATATAAAAAACTATAAAATAGGTCTGGGAGTATAGCCCGGAAGTAGAAGGGCTTCCAGGAACCCAGTACCACCAAAAATTAAATAAATAAATAAATAAATAAATAAATAACAAGGCAATATACATTGTATATTTATGGAATCTGCTATTCAAGACTCTTGTGCTATTTGGCTTCAAAAAAGTCTTGTGTGACCATTTATCATATGGGTGAGGTTGAGAAAAGCCACAAAGAAAGGACTTTTTTATTTTAATTACTGGTGCATTGTAGTCACATCTTCATGGGGTACAAGATGGTAGAAGTATACATGCACATATCACTCATTGAGCCCTTCCCACCCCCACCCCCCCACTTCTTCCCCTCTCCCTCATTCTCATGTTTGGCTTAGTGATTGACTTTGATATGTTTGTACACTATCATGTACACTAGGGAATTTCCCTCTTCCCCTCTCCTGTCACCCCCAGTTAGACTTCATTATTTGCTCATCTATGGTTTTTCCTCCTTCATCTAGAGTTCTTCCTATGATCCTTTTTCTCCCTAGCTTCCACATATTAGGGAGAGCATCCAATTTCTTATTCTTTGTTACTGACTAATCTCACTTAGCATAATATTCTCCAGTTGCCAAACTATGGAACCAGCCACGATGAACAGATGAATGGATTACAAAACTATGGGATATGTACACAATGAAATTTTACTCAGCCATGAAAAAGAACAAAATTACATCATTTATGGGGAAATGGATAGAACTGGAGAACATTATGTTAAATGAGATTAGAACTGTTTTTCAGGGTGGATTTCTTTATCTGCGTATCTGATCCTTGGCAGATTAAAATTTTACATGCAACTTTATATGGAGAACTCTTATGCTATCTTAGATTATCTTATTTTAAATTTTTTATTGGTACATTGTAGTCATACATCTTAATGGGATACAAGATGGTGGAGACATACATACACATATCATCCAATTAGTCCTTACCCAATTCCTGCCCCTTTCTCTCCCCCTCCCTCCTTCTCATGCTTGGATTAGTGATTGACTTTGATGTGTTTGTTAAAGTACATTATGTGCATTAGAGAATTTCTCTCTTTCCCCCTTCCATCTCCTTAGATGAGAGCATCTATAATTCATAGAGGGAACAAATGTTTCAGCAGTTACTATACTGTCCATGGAAAGTAAACAACTTACTGTGATGGCCTTTAGGTATGTGACTTTCTCCTTTCATTTTGTCTCTCTCCTTTAAAAAAGAAAGAGGCCCTGAGGGCTTAGCTTTTTAGATTCAATGAATTACTATTAACTTTGATAGCATTAACTGGAGCTATTAGAAACTGTCCCAAACAGTGGCTGCAGTTATCTCATTGGCTGCATTGGCCTCTCTGGGCATCTGCGCAGAAATGTTCAGGTAGAGCAGATTCCTCTTATATCTTGAAAATCTGATAATAGGGTGACTCTAGTGTGTGAGAGAGTTCTTTTTCCTCCATGCACTGTTGACTGACACTACTTCTTAAGAATTGTGAAGACCTGGAGAAGGTTGAAAGCATAAATTGGAGCAAGGTATGCACCATCTGATTTTTATATCAGTTTCTACATGGTTAGAGCAGTATGGTGGCTGGTGTGTGTGTGTGTGTGTGTGTGTGTGTGTGTGTGTGTGTGTGTGTGTGTGTGTTTTCTGGTACTGGGGATGGAAGCCAGGGGCATTCTACCTCCAGGCTACACCCCCAGCCCTATTTATTACTTTATTTTGAAATAGGGTCTCAATGAGTTGTAAAGGGCCTCACTAAGTAGCTGAGGCTGTCTACAAATTGTGATCCTCCTGTTTCAGGCTCCCAAATGCTGGGATTACAAGTGTGTCCCACCACGCCCTGTTTCAGGCTCCCAAATGCTGGGATTACAAGTGTGTCCCACCACGCCCGGCTGACCAGTGAATTTATGTGCTACATGATAGCGTATTGTTTACTTCTTTGTGTTGTTAGTGTTGCTTAGAGAAAAGACCATGCAGACACACACCCCTCTACATTGCCATTCAGCTAGTTTCACAAAATGTTATCTTCAGTATACCAGTTATAGATGTTGCCTTTTTAAAATTTTGTTCTAAACTAAGTTCAGTGGTGCACATCCTGGAATCCCAACTACTCAGAAGGCTGAGGGCAGGAGGATTATGATTCAAGGCCAGCCTGGGCAACTTATAAAGATTCTGTATAAAAAAAAAAAAAAGCTTCTGCATAGAAAAAGAATTAATTACAATTTTTCTTTCCTATTAGTCTATATTAGTGTTAGTAGTTTGCCATATAAGTGTAATAGTTATGAATATATTTGTATAGTTCTAAGCTTTCTTTGTACTTCCAAGGATATTACTACTTACCTTCAGTTTCCCTTGGACTTCAGTTCACCTCCCTTTCCAGGATTGAGGAATGAGAGATTTTTGCTGTATGATGTGTCCATCAAAGTCAGAACCCAGCCAAGGAGCCTGCAGCTGTCAGGTGTTCTCTAGACAGCGTGAAGGCACAGCCTTGAGTTCTCCAGGTGGAGTGGCATGTTCTTCATTCTGTCGTGTCCAGGTCGCCAGATAAATACCCTTCACTCACCTGGGTAGAGAAAGAGCTCCCACACTCACCCCCTGCCTTTCCCTACCTGTAGGTAGAGTCCTAGTGAAATAACTTTAAAAAAAAATGCATGCTGTTACTGAACACCAGCCTGGCCATGTGCTTACAGAAATTTAAAACAGTACTCTTCATAAGGAGTACTTTGTTCATAGTGAGCACTCAGTGCATATTTGCTAAGCTGACTTGGGTCTGAAAGTGAAATCTTACAAATAGGGACCAGTGATAACATAAAAATGTTTTTTTGAACCCAAGAACACTCTATATCCTGAATACACTCCCAGACCTGTTTTTTGTTCTTTATTTTGAAACACAGTCTCACTAAGTTTTGGAGGGCCTCAAAGTTGCTGAGGCTGGCCACTAACCTGTGATTCTCCTGTCTCAGCCTCCCAAGTACTGGGATTACAAGAGTGCACCTTCATGCCCAGCTGCTAACTTCTGTTTTAAGTTGATGTTTTATTTATTTACTTATTTATTTAGGTACTAGGGATTGAACCCAGGGGCATTCTACCTTCGTGCTACACCCCCAGCCCTATTTTACTTTCATTTTCAAACAAGATATTGCTAGGTTGATGGGAATCTCACTACTTGCTGAGGCTATCCTCGAACCTGTGATTCTCCTTTCAGCCTCCCAAGTACTAGGATTATAAGTGTGAGCCACCATGCCCAGCTAATTGATGTTTTAAATCATAAAGGGACTGGCCTGAGATGGATGGTCATGGCTTTTTTCTTTTTCTTTCCTTTTTTTTTTTTTTTTTTTTTTTTGAGACATAGTATTTTGTTTTCCTCAGACTCTGTAGGATGGTGGTACAGAACAGGGCTTTGGAATTTTTTAGGGTTCAGGTAGACTTGGGTTCTAATACTAGGTGTATACTAGATGCATGCTTTTCAGTGAGTCACCAAAACCTTTCTGTGCCGCAGTTTCCTCATAGTTAAACACAGGTTGTAATATGCAAGGTAAAGTTAGTGAATATTCTAATATAACATTCATTGGTGATACCTGATGCAGTCCCAGGTCATTTCCTCCAACTTGCCCTGCAGAGATGGAGATTAACAGATTGCCAGGCACATGGTGTGGCTTCCTTTGAAGTGTGCCACCCGTTTTCAGCAGTTTCTGAATATTTTTTCATAGGGTCCTGTTTCTACGTGCTGTGTATGTTTGTTTATTTTTGTAGTACTAGAGATCACACCCAGGAATGTTCTACCACTGAGCTATATCTCCAGCCTGTTTTTTTTTTTTTTTTGTGTGTGTGTGTGTGTGTGTGTGTGTGTGTGTGTGTGTGTGTGTGTTGTGTGTGTGTGTGTGAAAGTTACCCAGGCCGGTCTTAAATTCACAATCCTCCTGTCTCAGTCTCCAAGTCACTGTGATTACAGACATGCACCATACTGTGCTATGCTTACACTGTTGCTCACTCACACTGGTTCTCATCCTAGATTGTCTTGGAAGAGGTCCTGGGTTACTCTCCCAATTTGTTTTCAAAGGAAACCCCCACCGTAACTTAGCCTCTCTGTAGTCTTGGCATCTATGGATTGTGATTTTAAGGGGCTCACCTTGAACTATGACTATGATAGACTATGGCTATGATAGGGAGGCAGGACCCTGGGAGCTTAGCCTGCTTTTCCATTCATTATCACCAGTGCCTGCTCAAAGGTTCCCCTTGCAGTACCTAGGTTTCCACCTCCCCAGATGCCAGACTCCTATAAGCTGCAAGCGGTGGCTGTTCAGCTGATGGAAACTGTAGGTGCAGGGTGATTGAGTTCACGGTTGGTTTTATAGTCTGCATGTCTGACTGTAAATATTAGCAGAGAATTGCTATTTGGGACACATACATTTAGAATAGATGCTTACATGTGTTTTGTCCATGAAGCCCGTTAAACTTGTAGGAAAAATATTTTAATTCATTCTATTTATATCCAAATTGGCAAACATGAGTTAAAGGCCCCTAGACTAATGGGTCACAAGGAGGCCTTCAGTCAAAAGACTAACTTCCTTCCTCTTGCTGCCTCAAGATAATAGTTTCTGTATTATCAGTACAGTCAGTGGCCTGTTTCCGGTTTCCTGCTTGGTGTAGTTTGTATGTTTCTCCTGGGAAATGGTTTATTTTCTCCAGCTAAGGCACATATGGACGACTCCACCCAACCATATTCTTTTGTTTTGAATTAGGATTTTTTTTTAATAATTTAAGAATTGAGCTTTAGTGGATAAATTGTTAAAACTGGTATTAAGTCTTCTGACACTTGGCCTGTTTTGGTCACTTTAAAATAATGTATTTATACTCTTGTGTATTTTTTATTGCAATTTTACTGTGAAGATATGTGGCAGAAATTGCCCCCAAATAAAACAAGTTTTAAAAAAACAAAACAACAAAAAATATACTTTTTAGATTAGCCTTAGATCTCTTTTTATCTGAACCATAAAAGAACATATCAGTACCATAAAAGAACAACTACAAGAAAAAATTTATTTGTGAAACATTTTTAGTTTAATGATAACATTTAACTAGTTGGAGTCTTATCCCTATGATTAGGAATCTCTTCCCTTTACTTGCAACAGCAAGGGTTATTGAGAGCCTACTTATTTGGCACTGGATATTTGAAGATATATTCCACAGGGGTTTGTTGTGCATCCACTCCCTTCTAGGTATATGTTAAGGCTTTAAACAGGTATAGAATTAAGCGTTTGGCATTTGCAAACTAGTTGAGAGGATACTGGTTACCTAACAAAAAGAGAAGAGACAACATTGCATTAAATGGTGGCTGCCAGGCCTCTTGGAAGCACTGATGTTGGTCTGAATCTTAGAGGAAGAGTGAGAGAAGAGAAAGTGCCTTGTAAGTTAGAAGAATGCTATTAAGTGAAGGTGGGAGAGAAGAGTGTTCACATTGAGTGCTTAGAACTTACTGAATAAGATCCTTGGTTGGGAACACATAGGTGCATGTGTATTGGGAGCTTCCCAGACAAAGCTTATTCTTTAGGATGGGCTGTTTGAGATCCTTGGATGCCAGGCTCAGAGGTTTAGACTCACTGGGTAGTGGGGTGTCACTGAAGGTTTAGGTGCAGCAGTGCAACTTTGAAACACTACCATTTGGGGAGGGTGACTTATGACAATGATGTTGAAGGTAGATTAGAGTAGGGAGAGAGGCACAGGGCAGGGGGGACTTCAGTAATTAGTGATTGGGCCTGAAACCATTTAAATTGTAAAACACTGTCAAAGTCATTCTCTTTGCAGTTGATCCAGTACTTTATAGCATCTTTCTGTTACCTTCTTTTTGTTTTGTTTATCCAGCTAGAATTCTTGTTCACTTAATATAAGAGACACTTATCTTAGATAGAGTTCTGCATATAGTATGCAATTTGTAATGTTGGTGTTTATTAGTAGTCTCAATTTCAGATTAGCCAGAACTAGCCAGTCATGGGTATATGTTTGTAGGATGATTACATTGTTATTTCCCTTCAATTTCTTCTCAGCATGCATTCTTAAACTCCTTTAACCCAAGTTCACAACTGACTTGACAGCGCAAAGCAAAAATTGTACATATTTGCCTTTTCTTAGGGCAGGCCATTATAGTGCAATTGAAGAACCTGATAGAACATAGTTTTGTATTAAACCCACAGGTTTACTTGAAAAGTAAAAGGAAGATTTCTTTTTTTCTTTTTTCTTTTTTTTTTTTTTTTTTTTTTTTTTTGGTGGGTCTGGGAATGGAACCCAGGGGCATTCTACCTCCGAGCTATACCCCCTGCCCTATTTTTTATTCTTTATTTTGAAACCGGGTCTCACTGAGTTGCAGAGGGCCTCACTAAGTAGCTGAGGCTGTCGGCAAACCGTGATCCTCTGGTCTCAGCCTCCCGAAGGCTGGGATTACAAGCGTGCACCACCACACCCAGCTAGGAAGACTTCTTAAACCAGGTATAAATTCAGTCTTTTGGAGAATAGTGAATTGGAGTCATTTGATAATTATTATTTCTGTTTCTCCTTTACTCTCCCTTCAGCATGTTTCATGTCTTTAGGCCCCATTCCTTTCCATAGCCAGAACTGTAACATATGGTGAATATGGTTGTGTTGTGAACACTCTTTGCACAGGGTATTGCAGAAGGATGCTGTCCATTAGTTTCCACAACACAATACTCTTCTGATCATCAAAGCTATAGCTGTATTCTGCAAATTGTCTCATGCTAACATAGTGTTAATTTTTCCAGCATAGACACTTTCACAAAATAAAGACTTGGGTTAAAATAATTGAGTTGATGGTTGATCCTAATTTTTCTGTCATGGAAATAATGTTCTATTTTCCAGTATTGTACATGAGGCTTGCAGTAGTGATTGAGAACCCTGGCTCTGGAGACAGCCCGCAAGAGTTATAGTTCTTACCATTCAGGGCAGTTTTGAGGGTTTTAAAGTACTTAGAATTAGTTTCTGAGACAAAGCAAGTACTATATCACTGCTCTTATTTTCATAAAAAACAAAGAACAAACCAGACATGGTAGTACACACTTGTAATCCCAGCATTTGAAAGGCTGAGACAGAAGGATCTGGGTTTGCGGGCAGCCTCAACTACTTAGGCCCTTTGCAACTCAGTGAGACCCTGTTTCAAAATAAAGAATAAAGCCGGGTGTAGTGGTGCACGCTTGTAATCCCAGTGCTTGGGAGGCTGAGACAGGAGGATCGCACAGGTTGGAAGCCAGCCTTAGCTACTTAGTGAGGCTCTCAGCAATTTAGTGAGACCCTGTTTCCAAATAAAGTATAAAACAGGTCTGGGAGTATACCCCGGAGGTTAGAAAAGCCCCTGGGTTCCATCCCCAGCACCACACACACACACACACACACACACACACACACACTAATAATAATAATAATAAAGACTTTTTTTAAAAAAAGGGCTAGGGGTATAGCCCAGAGGTAGAATGAGACTGGGTTTCATCCCCAGTACTGCAAAAAGGAAGGAAGGAAGGAAGGAAGGAAGGAAGGCCGGAGTGTGGTGGTGCATGCTTATAAAATCTCAGCATTTGGGAGGCTGAGACAGGAGGATCACGGTCCATGGAGAGCCTCAGCTACTTAGGCCTTTTGCAACTCAGTGAGATCCTGTTTCAAATTAAAGAATAAAAACAGGGCTGTGGGCGTAGCTCGGAGGTAGAATGCCCCTGGGTTCCATCCAAGGGAGGGAAGGAGGGAGGAGCAGTCCACTCTCTCTATATGCATATGTCAAGCACCCTTCTGCTGTGCGCATACACACACGTACACAAGGTTCATTTATATGACCTTTGAAAAAATTGATTTATATGGCTTCTGCATGCCTTTCTAGCACCAGGATTGTGTAATTCCAGGATTCCTGGCAAGTTTCCCAACTGTTTTGAGTTGATGAGAATGCATCTTTGCTGGAGAATGGGAGAAGGAACTAATTTACTGAGCAGTTAGCAACAAGCTGTACCCTTGATGTGCTCTTTACCGCCTGTCATTTGAGTTCTCATATAAAGCTGTAACAATATAGACCAGAGAAGGTAGGGGCAAACACAGCTGATCAGTACCCATAAGAAGCAGGAGGACAGAAGACCTGCTTCTTGGACATAACACCTGCCAAGTCTGGGGCAGGGCAGGATGGGAACCTACTGGAGTCTGTCAGGTTCAGCTGCATCACCTTCTTGGGAGGAGATGGAGGTGTGAATTGACTTAATGACAGCAATATAAGGCCCTGGAAAGGAAAGAAGAGAATGAAAATGGCCTGATAGAGGTGAAATGCCCACCTTTATGCTGACGCAGACCTGCCTCTCTTCTTCCAGCTGTGCTGCTGCTCCTCTGCTTTGGAGCATGCTCTTTTGGAACAAGGGGGCCTTTTAGTAAGTAGTTCCTGTTGCCCTCTGACCAACATACAAACCATCAGTAACAAAAGCCTTTGGTAGGGGCAAACAGAATGATGAATGAGTAACATGCTTGCCCATGCTTGCCCTGGTGTCCCACTGTAGGAAATGTAGTCTGTGACACTAGGAATGCCAGCTCCAAGTGGTGTAAGCCTAGAACTTTCAAACCAGTGTTTTAGGCTGAATAATGGTGTGTTGGAATAGGAGGGGCTATCCTGTGTACTGTAAGATGTTTAATAGCATCTCTGGCCTCTACCTACCAGATGCCAGTAGCACCTACCCACCCCTCCCTCAGTCGTGACCATCAGAAATGTCTGTAGAAATTGCCTCTCATAGAGAGTCTTTTGTCTAAATAATCAGATCAATATGGAGCTTGTAAGAACTCCCTTTCCATATTGTCACAGTTGCTCTGCACTCAGTCTTCGAAGTTGGCCTGCTTCTTTCTGCTCCTTCCTCCAGCTCCTCCCACAGTTCAGGGGAGCAACAGCTCTAGCTTAGAAATGCTTCTCTGGGTTGTCTGGCATTGTCTGTGCCAAGGGCTTCCTGCTTCTCCATGATCATTTGGCCTGTCTTTCCTGGCATTACTGGCCAGGGAGTGCAGGGATGATATTATTGTGCCTTCTCAGGAAGGATGTAACAAAAGAGTGGGGATCCCTAAGGACTGGAGCCTCAACTGGGCCACTGGTTGATTTGTCCCTCCCTCTCGCTCTTTCCACTTCAGAAGAGTGTGTTCTGTCAACTGTGAGAGAGAACACACTAGCTGTTTGAGCTTTGTGTCTGCTCAGTGGGCTTCCTGCCCCTCATGTGTCATAAGGGTGTTTATCTGGGCCAGTCCCTGGACAGACTCTTAAGGCCTTCTTCACTGTGATGCTGTGAGTCCAAGGAGCATAGAGCGTACACTCTGTATGGTGTTTCTAGCACTCTTATGCTACCTATCTCCTGCTCCTTAACCTGGGAGGAGTGGGGAATAGAAGATGGCTGCTCTTGATCCTTTTATTTTTAAGTTTTTCTCCCTTCTCCTCTTTCCCCACTTGTTCAGACTTTCAGAAGTGCGCAACAGCCACAGGAGCCCTCCTTATACAGATATGGGTCTTTAGTCTCTGCTCAGTTTTTTTCTCCTTTCACCCTTGACCTCTCTGTTCGCCTCTGGGGGAGGAATATGAAAGAACAGGAGTGTTTCTTTAACGTGAGATTCACCCAAAGGAGTGACAATTAGTTGAGGAACACATTTTGCACTTCTTTATTTAGAAATACTTTAATCTCTTCGTGGCCAGCCACAGCTACTTAGTGAGGTCCTTTGCAACTCAGTGAGACCCTGTTTCAAAATATAAAAAAATAGGGCTAGGGGTATAACTCTGAGGTAAAATGCCCCTAGGTTCCATTCCCAGTACCCCAAAAAAAGAAATAAGAAAGAAATACTTTATTTTTTTTAATGGATGTTGGATTTTATCAAATGCTTTTCCAGCATCTATTGAAATGATTGTGTGATTTTTGTCTTTGATTCTGTTTATATGGTGAATTACATGGATTGATTTTTGTATGTTGAACCAGCCTTGCATCCTTGGGATGAACCCTACCTGGTCATGGTGTATGATTTTCTTTATGTGGTTTTGAACACGTGTTGCTAGTATTTTGTTTAGTATTTTTGCATCCAAATTCATCAACCATATAGGCCTGTAGTTTTCCTTCCTTGAACTGTCTTTATTCGGTTTGGGTATTAGTGTGATGTTGGCTTCAGAGAATGTATTTGAGAGTGTCCTTTTTTTTTTTCTACTTCACGAAATAGTTTGAGGAGTATTGGGGTTAGCTCTTTTATAAAGGTTTTATAGAATTCACTTGGAAAACTATCTGGTCCTGGGCTTCTCTTTGATGGTAAGCTTTTTATTGCTCTTTCTTTCTTTCTTTCTTTCTTTCTTTCTTTCTTTCTTTCTTTCTTTCTTTCTTTCTTTCTTTCTTTCTTTCTTTCTTTCTTTCTGTGGTACTGGGGTTCCTGGAAACGCTTCTACCTCCGGGCTACACTCCCAGACATCTATTTTTTATATTTTTATTGGGAAACAGGGTCTCTTAAGCCAACAAGGCTGGCTCCAAACCTACATGATCCTCCTTTCTCCACCCCCCCACCCCCCAGCGCAGGGATTACAAGTGTGCGCCACCATGCCTGGCTTTATTGCTGTTTCAATCTCTTTGATTGCTTTTGGTTGGTTTAAATTTTCTATATCTTCTTGACTTAGTTTAGGAAGATTGTGCTTAACTAGAAAGTTGTCAATTTCCTCCAGATTTTCCATTTTATTGGAGAATAGTTTTTCAAAGTAGTTTTTGATAATCCTCTGGATTTCTACACAGTCAGTAGTAATGTCTCCTTTTTCATCTCTTATCTTCATAATTTGGGTTGATTCTCTCTTTTTTTAGTTAGGTTGGCTAGTGGTTTATCAATCTTGTTAATTTTTTCAAGAAACCAGCTTTTGGTTTTGTTGATTTTCTGTATTTTTTTTTATTCTCTATTTCATTAATTTCTGCTCTAATTTTAATAATTTCCTGTCTTCTACTGCCTTTGGGGCTAGATTGTTCCTGTTTTTCAAGGGCTTTGAGGTGTGTCATTAGGTTATTTATTTGAAGATTTTCTGTTTTTCTTATATGAGCACTCAGTGTTATAAATTTTCCTCTTAATACTGCCTTCAAAGTGTCTCAGAAGTTTCGATATGTTGTATCCATATTTTCATTTGTTTCTAGAAATTTTTTTATTTCAACTCTTATGTCTTCTATGACCCATTCTTCATTCAGAAGTGTGGTGTTGAGTCTCCACATGTTTATGTTGTTTCTCTTGCTCTTCTTATGGTTGATTTCTAGTTTCATTTCATTATGGTCTGAAACTACACACGGAAGTATGTAACATTTTTTAAATTTGCTAGTGCTCATTTTGTGTCCAGGATGTGATCTATTTTGGAGAAGGTTCCGTGAGCAGCTGAGAAAAATGTAAACTCCACTGTAGTTGGGAATTCTATATGTGTCCAGCAGGTCCATTTGATTAATGATGTTCTTTTATTTCTGAGGCATCTTTACTGACCTTTTGTCTGGAAGATTGGTGTAGTGGTGTGAGAGGTATGTTGAAGTCTCCCAGAATTATTGTTTTGGGATTTATATGTGACTTCATGTCACAAAGAATTTGTTTTATGAAGGTAGCTGCACCTATGTTTGGGGCATAGATATTGATTATTGTTATTTCCCCTTGCTGGATTATTCCTTTTACCAGTAAAATATGATCTTCATTGTCTCTTCTAATAAATTTGGGTTTGAAGTCTAACTTGTCTGATATGATAGTTGCTACCCCTGCTTGCCTTTGAGTTTCGTTAGCATGAATTACCTTGCTACAGCCCTTTACCTTAAGTTTGTTCCTATCTTTACTTGTAAGGTGTGTTTCTTGTAAGCAGTAGATGGATGGATTCTGGTTTTTAATCCATTTTGCCACTTTCTGTCTTTTTATTGGGAAATTGAGACCATTTACATTCAGTGTTATTAATGAGAGATAATTTTTAATTTCTAACATGTTAAGATTTTATTTCTGTTTGAAATACTGTTTCTTCTTTGCTTAGTTGTCTGTTGGATGGAAAATCTTGTTTCTCTGGTTCTGGTGTGTATTACCTATTTCTTCTTTGTAAATCTCTTTGAGTATTTTCTCTAGCACTGGTTTTGAAGACATAAATTCCTTCAGTTTCTGTTTGTCATGGAAGCTTCTTATTTCCCCATCTAATTTGATAGAAAGTTTTTCTGGGTAGGAAATTTTTGTCTGGAAGTTGTTTTCTTTCAGAGTTTGGAATATGTTACTCCAAGCCCTTCTGGCTCTCATGACTTGGTTTGGGAAGTCTGGAGTGATTCTAACTGGTTTGCCTCTGAATGTCACTTGGCCTTTTGTTTTTGTTGCCTGTAAGATTCTCTCCTTGACTTCTACATTGGTCATTATTTTTACAGTTATATTCCTGATTTGATTTTCTGGAGAGTTCTGCATTTCTGTGTTATCTGCTTCTGATATAGTGGGTTGTGGGCGTTCATTGCTCCATTTTTGTTCCTCTTTCCCATGATTTCAGAAGTTTTTGCCTTCTCTGGGTTCTTCTCTGGGTCACCATGCCTTCACTTACGGTGCTCTGGATTTCTGGAGTTTGTGGTAATCTCAGCCTCCATTACTCCTTTACTGGGTTGTATCAGAAAGTCTCAGACTCAGGGAGTTAATTGAGACTGTGCAAGACCATGGGGGTGCCGGGCTGGGCTTTTTTCCACAGGGAGCTTCGACTAGGGTGTGGTATCTCTGCCACTGCTACTCCTTCACTGTGTTGGACTGCAAAATCTCAGACCAAGGGAGATTATCAAAACTGTGCATGTCCCTGGGAGTTCAGTGCTGGGATTTCTCTTTTAGGAGCTACAATTTCACTTACGATTTTTGTGCATGCTGATCTGGAGCTATCGCGGGCGTGGTGAACTCCCGCCGTTGCCGCTGGCAATATGGCTCCACTGCCACGCCCTTGGCTGTGAGGCTGGCTGGAGTATTTCTTTTCCGGTTTTGAGCTCCATTCTGAAATTCTGGAGAGCGTGATGAGCTTGGCCACTGGAAGTTTTAGACGTTCTTTGTGCTGAAAGAACTGCTAAATTACACCCAAATGATCCGCAGCTGCTCACTTCAGCTCCTTGCTGTGAGGCAAGATGGTGCCGGCGCAGCATCCGCTGCCGCAACGTGGGCTGGTTTCTTTTCTCATCTCTGGTTGTTCTTCTAGTTTTCTTTTTCGCTGTCCCTTGTATTTACAAATTTTATTTCTCTACTGGTAGTGTTTTCTGGTTATGTAAAGCGCTGATTTTGTGGAATAGAGCTTGAGTGTTAGCAGGACTTGTAAACACTGTTTTTCTACGGTCACCATGTTCCCGGAAGTAAAAATAGTAAGAAATACTTTAGTCTCAGCAAGTTTTCATTTCAGTCTTGTTCCTTTGATAAGCTGTGTGTGGTAGTGACTTTGAGTCCTAAACCCTTTATTAACAGCCTAGGATAACCATCAAGAGCTTTATTAAAAATATTGTCCAACTTTATTGTAGCATATAAAGGATATGATAATTTTTAAAAATTGGTTGGTTCTTAATATATATGAGTTAGGAATTACTTGTCTTCTAGGTTAACTGTGAAAAGTCCCTAGCAGAATCTTGGGAAGTCTCTGCATGCTATTCTGGACCTTTCAAAATAGCCTCCAGTCCTAGGCTAAACACTGCAGCTAGTAAAGTTGCCATCCGTCATGGTGATTGTTCAGTGAATAATGAATGTGGTCTTTTCCATGTGGCCATTATGAGATGATTGGCACAGTTCTTTTTCCAGGCAGTGGTGTGACCCTCACTGCCTTCTCCCCTTCTTCCGGTCCTGCCGGTTTTGCTCCTTTGTTTTTGGTTGTCCTTTTTCCCTGGGGCAAAGCCCTCTTTTCATCTGGATGGGCTGTTGCTTTGGGGAAAGGCTGGACCTGGAGGAGCTGCCAAGGACTGCAGCAGGTGGCCTGGAGCCTTGGCAGGTGCCCGCTAGCTCACCTGCCAGGTTGGCATTAGTAAACACTTATCCAATGTTGTCTCTGCCTTATGCCACCCTGTGACAGGGTTGTTGGAGGCCTTAGCAGCAGTATCTGACCTTTCCAGATATGTACTGCTATCCTAGAAACTCTGTGCCCTCAGGCCACCGGACACATGCCCCATCAGCAGGCATAACTTTCCAGTCATCACTCAGTGGTTTTGAGTACAGAAGAAATTGTTGGGCTCTCTGCCTCTTTTTCTTAGAGCCATACATTATATATCTTTGTTTATTTAGGTTTGCACTAGAAGGAGAGCTTGGTGGTATTAGAAACAGGATGTTTAACTGACAGGAAGGTAGCTTTGTAGAGAACAATTAGGACGAGTGGGTGGTGTCTAGGAAATGCTTTGTGGATGTCTGAAGGTCTTCATCAGCCTGAATTTAGATGGATTCTGCAGAAGTAAGAAATTTGGAAGCCTGTTTGTATGGGATGTTAACGTCCAGTTCTGGGTGTAACTGCCCGTAGAGATTTATGACTTGAAATTGACAGACCCTGGATCACTGAGACTTAAAAAATTTTCCTGGAGGACTGGAATATACAACTACCACACTTTAGACTATAAACCAGCCTTTTCAGTTAATGATTGAAGTTTGGACTCTGCTCAGTTTGTAGAAGAGAGCACTGAAGCCAGATTCTCAGCACATTTTTCTTTAAACCCTGGGCCCAGCCAGTCTCTTCTCCCAATGCCTAGTCAGATCTCTTCACATTCTATCTAATAGTCTGCCATTTTCCTTTTCCAGAGTGTGAGACTGAGCCTGTGAAGGAGCATTGCAAATCAAGGCCATGAGCAAATTTATTTGTCAGGTGTTTCCTAAGCCTTTTTTATAGAAGAGAAGCAGTTTCCTGCTGTCTCCTTGAGCTTCTCTACTCCACATACTTTCCTATGCTGTGCTGCCCTTCTACTCACCTGTTGGAGGGATGGTAGATGTAACATGTCACTAGACACTCTGTCAGTCAAATATTATAGAATTGAGCACAACTGCAAAGGCCCCCATTCTTATCTGCTGCATCCTGCTGCCTCATGAGCAAGGATGGTAGGACAGGAAATAAAAGGAGTTAAATATATTCTGCTGGCACCATGCATAGAGTTCACGTACTAAGGATTGTCCAATTCCTAGATTCCCAGAGAGATGACCACAGTTAAGATGAGGTGAGATGTGGCCCTGCAGGCACACACCTGCTTCTGCTGATGATGTGGTTGGTGATTAATGCCAACTTTCCCCTATTTGCAGATGAGCGTGAAGCCGTGCAGAAGAAGACCTTCACCAAATGGGTCAACTCCCACCTTGCTCGAGTGTCCTGCCGGATCACAGACCTGTACACGGACCTTCGAGATGGACGGATGCTCATCAAGCTGCTGGAGGTCCTCTCTGGGGAGAGACTGGTAAGTGGGAATAGTAGTGTCTTGTACTATAGATGGGGAAAATATTTTTGAAAAATCAAGTGTGGACTTGTTTCCTGCTGAATTCTGCAATTAGTATTTGGCAAAGGAGACTCTTGATTAGTGAGGTAAGCACACTTGGGAAAAGCTCCAGTGTCATATTCAGACTGTAGGTGATATTCTTCAACTATAATATGTAACAGTGTGAGATGGAGATGTGGGTTCTTGTTCTTAGCTAGTTTAGAAAAAAATAACCAGAACTATACTGCTGTATGCTTAAGCAATTTTTATTATTACAAAGGTAGAAAGAAGGGATAGAATAATAAAACACTACATCAGAGGGACATAGTGGAGTGCCTTGAGAATAAAACACTGAAGTTTTTTAACATAGAACAGTTTTTATAAAGATTCATTATCTTCCATGTTGCTTAACCAATAGTCTATTTTCTCCTCACCCAACTAGGTGTTGGCCCGCCCATTATCTCCAGTGTAAGCCTTTTGTTATGATTAAGAGGATTCACTATCTCCCATCCTGCTTGACAAAATGCCTTTTTCCTTCTCCTGATTTAGGTGTAGGCCCACCCATTATCTCCAGTGCAAACAAGGCCTGTACCATCTTCTCACGTCCTTGGGGGGGGAGTTTCAGCCTTTTTCTTTTTTAATCTCTATCTGCTAAAAGTTGCTTATTATGTAAACTTGTCTTTAAAATATGAAGGCCCTGGACTACAATTCTTTTTTGTACTTGGTAATCACTTTTGGTGAGGAAAACTCTGCATTATAATAGGCTACTTCCACCTCCACTTCCAACCCCCACCTCCCTCCCCACCTGAGTGCCTACAGCCTACACAGCACCCAGGCCCTGGCTACTCTTTACATTTTGAAATTAATACCAAAGCAATTTTCCAATACCAACACATTCCCCATCATAATGAAGCAGCCTCATTCTGGCATTTCTCGACGCTGCTGCCTTAGTTTGGAAAGACCCTGGCTGGTGTCCCTGTTAAACAGTACACTACTGGAAATCGAAAGGTGTGGCTTGGATGTTGGCTCCAAGAAGAATCTGCATCCTACATGAAATCATGGAATAATTTCTAAATTTGTGTCTCACTTATTCTCTGGAAAGTCTGAGCTGCCATCACAAGGTGGCAAGAATTAAATTCAGTGGCCTCTGATGTTTTTTGTCTTCTTCCTTGCACATTTTTTTCTTTTAGGGGTGGAGGGAGAGGCTGGTATTTTGTCTCCTTGGGAACAGAGCATCTGTTGAATTCACCCTGCCCTTTTGGGTAGGGAAGTTGTCGTGAAAACTCTGTTTCTATCCTGTTTCCCAGAGCTGTTGCAGTCCTCTTTGTTTATGTATTTTAAAACCAGAGAAGCTTAAACCAGTCACTGTGACTGACCCAACAGGTTTTGTCTTGACTTGGTTTGAAAGTAGATGCTGTTTTTTCTACTAGAGCACATGTGGTTTCATAGGTAGTTGGTAGGCTAAGCGAAGAGTTGACGCCCAGGGATAGAGCCCCACATCTGCACTGACATCACCAGGAAAATATGATGCTAATGGTGACAGGGCTGCCAGAAACCTTATTTTTAACTTGGATCTCTACCCTGTGACTTGACAGTAGAAGTGGATCCTTATGCAGATGGATCCACACACTTCTGATTACAGGCAAGGGCTGTAGCCCAAGGGCAGAGTTGGGTCTTTGAATCTGAGTAAAAATGAAGTCTGTGTTTTCTTTCTCCCTGCTCCTCTATTATCTTCACTAAAAGATAGTGAAGCCCCACCCCATCCTTTCTTAGTTCTCTCTGTACACTTTGTTTCCTGAGTCTTACTGCCTAATTTTTGTGTGAGAGTTTATGGATCAAACCAGACAAAAGAAGCTCCTCGCCTCCCTTAAAACCATATTGGCTACAAGAAGGTGGGTGGTTTGTGATGTGAGTGGTGTGGGACAGTGGGTCCAGATGGGGAGGGCAAATAGGCTAGGCACTTATTGCATTTTGATTTGTTTCCTTGAAGCAAGACTTGTTGGAGAGCCTATGTTATAAGTACTGAAATATGTAGCTTACAAAAATATAGTTTTTGTAAACATACTTTTCTACCTCTCAGTATTAGTTTTCTTTCTTGCCTCTTAACATTTAGCCTAGTAAGATTGTTTATTGATTTTTGCTTGATGTTTTGAAAGTAACAAAAAAATCATTAAAGGTCACATGGATAGAAATAGTTTGGGCATTTATTTTTGTTCTAGTATGGTTCAGTCTTCTAGGATATAGGGATTAAATTGTTCACCTTTGAAATCTCATAATTCTTTTATACCAAAAAGATTGTGTCCTTGATAGTGTCCATATAATAAATGGGAACAGGCACCATTGCTCTTTATTCTGAACAGGGCAGCAAAAATATTAGTAGAGAGCCGGGCGTGGTGGAGCACGCTTGTAATCCCCGCGCTTGGGAGGCGGAGACAGGAGGATCGCGCAGGTTCGAAGCCAGCCGTGCTGGCGTAAGAGACCCTGTTTCAGAAATATAAAAAAATAGGTCTGGGAGTGTAGCCCGGAGGAAGAAGGGCTTCCAGGAACCCCAGTACCACCAAAAAAAAAAAAAAAAAAAGTATTAGTAGAGGAAAAAAATGAACAACCAACAACACATCGTTCTTAGTTGTGTGTGAATTCTTCCCATTCCTCTGTGGAGTTTTGTTTTTTGTTTTTGTGTTTTGGTACTGGAGAGTGAACCCAGGGGCATTCTACCTCTGAACTATACCACTGACCCTTTCTTTTTAAATTTTGAAACAGGATTTTTTTATGTTGCTGAGGGTTTTGCAAAATTTCTGGGACTGACCTTGAAACTTTGGTCCTCTTAGCATTTCAAGTACTAGGATGACAGAAGTATCACCACACCTGACTTTACTTCTCTCTTTATTTGCTGCCAGCAAACGTGTGTGTGTGTGTGTGTGTGTGTGTGTGTGTGTGTGTGTGTGTGTGTGTGTGTATTTGGCTATGATGTTGAGACCTAGGAGAATAGGTGTAACAGTGCTCCAAAACTTATAACAGAGCCAGATGGAGCCAGAGATGGAGCTGCAGGTTCTTATTCTTAGCTAATTTAGAAAAAAGTAGCCAGAACTATACTGCTGTAAGCTTAAGCAAATTTTATTATTACAAAGGACAGAGAATTATAAAGCACTACGTCAGAGGGATGTAGTAGAGTGCCTTGAAATTAAGACACTGAGGTTTTGGGTATACAACAGTTTTTATAAAGATTCAGTATCTTCCATCTTGCTTAACTAGTAGTCTTCCCTGCCCATTACCTCCAGTACAAGCCTTTTGATATGATTATGGGGATTGACTATCTCTCATCCTGCTTTACCAAAAGCCTTCTTCCTGTCCTGATGCAGGTGTGACCCCGCCCCTGTCTCCAGTACAAGAATTTGTTAAAACCAAGATGTGTCACTTGGTTTACAAAGTGAGGGGTCACATGGTATCTGCCCTCTTTGAAGAAGGCCTGTACCATCCTCAGCATCCTTGGGGAGTTTTAGCCTATCTGCTAGAAGTTATTCATTATGTAAACCTAACTTTAAAATATCAAGGCCCTGGGCTACAACTCTTTTGTGTACTTGCTAAAAACTACTGGAGTTTGGTGCTGGAAACTGCCTCCCCCTCCTTGCCTGAATGTCTGCGCAGCACCCAGGACCTGACTACTTTTTACATTTTGAAATTAATATCAAAGCAATTTTCTAATACTGGCACATTCTCTTATCATAGGGATAAAAAATGGAAATGGCGCCAGGAGTGGTGGCTCACACTTGTAATCCCAGCATTTGGGAGGCAGAGACAGGAGGATCATGGTTTGAGGACAGCCTCAGCTACTTAGTAAGGCCCTTTGCAACTCAGTGAGACCCTGTTTCAAAATAAAGAATAAAAAATAAGGCTGGGGTTGTAGCTTGGAGGTAGAATGCCTCTGGGTTCCATCCCTGGCACTGCAAAAAAAGAAAGAAAATGGCCAGGCATGCTTGCACATGTCTGTAATCCCAGTACTTGGGGGGCTGAAACAGGAGGACCACAAGTTTGAGGTCAGCCTCAACAACTTAGCAAGACCCTGTTTCAAAATAAATAAAAGAAAATAATAAAATAATCTAGAATTGTAGCTCAAGTTCATCCCTGGGTTTATCCCTGGGTTCAATCACCAGTAGCACGAACGCACGCATGCACAAATAGAGATGGCTACCCTCTTAGGGAGTCAGTGTCAGACATTTTGTTTAGCAGTGACATAGTACTTTGTAAAACCCCAAGTGCCTTAATTTCTTTTATAATCCTTTTCTCATAGCTAACCTGAGGATTATTGGTTGGGCAGTCCAATTTCTTGTATTACAAAAGTAAAGATACCCTAGATAGAGTAAGATAAAGTTCCTTCTTTTCATTTGGACTGGAGATTGTCAGTTTCTTTGACCTCATGGTGTGTTTGGTTGTTTGGACACAAACCATACTCAGTGCTTGGCTGCAGAGGCTAACTGGCCTCAAGTTAGAGACCCTTCCACAGGGTAGAGTACTTTACGTTGCCCAAAGGATTCTTGCATAGCTCTGGGTAAATTAATGTCCCATAGCTAACTCTGTCATCAGATAACATTCAGTCAGTGCTTACTGCACCAGTGATCTAAAACCCTGGGTAACGGGAACAATTTGCACTCCATTTAAGCCATGTCTAGGTCATCTTGTGTTTTAGCTCTAGCATTTACCACCAGATTGGAAGTAGACAGTAGATGAATTCATTTGTGTGTTGTATTGGAGATTTTTATTGGCAAACACCAGGAGTGGTTTATCTCTTAACTATGCCCCCAGCCCTATTTTGTTTATTATTTTAAAGCAGGGTTTCGCCAAGTTGCTATGGCTGGCCTCAAACTCATGATCCTCCTGTCTTAGCATCCTGAAGGTTGGGATTGCAGGCATGTACCCTTAAACCCAGCTGATAGTAGATGTTTGAGGAGGAAGATTACCCCAATTTACTTTATTAATAGATTCTCGGCTTCCTTTATAAAGGAGGAAATTGTGTGTGTTTGTGTAAATGAATTTCAAAGAAATATTAGTTTAATGATCCAGCAAATTCCACTCTAACTCTGCCCTGGATTTTGGCTCAGTAGAATTTGAGCAGGTTTCAGGAGGGTATTTGCATTGTCAAGGAAAATGACTGATCCACTGAAGAACAGAAATTCCCATCTTCACTTCTGGTCTGGGCAGGCTTTTTGTCCAGATGTGTCCACCCCATTTCTGCCTCATCTATATCAGTTCATGGAGCAGTGAGAAAACAGGCTGAGCCAGGAAGTTGCTGCTAATCAGGACTGGGTTGATGACAGAGAACCATTTCTTGCCAGTATCTTACTCTGAAATCACTGGAAATCACTGTGGACTCTTAACTTTTCATAAAGGTCTCACTTCAAAATACTCTTCCTTCCTTCCTTCCTTCCTTCCTTCCTTCCTTCCTTCCTTCCTTCCTTCCTTTCTCTCTCTCTCTCTCTCTTACTCTCTCTTTCTTTTTTTCTTTCTTTTTGCAGTACTGGGGATGAAACCTAGGAGTATTGTTCCTCTGAGCTATACCACCAGTTCTATTTTTAGTCTTTATTTTTTTTTTTTTAAACAGGGTCTCACTGAGTTGCAAAGGGCTTTGCTAAGTAGTTGAGGCTGTCCAGGAACCCTGATCCTCCAGTCTCCGCCTCCTGAATGCTGGGATTAAAAGTATGTGCCACCACGCCCAGCTCAAAACACTCTTAAAAATATAGACCCACTTGCTATTTTAGCATAACATTGGCAGGCAAAAGTATGAGTACAGAACCTTGCCAGTCTCTCTGTAACCGAACCTGGATCTTATGCCCAGATAGACTAGAACTGGAGTGGAGGTTCACCCACAGCAACGTTGACATTGGGAAGGAGAGGGCCCTGGCCTGATATCCTCAGATCTGCACTTGATTGGTGAAGTTGGGCCAGAGGTCAAATGCAGGTTAGAAGCTGGCCTCTGCCTGGCACCTTCCCATCTTGAGGCCTTCACAGTGAAGAATGATTCTAGATAAGACAGCTAGTTTTCTGCCTTGCTCCTGCAACATTGAGCTGTGCCTCCTGAGAGTGAGGTTTTCCAAAGTCTCCTCCCTTCTCTCTTCCCAGCTGCTACCTTTTCCACTCACCGGTACTACTGGTTTTTGCTTGCTTGCTGGCTGATAGTCTGTCTCTTAACTCTATTAATCAGCCTTTAAGAATCAGCCTTTAAGAAGAGATAGCAACAAAAAAGGTGTGGTGGGGTGTTGTTTTCTGGGGGTTTGGGTTTGGGTGTTTTTAGGGGAGAGTTTTTTTTTTTTTGGCATCCATTAATTCCAAAAAAGGCTGAGCTAGATGGAGAAGATAGATTTACAATGAGATTGGTTTAAGCCTTATATCCCACATTGAACTGCTCTGAACAGGTTTTTTCATAAAGCCTTGGTTTAGAGATCTTACTGGCATGTATTGTTTGTTGAAATTGGATTTTGTGGACTGCCCACAGAACCTAGCTGTTTCTCTAAACACCATTGGGAAATGGGAGAATTTACTTTTATTCCAAACAACCAACCATAGAAAAACTTACTTTTGCTACACTGGTCTCTAATTGTACAAATGCAGAAAGAAAGTAAAGTAGCCAGAGGTTATATATGTTAGAATATGAAATGAATGGCATCAAATCCCTTTAGTTAAGAAGAGGAAATGAACCCCTGGATGAAATGTCCAAAAACCGGAGCAGGTAGGCGGGGCTTGGCCAGGCCAGGAGGAGAGGGTTAGGTATAGCCTGAGGACCAGGTGAGAACACTGGGGTGGCGCATGAGGAACTTTACTGCTGGGCAAGTTTTCTTGGCTAAATTGGAATTAGTATTTTTGAAAGAAGTGATGATAATTTCAGTATGTCCTGCTTTGAGGATTTATAGAGTATTGGCACATACGTTACCTCATTTAGTTATTAGAGTCTGGTGAAGTGGACAACTTACTATTACTTCTCCCTTAGTTAAAGATAAAAAGGAGCCAGGCGTGGTGGCGCACGCTTGTAATCCCCGCACTTGGGAGGCAGAGACAGGAGGATCGCGCAGGTTCGAAGCCAGCCGCGCGCGCTGGCTTAGGAGACCCTGTTTCCAAATAAAAAAAATGTAAAAATAGTCTGGGAGTGTAGCCCAGAGGTAGAAGGGCTTCCAGGAACCCCAGTACCACCAAAAAAAAAAAAGAAAGAAAAAGAAAAAAAGATAAAAAGGGGGGGGGACAAAAAAAACCTGCAGAGTTTCCAGTGGCTTGCCAAGGGCCAGGGTTGCTGTACTAGGTATTACTTGGAATGCAACCCACCCTCCTATTGGTCTGCTTTTCTCCACAGAGTCCTTTGGAATGGATTCAATCAGGGATGGACTCAGTGTGACTTTTCTTGATTAGGGTGTGTGTGTGTGTATGTGTGTGTGTGTGTGTGTGTGTGTGTGTTACTGGGGATTTAACTTGGGTGTTATACTTCTGAGCTATACCTTCAGACCTATGTTACTTTTTATTTTTAAATAGTGTCTACTAAGGTATGGAGGGTCTTACCAAGTTGCTGAAGCTGGCATTAAGCCTGTGATCCTCCTGTCTGAACCTCACAAGTACTGGGATTACAGTGTTGCACTATTATATCTAGCCCTTTTTATTTTTTGTTTGAGACAGGGCCTCACTAAGTTGCCTGGGCTGGCCTTGAATTTTCTGTTCTCTTGCTCTCAAGTGGCTGGGATTATAGGCAGATGCCAACCTGTCCAGCATCCTTGTTAGTTTTATTTGGGCAAAAGACACTAATATTCTTCAAAAAGCTCAAAGTTTGATATATAAGGCAGAGTTTGGAAACTATTGTAAAATGAGTTTGGCATTATAACCTATTAAAAGAGATTTTAGTATTAGGACCTCCTATTCTACCTTGTGTATTTGCTAGAGGAGAGAGAGAGAGTGTGTGTGTGTGTGTGTGTGTACGCACAAAAATACTATTTTGATGAAAAGACAAGAACATAAGCATGTGTTGGTTGCATAGGTATCCTGCGATCAGTTAGTGTCTTGTCTTACTTCCTCTTTACCTGAACAAAAGATCAGCAGACCCTTTAGTATTCACCTTGTTGACAAGTCCTCTGTCCTACAATTCCTAGCCTGTGTTCTATAGCAAGAAGTGACATTAATGAATTAAATCCCTTTGTTTTGTAGACATTGTAACTCAGAAAAACTAAGTGACTGGCAAGGCCATGCAGTGTTGTGTGGTGAATCTAGGCCCAAAGTGGTCTGTCACTTCCCAAGCTGGTACTCCATCCATCCCCTGGAGAGTTCCTTTGGATACCTGTGAAGAAAAGGAGTGCTTATTACCAGGGCAGAACATTCGGCTCCCAGGGGCTGCCCAGAACTCTCCCTGTGTCGTCTTCTATTCAAAAAGGAGATGTACTTGGCTCCAGAAATCTTAATTTCTCTTTTCTATCTTTAGGCTCTGACAGAACCCCATCATTGTCATTATTCCATACCTCTTCAATACTTGGTGCCCTCTAGAGTGTAATTGACCCAAACTCTAGTCTGAGTGGGCAATTGGACACTTGGGACAGAGCCCAGGGCTTAGGAGAGACCATCCAGCTCCCCATTTGCCCTCTAATGGCTTTGGGTCCAAAGAGGGGAATTAGCCCATGGTCATACTGAGTATCAGGCAGGGCTTAGACAAATAAGCAATTAGAATTATATCTTGAGACCCCAAAGGTGGCTCTTTAGCTGGATAATTTCCACTTCTCCATCAGAGTCAGTAAGCAGATGGATCAGAGACAGAGGTATGATTGATAAAGATTTAGAACAAGAATAGACCTTGGGGAGGGGAAACAAAAACACAGAACAACAGACCATGGTGTGGGAGTCAAAGGAAGCTTGTCCCAGGGCTTTAAAGGAGGCTCAGTAAAAGCTATCATTTCTTCAGAGGAACTGTCTCCCTGCCTGCAGAGTGCCCCTTGAATCTGAGTCCATGATCCTTGTCTCCATGACTATCTCATCAGAAATAATATGGGACAGAAATGCACAAGTTGTTGTGGGAACAGGCATGTGTCACACTAGGAATCTTATAATTCATGAAGGTAAAACAGAGGGGACACTTCTTTCCTTGGCAGAATTAGCCTCTAGGGATGAGGCTTCAGGAAGTGTTTATTACTGAGAGTCACACCCACCTTCCCTGCTCATTGTATTTAGTTTTCACCATTGTTATCTCTTCTTCCTTTTGAGAAGATGAAGTTTAGTAATATAAAAATAGCTCTAAACAAAAGAAAACTATTTGCCAGATGGGAATCAAGGCTTTTCCTTTCTCATGGAAATGTGTACCATTCTTCCTTGTATTCTGTATTCTGGGTTCTTGGTATAGCATAAAGAAAAGGAGGTTGGAGTTCTGGTTTGCCACATACTAACTAGCTGGACAGATGACCTCATCTTTCTGAGCCAGCATGTCCTCATGTGTAAAATGGCAAGAATAGTTATTACTATAAATCAGGGTTATTGTGAAGATTAGATGTGATTACATTTCTAAACTACTTAATAGAAAGAGGTGGACACAGTAATTGGCAGCTAATAATTTTTAGCTCTTGGGAGGTTTTTTGTTTTCTTTTGTTTCTGTTTTTGTTTGCAGTACTGGGGATTAAACCCAGGGGCATTCTATGTCTGAGTACAACCCCAGCCCAATTTTTTTTTATTCTTTTTTTTAATATTTTTTTTCAGCTTTTATAACTTTTATTTGGCTTTCAGTGGTTAGTTCTCATCCACGTTGACTGTCTGCAGATTTTTGAAGGTGGTAACGGGAACGTAGGTGACCAAGGTGTAAAGTTTGTTGGGTGAGTCTTCATCCTCATTCCGCTTTCTGGACAATCGCACACGAATCCGATATGGAACGTTTCTGATTCCTTTGGCCCAGATGGCTTTGTTGAGCCTGGTATCAATGCACACATCTGGAGTCCCCATCTCCTTCATGGCAAATTTCCGGATCTCCTTGAGTGCCTGAGGGGCACGCTTCTTGAAACCCACTCCGTGGATGCGCTTGTGAATATTGATGGTGTACTCCCACGTCACCACCTCGTTGATGGCTGAACGGCCCTTCTTCTTCTTGCCACCCTTTTTTGCGGGAGCCATTTTGCCGGGCCCAAGTTGGAAAGATATTATTCTTTTTAAAACAGGTTCTCATGGCAGGCTCCAATGCTAGCCAGTGGCCCCGGCATCAGCCTAACCCCTCGGCAGGCTCTGATCCAGGCCTCAGAGGCCTCAGTAGCAGCCTTGCTTCACGGAAGGCTCCGATGCCGGCCGCTGGCCCCAGCACTGGCCTAACCCCTCGGCAGGCTTCGATCCCGGCCTCAGAAGCCTCAATAGCAGCCTTGCCTCACGGAAGACTCCAATGCCAGCCAGTGGCCCTGGCACCAGCCTAAATCCTCAGCAGGCTCTGATCTCGGTCTTGGAGGCCCCAGCACCGGCCTTGCCTCGCGGCAGGCTCCGATCCCGGTCTTGCTGGCCCCAGCACCGGCCTAACCCCTCAGCAGGCTCCGAAGGCCGGTGCTGGGGCCTCCGAGGCCGGGATTGGAGCCAGCTGAGAGGTTAGGCCAGTGTCGGGGCCAGCGAGACCAGAATCAGGACCTCCCACGAGGCAAGGCCGCTGCTTGAGCCAGCGAGGTCTGGATCAGTCCACCGGGTAGCCAGGCCACTACTGGGGCCGTCAAGAGTGGGATCGGTATTAGCAACGTGGCATGCACAGAGAAATATCGCATAAAATTAAAACCCGATGTTTCCCCTAATCAGCAATAACTAGGAGGAAAGGGGCAACAGGAAGTGGTTGAGCTATAGAAAGGGCCCTATAGTGAAGCAATTAAGGTGACCAATCAGAGGGTATGGAATAAGGGAGGATGAAGCCTCTTTAAAAAGCAGGAGGTACATAAACATATGTATCAAAGTTAATCACCAAACATGCATGGGATCGAGGGAGGGGGAGGGAATGGAATGGGGACTGGATGAGGGCTAATTGGATGATGTATGCTTGTATATCCTCTCAAGTCTTGTATTCCAATGTGATGTATGATTACAATGCACCAATAAAAATAAATTTTAAAAAATTCTAGGTGTGTGTTAGATGTGGGATGGTGAGAGCATAGAATAAACAAATGAACAACAACAACAAAAAAAAAAAACAGGTTCTCACTAAGTTGTGGAAGGCCTCACTAAGTAGCTGAGGCTGGCCACAAACCAACAATCCTACTGTCTCAGCCTCCCAAGTACTAGGATTACAATGTGCCACCACACCCAACTCATATTTATCTAACAGGCAGCCTGCACATCCTGCGAAGGCATCAGCCTAAGGTGCAGCCTAACCAGAGGAGGATGACTAGAAAATAAGAAATGCAGGGACAGGGTAGGTCTGAGCTTGATCTCCTCACTATAGATAATAGTGACCCATTGGAAATTTTGTGCACATGTATACACACATTGTAGATAAGAGTAGACATTATAATAAATATGGTAGATGTGTATATAGTATAGTGGAAATATGCATATGTGTGTATAATATGTGTGTGTCTTTGCTATATTTAAAATGTTTACCTTTAGCCATGCATGGTGGTACACACCTGTAATTTCAGTACTTGAGAGGCAAGGCAAGTACTCTACCACTGAGTCAAATGCCCATATCCCCCAACCCCACTGTTGGGTATCAAACCCAAGACCTCATGCATGCTAACCAGTGCTCTATTTCTAGCTATAACCCCAGCCCTAGATTGTTCAGTTTGATGTAAGATCCCATGGATGATAGGAAAATCGCAAGTTTGAGCTCAGCCTCAACAATTTGGGGCAACCCTCTTTCAAAATAAAAAATAAAAAGGGCTGGGGTTGTACCTTGTGGGCAGATTGCCCCTAGGTTCAATTCCCAGTACAAATTTTTTTTTAATATATATATATATATATATATTTTTTTTTTTTTTTAATGGTGGTACTGAGGGTGGTACTGAGGCTTTCTACCTCCAGGCTACACTCCCAGACCTATTTTATATTTTATTTGGAAACAGGGTCTCACTAAGTTGCTGAGAACCTCACTAAGTAGCTGAGGCTGGCTTTGAACCTGCGTGATCTTCTTGTCTCAGCCTCCCAAGTGCGGGATTACAAGCATGCGCCACCACGCCCGGCTTTTTAAATAAATTTCCACCTTCCAAGAGTTTCTCTTAGATTTTGATACAACTGGAAAGAGGAAGAAACCTTTGAGGTTTTCAAATGAGACTGTTCTCATTTTCCTCCCTTTTCCTTTTCAGTAAGTTGTATTCCTTTACTTAACTCTTTCCTCTTACCCACACAAAACTGCCATTTATAAATTCTGATTTGATGGTGTGTCCAGTTTTTATTTTGAGCCAACCTTAGGAAATGACCCAACCTAGCAGGTGGCAAACCTATTTTTACATTGAAAACAACCAGAAAATTTGTTGTCATTTATCTACAAAAAGTCCTGTGGATGGCAGCAGTAGTACCAAAATTCTCTTTGAAAATTGAGTTTGCTTTTCTCTAAACTTCCATTTCTGTGCTTTTTTGTAAATCATGTAGCTTCTATGATTAAACTTCTGAAGAGTAATCGGTTACCATCTCCTTAAATAAGCTTTAAGGCTTTTAGGTAAATGTGTTCTTGGACCAAATGAGCCCACATGATTTTATTTATGTTTTTGGTACTGGGGATTTGTTAAACTTTTAGTTTGGATGGGATAGCACTGTGTGATGGACGAGTTTGTCTCAAGGTCCGTCTCTTCTGTTGAGTAATCTGTTTCCACTTCTGCCCTCTTGTTTTCTAGCCAAAACCCACCAAGGGACGAATGCGTATCCACTGTCTGGAGAATGTGGACAAGGCCCTTCAGTTCCTGAAGGAGCAGAGAGTCCATCTTGAGAACATGGGGTCCCATGACATTGTGGACGGAAACCACCGGCTGACCCTCGGCCTCATCTGGACCATCATTTTGCGCTTCCAGGTAAGGAACACAGCCCAGGGATGCTGATGAACTTCAGCTGATCTCCTAAGTTTGAGCATCTTTGTGGAGCTGGGCTTTCCATTCTAGAAGTATCAGAAAGAGCAGGTTTCTGTCTCAGAGTCAGGTGTGTTCTCTGGACTGAGTGTCTTCTGGAGGCATTGTAGAAGCTACTGTATCCTGCATTTTACTCTCCTGCCTCACGTGTATTTGAATCTAGGATGATTTTATGGGTTTTCTTATATTTGGGAGAGAAGACTGTAGGTATAGACATTTTCGGTCAGGAGGAATTCTCAAGGTCATGGTTGCCCAGTTCCTCCACTTTATGTGAAAACTGAAAGCCTGAAGCTTGAAGCGTTGCCCAGCACTACACAGCCAGTCAAGCTTCCAGTCAAAGGTGCTGTGAGTGTTTCTGACCCCTGGCCCGAGTCCTGGTTCATCCTATAGGTGCATGCTTCACACTCATTCTCTTCAAATAAAATAAGAAATGCTGGAGCAACTTCCTACCCTGGTGTCAGGTTACTCTGCAAACAAATAACTCTACCTGTCTGTCTCCTGGGCAACTGCACTCTGTGCCTCTCCTTCTGGTGCTGCCCCTTTGATAACAATTGGGTTGATTTTTCTGGGTAAATAAAAAACCTTGCACAAAAGAGGAAAAAGGAAAAATCAAATTATAGCCATCTTTGTTTTTTTACTGAAACTCTAAAATAGACCTGCGCCCAGTCTCTTTTTCTCCTTAATTTCCCCAGGACTGGGTTTCAGTTTACTGAGCTCTGGGCATGTATGCGTGAAGAGGTACTGGAGTTGCATTTAGAAATGGCTCTTTCACTGGCATGTTCCCAAACCTGGCTAATCATCTGACACCATTGGGAAAGCTTCTTAATTATTCAGATTTCCAGGGCTCAGCCCCAGTACTCCTCCTGAAGTAGATCTGAGGAGGGACCCACTCTTGAAAAAGACATGGCTAATGGAGTTAATTGCAACAGTCAAGGACTTCCCCTCCCCTTACCCCAGGCAGAACTCTCATATAGGTTTCTGTCATTTGGTTCCTAAATGATTTGAAAATGGAGTGCAAGCCATTAGATTCACTAATTATTGCTCTTGTATTTAATACCAACAGACGTAAAATTAGCAGGACATTCCCTGAGCTCAGCCCCAATTTTGTAGAGTAAAGCATTCTGTTTCTGTTGCCTTTGGCCAGGGGTAATCAGAGCATGGAGAAGGCATCCTGATTGTGGCCTCTCTTGACAGAGGTTTAGTGCCCTGTCAGGGAGCTGGCACACATGGCCCTTTTCAGGATTCTCAGCATGAATTGGGTTGAGTCATTGACTAATTAGCTTCCTGCCAGCTTTCCTTTTTCTGCAGTTTAACCTGTAAATGCTGATGTGGACTTTCTCTCTTTGAGGGGTGAGACAAACAGTGCATGGCCCTTAGTGCTGGGATTATACATGGCTCAGCTTCTTTCAGCAGCTTTATTGAATCATCACCTGTCCCATAGATATTTATTGAGCCTGCTTCAGCCAACCCAGTTCATTTTCTGTCTTCTTGGTGAAGCTTCCCCATGTATCTACAGAGATCTCTCCTTCCCCCAGCTCCTGCATATACAGTCATGTCTTACATTCCCAGCACTTTTGCTACGTGTGCTCCCTAGAGCTCCCAGGTTGGTCCCGTCCTGTATGTGCACAATATAAATCTATTAAATGGTGATGGTGCCGCGTGTGGTGGCGCACGCTTGTAATCCCTGTGCTTGGGAGGTGGAGACAGGAGGATTGTACTGGTTTGGAGCCAGCCTTGCTGGCTTAAGAGACCCTGTTTCCACATAAAAAGGGGAAAAAAATAGGTCTGGGAGTGGGGCCCATGGGAGTGTAGCCTGGAGGTAGAAGGGCTTCCAGGAACCCCAGTACCACCAAAAAAATAAATAAATAAATAATGGTGATGGTGACACATGTGTTTTATACTGCTGTCCTTTTAAAGAGAAGATGGTGAAAGAAGCAGAAAGCCTTTGAGTTTGCCTAGTCTAACAGGTAGCTGTCTTCTTGTCAGAAGGGTTAGCTTGTTTGTGTATGGGCAAATCTGGAAACATATGCCCTTTTCACACAGAAGCATAAGAAAGCTGATGGTGCTTAGTGCTAAAACCCCAACCTGCCTTTCCCTGTGAGTCTGTGTCACTTAGTGAATGGGGATTTTTATGTTCACTGTTTGCATATACACTAAGAATTCTTAGAGTTTGGGGTTTTTGCAAATTCAGACTTCACATTCTTAACCACAATTAAAAATGGGGAATTTTTTAAGTATAGTTATTTCAGTGCCTAGATGTTTTTCGTAATTGAGAGTTTACAACTTTTAATCTTATATTTAGATATTTTTATCTTCCTTGTATCTCTTTTTCAGAAAGAATTCTGGTGAGTATTTGTAGACAGAATGAAGTGAGGTTTAAAGGTTAGAGCCAGAAGGTAAAAGATGACTTCCTGGGCTGACACCACCCCCTCCCAACCCCCATCCCAAATTTAATTATGTGAAAGAAACTACAGATAAAAGGGTATTTGGAGCATTTGTGTAAAATCACATAGCTAGTAGCTGGCTTCTAATCTGTGAACTGGCATTTACCTGTCCTTCCTTAGGACCCCAGCATTTTATATTCTTTATCTCATTCAAACACATGAGAGTGCTATGAGTTAGCCACGATTCCTGTCATTCCTTAGACAGGGAAGCTGAGCTCAGGTGGTAGAGCCCCGATCCAGACCGAGGAGGTCTGACTCTGCTGTCCTTAGACCGGGCCTTATGTTCAACATAAGCTGCTTAGAAAGCTGGGCATTTGTGCATCCTCTTTTTCTGAGAGTATGCCTCATCTCTCAGGAGACAGTGCTCATACCATCCTCATCAGTTAAGCCTGTCTTGGTGTGAAAAATGGTTATGAAAAACCAAACTAAATGTTTTTCTGGTTTCCGATAAGGTTCCAGGTGTACTGTGAGAAGCACTGTGCTAGCTTGTAGTAGGAAAAATGGGATCTCTTGAGGCAGAAACAACTCTTAACAGGTGCTGGGAAGCCATGCAGGTAATTTTGGTAATTTTTTTCCCGTTCCTTATCTCTTTGCAAAGTAGGAAACCTGGTTCTGGCCAGTATTTTTTTTTTCTTTTTCTTTTTTTTCTTTCTTTTTTTTTTTTTTTTTTTTTTTTTTGGTGGTACTGGGGTTCCGGGCTACACTCCCACACCTATTTCTTTTTTAATATTTTTATTTGGAAACAAGGTCTCTTAAGCCAGAACAGCTGGCTTCGAACCTGAGTGATCCTCCTGTCTCCGCCTCCCAAGCGCTGGGATTACAAGTGTGCGCCACCACACTCGGCTGCCTGGCCAGTATTTTTGGGTTGAGCCTTGACCTCAGGAAGCAATTTTCATTGGCATTCAGAGCAGATAATTTGCAGGGAGAGGCTTTGATCTGAAGTTCACTATATAAATGTAGACCCAGTCTTCAGTGGCTGCAAGGCAGCTTATTTATCTGGTTGTCTCATATTTCTTTGTAAATCTTAGATTCAGGACATCAGTGTGGAAACTGAAGATAACAAAGAGAAGAAGTCTGCCAAGGATGCACTGCTGTTGTGGTGCCAGATGAAGACAGCTGGGTGAGTGTGAAGGACAGGTGGCCATATCTTCCAGGACCACATGCTTCCTTGTCATCACTTACAAGGTGTTGACAAGTGTCTTTCCTGTGGCTTCCATCAGAAGGCTTGTTGCTATGCTGGCATTTCGGTTCGCTTTCCGAATGGCAGGAGTTCTGGTTTACATTTTGGACTCGTCATTTCCCCAGTCCGTTTCCTTCTATTTATTATGGAAGTTTTGAGGCCAGTGTGTTTTTTTATTGTAAAATTTTGGAAGCACCATTAAGAATCACACCCACCATATTTTAAAAATTCAGTTGTGAATTTCTCTTCCTTTTAATTTCTTCTGCTTTGGAAAGATTTGTGCAGTAAGCTTAAGAGTAGTCTTTATGCCCTGGGTTTTCTTCCTTTTATTCTTTCACTGAAATTTTAATGAAGACATTTCTAAAGAACTACATTGTGTTTGTTGCTCACTGAAGTTGTCTGGACTCAACTGATACTAAATCTATAAAGTTCTCATCAAATTCCTATAGTATATGTTTTTAGTGAGAACCAATTTCATGTCAGGTTAAATAGAGAGTTACTATCAAAACTATTCTACTGGTGGATGTAATTAATGAATGTAAAATATGAACTCTTAATAAAGAGCTTATGGCATAACAGGTCATTCAAGTCAGGTATGAACCTTTAATCAACCACAGATATAAAGTTGTTAATAATCATTATGGTATAGAATAACTGATTCATTGCGGGTGAGTTTCAAACATAAGGAATTTTTTTAGGTGGGTACTTATTTTATAAAACTCCATTCAGTTAAGTGATGTAAGGAAAAATTTGAACATCACATGAACAGATAACCCCACCTACCTAGTATTCCAGAGTAAGGTGTGAATTCAGATCTCAGTGACTACAGGTCCTGATATCTTGGTAGGTAAAGTACACAGCCAGAGGAAGCCTCACCTGCCATGTCTAGGTTGTGGTCATTTTATCCTAAGTAAAGGTAGTGTTTGCAATCGAAGGCACAATCCCTGTCTTTTGAGAGATAGACTTATCAAGCAGCAGAAACCACATGGATGTATATTTTACCTTTATTTTATAGCAAACAGAAGTTAAAGGGATACTTGCTTTGACTTAACCTTTTTGATATTCACTGTCTTGGATTTTATAGTGCTTAGAAACTTTTTGCTAAACACTGTATTTAGTGAACATTATAAACGTTTATTTGGTGATTCTGTTGGTATTCTTTTATGCTTTGTCCTTGGCAGGTACCCCAATGTCAACATTCACAATTTTACCACAAGCTGGAGGGACGGCATGGCCTTCAATGCCCTGATACACAAACACCGGTACGTCTGAAAAAATCATGTTAACAATTGTAGGATAGAATGTGGACATTCTTTCATTGCAGATCTTGGTGACTTTTGATTCTCAAGTCCATTGCCTTAGATGTTATACCACAGTAGAAATTCCAGCATTCCATGTAAGGAAAATATAGAAAACCAAATAGACAAGTTCACTCATTCTCTTACTAAACTTTAAAAGTATTTATTTGAAAGATCAAGCATCAGCTACTATGGTGGTGTGCATGTCTGTAATCTTGTACTTGGGAGGCTGAGATAGGAGGATCACAGATTTGTTCCTGAGTAGCTTCAGCAACTTAGTGAGATCCCATTTCAACATAAAAAAGTAAAAAGGGCTGGGGATATTTTTGGTCTTGTCATGTACATTATTTTTATTTTACTCTGTTATTATTCTGCTATAGGCCTGACCTGATAGATTTTGATAAACTGAAGAAATCCAATGCACACTACAATCTACAGAATGCTTTTAACCTAGCAGAGCAACACCTTGGCCTCACTAAACTATTGGACCCCGAAGGTAAGGGTTCAAGAGATGAAATGTGGGACTTTAGTGTCTCTAACATAAAAGGGTTAATATAAAACCTCCTTTGTGCCACACATGATGGTGCACACTTATAATCCCAAGGGATTACTTGGGAGGCTGAGACAGGAGGATTCATGTTCACAGCCAGCCTCAGCTACTTAGTGAGGCCCTCCACAACTTAGTGAGACGCTGTTCCAAAATAAAGAATAAAAAATAAGGCATATAGCCAGGCGTGGTGGTGCACACTTGTAATCCCTGCGCTTGGGAGGCAGAGACAGGAGGATCGCGCAGGTTCGAAGCCAGCCTTGCTGGCTTAAGAGACCCTGTTTCCAAATAAAAATATAAAAAATAGGTCTGGGAGTGTAACCCGGAGGTAGAAGGGCTTCCAGGAACCCTAGTACCACCAAAAAAAAAAAAAGGCATATAGCTCAGTGGTAGAATGCCCTTGGGTTCAGTCCCCAGCACCACACACACACACACCTCCTTTGTATCCATATGTTTTATTTGTATAGCATGCTTTGGGAATTACCAAAGGAAAAGAACTTTGATTTGGGTTTATGGGAATTACTTGATTTGTGGAAAGGGTGACATTAGAAAAGGCTTTGAAAGATAAATGTGAGTTAAACAGGCTGAGGATAAAGGGTGTGCTAGGTAGAAGAACCCATATAAAGCACAGGTTCTGAACCAGAAAAGGGAATGAGAGTTTAAGAACTAGGGATTTATTGGGAATGGTATATAGGGTGACAGTAGGAGTACTCTTGGAAAAGAGGGGAATGGAAAGAGTGCACACAGGCTGAAACCTTTAGGATTGCTCAGCAGGGAGTAGGGAGACATTGAAGATCTTAGCACCTGTTCTCATAGTAGAAAAACTGGCTGGATGCTTAGCAAGTGCTTGCTGACTGGCATTCATCTAAAGGTGAATGCTTTGGGATGGGCAGAAACTCAAGGCCCTTGTTGGGAGTCTGAGCTTTGTTTGCTTGTGAGCAAATAAGAACTTAGAAACAAGGAAGGTATATTCAGGAAATGAAATCAGTGGGTGAAAGAAGCAGTAATTGCCCTCAGCAGTTTTTCGTATGGCTGGCCGCATCTTATGCTCCACATGGAACTGCTGGCTCTCCTCTTTAGGTGCCTGCAGCAGCTGGAAGCCCACCACAGGTGGTTTAGAGTTGGCCCTTGCAGTCAGTCCACAGAAATCCTCATTCTCTGCTCCATTTTAATGTGGGCTCTCAGAGCAACTCTTATTAATTTTGAAAAGCATTTAAAATATAAGAGGCTTTATTTGTAGTGCTGGAGGCTTTTAGATTTTCTCAACTGTGAGCAAGTATTAGGGAAACTTTGGTGAATGAAAGTTTAAAGTTCTTATAAATAAACAACAGGAAGTTTAACTCCCCAAAGGCAAATTGAGGTCATGAGGCTACCAGGCTGGTGTTTTGCTATTTTCCAATGCATCAGATTCATTACTAGGTTCACTACAGGAAAATGAGATAAATTATCCTTGTGCTATGCTAATCCATTAAATGATTTCTCAATATAAACAGAAAAGTAAAATTTATTGTGTTGTGATAAATTTTTATGTTTAACCCCTACCTTACTATGGAGAGGAGATTTTCCTTAGCTCTAGCTCCTTATGTTTTTACAAAGAAACTCTTTTTCCTACCACACCAATAAATTTTTTTAATAACTTACTATTTAATCTCTCTAATTGCTACCCAGTATAAAAAGAGGATTGATGATTCTCAGATCAAAAGACAAGCTAAAAGTGGCAGCTAATGTCATTATCCTCTGGGTTTGATCTTGATTATTAGTTGTTTTTTGCCTCAAACTAAGATTAGTCCCAAGTATTAATAGTTGTCCAATTATTCAAAGAACAACAGTTGAAATATACTTGTAGATGAATTAATATTTTTTTTAATTTAAAGCATATTTTTCTTTCTGGCTCCTTGGGCACACTGTAGGGCTAGGCAGACCCAGGAACCTTCAGGTGGTAACAGTAGCCCTGGTCTGATTCTCACTGCCATTAGCTGCCTTGGACCCTGTGCCCTAGTGCTCTCATGTTTAAACTAAGAAATAGTCTTGCTTCACACAGGGCTATTTGGAGAATAGAAATGAAGGTGTATGTATGAGTGTATACTGAAAAAGAGCCTGACACATCTATAGAGAGCTGCCATGCGTGTTCTGCTCTTAATCTGCCCTGAGTTGAGTACTCCTCTCAATATTGCCATACATAAAAACTTGCCATATTCATTCATTTGCTTTTTTCTTTCAGTAACTATTTACTGACTACTCACTTTGTATAAAACAACACACTAAGAATTTGGGAGGTGGAATGTGGCCTACGGGGCAAAGACAAGATTCATACCCTTGAGGACTGAGTCTTGAAAGCAAATAAAACATGAATGAATAATAATAATGCCTGACAAAAAGTGGACTGACTCTTTGTCCCTGTGTGTAAAGTCCCAAGGAAACAGAGGAGGGAGATAATTCCAGCTGTTGGGATCAGAAGTCACTGCAAAGAGGTTGTAACTTCTGAGCTGGACCTTGAAGGATAGTGAGACTCAGTGGGGGTGGGGAAGGCCTTTTCAGACAAAGGGAGGTTGTGGAGAAAGGAAGGCCTGTTGGAAAGCATGGAGTGTGTGGGAATGGTGAAGAATCAAATTGGTTCAGAGTCAAAGGCTATAGAATTAGGAATGTTGAGACAATGCTTGGCACTTAGAAAATGCCTGACATTTTTTTCAAGGAAAGGATGGATGCATGCATGCATGTTTAAAAGAGAAGGAAAATGACATCTAAATTCTAAAGGACTTAAAGGCTAGTACATACTTTTTCATAGTGAAGGCACTTTGAGTCCTTTTGAGCTAGAAGAAAATGTGTTCACAGCTGAGTTTCTGGAAGGGCAGTCTGGGTGTACTGTGTGAAGGGAGTGGGTCAACAGAGAACCTTAGGGTGGAAGCTATTGTTTGGGCTCTAGTTAGGTGACAGTGAAAATTCCATGACTAACTGGACATGGGTAACAAGAAGACAGTGATATCCAGTGACTGAGTGATTGGGGGAGATTCAGGGGTCCCAGGCAGAGATGGGGGCTCCAGAACCACAAACACAGTTTGATGGTGGGTATAGGGACAAAGCAGAGAGACAAACATGGTGTGCGTCTATAGAAGTTGCTTTACGGCTTTTCATATAGTAAATGAATCAATGGTTTGATTTCATCTTCATTATTCTCAAAATTAAAGTGGTGACAGAACCTTCACAAGTATAAAAAAGGAAGATGCTGGACTGTTCAATGTCGTCAGACAGTTCCAGGTTGTTCCTGCTGCCCAAGTAGTAGCACACTTAACAGTCTTCTCTGGGTTACAGATATCAGCGTGGACCACCCTGATGAGAAGTCTATTATCACTTACGTGGTGACTTATTACCACTACTTCTCTAAGATGAAGGCCTTGGCTGTTGAAGGAAAGCGGATTGGAAAGGTGAGCATGCACCAGCTTCCTAAGTTGTGATACATAAACTATTCTTCCTATTCCATTCATGGAGCACCATGTCCTCCTCCACACTATCAAGGTTTGCTGATAGCAAAACCATGGTGACTCTCTAAGTGGCAGGGAATTCTTCTCAGAATGTAATGGGAGGTAGTTGAAATACCTAGGAAGGGAATTGAAGGGCTTTCAGACACAGAAACCATCCTCTCCTCAGCCTTTCCAGAAAACTAAGTATTGGAAATCTGAGAGTTGGCTAATGTCTTGGCCATGAAACCCTTATTGAAAAGGCTTCAGCCCCGTGCTTTTTAGTTCTCATATGGCTGATGTTCATCTACCATATTTTTCAAAACACTTAGGTGACACAGTCCTCCCAGAGCTGTGGGATGAAAAATTTATGGGACAGGATCAAGCTGAAAATTCAGAGCCCCCCTCACACCCGCATTTATTTTCCCCTAGGAATTTTGGAGGTTAGGCTGCAGAAGTTGGGTTTGAAAGGTTACATAACCAATTACAGCTAACCTGTCATTGCTCACAAGTAATAGCCATAGTCTGGGTCCCCATTAACAAGCGGTTCCTTGAGTTAAAATGTTCACACCAGTGTAGCACAGAGCTGTTTCAAAACTAGTAACTGCATGTGTTTGTTGTAGTTTTGCGTTTAGTTTTCCTTGCATGGAGATACAATCTTGATGTTTACTTTTTCTAACCATTGTTTATAGGTACTTGACAATGCTATTGAAACAGAAAAAATGATTGAAAAGTATGAATCACTTGCCTCTGACCTGCTGGAGTGGATTGAACAAACCATCATTATTTTAAATAATCGCAAATTTGCCAATTCACTGGTTGGAGTTCAACAGCAGCTTCAAGCATTCAATACTTACCGCACTGTGGAAAAACCACCCAAGTAAGTTGCAAATTGTAACTGATTAACAGTAATGGAAGGAGATTATAGCACCCAGCAGACCTCTGTTTTCTTACTTCTACGATCTTGTCTCTTACTTGTTTTCTTACTTCTTGATCTTGAATACCTCTCTTCAGTAGTCTGTCTGCTCTCTTTTTTCATTTGATGCTGCATTACTGAGATTTATTATAAACCATACCCTCTCTGAGCCCTTTCCAAAAGTAGAAACATGCTGTTGAAATAAAGGATATATAAAAATCATAGAGCTCCAAATCCCTTTTCCAAAACTCTTGTGCTAAATGCCTTTCAAAATATCATATTTTTTGGATTTTAGGAAATACCACAGTGTATATGTTGTATATTATAAAATCCCAGGGCCACTGGGCATGGTGGTTCACGCTTGTAATCCCCACACTTGGGAGGCGGAAACAGGAGGATTGGGCAGGTTCGAAGCCAGCCTTGCTGGCTTAAGAGACCCTCTTTCCAAATAAAAATATAAAGATAGGTCTAGGAGTGTAGCCCGGAGGTAGAAGGGCTTCCAAGAACCCCAGTACCACCAAAAAAAAAAAAAAAAAAAAAAAAAAACCAGGGCCATCTGAGACAGTAACCTATAATTAGGCTCACTAAAAATCTATAACAAAATATATAAGCATTAATACCTTGTTAAAGACAGTAAATAATATTATTTCAGATCAAGTTTTGCTGCTCAACAGTTTGTTTTTTTCTGTATTTGTTAAAGCTTTTAATTCTTAAATAAGGATTGTGGACCTTATTGCTTGCTAAGTATAGTTTTCAAGTCATTCTTTTTCTAAAAACTCAGTTATAAATTTCTTAGGTTTATGAAACTCATTTATTTCAACATTTGAAATAATTCTTGTTGAATACATTCACCTGGACTCTCTGAATGAAATAAATCCATTATATAGAACTTAGGGTTTATACCATGACTGAAGTGATTAATAAAAACGTATTGGTAGCCAGGCTTGATGGTGCACACTTTTAATCCCAGTACATGGGAGGCTGAGACAGAAAAATTCCAAGTTGGAGGGCAGCCTCAGCTACTTAGTGAATCCCTCTGCAACTTAATGGGACTCTGTTTCAAAAATCAATAATAATAATAATAAAAATACAGCTCGGGGTATAGTTCTGAGGTAAACGTTCCTGTATTCAATTCCCAGTTCTGCAAGAAAAAAGAAAGAAAACATATTGGTGCCTTTGACACCCTCAAATATAAAAATCTGCAACAATAAACAAAATGAAAAATCACAGAAAAATCCCATAATTTGTCATAGAGGTTTGTAAGGACCTGTGACTAGCCCAATTGTTATTTCTCAAACACGCATTTTGCATAAATCAGACTAGAGATATATGACTTTTAGAACTATGTGAATGGTGTTTTTTTCCCTCCTTATCCCTTGAACAAACAAAATATGGTCAATAATGTTCATGGCTGTTTTTGCTATACTTAGATTTACTGAGAAGGGGAACTTGGAAGTGCTGCTTTTCACTATTCAGAGCAAGATGAGGGCCAACAATCAGAAAGTCTACATGCCCCGAGAGGGGAAGCTCATCTCTGATATAAACAAGGTAAAACTGATGTATCTGGTCCCTTTTGGGCCCTGGGTTCCTTCAGGCCTCAGGTTGTGTCTCTGTGTCTTGATGCCAAAGAGGTGGGAGGGTCTCTCCCTCTGCCTGCTGAGCTGATGGATAGAAACTAATGAAAGCTCCAGATGGCAGAGTCTGGCAAATACACATGATAGGCCAGTCTATTAGAGCTTTGGGGACAACGTTGGATTTTATCAGTTGACTCAGGATGTTGACCTTGCTGCTTAGATATATATTTACTTTATCCCTTATCTGTCTCAGGCAATCAACTCAAACATCTTCAAACTATAGAGAAAAGAACTGGAAACCTTATTTTATATATTTCATATATTTAGAATCTCTAGAAGTTATGGACTTGGAATGTTGGCTTTTTCTGTCAGAAAAGCTGTCAATAAAGTTTTCATTATTGTGCCTATTAAATCTACAGTTACAGAATTTCACAGTGGACATTATTTTCAACTGGATTTTTTTTTTTTAATTGGAGATGGAGCCCAGGGGCATTCTATCTTCTAGCTGCACCTCCAGCCCTATTTTTTATTCTTTATTTTGAAACAGGTCTCACTGAGTCGCAATGGGCCTCATTAAGTAGCTGAGGCTGTCTGCGAACTGTGATCCTCCTGTCTCAGCTTCCCAAATGCTGGGATTATAAGCATACGCCACCATGCCTGGCTGGAATTTTTTTTTTTTTAATCAAGAACTAGTGAGGCATTGTTTCAAAATAAAGAATAAAAAATTGGGCTGGGCGTGGAGCTCAGAGGTAGAATGTCCCTGGGTTCTATCCCCAGTACCACCCCCCCAAAAAAATCAAGAACTCTGTGGTCAGTGCTACATACTTAGATTTAGTGGAATCAAACTTGGATTTTTAAAAAATGAAATAAGACATACTTATGTGAAGGAATTTAATGTTAACAGTTGGTCAGGATTTTGCAAGAAGTATTTATATATGTGAATTTTTAAAAGTGGCCCATGATGGGGTGAATGAGAGTCTTAAATGTAATTTTGTTTTAAGAAGAATCATTTATCTTTTTTATATGATCAGAACTATTTAAGATAATTATAATTACTCTTTTCTTTTAAAGTAAGAGATTTATAGTTTAGTTGTATTGCTCTGTGTCTACACTTTTTTTTTTTTTTTGAAGTAGTACACTGGATCTTGAGGTTTTGATAGAAGAAAGTGTTCCCATAGGCTGCATCAAAAGAAAAAAAAAATTTTTTTTCCTCAAAGTTTAAGAAAGTTTGTGAGGATGGGAATGGGATTTCCCTTTCAACTGTTTGGGGTCATGTTGAGGAATACTGAGGCTATAGCCACAGAAGGTTATTTGAACATTGCAGGAAACCTTTTTATTTATTTCTTTTCTTTCTTTCTTTCTTCTTTTTTTTTATTTCTGCAGGCCTGGGAAAGACTGGAAAAAGCAGAACACGAGAGAGAACTGGCTCTGCGGAATGAGCTCATAAGACAGGAGAAACTGGAACAGCTCGCCCGCAGATTTGATCGCAAGGCAGCCATGAGAGAGACTTGGTTGAGCGAAAACCAGCGTCTTGTGTCTCAGGTTCTCCTCCTCCATATTTCTAAAGAAACCATTCCTGGGGCAGTCTAGAAACATTGGCCATACCCTAGATACCCAGAGCCACAGGACAGCTACTTATTAGTGTCCAGTGTTATAAAGTAACTGTCCAGTCATCTTGCCCACTTCTCAAGAAGAGGATGTTTACAAATTCCAATATACTTTATCTTTTATTTATCTAACTTGTCATAGACTTGGAAGCAGCTCAAGAAGAGTTTGTTTAGAGCCAGTGAGTGTGTGTGAACCTTCACATTCATATGTTTTCAAAATGCCCCCTTTCCCTCAGTCTTTGACCAGCCAACCTTTTGAGGCAGTGAAACTGGTCATGAAATAAATAATGTGGGTCTGTTTTCTCTGACTGGACATGGACTGAAACCTGCTTCATTATCTTAAGTCAGGTACCGGGCCTGAGTGAGTCACTCTGCAAGATGAGAAGTTGTTGATTTGTTTTGGGGAGGGCATCTGATCTCAAGTAGTGGGGGAGAGAGGGGGGAGGGAGGGAGGGAGGGAGGGAGAGGTACTAGAGATGGAATCTAGGGGCTTTCTACCTCTGGGCTACACTCTTAGACCTTTTTTTTTAATTATTTTACTTGGAAACAGGGTCTCAATAAGTTGCTGAGAACCTCACTAAGTAGCTGAATCTGGCTTCGAACCTGCATGATCCTGCTGTCTCAGCCTCACAAGTACTGGGATTACAAGCATGCACCACTGTGCCCGGCTTCAAGTAGGAGTTTCAGGGAGTATAGAGAAGGCAAAAGACCAGTGGGATGTGTTTGGTTTTTGTTTGGTTCTGGATTAGATATCTTATTTTATATTTCTTTCATTCCTTTTCTCTGTAGGACAACTTTGGATTTGACCTTCCTGCAGTTGAGGCCGCCACAAAAAAGCACGAGGCCATTGAGACAGACATTGCCGCATACGAGGAGCGTGTGCAGGCTGTCGTGGCTGTGGCCAGGGAGCTTGAGGCAGAGAACTACCATGACATCAAGCGCATCGCAGCAAGGAAAGACAATGTCATCCGTCTCTGGGAATACCTGCTGGAACTGCTTAGGGCCCGGCGGCAGCGTCTTGAGATGAACCTAGGGCTACAGAAGATATTCCAGGAAATGCTCTCCATTATGGACTGGATGGATGAGATGAAGGTAAGTAATCAAAAGCAAAGGAGACCAGAGCTGATCCAAACCAGTTTTCTTTTATAGGACCCACCCACTGGTCCCTCGATGTACATGTATGCCCCATGTCTAATGTCTACTCTATAATGCCAGAGGGGTCCACACCACCCATCGGAAGATGATCCGTTCATGAGATAAATGAGATATAAAATTGAAACAGCTATAATGGAAACTAGTTTAGTAGTTGGAGGCCTTTGACTGTGATTTAAGTCTAGCTTGGAGTCCAATGTAGGCAATCCATCAAATTGTGCTTTTCTTAGTTTCATTTTGTTTTGTTTTGTACTAGGGATTGAACCCAAGAGCATTCTACAACTGAGCTACACCTTCATCCTTTTTTTATTTTTTTGTTTTGAAACAGGGTTTTGCCAGGTTGCTGAGGGCCTCACTACAATGCTGAGCCTGCCCTCAAATGTACAGTCCTCCTATCTCAGCCTCCCAAGTACTGGGATTACAGGCGTGCATCACTACACCCAGCCTATTTTCCTTGTTTTTAATTCTTTAGAATTAAAGAACTAGCTTTTGGTCTCATTTCTTATTTTTTTATGCATGGGTGATACTGCTTTGGGGAGGTGGTGTGGGAGGCAGTGGAGATAGAGCACAAGCCAGGAACCAGGCATCCAACTCAGTGCCAGAGTTACCTGATCTCTTTGGAGCCTCCTTTCTTTGTCTATACATGAAGCTCATACTTTTTGTCTACTTCATCAGGTCCCTGTGAGGTTGGAGTATGGTAATATATACACATCACAGAATGGTCCTGTGTGGTAATCAATGTTAATGCTGGTTTGTGCTTCTCCTTCCATTATTGACAGCTCTGAGCATAGAGTCCCAAGCTTTCCCTACCCGGTTAAGAGTCCTGGCATTGGACCGTAGCTCCTTACCTACTCATGTCCTCTGATGCAAGCTATGGAGCACTCGTCCATGTCAAGCAGTTCTCTGTGGCAAGGCTTTTAGCCTTCTACATAGAATAGAACAGAGCAGATTGTGGACAGTCCTGTGGATCCTCCTTTTTCTGAGCACACTCTATTCCCAACTTGATCTTATAGAAAAGATGTCCCTTCTCAAATAGCAGCCCTCATTTCTTGTTTGCCTCTTGAACTTTTCTGGCAGAGGGGCAAGGATGCTTGATACCATCAGTTTTCCCCTTTTGTTGTCCCAGATTTATGTTCTTAGTTATGGCCTATCTTGACCTCCTAAAATACAGAAATGATCATAAAATTTAGTAAAGAGATGCTTTTCATTTTACAAATCGTCATGCAGATTTTAATTCAGGTCAGGTCAGAAACTTCCTCAGAAATGTAAGTGTGAAGTACAGATTTCATCGAGAGAGGATGTGGAACAGTTGATGGCAAAAGAAAAAAAATTGATAGAAGACACAAAAGAAAATGTCAGTGGGTTCAAACTTAAAACAAAGACCTTGTGTGGCGTTTACTAGATATGACAGCCACCAGCCACCTAACCTCGTGTCACTGATTGAATAAGTATCATAGAGGTATACCAGTAAGCTCCTAAGGGAGGAAAAGCATTCACTCAAGGGGCTAGCAACTTTTGAGAGTGAACTCTGATGTGAACAAAACTATTGTTTCTTTTTTTCTCTTTGAACAGTGTTGCTGTAGCACTTACTTCTTCAAGACTCAATTTACATGTTGTTGGAATCCTTTATAAAGGCCCTCCACTTCTCATTTTTTTCTTTTTCATACTTCTTAGTGTGAATTTGGGGCCTATTTATTCAACAGTAGATGATCTTTTTTTTTTTTTTTTTTTTTTTTTTGGTTTTGGGGATTGAACCCAGAGGTTTTACCCCTGAGCTACACCACAGCCCTTTTTATTTTGAAATGGGATCTCACTAGGTTGCTCAGAATCTCACTGTGTTGCTGAGGCTGGCCTCAAACCTGTTACTCTCCTGTCTCCGCCTCCAAAGTACTGGGGAGACAGGCATGCACCACCACACCTGGCTCCCACAGAAGATGCTCTTTAGTACATTGTGTTTCTTCTGATGTTGACTTCCAGAGTTGTTTCATTTGTTATGGTTTGTTCTCCGTCATCTTTTCCTAAAGGTGTGGAGTCAGTGGCAAGCTGGAGGGAAGCTATGGCTCTGTGCTTGTCTGAAGATGATGTGATACTAAAGTCAAGGCTGTATTTACAGATGTGTTTTTATTTCCTCTTGTGTACAGGTGCTATTACTGTCTCAAGACTATGGTAAACACTTGTTGGGCGTGGAAGATCTGTTACAGAAACATGCCCTGGTTGAAGCAGACATTGGAATTCAGGCAGAGCGTGTGAGAGGTGTCAATGCTTCTGCCCAGAAATTTGCCACAGACGGGGAAGGTAAGAATGCACATTTCCTGCTAGATATGAGAGATCATCTCTACAGAAGTTGTGTGTGGCAGTGGGGTTTTACTGCACTGTTGTGAGTTTTTGGTAAGTTTGTACATCATGAGATGCAGTGGAGTGGCCTTCTGCATACTAACAGTCTCATTTTTCTGAAATAGACAACATCTTTTTCTTAACTCATTTGGCAGTGAAATTCTGCCAGACCACACTCAATACAGACCAGATCACAACAACCCGGTGCAGCTACTCAAGCTTTCACACCTGGTCACATCCTGTTTAGAGGATGTGTAAAGAGATTTGGCCTTGCTCCTTAAATTTTTGGAATAACTAAATGCTGTTTCTTTTATATGATTTGTGTGCTTTCTTTCTTCATAAGTGATCACTTTGTCTACATTTGGGCCAAAAGAACAATGCGTATCGTTGCCCTTCCATCTTGTTCCAGTCACCATCCTAAATCTAAAAGGTGCTCTGTGGCTATAGTCATCAGTTAGAACATGGTGTCTAGCTTACTGCCTGCAAATGAGCAGGAATTCACACAAAACTCTGTCAGGCACCCACATTCCTTCCTTGTGTTAAACAGGCTACAAGCCCTGTGATCCCCAGGTGATCCGAGACCGCGTGGCCCACATGGAGTTCTGCTATCAAGAACTTTGCCAGCTGGCAGCCGAGCGCCGGGCACGCCTTGAAGAGTCCCGTCGCCTCTGGAAGTTCTTCTGGGAGATGGCAGAAGAGGAAGGCTGGATACGGGAAAAGGAGAAGATTCTGTCCTCTGATGATTATGGCAAAGACCTGACCAGTGTCATGCGCCTGCTCAGCAAGCACCGGGCATTTGAGGATGAGATGAGTGGCCGCAGTGGTCACTTTGAGCAGGCCATCAAGGAAGGCGAAGACATGATCACAGAGGAACACTTTGGATCAGAAAAGATCCGTGAGAGGATCATTTACATCCGGGAGCAGTGGGCCAACCTGGAGCAGCTCTCGGCCATCCGCAAGAAGCGCCTGGAGGAGGCCTCCCTGCTGCACCAGTTCCAGGCGGATGCCGACGACATTGACGCCTGGATGCTAGACATCCTCAAGATTGTCTCCAGCAGCGATGTGGGCCACGACGAGTACTCCACACAGTCTCTGGTCAAAAAACACAAGGATGTGGCGGAAGAGATCACCAACTATAGGCCGACCATTGACTCACTGCACGAACAGGCCAATGCCCTCCCCCAGGAGCACTCAGAGTCTCCAGATGTGAGGGGCAGGCTAGCGGGCATCGAGGAGCGGTACAAGGAGGTGGCTGAGCTGACGCGGCTGAGGAAGCAAGCATTGCAAGACACCCTGGCTCTGTATAAGATGTTCAGCGAAGCTGACGCCTGTGAGCTCTGGATTGATGAGAAGGAGCAGTGGCTCAACAACATGCAGATCCCAGAGAAACTGGAGGACCTGGAAGTCATCCAGCACAGGTGAGTGGGCTGCCTGGGCATGAGGGCCCTGACCCCTGTGACCACGAGTGACTGTGGAGGTGACTGCTCTTTTGCATTGCCTTTTTAGATTTGAGAGCCTGGAACCAGAAATGAACAACCAGGCGTCCAGGGTTGCAGTGGTGAACCAGATTGCACGCCAGCTGATGCACAGTGGCCACCCCAGTGAGAAGGAAATCAAAGCCCAGCAGGACAAGCTCAACACGAGGTGAGCACATGGCCAGCTGTGAGCCTTCTGCCTAGGCCAGGAGGGTGCAGTCACTCGCAGAGCCTTTCTTTCGGGATTTCTTGCACAGGGTCGCTGCACTGCAGCACTGATGTCATGGCCTTGGCATCTGCCTTGCAACATGTCCCTATTCTTGTTGTGCAAGAAGTGGTTTTCAGGGTGGGGTGACGTCATTTTGAGCAGGAGGATGAGCCAAGTCAGCCCAGCACCTACCCTTCCTCACATTGAAGTTAGGGCTGTACCCAGCCTGGTGGAAGGTGGTTCCTGTGCTGTCCCTTTTGAAATGATTTCTGAAACAGGATTTTGGTTTAGTGATAAAAGTCCTAATTGCCAGAGTAGACCTTTGTACTGGCCTTAACCTTTTTGTTGAGCAAGCACATTAATGAGTAGGTTGTGGTGGACAGTTGGCCTCAGTGCTGAAGGTTCCTATGAGCCTCTGGATTCAGGAAACATTTCTTAGGAGCAGTTTGGGGACCAGTAGAAGGTGTCCAGCAGATCTGAATGTAGGGACTCTGTAGGATGAGATGCCATAGATGTTCATGTTGGAGCTTGCCACATGTCTCTGTGAGGCTTTTCCAGATTCTCCTATATCCCTGAGCCATTTCCATTTACTGAGTGAGATGATTTTTTTTCAAAAAGCATATAGTCACAGCAACAGTGGAGCCAGGCACAGTGGCACCTGCCTGTAATCCCAGTACTTGGGAGGCTGAGACAGGAGGATTTCAGGTTCGAGGCCAGCCTCAGCAATTTAGGGAGACCCTGTCTCAAAGGAAAAAATTAAAATGGTTGAAAGTGTAGCTTGGAGATAGATTGGAGATAGATTGAGTTCAATTCTGAGTATCAAAACAAAAAAAAAAAAAGCAAAGATGAAGAAAATGGTGCAGCTTTCACCATCATTTGTGATTTTGGTATCTAGTTATCAATTCAGACTCCTCTTTTCATTCCACTTTCTGCCACCCCTGCACTATAGGTGGAGTCAGTTCAGAGAACTAGTTGATAGGAAGAAGGATGCTCTTCTGTCTGCCCTGAGCATCCAGAACTACCACCTTGAGTGCAATGAAACTAAATCCTGGATTCGAGAAAAGACCAAAGTTATCGAGTCCACTCAAGACCTGGGCAATGACCTGGCTGGCGTCATGGCCCTGCAGCGCAAGCTGACTGGCATGGAGCGAGACTTAGTGGCCATCGAGGCAAAGCTGAGTGACCTGCAGAAGGAGGCAGAGAAGCTAGAGTCTGAGCACCCTGACCAGGCTCAGGCCATCCTGTCTCGGCTGGCTGAGATCAGTGACGTGTGGGAAGAGATGAAGACCACCCTGAAGAACCGAGAGGCCTCCCTGGGAGAGGCCAGCAAGTTGCAGCAGTTCCTGCGGGACTTGGACGACTTCCAATCCTGGCTCTCCAGGACACAGACGGCCATCGCCTCAGAGGACATGCCAAATACTCTGACCGAGGCAGAAAAGCTACTCACACAGCACGAAAACATCAAGAATGAGATTGACAACTACGAGGAGGACTACCAGAAGATGAGGGACATGGGCGAGATGGTCACCCAGGGACAGACCGATGCCCAGTACATGTTTCTGCGGCAGCGGCTGCAGGCTCTGGACACCGGATGGAATGAGCTGCACAAAATGTGGGAGAACAGGCAGAACCTCCTCTCACAGTCCCATGCCCACCAGCAGTTCCTTAGGGACACGAAGCAAGCCGAGGCCTTTCTCAACAACCAGGTGATGCTCGCCATGACCTTTGCTTCCTGCCTGTGAGGCTAGTTGGTTTAAAATACACCTGTATGAAATTAGATGGATAATTTAGAGGCAGATTTTTTTTCCTGACTCTTAAGACATTGAAATCCATCACAATGTAGAGGATAGGAAATGAAAATTTCCCAGGAAGCTGTCCTGCCAGTGTATGCTTCCATTTCAGTAACTATTGAGGAACTCTTAAATCTATGTTATGTCCTCATATCTCATGTAATTAGCAATATTCTGTGAGGTGTTAATATAATTTAAAAGATACCGCGGGGATTTTTTTCCCCCCATCAAATGGATCTTGCTCTAAAAGAATCAAGAACTACACCCAGGGACATATTGCAGAGATCAGAGAAAGAGAAATAACTGAGAGTGGTTGCCAACATCAGGGTTGTTAAATTTTCTTAAAAGAGAGTATGAAGGGAATGCTGCTATTGGATTTGTGAGCCTAAAAGGATTCATGTGGTTGATACAGAAAGCTTTGGTTATTTTTCTTACTTTTGAGGGGGAAAAAATCAGAGCATTTAACCACTTAGGGAAATTTGTTCACTTATTGGAGTACCTCTAGAATTTTTTTGTCCCTAATTTTTAACTTTATCAGATTCAACAAATTATTTTATTTGAGTGCAGTGAAGTATGTTGCATGGAAATGTAGAGCATAGGTAAAAGTATGCTTTCATTAAGAAGTTATCCCACTCTGATTTTCTTTTTTTTTTTTTTTTTTTTTTTTTTTTTAAATAAAGGAATACGTTTTGGCTCATACTGAAATGCCCACCACGCTGGAAGGAGCCGAAGCAGCTATTAAAAAACAAGAGGACTTCATGACCACCATGGATGCCAATGAGGAGAAGATCAATGCTGTTGTGGAGACGGGCCGGAGGCTGGTGAGCGATGGCAATATCAACTCGGATCGCATCCAGGAAAAGGTGGACTCTATTGATGACAGGTACAGTGTTCTGAGATTCTGAAGGAAACTCCTGAGCTATAAGCGATTGTCTAAAAATTCTGGGACCATGTGTATACATCTTCCAGTAGCAGAATATGGGCACAGTTTGCTTAACCACACAGAAAGTTAGTGAGCAATTATGGCTGCCTGAGAATGTGGTTCTTATATGACATGTACAGGTACAAAAGAAAAGGAAGCCCAAGAAGACAGTTCAGTTTTTAACCATAGACTTGTAATAAGAGCTATAATGTAGAGATCAGGTGTCAGACTTGCCCTTTGAGAGCTGGTGTGCAGTGTATCACTCAGCAAGACCAAGAGCCTGGCTTTTCCCAACCCAGGCCACTCTGCCTTTATCCTTTTCAGACTTCTCTCAAGTCTGTCAGGACACAGGAAGAGAATGTGAGGTTTGCTTGTCCTAAGTACCTGGCATAGCCACAGAGGAACGTTATCTTTTTTTTTTTTTTTTTTTCTTAGAAAATTGGCTTGTATACTGGTATGATAGGATCTTTTCCATGGTAAGAGAAAAGGATATTCTCTACTTTTGTCAAGAGCTTCTCCAGGATATTCTTTTTCATTTCTTTCTTGCTCCCCCACCCCCAATAGCTGAAGGATTTCCTCCCTAATTCCAGTGAAGGCCAGTATACATCATCTGAACCTTTTTGGCTCACCCTAACTCTTGTCCTTCCTTGGTTATTAAAATGGAAACTCAGGGCAGATCATAGTTGGCACCAGCATGGGCCAGTTCTGGGCCGTCCTGTTTAGTCCTGGACCGACCCATCTATATCAGTCATTAGCTCTGCTCCAACCATTTCTCTCTGGTCCCAGTTCATGCTGGATTAAAGGGCTCAGTTTGAGATTAATGGCAAAAGACTTCTTCAGCCTTCACATGCAATTCTAAAGGAAAAACTGCTTGTTGAGAGAAATCTCTTGCCTACCACATCCAGAGGTTCTCCTTAGAACTGGGCGAGGTCAACTTAAAATAAGATGTGAGGTAGAGAAGGGAGTTACTATCATTTCCATTAATTTTGAGCTGCTAGCCTCAACACTTGTAGCCTCTGTACATTGATTCAAAGCATATAGCTTTTTCTAATTATAATTTTTATCTGTTGCTTTTTAAAAACAACTACAAAAAAGAAATCAATCCCTATACCAAAGCCACCTTATATGAGTGTGAGAAACAAGGATTAAGCAAATTGTCATCTAGAGAAAAACATGTTTCTTCCTTTCCTAACATTAGATCTTTCCTTGTTTGGTGAACGTGATGTCTCCTGCTTTCCTACGTTAGATGCTCAAAGCCGGTTTCCAAGAGGCAGGCTTGGCCCATAGACACATGCATTCAGACAGACATGCAGCTGCTCTGCTGCTTCTGTGGTTTGTGTCTCCCAGTGCTGCAGATGCATAGGGGACATTGCAGGCAGGTGAGACTGTCAAGACCGGAGACTGCTGGGTGGGTGAGAGATTTCAGCAGTCTTGAGTTGTGGCTTAACCTTTCTTTTGCCCTTGATAGAGAGCCTGACCTCCTGGAGTTCCAGGGCTTTCTTAGGATTTCTCAGCTTTAATAAGACATGGAAAGAGAACCCGAGACTATTGATAAGTATAAGAAGGATGGAAGGAAAGGGGCTTTTTGTTGATTTGCCCTCAGAATTACTACATTATATTAGCTAGTGTTAACTGAATTTCCAGAGGTCTCAACTGAAACTAAGCCTGGAGGATTCTTATCCGTTGCAAAAAATAGACAATATGAGTTCTAAATATTTTGGGGAAATGTCCAACTGAATAGCTAAACCTTTAGACATTATTCTCTTGTCTGGAAACATTCTAATGCTACAGAAAAGCTGTTTATGTTGTTATTGTTGTTGATGTTATTGTGATTATATTAACATGCTCACTTTTAAGAAATCTGAGTAGTTACCACTGAGTTTGTTGAAATAAGTACCAGAACAAAGATACTGACTTTTAACAGATGTAGCTAGGGCACAAGTGGTTTTCAAAGTGCCTGTGACTCCTGCTGTCCAGCAGCCTACCCCTCTGGTTAAACATGAGCCCCCTGGCCAACAGGAAACTTCCCACCACAGCACAGTCCTGGATGAGCCAGGAAGGGTATCCAGCTTCATAAATCACAGTACTATCTCACAAGTGAAAAACAAAATGCTTAGAGTTACCAAACTATCTTACTCCAGCATCTGATGGTCTTGCTCTTCTGAGGAAGCAGAGTTATATTCAGGATCCACTTCATGCGATGAGGGAATCTCTTGAGTCTTGTTACAGGAACAAGTGATGAGAGAGAAACAAAGCAATAAAACCTCACATCAAAGAGCACTACCCCCTCCCACTCTTTTACTAGGGGTTGAACCCAACAGCATCCTACCTCTGAGTTACAAGCCCAATCTCCCCCACTTTTTTTTTTTTGGAACCCAGGGGCACCCTACCTTCGAACTATACCCCTAGCCTGATTTTTTATTCTTTATTTTGTAGCAGGGTCTCACTGAATTGCAAGGGGCCTCACTAAGTAGCTGAGGCTGTCTGTGAACTGAGATCCTCCCATCTCAGCCTCCCAAATGCTGGGATTACAAGTGTGCGCCACCATGCCTAGCTCCCCACTTAAATTTTTAAACACGTTCTCAATAAGGTAGCACTTACTGGCCTTGAACTTATGATTCTCTTGTTTCAGCCTCCCAAGTATAGGGTTTACTGGCCTATGTACTGGGTACTGGGGATGGAACCTGGGGGCATTCTTCCTCTGAGCTACACCCCCCAGCCCTATTTTTTGTTGTTGTTGTTATTTTGAGTTAGTTGCAAAGGGCCTCACTAAGTAGCTCAGATTGCACTTTTTTGGGGGGGTGCTAACGATTGAACCCAAGGGTGTTCCACCTCTGAGCTCCACCCCTATTTCTATGTTTTTTTGTTTTTTTGTTTTTTTAGTGTGAAACAGGGTCTCACTAAGTTGCTGAGACTGGCTTCAAACATGTGATCTTTCTGTGTCAGCCTCCCAAGTTCTGGGCATGTAGAAATCACAGCCACATTTTAAATGGTCCTTCTCAGATCCTTCCTTGTAATTGAACCTATGAAAATTCTTTAGTTCACTTCCCATGAACACCAATTGCCACTAGTAAACCGTTAGCCACATTTACTTCTTTGACTGTTTTCTTTTCTTTTAGGGGGTACTGGGGATGGAACCCAGGGGCATTCTTCCTCTGAGCTACACCCCCAGCCCTATTTTTTGTTTGTTATTTTGAAACAGGGTTTCACTGAGTTGCAAAGGGCCTCACTAAGTAGTAGCTGAAGCTGTCCACCAACAGCAATCCTCCTGTCTAAGCCTCCCAAATGCTGAGATTCCAGGTGCGCGCTGCCATGCCTGGCTCTCTGTTTTCTGAGTCAGTGAGAATCAGCTGCTTGCACAGCCATTGGACTTCTCAGAGCACATCACACAAAGGCCATCCTCATGCGTGCCCTTGAAGTAGGGTGCCATTTGGACTCTTGTCACCAGCCTCCTTTTTTCCTTCATTGTAGTCCCACCATAAAAGAAAGAAGAGCTGAGCAGAGAAACCTAAGCCTGTGTGGGATGCGATCATATAAGAAACACATTCAGATTCTGTCTGGTAGTGTTTCTGCTGTAAGAAATTTTCAGGCATGTGTGAAGTTGTTTTCCTTTACCTGCTTCCACAGGTGCTAGGGTGCACATCCTGTCCTTACTGCCAGTGTCTGATTCTTCCTCACCATTTTTCATACTTTTGTGTGAGTTTTCACTGCTGTCAAGACCTGTGACAAAAAGGGCAATACTCCCACATCTTGTCAGTAGTTCCAGCTTAATTACCTCCCTCCTCAAGATGAGTTTTCCTTTTTATTTTTTTTTTTATTTTTAACTTTCCTAGAAGTAGAATTGGAGTTTGAGGTTAGAGGACTTCAAGAATATTTTTTCTTACATTCTCTACCCACCCACCTATATTTTTAGATAACTAATTTTTCTTTTAGCTCAAATTCATTAAAATTCTATTTTATCATTTGGTTTCTTATGAAGTAAAGCAATGACAAAATGTTTTGGCCTTTATTATTTTTTGTTTAAAAAAGCACTGAATTAAAAAAAAAGCAGTAAATGCCTAAAATTTTAAGAGGAAACTGCTTGATCTCATTGTTAGCACATGACATTTTAGCATTTTTTCTAATCTGTGCCTTGTTGTAGTATAACATTTAATAAGTGAAAGATTTTTGTTTTTTGTTTGTTTGTTTTTGTTATTTTAGGGTGTTGCTGGGAATTGAAACCAGGGGTAGTTTACCTCTGAGCTGTACTCCCAGCCCTATTTTATTTTTTATTTGGAAACAGGGTCTTGGTAAATTGCTGAAGTCCTTGCTAAATTGCTAAGGTTAGCTTTAAAACTGTGATTCCCCTATTTCAGCCTCCCAAGTACTGGGTTTACAGGTGTATGCCACCACAACCAGCTTATTCTTTATTTGAAAACAGCATCTGGCTAAGTTGCTGAGAGCCTTGCAAAATTGCTGGGGCTGGCTTTTGAACCTGTGGTCATCCTGTCTCAGCCTCCCAAATACTGGGATTTCAGGTATGTGTGATCACACTTGGTTTAGCATTTTATAATAAGTATTTTTCTATGCTTGCATTTTTGCCTAAGTGGCATAGGCATGTGAAGATCCCTTTTCCTGAAATTATGGAACCCCTTCCAACTAAAAAAACGGACAAAAAATTAAAGTTCTTTTATGTATCTAACATATTTATTTCCATTTATAATAATCCTTTAGTTCTGTAGCCCCTGGCACCTGCAGAGGCCATAGGAACAGGGGCTTTTTCCTCTGGTTCCCCAGACAAATAATGGCTGCAGTAGTGCTACTGCCCTTTGCTGAGGGCCTGCATGACACGTGGCATCACTGTAAGCTCTTTCTGTCTCCTGGGGAACCTTCTTTAAACATCAGACACCTGAGCTGCCCTTGCTCAACTTTGTGGAGGATCAGAGGTTGTGGGGTTTCCTCACTCCTCCCATAGGAGCGAGCAGGGATGGACTTGTAATCCTTGCCTTCTGGGCCCGTGCAGCAAGGAATTGCTCCACCCATCGGAATGAAAACTAAGCACTCCTGTTTTAGCTCTGGTGCTTTACCTCTTAATACCTCCAGTGGAGACTGGCTCCCTTGCACTGGTTCCGCAGGAATGCCAAGGGATTGCGCTTACCCAGTGCTTCTCGATCGGTGCAGGACAGCTGCCCCACGGTCATCACAGTCCTTGTCCTAGTGCTGCTGTCCATCAGTTTCTTCAATTTCTCCACCACCATGTTTGAAGGAAATATGCCAGCAAGTGCAGTGCTCAAGCTGGGATTGAGCACTTCATTTCTAGTACTGTTCACCAAACTCAGCAGCTACTTCCAGGGCTTACAGGTTTTTGTCTAAGGTTTGGTGCTTTAACTTCTTTAAACCTTTGTCACTTTATCTATTCAGAGTAGGATTAGGTATATAATCTCACAGGTCTAAACAGTTTGATTCCTAGGACTTTTTTGGGGGTTGTTTTGAGTATTCTTTTTCTCAAGATGCAAATCTGTTTATCAAGAAATATTTGATAAAGCCAGTTATAATCAAGACATGGTGGTGCATGGAATGCTGAGACAGGGGGATTGCAAATTCAAGGGTAGCCTTAGCAACTTAGCAAAGAGGTTCCTCAGGAACTTGGTGAGACTTTGATTCAAAATAAAATAGGGCCAGGGGTATAGTCAGATGTAGAATGTCTCTGGGTTCAACCTCTAGTATCAAAAAAAGCACCAATTACATGATTATATATATATATATATTCTTATATGTGTCAATTGTATGTTTTATATGTTTATACTATGTATATATGTGTATATTACCTTATATTGTTCTTATATGTGTCACCCAGTTATAAGTTTTTTGAAGATGAGTTTTAAATTCTTCTACAGGTTTTTTCCCCTAGTACTACATTAGGAAGCACTGAATTTATGTAGATCATTTGACTGTGGCCTCCTGTGTATTTTCAACAAGTGTTTGGGTCTCTCTTATACCATGGCTTTCCTGTTGGAAGAATGCTAAAACTTCTTGTTCATCTTGCCTACTTCCCATAATTGACGACTGCAAACAAACTCTTTTTAGCATATATAGACACCCAGAAAAGAAATCAGCTTTTAAGTTCCATATTTCTTTTATTTTCTTTTGCCAATTAATATTTTTACTTGTATTAAAAATCTACAAGGAAAAAATATTAAGAAAGTAGAAAGAAAAATGGAAAACATCTTTTAAACTCATCACAAGTGATCAATTTCTTTTTTTTTTCTACTCTTATTTATAGGTGGAACATATTGAAAATGGTATACATCTAGACTGTGCTTGGTGCCTTCCACCCCTCATTCCCCTTCCCCCTCTCCCAACAATGAGTGTCCAGATTAACCATGCTATATACATACTTTTACACATATTCGGATGTAGCTCCTCCATTAATCAACCTCAGCCTTCTTCCTCTCCTATCCTTCCATTCTAGCTTTGCTGAGATTTCCCCTCCATTATCTGGAGTCCCTCTGGTATTCCCAATGCTCCTTAGTTTGGACATAGTAGAGAAAACATATGTCCCTTCTCTTTCTGTGCTTGGCTGATCTCACTTAATGTTCTCCAGATCTTTCCATCTTCTTGTGAATGCCATGATTTTGTTGTTCTTTTTAGCTGAAAAGAATTCCGTTGTGTGTATTTCCCATAATTCTATATTCTTTTCTAAAGATTATTTTTTCATTTTTTAATTTGTTATTTAACAGACATAGGAAGAATCGTGAGGCAGCCAGTGAACTTCTGATGAGATTGAAAGACAACAGGGACCTTCAGAAATTCCTGCAAGATTGTCAAGAGGTATGTTGCCCTTCTTTCCCTCCCTTCCTGCTAGCCAACAATAGTCAGCTAGCACTTATCTGGAAAAGCCCCTTGTTTATAAAATTAATGAGGCCAGAAATTCCTATCACGCATTTGATTCGTAGATGGGGAAATAAAGCACTTTGTCAGTTCTCCAACCTACAAGCTGCCAGTTAGGAACTAGATTGCTGTAGCCTAGAATATTATAGGACTCCACTATCCATTACAGTAGCCACTAGCCACCTGTGGCCATTTCATTTTAAATTAAGAACGTGGTTCCTTCATCACACTAGCTGTATTTTAAGCACTTGGTTGCCAAATGTGTGACTAGTGGCAACTATACTTTACAACATAAAGATGTAGAAGGTTCTAACAGCGATGTCTAAAAATACACTGCTGCAGCCTAAAAATATTCAGTGTTAATGTTTTAACTCTTTAAAGCCTAGTATATTTAAATAGTATGGAAAGAAAGAACTAGCAGGAACTGAAACTGGCTACCAAGGAAGAAACAGATTTTAAAACTAAATGAAGCCAGATGTGGTGGCACACACTTGTAATCCCAGCATTTGGAAGGCTAAGAGAGGAGGATCCAGATTTTGGCCAGCCTGAGCTACTTAGTGAGGCCCTCTGCACCTTAATGAGACCCTGTTTCAAAATCAAGAATAAAAATAGAGCTAAGGTGTAGCTAGATGGTAGAATGCCCCTGGGTTCCATCCCCAGTACTGCAAAAAAATAAAATTATAAATGAGATATCTTGTTCACTACATTTATATTCTTAAAATATCCATCTTTAAGGGACCTTAGATATACTTCTACAAGAGCAGCAATCCTGATTTCAAACACCAAGTTTTAACATTTGGTATTATTTTGATGATTCTCATACTATTTCATGTTCTTCTGATTCATACAAGCTTTGGAAATTAAAGTAGACCAGAAAAATGTAGTCTTTCTGCAAGCTAGTTGGAGAAAAGCATTTAGCCGAGTTCATATGTGCGAGTTCATGAGCACATCATGTTTATCTGCCTGCTAGTTAAAACAGACTTAGTCCTCTCTGGTTTATTATTATACTACCCTTGCAGGCATCCACGAGAAGCTGTTGGGACCTTAGGGATATGAGGTATGGGAGCAGGATCAAGTCATGTGCTAAGAATATAGGTCAGATCATCACAAACACTTTGCATGCAAATATGCAGTTATACATTAGAAGAAAGAGCTCTAATGACAGCTGTGTTTGATTTTCTGTGAAAGAAGCTAGCCTTCGTGTTCATTAAAGTGCTATCTTATCATGAGTCTTGTAATATGCTCTAGCAGCTAAACCTTAAAGAAACCCCCCAAACTACATAGCTTAGCTTAGGGTCTGTCAGCTTTAAACACTACATCCATGAATCTGAGTCTCTGAAGGATTTGCCCAGAGCCAGACAGAAGTGCCTTTTCGGAGTACCACGTGAGAATGGATTGCGCATAGGAGTAGCCTGCTCATTTAAAGATGCATTCATGTCCCAAGACTGGGCCAGGAGGAGTGCAGTGGGATGTTGGGTGGACAGTGCATGTTGTACTGCAGTGAACACCAGTCAGCCCTTATACAGGAGGGACCAAGAAGGATGAGGTGTCTATAGGCTGGGAAGTGCCTTTCACAGACTGGTGACCCCTGTATCACTGTGTTTTTTCCTGGAAGCACCATCAGTGAAACATTTAACCTCACACCATGTTTCTTTGTAGATGTGCAAGGGTTGATTGAAACTTGTGCTTCTGTGTTTAAAGGGCAAGTTAATAAGATGGACTCCATTCACTTAACCATGGTAAAGCCCAGGGTAGGTTTAAGGAAATAATGCCAAAAAATGGACAGATATAAGTGGCCAAGGATATCCTTTGAGAGAAACCCATTTATACATGAAATTTCCAGTCTTGCATTTCCCACTCATATGGTTACAGATTCATAAAGAAGTGTGTAGGGAAGGTTAGTAGATAAAGTGATAGTTCTTTCCAATGGAATTATTGTTTCCACTTGGTATAAATTAGAATCCTTGATTACAGGTTCACTCCTTAATGCTCTTCTTGGCTGAGTTCCAGTACAGTGACTGTTGGGCCTACCCTGGGGGTTTGGGGCCTGTCCCGGAGGTTCTGTCCTGCTTAAGCATCCCCTACCACCATGCGCAGGAATGTTTGGGCTGTGCTTCTTTGTTGCTGGGACATGATTTATAGACCTCCCTGTAATTGATCTGCCATATCTCCCTGGTTTATCCTTACCTCCTTACTCTGCCCATCTCTTTGAGAGCCTCCTTAAAAGTATTTCAGCCTAGCCAGGCATGGTTGCACAATCTTGTAATCCCAGTACATGGGAGGCTGAGACAGGAGAATCGCAGGTTTGTGGCCAGGCTGAGCATCTTAGGCCCTCTGCAACTTCGTAAGATCCTGTTTCAAAATAAAAAATAAAATAGGGCTGGGGTGTAGCTCAGAGGTAGAATGCCCTGGGTTTGTTCCCCAACATAGCTCGTGCATGCACGCGCGCTCTCTCTCTCTCTCTCTCTCTCTCTCTCTCTCTCTCTCTCACACACACACACACACACACACACACACACACACACACAAGTATAGCATAGCTGCTAAGAATGTTGAGTTTCTCACACCAGCATGTAGTCCAAATGTGGCAGAATTCAGGTTTGGGGGAACTCTGAAAGCCTTGGAGAGAAATAACTTGCAAAGTGGTGATACATATTATCTGGTGGTAAACTTTCCGTCATTCATTAAAATACATGCCTTTTAAACCAGAATCTTTGAGAACTGGGATTGTACTGACTGTCCCTACATTTGAAAATCTACCTATTATGTTGTTAGTTAATTGACATCGTACCAAAGCCCGATTTTTTTTTTTTTTTTTTTTTTTTTTGTGGTGGTACTAGGGTTCCTGGAAACCCTTCTACTTCCGGGCTACACTCCCAGACCTATGTTTTTATATTTTTATTTGGAAACAGTGTCTCTTAAGCCAGCGCGTCTCGCTTCGAATCTGCGCGATCCTCCTGTCTCTGCCTCCCAAGCATGTGCGCCACCACGCCCGGCTCAAAGGCCAAATTTAATACCATTCCTGGCCATTAGTGTTCAAGGCCCAGGAAATTCCAGGATTTGCCCTTTTTTTTTTTCACACCCCATTCTTCCTGAGTGCCCTGGCTAGAGGAGGTGAGGGTTGTGAGACCTGCCATTGTTGCCACTCCAGAAATACTCTCTGGAAAGGGGCAGCTACTATACTAGTGATATAGCGGGAATGAGCAGGGACCCACCTGTTTATTTTTCCTTATAGTTAGAGATACAAAGGATATAGTGTTATTTAGTAGTGTTATTTTAGTGGGATATCCTGAAAATGGATGAATGATTTAAAAGGTCACTGTTCTTGTGTTTTATTCTCTCACACTGCGTACATCTGTTTTCTGGGACTGATCTTTTTTTGTCTTTTTCAAGAGGTCAGTATATCTAGATTTTTCTGGCACAGGGATGCGAGTGCAGTGTTTTATTTGTGACTTAAATCAGTAAATTAATTTTACTTATCTTTTTCCAGTGTGCACAGTGTCCTTTTCTACAGAGAATGACTATAGTCTTAAATGACCTTTGTAAATGCCCACAAATAATATCCGCGACTCTGGCTCCAGAGTGCTGATGAAGGGCACTGAATGGCAAGTTCCCTGGGCCCTTGTATTGTGCTGGATTGCGTGATGGTGTGCTCAGCAAAGAACAGATTTGTTCATAAGCCCTGGTTTTTGTGGAGTGCTTTTTTTTTTTAACCCCACTTGGGTAGGTGGTTATGAATAGCAAAAATATGTGAGTATCTTTAAGAACTTTGAATAAGTAAATGCTTTCTATTGTGTGAAATCTTTGTATGTAGAATACAGGGGCAAACTTTGGTTTTCTTTTCCTTTTTTCTTAGATTGAATGAATGGCCAGAGTATTTCATATTATAGTTACATAGAGAACTCGAAAATAGGTAATTAAATCAGGGAATTTAGTCTTATTGTTGTATAATGGATGATTGCCTTGATTACAAAAAATTTTATGAGGTTTAATAGTTTTTCTCAATAGAGTGACGTCAGAGGACTTGCTACTTTTAATTTGAACCCTGCCCAGTCCAGTTCGATTTTCCTCTAAGGGGGACACTGAGAAAGGTGGGACCAGTGCCCGAGTTCACACACTGTTAGAGCTAGGAGTGCTCCTGTGCCCTGAACTGTCTTCATTGACATGGGTGTTTGTTTGTTTGTTTGTTTGTTTGTTTGTTTGTTTGCTTGTTTGTTTGTTTGTTTGTTTTGTGGGTCTGGGGTGAAACCCAGGGGCATTTGACCTCCGAGCTATACCCCCTGCCCTACTTTTTATTCTTTATTTTGAAACGGGGTCTCACTAAGTTGTGGAGGGCCTCAGTAAGTAGCTGAGGCTGTCTGTGAACCGCCATCCTCCGGTCTCAGCCTCCTGAATGCTGGGATTACAAGCATGCTCCACCATGCCCGGCTTTGACATGGTTATGTTTTGGTGTTGGAACAAATTTGTAGGAAGCCTTTCTCAGCAGCTGCCAGAGTGAGTGGCCTTGGGAACATTGGTTTTGAAAGGGTTTCTATTGCTCTTATGTGCTATTTCTAGACCTTGGAGATGGAATGATAAAGATGCTCAGGTACAGACTTATGACAGTCACTGCTGCAGAAGTGGGCTTCTCACAGCCACCTAGGAAAAGGGACATGGTCCTGAAGATACTTGCCTCTGATCTGGCTGAGCCTTCGTGTCTCTCAGAGCTCTGCCTGCCTACATGTAGGCAGTACCTAGTGGGGACTGAATCTAGAGAAAAGTCAGCAGGAGATACGGTCAGGGTCTGGTTTTGGTCTGATTCCCAACCCGGCCTCTGAAGAACTTGGATTTGTCAGCGGCTGGCAGGTGCTGTGTGGTGTTCAAGAGTTCAGTTCCAAGTAGACATATTGGGTCTCAGAGTCACATCCTGTTCAGTGTTCGTGGTCTTGTTTTGTGGGTCTGGGATGGAACCCAGGGGCATTTGACCTCTGAGCTACACCCCCTGCCCTATTTACTATTATTTTTTTTAAACAGGGTCTCACTAAGTTGCAGAGGGCCTCACTAAGTAGCTGAGGCTGTCGTGAACTGTGATCCTCAGGTCTCAGCCTCCCGAATGCTGGATTACAAGCATGCACCACCATGCCTGGCTTTATTCTTGATCTTAATTGGAGGTTATGTAGAGAACTAGCGCCTATAGGAAAAGAGTTCGTGAAGGTGACTCAGACCTGAAAGAAATGTTGGAAAAGCATCATTGTTGTTTCAATAGCCCCACAGTGAGGAAGTTATATGTGCTTTTTGGCATTCCCATACACATACCTACAAAGAGGGGAAGAGTGAATAAATGAGTAAATTGGATTTTTTGTTTTGTTTTTTTATTGAAAGCATGAGATTGCCAGATGACATAAAAGACAGTTGGTCATTATTAACATGGTATAACTGACACAGGTATTTGGGAAAGAAGGAAGGTCATGACTTGAACCTATTAGAGCAAAATTGTAAGCACAAGCCTTTGGGGGAAAGTCAGTTGAGAGTACCATTCAATTTGAAAGCTAGTTCAGCTTTTGAGTTTCTGGGTGTAAAGTTAGATGGACAGTTTGGAACATAGTTCACACAAGCTTCTGACAAACCTATCATGACAGATCAGAGTTTGTGAGGTTAGGTATTTGGTTTTCTGTTGACATAGAAATAAGCAGAATGCACAGATGACATGTATAAACCTCTTAGGAAGGAAAGAAGGCTGGTGTCTGTGGTTACAATCTCTGAAATATTCCTGATGTTTTTCTAGCTATCTCTCTGGATCAATGAAAAGATGCTTACAGCCCAGGACATGTCTTATGATGAAGCCAGAAATCTGCACAGTAAATGGTTAAAACACCAAGCATTCATGGCAGAACTTGGATCCAACAAAGAATGGCTTGACAAAATTGAGAAGGTGAGTTAAAATGTTTGATGAGGGCTCCCGTTTCCGTGTCACAGCTATGGTAAGAGAAGAACTTGGACAAAGCATGTTTGAGTCTGAACTAATAATATACAAAAGTTATATAGCCAGTCACCATCTCTCTTTCACCTACCAACTCCTGAGTTTGACCCACCAGAATAGAGAAGGGCAGAAACCAACCAGGTGGTACAAAATGTTTATCTTTCAGTGAGAACCAGGTGTTTGCAGAACTCTATTCTGCTGCTGTGGACTAACCTGAGCCCTTGTGGAGTAGTCATATTGCCTGTGTGGACCGGCCAGCTCCATCATATACAGTGCATGGAATTTAAAATTAATTCAAGCTGGGATTGGTGGTGCATGCCTGCATTCCCATTACATAGGAGGGTCACAGGTTTGAGGACAGCCTCAGTAACATAGTGAGATTGAGCAACCTGGTGAGAATGTTTCAAAACCAAAAAAAGCCTAGGCATGTAGCTTGGAGGTAGAATGCCCCCAGGTTTAGTCCAGGAACCACCAAAAAATTAATGAATGATTAAGTTAATTAAAAATTTTCTGACTTCTGTGACTGCTATACATTGGGAACTATGGTAATTGTTACAGTGTGTAATTTCTATAAAGGGAGATTCTGTGTCTTAACTGGGGTATGTAAGTTCTCCACTTTTTTTGCTTTTTACATAGTGTCAATCTCAGGGCTAAATAAATGTGTTTGGAATTGTGAAGACGAAGTATTAGGTTATTAGCATAAAATGTCTTATCCCAGTTGAAAAGATTTGAGTGTTCAGCACTTAGTACTTAACTCCCCTGAAGCCTGTCTAGTGTGGAGAAGAGACCATTGTTGATTTTATCAAGCAGTAACTTCTTACGGAAAGGTTGTGTGAGTTGAATGAATGGGTAAATCATAGATTTGTTTGTTTTTCACAGTGACATTTATGCTTTAACAAACAGTATTTATTTATAACTATGCTGGCTTATGTTTTCCAGGAAGGAATGCAGCTCATATCAGAAAAGCCCGAGACAGAAGCTGTGGTGAAGGAGAAACTCACTGGTTTACATAAGATGTGGGAAGTCCTTGAATCCACCACCCAGACCAAGGCGCAGCGGCTCTTTGATGCAAACAAGGCTGAACTTTTCACCCAGAGCTGTGCAGATCTCGACAAATGGCTGCATGGCCTGGAGAGTCAAATTCAATCTGATGACTACGGCAAAGACCTTACCAGTGTCAATATCCTTCTGAAAAAGCAACAGGCAAGTGGACAAGGCAACCACATACCTGGGCCTGTGTCTGCTTTCTGGTCTTGGTCTTCATAACTCTTACTTGCCATATTTTCAGCCTTCTGCTTTCCTGTTGCAGGGATTTTATTTCCCAGCAGTGCTTACCCTGATAGCATCAGAGGGTGTTTCCAGATTCATCAGGAAAGGCACAATGTTAATAGAAGTGTTGGATGTCTGTGCATGGGAATGCTTTTTGTAAAATCATCTTTTTTGATGGGTTTCATCACATGTAATATTTGAAACTTCATTTGGATTGAATTTCATTCAATCCTGCGTTTTATGTGAATAATAATAACCATATTTGCATTCTTTACTGGATAATGTCTACGTAGATGACAGTTACCTAAATTGTTCAAGGTACTTTATAGATAATAGTAGAAATCATAAATTTTTGTACATCACAGAAGAAAACTCTAAGGGCAAATGAATTTACCTTGAATTAAAAAATAACAGTTGCAGTAAGGTTGAGAAAGCAGGCTGGTGGCAGAATCTTCCAGTGGATCCCCTAGCTGGCTTTGCAGCATTTGGCCTAGACTTGGGCCAGGCAGTTCCAACTTAGAACCAGTCGCTACAAGACAGTCTTGGTTGGGTATCAAGGCAGACTTCTTAATCCAGAGACAGTCACCTTTTTTTTTTTTTTTTTTTTTTTTTTGCTAAATGGTTTGGTTAATCTGCTCTTCAGATCATTATGCATTAAGGAGTTTTCCAACAGGTGGATTTTAGCTGAACTGTTTACCTCCTCTACCTGAAAAGGGAGTTAGTCTTTTCCCAGATGCACATCCCTTTGTCTCTAAGCTGTCAGTGTGTGGTCTTCCCGGGATGATAGTTTCTAAGGGAAATACCTCTGCTTTCACTTTGCCTATTTTCTTCATATAAATGAACAATTAGCGTGTGTCCTGCTGATTAATCCAGTATGAACACAGTCAGCTTTCTGATGGAAGAAATGAAAGAAGATAATATTACTTTCCTCTAAAAGAACTGGAACCTTAAGACCTTAACTCCTTTCTGATGGTGAAACTGGGTTCTGGACAGGCAAATGAAGACTATTCTATTTCCATAATTAATTCTTGTCTCCCCTGTCATTCCCTCTTCAAACTTCTGAATAAATTTAAATATTACTCCAAGTTTAAAATTCTAAGGAGGAACTAGAATGCTAATTGGTAGTTTGATTGATGTTACAACCATTTCCTGGGCTTCCAACTATATAAGGTGATATTCAATATCCATTTTGGACAGTGCCCAAAAACATTTCATAGGACCCTTTGTGTTTCCCATGGCTCTGATTGAAGCTTGCTCTGTCTTGTGCCCTCAGATGCTGGAGAATCAGATGGAGGTGCGGAAGAAGGAGATTGAGGAGCTCCAGAGCCAGGCTCAGGCTCTGAGTCAGGAGGGGAAGAGCACTGACGAGGTGGACAGCAAGCGCCTCACTGTGCAGACCAAGTTCATGGAGCTGCTGGAGCCCTTGAACGAAAGGAAGCATAACCTGCTGGCCTCCAAGGAGGTCCATCAGTTCAACCGGGATGTGGAGGATGAGATTGTGAGTAGATCCTTGCCACACTACTGGCATCAAAGCCTTGCCTGACCCAAAGCCCACATTCTCACTCCTCTTTTGCACTCACCTTGGGCCACATCAGTGAGCTGAGAGCCCTTGCAGCTTATGTCCTGTATGTTCTAGGGGTTCTTTCCCTCTTGCACAAAAAGGAACTCTATTATTGTCTCTAGTTTTCTGAAGATATGACAGGAATTTAATGCCCCACAACAGTGCTTTTAGAAATAACCATAAGCGGGTGTTGTGGCGCACACTTGTAATCCCAGTACTTAGGAGGCTGAAACAGGAAGAATGTGGATTTCAGGACAGCCATAACAAGTAGTGAGATTCTTCGCAACCTAGTAAGACCCTGTTTCAAAATAAAAATGAAATAGGGCTCAAAGTGTAGCTCAGAGGTGAATGTCTCTGGGTTTAATCCCCAATACCATACACACACACACACACACACACACACACACACACACACACAGAAAAAAAAGAATCATGAGCTGGACATAGTGGCTCACACCTGTAATCCCAGTACTTGGGAGGCTGAGACAGGAGGATCGCAGGTTCACAGCCAGCCTCAGCAACTTAGTGAGGCACTCCACAACTTAGACCCTGTTTCAAAATAAAAAATAAAACAGGGCTGGGGTTGTAGCACAAAGTAAAATTAACCATGAGGGTGCACAGTGAGTCTGACATTGAGGATGACATAAAGTTCCAAAGACATACCCGAGAAGGGCGTGCATACTCTGGGAGCCCTTTGAAGGGGAAATGAACACATTTTCTTTGAAGCTGATCCCCTGCCAGCACTGCTGCGCTGTGTCATGTATTTGTTCTTCCATGCAGTTCTGACTGTTTATTCACAACTCTTTCCAGTTATGGGTTGGCGAGAGAATGCCTTTGGCAACTTCCACCGATCATGGCCACAACCTCCAGACTGTGCAGCTACTAATAAAGAAAAACCAGGTAAGAGTTTCTGTTCAGAATAGCTTAGTGTGATAAATAATTGCTCCAGAATCACAAATAGGGAAGACGTCGAGCTTTTGTGGCTTGCAATTTCTTCTTGGCTCTAATAGCATCACAGAAGCACAGGGCTGGGGTGAGTTAGCAAGATTTTGTATGTGTTTTTCATTTCTACACAGACCCTCCAGAAAGAAATACAGGGGCACCAGCCTCGAATCGACGACATCTTTGAGAGGAGCCAAAACATCGTCACCGACAGCAGCCTTAACGCCGAGGCCATCAGACAGAGGCTCGCAGATCTGAAGCAGCTGTGGGGACTCCTCATTGAGGAAACGGAGAAACGCCACAGGCGGCTCGAGGAAGCACACAAGGCCCAGCAGTACTATTTTGATGCAGCTGAGGCCGAGGCATGGATGAGTGAGCAGGAACTCTACATGATGTCTGAGGAGAAGGCCAAGGTGAGAGAGGAAGCAGGGAACAGGCCCCAGAGGACTCAGACCCAGAGCTTGTATTTTGATGGTGACTCTGTCTCTGTGACACATTTACCTGCTCTCTTTGAATGTTAAGGGGACACCATAGTGCACAAAAGTTTCTCAAATCTAGCTGCTCTTTCCCCTGACATAATATTTTCTTGCCTGAATCATGATATCATTTGATTTGTCCTGTCTTTTTTTTGTTTTTAAACCAATTTGCCAGAGTGCTTTCTAGGATTACCTATGGCCTTTACAACATACAAGATGGCTTAGAGACCATTTGTGAAAGTACTTTTGTTCTAGGATGCTGTCACATACATACCTGACAGACTGCAGTTTCAGCTAGCCAGAATACATGTGGCCTGCTGAGCTTTATTGTTTATCTCAGAGGGTCCTTAATCTCTCTGTCTCAAGCTCCTAGTGGGTAGAGGCCCCCTGCAGTCTAGTCTGTGTTGACCACTCGCAGAATGCTCTGTATTCACAGCCCCATCACACTTCCAGTGTGTTTCTTTCTGATGGCCTTCCTCATCCTCCACCATGCTATTAGTCACTCTTTAATGTAATACCAAGCAAGAGGGGGTTGTGGTTGTGACGATCCCTCTCTTTGCAGGATGAGCAGAGTGCCGTCTCCATGTTGAAGAAGCACCAAATTTTGGAGCAAGCCGTGGAGGACTATGCAGAGACTGTGCACCAGCTCTCCAAGACCAGTCGGGCTCTGGTGGCCGACAGCCACCCTGAAAGGTGAGTGCCACATTTTAAAGATGAGACCTGGCTTTGGATTCCCCCATAAGAATCTCTTACTACTCCACCCCAAAAGAAAATGACATTTAAAATTTATCTTAAATCAATGGTAAGGTAGATCTGGTAAGGTGAGAAGCATTTTTAAAACAGACCCATAATGACTAGAAGGGCAAACCATCACATTCAGAAATAAGTGAGCTAAATGTCTCTTGTTGGCCAAGGACTTTTATTGAAAGATTATTGGTGTCATGAGTCAGAACTATAGTTTAACCCAAGTATTTACCTAGGATTGAGAAAGTAATCCAGTTTAGGAGAGCAGTTATTGGTTTGCAGAGTGGTAGACAAGGACGTATGGACCTGTAAGATAAAATGTTCTCCTAGAAAGCACAAAATGATATCACCTCCTAGCTCATAAAAAAATAAGTGCTAAACATACATTAGGGAAAGAAGTAGGTGTGTGTGCTACTGAGACTATACCTAATCTTGTGTTAACTTTAAGAATGGTCATTTAGCCAGGCATGGTGGCACACACTTGTAATCCCAGTACATGGGAGGCTGAGACGGAGGATCACAGGTTTGTGGCCAGCCTCAGCTACTAAGTGAGGCCTCCACAACTTAGTGAGACCTTGTTTTAAAATAAAGAATAAAAAGCATAGCTGGGGGTGTAGCTCAGAGATAGAATGCCCCTGGGTTCTGTCCCTAGTACTGCAAAAAAAAAAAGTCATCATTTATTTTAGGCTCTCTATGCCTTTTATGACTAAGAAAGGAGAAAGGAAGGGAATTGTGCCTTTAACCAAGGCAGGTTGAGGGAGACAAGGTCAGTGTCTGTGTTGGTGTGTAAGGTCCTTAAGGATATTCCTAAGAAAGTAGCCTGGTCTTTAGGGACATAGGCACCAGCAAGTCCTTATCTATGATCTCCTGTTACAAGAATGTTATTCTGGGGAGAAACAGGAGAGAGGGGGATTCAGTCTCCTGACTGCACACCCAGGACTCTCAAAATAGGAGCAAGCAATGGCCAGTCCTAGCCAACAAAAAAAAAAAAAAAAAAAAAAGCATATAGCCCATTTGTGCTTATAAGAAAGGGGGGCAAAGTTAGGGGGAAAATTGTTCCTTTGGCAGCATGGTACTTAGAAATGAAGATAGTTTCAGAATTTTGGATTAATTTTTAGCATCAAAGGAAATCCTGCCTTACAGAGCCAGCAGTGTAGAGAGTTTGGGTTCCTCCTTTCTAATCACCATATTCTAGATGCCCTGTGGCTTTAATTACTGTGTTTAATTTACATATTAGCTCTCCATTTAAAATTGCTATCTGCAACTATGTGTGTACATGTGAATATAACATTGTTAACCTGGACACTTGGTAATGGGAGGAGGGGGGCACCAAGTACTATGTGAATGTATGCCATCGTCAACAAGATTTACATTATGATGTGTGAAACTATAATGCACCAATTTTAAAAAATTAAAAATAAATAAAATTGAGGATACATTTTAGCATTGTTTCCAGGTTAAATAAGTTAACCAGAAGCCTCCTTAGAGGAATTTGACGTAACACACTCTCCCATATCTACCTCATTTGTTTATCCCCTGAAGAAAGTTGACATTTAAGGTCTCTTCCTCCCTGCCCCCTCCCCCTGCTCCTTCTCTCCCTCAGTGAGCGCATTAGCATGCGGCAGTCCAAAGTGGATAAGCTGTATGCTGGCCTGAAGGATCTTGCAGAAGAGAGGAGAGGCAAGCTGGATGAGAGGCACAGGTTATTCCAGCTCAACCGGGAGGTGGACGACCTGGAGCAGTGGATTGCTGAGAGGGAGGTGGTTGCAGGGTCCCACGAACTGGGGCAGGACTATGAGCATGTCACGGCAAGTACTAAGGGCTGAGCGTAAGTGGTTGTGCAGCGAGTGATGGTGTGGAAGGCTGTTCACATTCCTAGACTGAGAGCAGAGAAAATGCTGTGGTCTCAGTCAGAGGTCATGGGGTTTAGTTTCAACTTGGTGTTCTTATCAGGTGACTTTGAGTAGGTTGGCTGACCTCTCTGTGCCCTGCTCCTCCAGTAACTGCAGGAGACAGAGGCAGTGTTTTACTCGGCTACAGTGAGCAAGCAGACCTGATGGGAGGTTTCAGAGCTAAAATCTGCTGCTCTTATATAATGTGCATTTCTTGTTACCTCCTGCTTAAAGGTGGTTTCTTTCCACATGAAATTCATGTGATTGAGAAGTAAAATGTTTACCGTGGACTCACTGATTTCACTCATTCCCATTTCAGATGTTACAAGAACGATTCCGGGAATTTGCTAGAGACACAGGGAACATTGGGCAGGAGCGCGTGGATACGGTCAATCACATGGCAGATGACCTCATCAACTCTGGCCATTCAGATGCCGCCACCATCGCTGAGTGGAAGGACGGCCTTAATGAAGCCTGGGCTGACCTCCTAGAGCTCATTGACACAAGAACACAGATTCTTGCTGCTTCCTATGAACTGCATAAATTTTACCATGATGCTAAGGAGATCTTTGGGCGCATTCAGGACAAACATAAGAAACTCCCTGAGGAGCTTGGGAGAGATCAGAACACTGTGGAGACCTTACAGAGAATGCACACCACCTTTGAGCATGACATCCAGGCTCTGGGCACTCAGGTGAATGGGGAGCTTCCCAGGGCAGGGAGAGGTTTCTCCCTATATCTTTGTGAATCTCTTAGTGTTTCTCTGTTCTTTGGCTCCTCAAAACATGCCTCAAAGCATTGCCCAAATCAAGTACACATGTGCGCACACGGTTGCACATTGTTACAATGCTTCATTTGGGAGAGTTTTTCTACATTTGCCACATTTACAAACATTGTTATACGATTAAAATAAACAAATAAACCAGATGCCCATATAAACATTTGCAAGTTATAGGCCTCACTAAGAGTTTTATTACGTTAATGTATCTATATAGAATAATTCCCCAAACAATACTGTATTTTCCACATTCTTTTTAGAGTGTGTGTGTGTGTGTTTGTGTGTGTGTGTGTGTGTGTGTGTGTGTGTGTGTGTGTGTGTGTTACTAGGGATTCAACTCAGGGACATTCTACCTCTGAGCTACACCCTCAGCCCTATATTTTATTCTTTATTTTGAAACGGTCTCACTAAGTAAATGAGGCTGGCCATGAACCTGCAATTCTCCTGTCTTAGCCTCCCAAGTACTGGGATTACAAGTGTGCACCACCATGCCTGACTTCCATCAATCATTCTGAAAGAGAAAAAATAGGATTCTGATAGTTATGTCTTTTTTTCCTCAGTATAAAGATTTTGTTTAAAAGATGTTTGACAGTGTAATAACAGTATAATAGTAAAACCTAGTGTGATCATTCTCTAGTTTCTTTCCTTATCTCTGCAATTTCCTTATTAATCTTATGCTTTTTAGTTGAAAAATTGTTTTTCCCCTAAATTATATAGTCCTAAAGAAGAAGCCAGTTTTATTAGAAATATTAGCTTTGAGCATAACAGGGATCTTGTTCTTATCTGTTATGGGTATATTGATTATCAAGTTTAGGGGTTGGCAACCATTTTAAAGGCCAGAGAGTAAATATTTTTAATTGATGGGACAACTTAGCTCTGCTATCTTAGCATTAATTTAAAAAAAGCTAAGACAGTGCAAAATGAATGGGTATAACTTTATACAATAAATCTTGGTTTATAAAAGCAGCCCAGATTTGGCCTCTGCAGACTTAATAAGTATCAGTCCTGCTGTACTTTGGGGTTTGTTCTTTGGAGAGGCCAACTTTACCTGACTACCATTGTCTTCTCACTTCTATTTAATCCCCCCCACCACCACCACCAGTATTGGGGATGAAACCCAGAGCTTTGAGCATGCTAGGCAAATGCTCTGCTACTGAGCTGTATACCCCAGCTCATTTCTTCTTAATTTCTTTGACTTTCTATGGCTGCAAGTTAATTTACCTCTCTAAGCTTCCATTCCCAGTGCTTTTAGGAATGAGAAATGTTTTTCAGTTATTGTTGTAGAACAAAATCTTAGGGGAACTTTTGGGATGACAACAGACAAAATACCGTAGCCGCAGCAGGACTTTCTTCACCTATGAAATCATTTGCTTTCAGAACTTAGAGAGCATTTGACTTCTGAGCTATACCCCATCCCTATTTTATTTTTTATTTTGAAACAGGCTCTAAGTTACTATGTGCTAGCCTTGAACCTACAATCCTATCTCAGCCTTCCAACTACTTGGAATTACAGGCATGTGCACACACACCCAGAATTAACTTCATTTTTGATCTTTTGTTTTTTGTGTAGACAATGGTATAAGAGGAAGCTGATAGGTATTTAATTTCCTAAATATGCAAGGATATATGTAGAATAAATTTCCTAAGGTGGAACCATAAAATCTAAAGTGGCCTATTATACTCCTATTAGTAGTGAATTGGCTCATTGACAAATGTATCATCAGACTTGAATTTGGGCCAACAAATAGTTAATAGATTTCAGTCCTTGCCATATAACATCTTTTTATGTTTAAGACCCATTTGTGTTTTTTAATCTGAAATTTCTCTTAATGCCAGTTTTTGTGTTATTTGATTGTCTTTACTCTGAATGCACAGATGAGATATTATTTTTTGTAATATATCTAGTTGTGCTCCACTCATACCATCTTTATACTCCAGGGGACTTCTACTAAGCTCTCCTGTCTGTGTCCCTGTAGCATTTTGTTTTCTTATTTGAATAGAATTAATAAGCTGAGTAGGTTTGTAGAAAATATGGCTTTTCATGGCTTGGATCTCCCCAGAGAAATAAATGGAGAGCTCCAGTGGGTGAGGGGCCAGTGGAGGAAGGCCACAGTGGTCACACGTGACTTGTCTTCCCCTTGGCTTCACAGGTGAGGCAGCTACAGGAGGATGCAGCCCGCCTCCAGGCAGCCTATGCAGGGGACAAGGCCGACGACATCCAGAAGCGCGAGAACGAGGTCTTAGAGGCTTGGAAGTCTCTGCTGGATGCCTGCGAGGGCCGCAGGGTGCGGCTGGTAGACACAGGAGACAAGTTCCGCTTCTTCAGCATGGTGCGTGACCTCATGCTCTGGATGGAGGATGTCATTCGGCAGATCGAAGCCCAGGAGAAGCCAAGGTACTACTCTCAGCCTCTGGGGTGTATAGGTATTTGGGAGCGACCCCCACTGTTTCATTTGATCCCATACACCAAAGCCAAGGAACAGGGAGCCTGTTGATATTAGGCCCTCCCAGTTCACCTCTGCCCTCGTGTTTCCTGTTCTCCCAAGCCCCCCTTTCCACAGCTGTGGACCTGCACTTCAGGCAGCCATGTAGCACGCCTTGAGCACAGCTAACTGCCTTATCTTGGAATGAGGTGTCTTTTTGAGGGTTTTTTCCTCCCTCTTGTAGCTGTATTGGATTAAAAGTCACTCTTACCAAAGGTATTGCTCTCAACATTCTTTATAATGTGTTGTGGGATGATTAATACTTATACTATGCCTTCCCTTTGGCTTTGTTTTATTCAAAGCATTAATGAAGAGTTACTAGATGAACAAACAGGCACATATATAACTTCCAGTTTACTCCTGCCCCTGATGTAATTGAATACTGAGCTGTGCTGCAGTAGAAGAAACACTGTTATCATTATTTACACTTTAGAGTAAAATTTTTTGTGTGTGTGGTGGTACTGGGGGTGGAACCCAGGGGCTTTTCTACCTCCAGGCTATACTCCCAGACCTATTTTATACTTTATTTGGAAACAGGGTCTCACTAAGTTGCTGAGAGCATCACTAAGTTGCTGAGGCTGACTTCGAACCTGTGCGATCCTCCTGTCTCGGCCTCCCGAGCGCTGGGATTACAAATGTGTGCCACCACTCCCAGCTGAGAAAAACTATTCCCAGGGCCAGTAGAGTTTGATCCATGAGAAGATCTCACAGCTGCCCACCTCTGATTCCTAAGCCAGATCCCCCTGTGTGTAACTCCTCATGTCTGAGGACAGAAGCTCAGTCACTGTTTGGGTTAAAATCCTTGGTCTGTATCAGATAAGGCCGTGGAGTACCTGTTATTGCCTATGTACCTTCTTAAGGAGAGTCTTTCTGAATTGCATTTTAAGGTAAAAGTTTAAACAGTGATCCAATAGTTTTTTTGCACACACCTAGCAACCATTTTGAATTATGTAGGCACATACAGAAATAAAAGGAGCCTTGTTCTGGATGTTTGTTTTTAGAGCTGGTCCTGAGTTACACTGTTATTGTACTTTAACCTCAATGACTCCCCCCACCCAGCTCTGATAGTAAATCAGCTCTGAACTTACAATTAGGCTGTCAGACAATTTCCTTCAAATTAGTATGTGTTTTGAATCCCACACATTTAGTTGAAAAACTTGAACTCCTAAAGGAGATGTTATTTGTCTAATTCTAGGGATGTGTCATCTGTTGAACTATTAATGAATAATCATCAAGGTATCAAAGCTGAAATTGATGCTCGCAATGACAGTTTCACAACCTGCATTGAACTTGGAAAGTCCTTGCTTGCGAGAAAACACTACGCATCTGAAGAGGTAAAGTACTGCTTTGCTTTGAAACCATGGGGCAAGTGCACTTGTGCTGAGTTGTGAAATGATTTTATTCTATGCATGTGTGTCCATGTACACGCACATATATGCACAGAGAAATACGTACAGTTGTCCTTCATATCCATAAGAGATTGGTCCCGGGACTCAATGGATACAAAAATTCATGGATACTTAAATCTTTTATATAAAAATGGCCTATTATTTATGTATAATTAAGCACATCATCTATTCTTTACATCATCTCTAGATTACTTGTAATACCGCAATGTGGGGTAAATGCTATGTAAATAGTTGTTACATTCTACTCTTTAAAAAAAGCAAGGAAGCTGAGCGTGCTGGTGCACACCTGTAATCCCAGGACTTGGGCAGTTGAGACAGGGTGATCACAGATTTAAGGCCAGTTTTAGCAACTTAGTGAGACCTTCAGCAACTTCCCGAGACCCCATTTTAAAATAAAAAATAAAATAGAGCTTGGAGGTATAGCTCAGAGGTAGAACACCTGTAGGTTCAATCCCCAACAACCATACACATACAGTTTAAAAAAAAAAAAGGAGTCTATATTCAGTACAGATGAGGTTTTTCCCAAATATTTTCAGTCTGTAGTTGGTTGAGTTCTCAGGTACAGAACCTGCAGATACAGAGAGCCGATAATACAAATGCACACATGCACATACTTAAATATTTTTCTTTTTCTTTTGTGGTCCTGAGAATGGAACCCAGAGGCATATTACCTCCAAACTACACCCCCAGCCCTATTTTATTCTTATATTTTGAAACGAGGTCTCGGTAAGTTGCCTAGGGCCTCACTAAGTAGGCCTCGAACCTGTGATCCTCTTGTCTCAGCCTCTCAAGTACTGGGATTACAAGTGTGTGCCACCGTGCCTGTCTTAAATGTATTTTAAAATTCCTTCTTTCCTCTCTGCCTATAATACAACAGTTACACAGGACTCAAAGCCCACATTCAGTAATTTTATGGCATGAAAGATAATTATTACAGGTCTCAGGTTGAAAAATAGCCTCTTTTACCTCATCTATCATCCTCTTCTGTCCCCATATCCGTTGTATGTGTCCTAGTTCACTTTGCACTCAGGTGGATGGTTGCAGATGATGTTAGTGAAGAGGTAATGATGAGCTCCTTGTGTAGCTCCCTTCATGAGAATGGATGTCCTCTCACAGGCCAGGGCTTTGCCTCTCTTGCTCCCTCTCCTGTGAATGTGTTTGCTGCAGCCCCACTGTGGGGCCCAGTGCATTAATGGTCTGCTCATAACAAAGCAGCTTTGAGCCCGGTCCTGCCTTCCTCTCAGCCTCTTCTGAAAGAAAATTAGCCATGCTTTTTGTCTCCTCTCTCAGGACACTGGTAAACTGAGCAGGTCGTTCTAAGCTTAAGAAATTAAACATTTCACTGGGCATGGTGGTGCATGCCTGATATCCCAGCTTTTTGGAAAGCTGAGACAGGAAGATTGCAGGTTCAATAACAGCCTCAACAACTTAGTAAGACTCCGCAGCATAATGAGACCCTGTTTCAAAATAAAAAGCCAAGTGTGGTAATCTCACTACTTGGGAAATTGAGACAAAAAGATTACAGACAGGTTCAAGGCCAGTATCAGGAACTTAGCAAGACCCTCAGTAAGGCTCTCTGTAACTTAGTGAGACCCTGTTTCAAGATAAAAAAAATATAGTGGGGCTGGTGGTATAGCTCAAAGGTAGAATGCCTCTGGGTTTAATCCCCAGTACCATACATACATACATACATACATACATACATACATACATACATACATACGGCTGGTCATGTAGCTCAGGGGTAGAGTGCTTCTGGGTTCTATTCCCAGTACCACAAAAGGGTACTCACCATAGGGAAGACAAAAAGGATGTGTAGTATGTTATAGTAAAATGTCTCTGGTTCCTTCTTTTCATACAGATCAAGGAAAAGTTACTACAGTTGACAGAAAAGAGAAAAGAAATGATTGACAAGTGGGAAGACCGATGGGAATGGTTAAGACTGAGTAAGGACATACTTCATTTATCTCTGTGCTCTTTTTGGGTATCCATGGAAAGCTTGCAAGTTTATATTCCTGCTTTAAGTGATATGGTGTTAGCACTTAAGGATTCTCAGAGTTCTGAATGCTTTTTTCCTTAATGTCCTGTGTCATTGCATGCTATATTTTTAAGACATTCCATGTGGCATATTCATTGTTTTTTACCCCATGATTGATTGTGATGTTGTGAGTGGGATTTGGGTGTTCTTTAGGAAAAAGTGGAGGTGACAGTTCCACATCCTTCTGGGAGAGTATGGGCAGAGGCCCGGCCCCTCAGTTATCTTTGAAGGAATTCTTGAAGCCAGGTATGGTAGTGCACACTTCTAATCCCAGTAGTTGGGAGTCTGAAATAGGAGGATCAAAGGTTCAGAGCCAGCCTCACCAACGTAGTGAGGCCCTCTACAACTTAGTGAGACCCTGTTTCCAACTAATAAAATAAAAAGGGGTAGGGTATAGCTTGGAGGTAGAATGTCCCTGAGTTTAATCCTCAGTCCCCCCCAAAAAAAAAGAATTTTTACTTCAGCATCAATACAGTAGAACATCAGGTTTAAACCTGTTGTTCATAGTATAAGGATGATGTCAAAATAAAATAAAAGCTAACATCTACTAAGGTTTTATAGTGGACATTGTTCTAAGTGTTTTTAAATTATTTCTGTGTTTATTCCCTACAATAGCCCTATGAGGTAAATTATGGTTTTTGTCCTCATATAGTATTGGGAATAGTATCTTACAGTGCTATGAACACAAAATAGCCCAATTCAAGCATATTTACCATACTTTGACATTCTATATTGGAGCTCCGGGCTCTGTTCTTATTCTAAGACCCATTTGCACACACTGAGTGTACCTACTAGAAATTAATTCTAAGGGACCTTTCCGGAAAGATGTTTAGAAGATCTCATGAGGGCACTTCATGTTCAGCCCAGAACCCTCCGATGCCCTGCTTTTGGCCATTTGGCTGAGAATTTGGTTTGTAAGTTTTGAAAATCCCAGAGCAGTTTCATTCAGTTCAGCTAAACTTAGAGGTGAACGAGCTGTGAACTAGACACCAGGCTTTACTCCAGGGACACAATGATGCCCTGCACAGTCCCCAGCTTGAAGAGCTGGCACAGCCCTAATGCAGAGGTAGCATTCTTTATGTGCTGTGTTAGGTGACATCAAGGTGCCAAAAGAGACAGTCCACTTCCTTCTAAGGACTGTGATACTGCCCACAGACCATTTCTTATCTGACCAGTCCCAGGTATTGCTTCATGAGATGCAGAGAAAAGTAATGTTTGCAGAATTGCAAATACAGGTTCTGCCCTACCTCCTCATAACTGAGGTAGAAACAGTGGTCTGTAATTCCAAACCTAAGCCCACACCCATCGCCACCATGTCCCCTCTTCTCTGTATCCTTCCCTTCCTCTCAGCTCCCTAAGAGAAAACAGAACTCCCACCTAGCAGAAGGATAACATGTGAATGCTGGCTTCATTGTGGTGTGTGTACGTTGTGAATCCCTGCAAGGCACTCAGGGTTTATCTCAAGCAGTAGGGCTGAGTAAGCAGAGTATATTCTAGAACTCTGCAACCTAATTGGACTTGGTTTGGTAGCCACTGTCCCACATGTGGCTTTTGAGACTTGGGATGTTCTCAGATTGATTTTCAGTCAAATCCACCTTAGATTCAGACAGAAGAGGGGAAGATTTTTAGGAGAGCTCAATGATCTTTTTTAGTGATTACATGTTGAGTAATATTTTTTATATACTAGGTTAAATGAGTCATATATTAAACTCAGTCTCACCTGTCTTTACTCTTATTTTTGTGACCACTGGGGAACTTAAAGTTGCATACTAGGCAGGTGTGGTGGCACACACTTGTAATCCCAGCACCTGCGAGGCTAAGACAGGAAGATCACAGTTAGAGGACAGCCTCAGCTACTTAGTGAGGCCCTTTGCAACTCAGTGAAACCCTGTTTCAAAATAAAGAATAAAAAATAGCGCTGGGGCTGTAGCTCAGAGGTAGAATGCCCCCAGGTTCCTTCCCCATTACCACACACACACACACACACACACACACACACACACACACACACACAATATATATATATATATATATACACACACACACACACATACACACACACATATGTATATATATGTGTGTGTGTATATACACACACACACACACACACACACACACACACACACACACATACACATATATAGTTGTATACACTGCTGACTTGGCATTTGTACTGGACAGTGCCAAGTCCAATAGAGTAGAACTATGCCACCAGAGAGCAGTGGTGCCAGGTAGCTCTGCAACCAGCATTCACTCACTCTTGGTGCCCTGTGCAGTTTTGGAGGTCCATCAGTTCTCAAGGGATGCCAGCGTGGCCGAGGCCTGGCTGCTGGGACAGGAGCCATACCTATCCAGCCGCGAAATCGGCCAGAGCGTGGACGAGGTGGAGAAGCTCATCAAGCGCCATGAAGCATTTGAGAAGTCTGCAGCAACCTGGGATGAGAGATTCTCTGCCCTGGAAAGGCTGACCACAGTGAGTGGCCCTTAGGTGCTGGAGTGCTGCTCTCTTGGGACAGGTTCTAGAGAGGAGGTCAGGGATGCTGCCTTCTCAGACCCCTCTCAGGTTTAGGATCACTTATAGTAGTCTTCTGCCTTAGATCTGACTGGTGATGTTTGTAATTCTCTTTTAATATGCGTTTCCTTCTGTATCTCATAGAATTTCTGGATTCCTTAAAATTTTTGTCAGAATTTCAGGATTCGTATTTCCACATACAGCTTGATGATCCTGGCTATTGTAAATCATCCCTGTTCCTGAAAATCTCTTCTCCAGCATAAAAGACATAGAATAGAGCTTGGTTGTGCACTGGTGTTTCTTCTCCCATGTTCTTTGCACTCCTGATAGAAAATTGATTCTTTGCAGGACAAAAATGATGACTTTTCCTTTTAATTTCTACAATTCTGTGAATTTATATATGCCTGTGCACTGTTGTATTAAATCAGTACTTTTGGTGTGTGTATGATGCTTATAAAATAGCTTCATTTTCAGGTAGACAATTCTGTGGCTTTTTAATATGTTTGTGGAGTTTGGGCTAAACAGATAGCTACCACAGCACAAGTGGCTTTCTTGAGAATTTTTGTAGTTTTCTCTCTTGAATTTGTTTCTTGTGGGAGAACCCAGTCCCAGATACTTTTCCTCCTTAGCAAAGTTGAGAGTTGTGTCATTAATTTAGACATTAAACCCATGCTCCCAGGGGGCATGCAAACAACTTACAGGAATTTTGCCAGCTCATAGTATGGCCCTCCATTTCCTGCAGTTTCAGGTTGTAGCTGTAGTTTCTGTGAACTTAACTGCCATTTTGTTCCGGATGTTAGAGTTTCACGTTGTCCATTGTGAGCCAGTGTAGAAAACCAGGCTGGAGGGTCTCCTGCATCCTCTGCACCCTTTTATCAAAAGAGCCATTTGGGGCTCTACTCACCATCTCCATGTTCTCCCACAGTTGGAGTTACTGGAAGTGCGCAGACAGCAAGAGGAAGAGGAAAGGAAGAGGCGGCCGCCTTCTCCGGAGCCAAGCACGAAGGTTTCAGAGGAGACCGAGTCCCAGCAGCAGTGGTGAGTCTTGGGCATCTTAGCTTCAATGGCAAGTGACATTCATGGAACATCTTATCCCAGCCCTGCCCTGCAAGGCCCAGCCTTATGCCCTTCCTATTAAGTATTTCATTATGCTATATAGAATCCCTAGAGTCGCTTCTGAGTAACATCTGAGGACACTGACTCCACAGTTACATAGCTTGTGTAGGTGGCAGAAGTGGGATGTAGTCTGCCACTTTTACTGCAATAGCACCTATACCTTGCTCATGTACATTTAGAATTTCCCTAAGATTCCTTGGATGGATTCACACATCCAGATTTCAGGCCACTTATTTTGTAATAATGCTCTGTGAAAATTTTGGGAGATTTCCTATAAGGTGTAGGTTGTTTATTCTCTGTTTACAAAAGGCTGATTGTTTTGCTGTGGCCTAAACTCCATGTAAACTTCTAATGTGGCCTTTGTTTGGTGAGAGTAGGAGCAGAGCATTCCTACACTCTTTCTTCATGTCTGAAATACTTGAAAGTTCTGTTGTTGTTGTTATTGTTTTTTCTTAATAAATTATGTGAAGGAGGGTTGCTTATGTTTTCTTTCTCCTCTTCTTTCTTCTCTTCCTTCCCCTTCTTTTTCTTCCCTCTTCTGGCCTTTTTTTCCCTTTCCCTCTTCCCTAACAGGGATACCTCAAAAGGAGAGCAAGTTTCCCAGAACGGCTTGCCGGCTGAACAGGGATCTCCACGGGTTAGTTACCGCTCTCAAACCTACCAAAACTACAAAAACTTTAATAGCAGACGGACAGCCAGTGACCAGCCATGGTCTGGACTGTGAAGTTCACTACCATTTGTCAAGAACCACTTTTTCCAAATCCTGTTGGTTTTGACCTTTTGGCTTCCACTTCACCCAAAATGTTAAAAGTTTTACTTAATTCATAGCCTTCCTTGGTTTCATATTTGTTTGCATTTAATTCATGTTCATTTGAGTCTCTTAACTGATGGATACTCACTGCCTTAAAGCAACATACTTATCTTTTGTTTACTTATTGTGAGCTTTTTACTTTATTAAGATTTTACAGCGAAGCCCTTACATGAGTAATTGAAATTAAATGAGATTACAGCATAATGAAGAAGAAAACTAGACTCTAACAGGTATGGCACATCCAGTTCTACTAACAGGACACAGTACCACAGTATTGGTACTGTGTTATTTACAGATATTATTAACCTGCAGTAGTTACTAGTAACTAGGAAGACTAGTATATAGGGAAGGAGACATTCACTACTAAGATTAACACATAAAATCAGCGGTGTAACATTCCATGAACGATGCATCCATTTATTGAAAAAGAAAAAAAAGCTTTTAAGTTTTAATTTTAGGCACAGAATTTCAAACATTTTGAAATCCTTGGGTCATTTATTACTTTTTACAAGCCCATTGCTCTTTTTCTTTCTGCCAAGTCCTAAACTGAAAACTGCAAGCTTCCTTGCAGCAGACACTGCAGCCAACCTTGGGAATAAATTGCCCGCTGACTGCCAGTACCACCTTTGTCTTGGTCACTGTCGACGCTGCCAGAACTCAAGACATGATGGGTAATAGCAGTTTTAAGTGTGTTTTGGAAGCCTGCCTACCAGGATTCCAGGCCTCTCCATTCAGTGGCTTTGGGGTGTCAAACTGTTGTAATTTTTTTCAAGCAAATGGAACAAAAGCCATTTTGGTTCATCCTGATTACTTGAACAATGCTCTTGATGGACCGTGCTTGGGAGCACTTGCATGCCTCTGGCCTCAGAGGGCACATTAGTGTCTCTGTAGACAGAACCCGTTGTTTGCTTCAGATGAATCTTCTGATTCATTCATTTTTCTCAAGACTCTTCTGTGGAGTTCTCTAGAAAGGAGTCTTGTAGGATGGCATTTATTAGGCCACTTGTAGGGATTGAAAGTGTTTAACAAAAATCCTTTTCTTAGGAATAAAAGCTGATGAAAGAGGTAATTTCTTGGTATTGATCAAAACAAAGTCCGTATTATTACATCAAAGCCTTGTGAGACATTCACTTGTTCATTTGCCATATTTAGATGTGTTAGTGGAATCAGAAACCTGTTTTGATATGTGTTCACCATGAGTTAAGTCTAATTTGTCTTTTCATTTCATGATGCATGTCTTTTTTTTTCTTTTGTCAGGATAACATCATATAGCATCTTGTTTGTTTTCTTTATCTCTATGTACATATCTATCTACTTGTGACTGTAGATGGGTATATAGATAGATGCCAAGCTTTTTATGTTCTGGGGGTTGTGTGCACCATTATTGGGTCTCTGCCTTAAAACATGCCCAAATTCATTTTAGAAAAAACTGCTTCATCTTTGGCTATTAGGGAAGCTGACACGTGCTTCTGGCCCCAAGTTAACATTATGTGTGTCACTGATCTATATGTATATATGTGATGTTTCCATATATATATATGTGTGTGTGTGTGCATGTTTAAATTTTATATCATTAGGACTTATGCCTAATTTTAATGCTTTTTGTATTCAAAAGATCAAAAAAGAAAAAAAAAGTACACATAAGCACATGAGAAAGAAGTGCTATGATGCTTTTAAAGCATTTGCTCTTGTGCCTATTTTTATCAAAATTTTTAAATTATAGCTTGCCAGAACAAAATTTTAACTATCAATTGAATTGTATTGGAAGAAGAAGAAGCCATTTTATTCTTTGGAGTGATGATGCAGAGACTCAAGTTAATGAACTTGAAAGTAGTGTTGCTTTGTGCACTTTGAAAAGCAATCAGGTGTTCCCTGTGCTACTAGCTGTCATGTTGCATTTTTGTTCACCTCCTGATTCAAGCGTCTCAGATGTGCCAGCCACTAAAGCACGCTGGACTAATTGCTAAAGAGAAGTGGTGTAGGGCGGGGGCAGGGTGTGTGCACATGTACCACTGTGGATCATAGCACTGTGATTTGCTTTAGATGTTTGTCTCTAGTGGTGTGTTGTCTGTTGGCATGCTTAAAGCACATGTCCATTAAAATTCATTTTGTTCCTTTTATTTTCCTTGTTTCTGGTTAGTGATTCATTTGCATAAACATTAATTATCTCTGCATACTGGTTTGGGGTTTTCTCTTTTCTTCTAACTCTATAAAGAAAAAATTTTTGCTGCAGAACTTCCCTCAGAAGAAACTTCCCTGGCCTTTCACCTCCGTTGAAGTCTGGCCAAGTGTAATCAGTTGCAGCCTTTTTCAGATCAATATCTCTAGCCAGGTCATGACTGTCACCAGCAGTTTTCAAGTTAAACCTGCAGCACTAAATTTTTTTTTAACTTGGTTTCTGTACATACTAACCCCATGTCTTTCTGAACTCACACTTGGCTCAGGCCTTCCACACCAAACTCATACTTCTGCTCACCAAAATTTCCTGAAATCTCACACTGGAAGAGATTTGTCAACTTGAAAATACACTCACAGGGTTTTTTGTTTTTGTATTTTTTGTTTTTGTTTTTGTTATTTCCCCTCCTTTAACTCTCCCTTAAAAGTGAAAAGAGAAGCCAGGTACAGTGGCACATGCCTGTAATCTCAGCTACTCAGGAGACTGAGGCTGGAAGATCATGAGTTCAGGACCAGCTTGGCCAATACAGTGAGACCCCATCTCAAAAAAAGTGAAAAGAGAGAAATATTTTCAAATAGCATATTCCTCATAAGCAGTTGTTTACAGGTTATTGCTAGCAAGTCCAGGATAACCATACATATACACTCCCAATGTGTTTCTGCTTAATAATCCATTTCCCATGTTGCTATAGAGTAAAGGCTTCCAATAAAAAACACCCTTTAATTGCATAGCCTCTAGTTATACTCTAAATCCTGATGTTAGCTATAATAATTTCCAAACACATAACATACATTTGTGATTCCCCGTCCCTTCCCAAATTTTCATCAGCCCTTTTCCCAAAGAATAAATTTTATTGAAAACCAAGCATTGGGCCCAGCCCTTTAGATAAGACCTAAGTGAGAGATCGCTTTTCCAAGAGTTGACAGATCTGGGTGTTCAAGTGGTGGTGGCCAGTCTACCGCTTCTCCTGTTGAAGGTTGTTGTCGCTAATTTGGTGTCAGTTGGATTCCCAGCAGCAGTGGTGGGGGACATAGCCATTGAAACCTCCGTGTTTGTCATGTATGAGGGGTGCAGGTTGTCTGTAATCCACTAAAGCGTCAGCCACACCCAGCTTCAGTAACTCGCTAATCCCACACCCTGGGTGTGTATCAGCCAGGGGCTGCTACAGTTAATATTACATAGTTGGTGGTACATAGGCTGAAAGTGATATAATCAATCAAGACCCTACTACATTTCCAAAGCCGAAAAAGCCATGAGGGTTACAGTTTAAATGAGCTTGGGAAGGAACGCTCCCGAAGACGTCTGCAGCCCGAAGGGTCAGAGCCTCTGGAAGCCTGGCTGTCTGGGCTTTCTCGTCTCAGTGCAGCAAGGCACCGTGATCCACCAGCCTGTGATGGGGAAGGCCCTGGTTCTGTCTTTGTTTGGGGGTAAATAGCTGTGTGGTGTTGAGTGACTGTGATTGGCTTTTCCAGCTCCTTTAACACAAACTACAACCCACTCACGATACAACTTCGGCAGATGTGGTTCAGTTGATGTTTGTTGACTTGCCTCATTTCCTTCCAGCTTTAAAGTTCCAAAGTCTAACTGGGATGGTAGATGTGAAATGCATGACTGTCGTCCTAATTTCTGCATGTGTTGATGACGATGTGTTGAGGGGTGGGGGAGGAGCACCAGAACATTTTCAGAAACCCAAGGTCTTTCCTTGTCTTACTCTGGGGGAATGCTGTGTAGTTCTGATAGAGTTGTCTCTCCATCTGTTTGTGAATGCCCTTTCGCTTAAACTTCCAGCCCTTGGTGGCATCCTTGATTGTAAGGTGGCTGCTGTATAACGTCCACTCTCTCATATTTAATATGTGTGATTGTTACCGTTGTCCTTCTGTTTCAAGGTAACCATAAGAGGAGATGGTCTGAGCAATATTAGAGAAAATGGATTAATCCAAGGAGTAGAGTGCAGTAAAACTCACACTAGCATTCGCTTTTCTCATTTCCCTGTAAGCGGGCGGGCATTAATCCATCCCCACCTTCTAATGTCCTTGGTATCCAGCTGGCTTTGTGGGGTGTGCAAGGGTTTTACTGTACTGCCTCCATCTGTGCCAGGCATTTATACACAGCCACGAGTGCAAGTCAGAGCGTATGTGGTCACCCCCATTGCTCACAGGGTTAGCTGAATGGCCTCTCCGCTGTCCCTAGATGGCAGGTACAGCGGACACAAGTGAAATGGTCAATGGCGCTGCAGAACAGAGGACGAGCTCAAAAGAGTCCAGCCCGATCCCCTCCCCTACCTCTGATCGCAAAGCCAAGACTGCCCTGCCCGCTCAGAGTGCTGCCACCCTGCCAGCCCGGACCCAGGAGGTGCCTTCAGCCCAGATGGAAGGCTTCCTGAACCGGAAGCACGAGTGGGAGGCCCACAACAAGAAAGCCTCGAGCAGGTGAGCGCAGCTGAGGCGGGGCAGGCCTTCTTCTTGGGACTGACTTTGGGAGGTGGGAGCAGAGTGCTTCTGACTCCCTGAGAGAAGGAAGCGCAAGTGTAGAGGGGCCTTGGTGGTTCATCTCGAGAGAGTTTGCTAGATTGAGGTTGGGTTCTCTTCTCGTTTTTCCTTCTCTTTCTTAAGTGATGTGATTTCACTATAAGACTCTGGGATTTTTCTTTTGAAGACACTCATCATTTCCCCTGGCCTTGTCTTCGTATCAGTCTTTATAGTATTGCCCCATAGCCCCAATTTTATTATTTAACAGATGAAGATGCTATGAAAGCTCACTTTCTGTAGAAATCTAGTAAACCGCAAAGCTGGAGTGAAACTCATATCTGAGTCCAAAGCTTGTGTGCTTAACTAGTTAGTAAGTGAGAACTGCCGAGGCCGCCATGTGCAGCTGTATTTCACACAAGTGGATCATGCCAGATGAGGGCTGCCATTCACACTGAGGACAACTATGAACAGTTATTTTCTCCATAAAATTAGCTTAATGTGACAGTTTGGTATACTCACTGAGGAGGGGACATCTTAGTCTAATTCCCCCCCCAAAGATAGCATAAGTGCTATGGGTCCTAGATCTGCCTTCTTGTCAAATGGCTGAGCCACATAAAGAATGAAGACAAAGCCAGGTGTAGTGACACTTGCCTGTACTTGGGAGGCTGAGACAGGAGGATCACAGGTTGGAGGATAGCCTCAGCAATTTAGTAAAACCCTCAGCAACTTAGTAAGACCCTGTTTTAATTTTTTTTTAAGGGCTAGGGAATGTCACTCAGTGTAGAAAGAACATCCCTAGACTCAATCCCCAGTATAACCAAAAAAAAAAAAAAAAAAGTTAAAACTGAAAGAAATCCTGCTTGAGAATTCTTATGCTTCAAATAAGGAAACTGGCCTGTACCCCATTACAATAGCAGAAAGCCCTAAACCCCAATAAAAACCTTCCCCTTAGAGCTAAGAGTACCTTTACTTAAAAGAAAGTGCCATGTTTTTCCCCAAATACAGAGAACGTGAACCCTTAGGAGCCTGCCACTGTAGCAACATGTCCTCTGTCCCAGGAGTCTCGGTGGGGGAATCTTGTTCCATTATGTAGTGTTAGCAGAATCAGGAGGGCCTTTCAGTAAGGGGTCATACCATGTTATGTGCAGATTTCCATGCCATTCAAATCCCTGATTATTTAAGAGAACGTGACACAGAGCATTGACTTTCCTTTCTTTACCATACTCAGGTCCTGGCACAATGTTTATTGTGTCATAAATAATCAAGAAATGGGTTTCTATAAAGATGCAAAGACAGCTGCTTCCGGAATCCCCTACCACAGTGAGGTCCCTGTGAGTTTGAAAGAAGCCCTCTGCGAAGTGGCCCTTGATTACAAAAAGAAGAAACACGTGTTCAAGCTGAGGTACGCATTGTGCTTAGCAGTTGCCTGAACATAGATGTGTTCTGTCCTCGCTCTGAGGGTTGGTTTTCTTACCCCAACACCATGATCAGTCTCCTCTCTCCTCTGCCATTTTTACATCTCTGATAGAGTGGGACACCCATTTGGCACTGGGCTTGGTTAGGCTTTCTCTGGGTTCTTTAGGGATAGTGGCCAGCTGCCAGCTTCCCCTGCTCCACCATGCAGCCAAGCACAGACAGAAAGGGAGCTTCTGTGTCCTATTCTGGCATTGATTGTTCACAGCACATAAAGTGGGCTGTTCACATCTCATCATCCTAGGGAATCTTAGAGAAACAGTTTTTCCCCCTTTTGAGCTTATCCCAACCAGGGAGTCGCTGTTACTTGCTCTTGAGTTAGCTGCAGGCAGGTCCAGTGAGTCTGCCTGGAGCTAGATGGAGACAAACCAGAAATGCTTGAGTGGGGCCAGGGCCTTGGCTCCCCTGGAGCCATCTGGTTCCAAGCACCTTTTCCCATACATACCTACCCACAGAGTGGATTTGTACTCTGAAGTCCTCCTTATGCTTGGAAATAGAAAACTATTTTATCTTTAAGAATGTAAAAAGTAAACATTTTAGTGGTTCGCTCCCTAGTTTTGTACCGAGTGCTCTGTTGCTCTGAGATCTGGATAGCTGTGGGCTTTGTTGTGTGTTTTGGAACAGTTGGACAAGGCCAAGTACTGCGGAGGGGAGAGTCGCCCGCAGTGCACTTGATGGCGCCATATTGGAGAGCAGCATGGGGAGCTCTTTGGGCCTTGGGACATTTGATGTTTTGTCAGACAAGGGGCAGACAGCGTAGTCCCTTAGCTGCTTTCCTGGATAGCATTCTGGAAAGTTCAGGGTATTGGCAAAGGACCACTCCCACCACTGCACTCACAACTTCTTCCTCCTGACAGCCACAGTGAAGGATTAAACCTTTAGGCCCCAGGTACCAGCCAAGTGCTCGTCAGTGACCTACAAATGTGGCTTCTTTCATTCCAAGACACACTCAAGAAGAAAAATCTAGGAGTTCTTTTCTTTGTCTCTTCAGAGACTCTGAGATATGTAAATGTAGGGAGTATAAACTTAGTAGCAGAATTTCAGAAGGGCTTATTATTTTTAAAGAGTTTTTTCTTGAATTCAGTTTAGACCACTGATGAGGAACCAAGTGGTTTTTGCCAAGACAAAGCCAAAATGTTATGACGCTTGGGTCTCTTTAATCCTCCCAGTGCGTCAAAGCTCCAAGCTGCCTGTGTATATTGAATTTGCCCAGTTAGTTATCTAGCTTCTTGATGTCCAGGCAGCCATATGGGGTCTCCAGGCATGGATGATGATGTAGGTGGAGCCCTGGTTTGTGTTTCTGGTGTAAGTCTGCTTCTATCTCATGCAAGATCTGGGAGTTGGGTTATTTTACTTCTCAAAAGTTAAATTGTGACTTAATTTTTTCTTTGAAATTACAGGCTAAATGATGGCAATGAGTACCTCTTCCAAGCCAAAGACGATGTAAGTTGCTAAGTTTCATGTCTCTCAGATACTTAGCTGTGTATGAGTGGTTACGGGATGACAGTCTTTATTCGTGATATCATTCACATAAGTGACGACCAGGGGTGACATCCTCAGGTCTTTGGTAGCTTGTCTCTAGAAGGCAGTGGGCCATCCTGCTGTCCCTCGCAGTAGGAGGATGGCTAGTACAGGAGCCACTGGAGTGGAGGAAAGAAAACCTTGCCCTCCCCCTCCCCATGTAGGAGGCACAGTGAGGGAGACCCCAGCCCCCAGTCAAGAGCCTTGCCACTATACCCCACCACCTTTAATCAACTGTTTAATGGTATGCCCCACAAGAAGGTCCATTGATGAAAACACAACATATGTAATTCTTTAAATCTGAAAAAGCTCTTTCAAGCAAGAGAGTCACCCTTTAAATAAAGAAAAAGCACTTTCTAGGGTAATACCTGACTCTTTGTAATGTTTGTTGAACCATATGCTGGAAAGACTATACTTTCAGTGATCATTTCTATAGTGTGTGATGATCTTTAGATACCAGAACACTGAATTCTGAGAGGCTGAGTCAGTGTGTGTAAGGACAATGCCCAGAAGCAACTCCCCTGCCTCAGATGCACATTCCTGGCCTTCTGGCTGACCAAGGCCTGTCGGTTATCCAGTGGAGCCAGAGCGCCTCACACCATACCTCTTAGAGTCTCACCTGTGTCCCCTCTGTCCAGGAGGAGATGAACACATGGATCCAGGCCATCTCTTCTGCCATCTCTTCTGATAAACATGACATGTCCGCCAGCACCCAGAGCACGCCAGCATCCAGCCGGGCACAGACCTTACCCACCAGCGTCGTCACCATCACCAGCGAGTCCAGTCCCGGCAAGCGGGAGAAGGACAAAGAGAAAGACAAAGAGAAGCGCTTCAGCCTTTTTGGCAAAAAGAAGTGAACTCCTTTCCGTCACCTCCTGCCCTTCTCTTACCTTTTCAGTGAAATTCCAGCATGTAAGCTCAGAACCAACACGTTACTCTCTGTGCCTAATGTTCCTCAATGTGGTTGATTTTTTTTTAATTTATAGAGAATTTCGGGGGGGGGGGGGGAATAACACTTAAACACTATCTCCAAGTTACAAAAGTTTGAGGTGCAGAGGGAAGGCCAGATTTTTTTTAATGAAGTTATATAGATTAGATCTCAATATTTAAATTGTTCCTCAATTTTGTGAGGCTGTGTTGGAAATAACCCGCCTCTAGTGCTGTTGGTTTGCAAGGCAGCGGTGCTTAAAAAATATTTTCTGTGCTCACCAGAGACAAAAATGTACCAATATCCTGACACCATTCTCTTCCATTTACTTTCGGTGGTTGCCCTGAGTCTTGACTAATGAAGTGCCCACAACAGGTCTAACCTTTATTAAACAGATCGTGTATTATGATCTTGCTGCAGCCATAGTGCAGCTCCATGTTAAATCTACAGACCAAACCATTTGTATCTGGCATCACTTACTAACAAATGACATGCGGCTTTTCTGCATCAACTGCGACGTTCGACAATGTTGAGAATGTCGGTATATAAGAAGGAATAGAAAATTGATACTGTTTTAAATAATCTGTAATTTCAATTTTTTTGCTGAAATACATTATATTGTATGTTTGAGATAATTCTAGTACAAAGTATAATAAAACTAGGTGTATAATAAACCTTTAAATCATTGATAAGTGTACAAGTGGAACTGAAGCATTTACTGGACAAAGTAATGTTACTCTAAGGTTACTTGCTCGTGCGTGCGTTGCCACTGTGTTATAATTTGCTTCATTACCTTGCTATTTGATACATAGTGTGCATTTTTCTGTCACTGTAACTATTGTAATGACAAATTTTCATCTAACTGCACAATCAAAATGGCATTGATAGGAATGAATTCCAGAGGCTGGGCCTGAACAGAGAGTGGTCGCTCAGGCCTGGTGCTCCGTCGTACGACCTGTACCTCTCAACTTTTGCCCTATCTGTTAAATATATGCTATGTCATTAAATGCTTTTAAATCTAGCAGGGTGACTAATTGTTTTTCCTCTCCAACACATGCATGCCAAGTGGGGAAATTGAGCAGGAAAAAATGACAAACAGAAAGCATTATGCAGTCAATCTAGATTCCTCTTTGAATTTTTGTATATGTGTGGTGCACGAGTTTTGAAAAGTGACAGCAAACAAGATGATAACTATGACTGTTGTAGTGACACATGCACATTTTATCCTTTATTTATCAAAAAGTTTATCGGAGCTTTTTAGCCCTGAGATAGGAGTAGGCAAACTTTTTAAGCCCTAGCTCCCCTCTTCTACGGACTTGTTAATTACTTTTATCTAAGTCAATTTACATTCGAATAGTTGCCTGCATTTAGGCAGAAACCAAGTCCTTTCACGGATTTTTGAAATATAATAATCATAGCTTTCTCAAATCTTCCTAGGCCATTCCCAATACTGGCACATATACCACTTAGCATAATTCTCTAGAGATTCATCCAAGTAATGTTTCCTGTCAATAGCTCATTCCTCTTGTGACTGAATAGTGTACTATGGTATGGATGCATCTCTATTTAGCCATTCACTTACTCAAAGATATCTAGGTTGTTTCCAGTTTGGGCTACTAAAAGCTGCTATGAACATTTATGTGTGAGGTTTATATGAGCATAAATCATTTTTCTGACCTAAAGAACTACCCAGGACTACAAAGAATAATTCTTAAGTTATTAGATAGCCTCTCTATTCTCCCATGCAACCTCGTTTTTAGGTAGTTTTTTACTGTACCTGCACTATTGAGCAAATTGCTCCTTTTCTCTTGCATGCTCTTTGATCACTTTTTGACCTCTTGACAGGCTAGGCAGCAGGAGAGAGTGATGTGAGGGGGACCACTAATGCTCTGCAGTGGACTGTGATGCTAAAATGGTTAGGTTACTTAAAATATTTTCAACCTACAATGGGTTTATTGGGATGGGACCCATTGTAAGTTGAGGAATTATCTGAAGTTATATGTCTAACCAGACTGATTGGGGTGCTCCCTACCACTCAAATATGTGTGTTTGTGTGCTTCTAAGTTCAAGGGTTTTTTCTGCCTGAGCCACCCCCTTTTTTCCTCCAATTCTCTGGATTAAACATTCAAAGAGAAGTGCTCTAGCAAGGCATGGTGGGTGACTCACGCCTGTAATCCCAGTACTTGAAAGGCTGGTTTGAGGACAGTCTCAGCAAGTAGTGAGATTCTTATCAACCTAGCAAGACCCTGCTTTTACATAAATAAAATCACCTCTGGGGATGTAACTTGAAGGTAGAATTCCTCGGGATTCAATCCCCAGTATCACAGAAATAAATAAAAATAAAGAGAAGTGCTTTTCTGAGAAATATTCCCCAAGTGAGCTTTAAAGTTAAATGTGAGCTTTAAATTAGTTTTTCAATATTTAGATCCAATTTTAAGAACACAGACCATCCTAGAAAAGAATGACCTTTACATCTTATAGAAGAAAAATTCAACAGGCCTCGCTATAAGAAAGAATGTTACATCCTGTTTCAGGCTTTGAAGGTTTTTTGTAAAAAGCCCATCTCCGCCCCCCCCCTCCTTTCCCTCTTCTCTTCCTCCTCCTCTTGATTGAACCCAAGGGTGTTCTACCTCCAAGCTATATCCCAGCCCTTTTTAATTTTGAAGCAGGGCCTCATGAAGCTGAGGCTGGGCTCAAACCTGTGATTCTCCTATCTCAGTCTCTCAACTGTTAGCTAGCTAGCTAGGAATGAGTGAGATGAAGGGGAAAAAAAAAAAATGGGACAGGGATTGCCCTGCTCAACTGTGGTCAGAGACTTCCAGGCTATTATCGTATAGCTTTAGATTTCAAATCAGTAGTTTTTATAGTTTAACAAATTACTACTACAGGGGTGGTATTTCTGGGCAGTATAGAAACTCACCATACAGCAGACTGGACCCTCTTCCTCTCCATTCCTCTCCCGAACTAGCCAGCTCTGTGACCCTCCTGCTGAACCCTCCAATAAATATGCCTTTCATGCTTACCTTATCTGTATATAAAATCTTTCTTCTAGGGAGACAAGAACCAAGAGAAACTCACAGCCCTGCAACACAGTACTGTGATTATAGGTGTGCACCCCATTTAACCTTCTAAAGAGAGGGTTTTCAGGAAGAAATGGGTTCCATCAAGTGAGAAAGCACCACCAACCCCAAAGCTCCACACCCAGGCTGACCTGGGGAGGTAGCAAGAGTGGACCAAGTCTGGGTAGAATTCAAGTCATCCCATGGTTATGCCACTTGTCTGCTCCTCCCATGAGCTTGGGAGACCAGCGCCCTGAGCAGTGCCCGGGGCCACGGGATCAGCTGCCTGAGCTGCCATGGTTGTCACTGTGCCTTTTAAGCCTGCTGAAAGCCATCAGTGGTTTTTCTTCCAGTCAGGGCTGAGTCACAGCAGGAAGAGGACACACAGGCATGGGACTCTTAGATTGAGAGTCGGAGCACTGGTGCCTGCCCATGTCCACCAGGCCTGCAGCTGCTCCTCCATGAGCTCTGGTTCTGTGTGTTCTGTCCCAGCACAGGCAGACTGGAGGGCAGCCATGTTGGGGCCATCAGAGGCCAGCAGGCTTTTGTAAGTCTCCAATTAGCCTGTGCTGGTCCACTTTGGAGACTCATTTTGTCAGAGAGTGGAAATGGAGGACGCCAAACATCAGTGGAGTTTCCTGAAACTGATTTTTTAAGGAAAGGAGTTTTGCTCTTCAGGGAGTCCACAGGGTGGAGCATCCTATATTCTAGTGTTAAGCTGTGCAGAGCTTGGGAACTTTCTCCATGTCCTGGCTCACAGCATTCCCCCAGAAATCTGCTCAGCTTCCACTGCCATTCCAGTCTCCCTGTCACAGCGGATTATTTTCACTCTTGCTAAGTTAAAGAAAATTTACTGGGGGAAACAGCCACTCAAGTTTTGTTTGTTTGTTTGTTTGTTTGTTTGTTTGTTTGTTTTGTGTGTGTGTGTGTGTGTGTGTGTGTGTGTGTGTGTGTGTGTGTGAGAGAGAGAGAGATGGATGGGTGGGATATTGTACCTCTGCACTATACCCCCAGCCCTATTTTTTTATTCTTTTTTTTTTTTTGAGGTACTGGGGATGGAACCCAGGGGCATTGTACCTCCCAGCTATACCCCCAACCTTATTTTTTAGTGCACTGATTGATTGATTGATTGATTGATTGCAGCATTAGGGATGGAACCTCCAGCCCTATTCTTTATTCTTTATTTTGAAACGGGGTCTCACTGAGTTGCGAAGGGCCCCACTGAGTACCTGAGGCTGTCTGCAAACCCTGAATCTCCAGTCTCAGCCTCCCGAATGTTAGGATTACAAGCATGCACCACCATGCCTGGCTTTTATTCTTTATTTTGAAACAGGATCTCACTGAGTTCCAGAGGTCCTCACTAAGTAATAGCAATCCTCCTGTCTCAGCCTCCCAAATGCTGGGATTACAAGCATACACCACTATGCCCAGCTTCCACTCAACATTTTAATCTCCTATCGAGGGTCTCCACCTAGAGGACTGTCCTACAGTCCTACAGACCTCAGAGGTGGCTGCAAAGAGCATGTGGGAACCAGTGCTTGGTGTACAAGCCAGACTGTCTCTGGCTACAATATGTTGCACAGATCTGCCACATCTCCTTGTGGGTTTTAGGAGCCTTAACTTTCCTGGGCGTATGTGATTTGATTGCTTTATCTGACTTATTTAGCTTCTGCTCATCTGGGGAAAGAACCTGGGTTCCCTGCCAACTCTGTGACAAACAAGCCCTCATCTCTGCTGAGCACCTGCTGCATGCTTGCCTCTCAGAAAGAAGCCCTCCTTACTGTCCCTTCACCCCAGGCTCAGCTTGGGTTTTCCTTCCAAGGGGGACAGAATGACAGTGCTGAACAGTGTACTCCATAAATGAGCTCTGTTTCCGCCTGAGTATTCCACTGGGCAGGAGACTCTTAAGACACATTTGCTGATGTATTTAGGCATGCCCCCTGACTTTGCACCTCTTGATCATAATGTCCCACAATTTTACCCTCAAAGGCACTTATGTGGGCTGCACTTGGCTGTGGAAAGCAGGCAAGTTGGAGGTGCCTCTAAGGATCTGGTCCCACTGCTGCCACCTACAGAGCTCCCTTATCCAGCACCCATTGTGTTACTGGACACTGGTACAGCTCAGTGGCAAAAGGAGATGATGCTGCAATGCCATGATCTATACTACTTAGCCAAATACCTATCAAAGGGACTGAGGTTTTTTTCTTGTGAAATCAGGTCCTCCAAAAGATGCTAATTATCTAATTCTTTGAGGAGGTCCAAGGGTCTGAGTTAGTAGTTAGACCATCATTTGGCCAAGAAACATCTATGCGGATGCACACTGTCCCTGGGTGCTTCACCTTATAACTGGGACTCAGCTTCCTCAGCCCTTAGCACCTCATTTCTTTTTGTGGTACTGGGGATTGAACCCAGGGGCATTCTACCTCTACGCTATACTTCAGACCTTTTTTATTTATTTGTTTGTTTGTTTATTTATTTATTTTTGGTGGTACTGCAGTTTCTGGAACTCCAGACCTATTTTTATACTTTTTATTTGGAAACAGGAACTCTTAAGCCAGCATGGCTGGCTTCGAACCTGTGTGATCCCCCTGTCTCCGCCTCCCAAGCGCGGGGATTACAAACATGCACCACCACACCCGGCTATTTTTTATTTTAAAACAAGGCCTTACTAAGTTGCTGAGGGCCTCACTAAGTTGCTGAGATTGGCCTCAAACCTGTAAATCTCAGCCTCCCAAGTACTGGGATTACAATCCTGTGCTACCATACTGGGCTACCATCCCATTTCTTATAAAATCTCCAGAAAAGAGATAAATTTACCCAGAGAATTAATATGGAGAGAGACCGAAAGTTTAGAAAAGGAAAAAGAAAGTCTGACATTCCTCAGGAAGAGGAAGAATTTGAACTCCATAGGAGAACAATTTGCATAGAACCTGTCCTTACACTGTCTTTTTTTTTTTTTTTTTTTTTTTGGTGTGTGTGTGTGTGGTACTAGGGATGGAGCCCAGGGTCCTTCTACCTCCGGGCTATACTCCCAGACCTATTTTATAGTTTATTTGGAAATGGTCTCTTAAGCCCACGGAGGCTGGCTTCGAACCTGCGCAATCCTCCTGTCTCAGCCTCCCAAGCACAGAGATTACAAGTGTGCACCACCACGCCCGGCATGTCATCTTCTTCATTGTGACATTTGACAGGTCTGTCATTTCTCAATCACAGTTGGCTCTGGGAACAGGACGAAGGGAGAGCAGGCCTGCTGTAGAAAATAGTCAGGCTACCTCCACTCCCACTGCTGGACCTGGTGGATGTCCCGCATGTTCCACCCCATGATTGTCCTGTGTCACTTGGAGCCTAGCTAAGTGCCATTATTTCATGAGTACCATTGCTGCAAGGGCTGTGACTACCATCCAGTACTGTAAGCACTGATTGCCTGCATCAGGTGCTGTCCTTAATACTTTATTGAAGTTATCTCATCTAACCTCACAGGGACCCTGTAAAATAGATACTGTAATTACTGAGGTATTGCTAAAGCTCAGACCAGCTCTGTCACCATAGGGAGTGGTGACAGTGAGCCAAGCCAGAGGAGATAGAGCCAAGACCATGTCTCAGTGTGTCTGAATCTTTGACGAGTCAGCCTGACCCCAAGACCAGCCTGATCCTCTGTCTCTTCTGTGCTCAGATGTCTTGAGTGCAGTAGGAGAGGTTAGTCCAGGATCTCACTGGCCTCCTGTGAGACCAGCCCATGCTCTGAGTGAGAACATGTGTGAGTGCAAACATGTCCACAGCCAAAGGGAAGGGCTTTGCTCTGAAATGAGGAGTGTGTCAAAACAGCTGGCTGGGTAAAGCCAGCCATGACTCTGACAGGACTCTGAATGGCTGGTTTTACCTGTTTCCACCCTTTGTTCCTCTCCAGACAGGGTGACTTTATCTTGCTCATAACAGGTAATGTTGGCTATGGCATCATGCCAGGCAGTTCTGCAAAGCTCTTGAGTTGTGTTATCAGATCCTTCCCCAGCACTATGTGGTCATATCTTGATTGTACAGAGAGGGAAACTAAGGCTCAAGAGAGTTGAGCCATTGTTCAGATAGCATCTGGGTCTCTGAATTCTGACACGGGTCTCCAGAGGCCACACTCAGACTACACTTATTGCCCACATGATGTTCCCTAGAGGTTCTCTCCCTCCTGCACTTCTCTGTGGGCTGAGAGACAATGGTCACGAAACCTGCGTCAGCCAGGAGGAAAATTCACATGTGTAAGCCATCACCCTAAACTCTAACAGTGGGCTTTTGGGGAGAGGACCACAATGCCCATGGCACATCCACTCAATGGCCACGCAAACCTTGGTGTCTGCAGTCAAGGCTCCTCAGCGACTCCTCCAGCCACGTCACTCTTACAGAGTTCAGATATGCACGTGCACATTGAAAGTGGAAGTCCAGCACAGAAAAAACCCAAGGCAAGCAAGCAAGCAAAAGCTTTATTAAGACAGCCCAGGTCCCTTTTATATCAGGCAGCTGGGGATTTTTTTTAAATAGGAAGAGGCTTCCGCTCACAGCAGAAGAGCGCACGAAGTACGGGGCGTTTACTGATTGGGTGTCTCATACCCCAGTGAGTGTGTTATCAGGGGACTGGTTGTTGGGCTATGAGGTAACCAGCAAAATCCGGAAGAGAAGCCGCCGGAGAGCGGCCATCTTTGGCATGACTGGGCTGCTTATCCTAACACACATTTTGTTCTCCAAGTCCTGGGCAATGTAACTAAAGTGTGCCAGTATGGGGAATGGCCTAGGAAGATTTGGGAAAGCTCTGATTTCAAAAGAAAATAATGGGTATATTTCAAATTAGTTGTGTCAAAATGGAGGCAGACATGGATAAAGATAGGACTTGGTTTCAGCCTAAAAACAGGCAGCTATTCCAATGTAAATCAACCTAGCTCAAAGTAATTAACAAGTCAATAGAGGAGAGCTAGGGCTTCCTCTTTCTAAAGACAGATCTACTTGATGATCTAGGGGGGATGGGGCAGGGTTTGACCTTGATCTTCATGAAAGGAGAAACCTCACCACACCTTGCTAGGGGAGGTACCTTACAGGGACGTTCACTATGTCAGAGTCACGCAAACAAGATGGAGGTCATGGGTATAAAAAGGCCAAGTCCACATGTAAGCCCTTTGGTGTACTCATTCGAGTCATCCCCTCATGCCATCTTGGCATGGGGCTGTATTTCTATTTTCTGTATTTCTATCTTTCTAATAAACTTCTTTAAATCTTCAGCAGCTGTCCAAGCGATGAATACTTATTCTTAGCTTAGGACAAGAATCCACAGTTTTTCTGTTTGTCTGTTTGTGTGGTGGTGAGGGGTGGGGGGTTACTTCTCCACACACACACCACGCACACACACACACACACACACACCCCGCAACATAAAGAATGGTTGAGATCTGAGTCACTGGTCTTACAAAACTGCAGCGGCCCAGGCTTGAACTGTCAACACATGCTTAAGTCCTGTTTAGATCAAGTTTAATTAAGATCAGATAAAGGATACATGATAAAACACAAGAAATATTTAGAAGAAAGAAGAGTGGAAGGACCCTCCAACTAGCTGGCTACTCTAGTCTCAGAAAGGCAGCAAAATGAATCATGGCTCAACACAAGATCCATGCCTGTGTCTGGGGATAAGGGCCCAGCTCAGGCCTGTTGGATAGATTTCCTTCAGGCGCCTTCACAGCCAAAGAATGTGAGGATGCGCAGTAGACACTGATGGGCTCCAGCGGAGATGAGCCAGATGTCCATCCTGGCTCCCTGAATTGGCCACAGGCTCCCTCTTTTCTCTGCCCCCATCACTGCTCTCTCCTCTGATTTCTGGCTTTCCCCCCTGTCTGTGCATCTTACTCCTGGCCATCCTTCCTTCAGCACCTGTGGCTCTATCTCCTCTAAACTCTGAACTACACAGACATCTGAGGCTGAGCCAAGCCAGCTCCTCCTGTACAGGTCTGTAACAACTGCTCTCTCTACTCTCCCAGTCTCCTCCACTTGCAGCCTTTCGTTTCCACCAGAGCATTAAAAGACTTTTTTTTTTTTTTAATTGTGGTGCTGGGTTTTGAGCCCAGGAGCCTCACGTCAGGCAAGTACTCTAGCACTGAGCTACCCCCAGCCCAAAAAGAACTGTACCTGAGACCAGAGGCTGAGCTCCGAGTACCTGCTTATTATTTCCAGGAGTAAGGACCCTTGCATTTCAAAGCCTCCTGGTGGAAATGGAAACTTTATAAAAAACCAGGAGCCGAGTGAAGAGAGAGTTGCACCCCAAGGATGATGTGCACCCACAGTGGCTGTTGTTCACTCAAATGATGTTCTCACCATTAACTCAGTGACTTGTGACTCCCCAAAGACACTGGTAGCACCTTTGGGAGAGATGACATTTTTAAAAATTTAAATTTCTTAGACATTTGGTTAATTCATAATTTTTTTTAGCGAAATGTGTTGGTAAGAGAAGTAACATTTTAATAAGAAAGAAATACTAAAGCCAGGCATGGTGGTGCACGCTTGTAATCCCAGTGCTTGGGAAGCTGAGACAGGAGGGTCACACAGGTTCGAAGACTCTCTACAACTTAGTGAGATCCTCTTTCCAAATAAAGTATAAAAATAGGTCTGGGAGTATAGCCTGGGGGTAGAAAAGCCCCTGGGTTCCACCCTAGTACCATAAAAAAAGAAAGATATACTAAAAACATTCTTAACAATTTTGAACTAATAATTCTACCTTACATGCATAAAATCCTACAAAACTAAACACTATATGGACCAATTGTACTTTCTTAGGGTGTATTAAATGTATGAGAACAGAAACAATAAACCATACTAATTTAGCTCCCAGAAGGGGTAGGTGCATTTTCACTTAACATTGCCCAACTATTTTGACATATCAGATTTAACCACTATTATGTAGTCAATAATTTAAATTCTTCACCCAAGGAACTGATATAAATATGCATATTTGCTTTAATCTACTCTCAGAGTATCCAATTTTCCTAATTCAAGAAGATACACTTCAGGTAAAAACTCTTGAGCTATCTTTATTTCCAATTAGCAAATAGAGACCCTGTTAATTAGCCAAAAGGAAGCCATGTATGTAAGATATGGGTTGGAGATTACAGGCAATATCATTTGTACCTAAACATTTTAAAATGTTACTGAGAGTGGATTATAACCAATAAAATAAGTTCTATTAATCATATGTAAATAAAAGGAGCCCAGCATGGTGGTGCACACTTATAATCCCAGTACTTGGGAGGCTGGGAGAGGAGGATTCCGCTCTCAGCCAGCCTCAGCTACTTAGTGAGGTCCTCCACAACTTAGTGAGACCCTGTTTCAAAATAAAGAATAAAAAATTGGGCTAGAGGTGTAGCTTGGAGGTAGAATGTGTTGGGTTCAATCCCCAGCACCATAAATAAGTAAATAAATAAATGAAAAGTTATTTCTTATAGTAGATATTTGACAATAAACTTAAAAGAAATTATGAAAACAGAAAAATCAGTGTTGCCTCAAGTTGTGGAATGAGAATTTTATGACAAGTGGTATATTTATATAGTTTCAAAGTATCTTTCCAGGTACTGCTTATTAATTACAATTTAGGAAAGTAGGTTTGACTACATGCCTGTAGTCCCAGCAACTCTGAAAGCTAAGGCAGGAGGATTACAAGTTTGAGGCCTGCTGAGTAATTTAGTGAGATCTTGGCTCAGAATGAAAACTTAAAAAAGGCTGGAGGTATAGCTTAAGTGGTAGAACACCTGTAGGTTCGATCTCCACTACCACAAAAAGTATGTGTGTGTGTGGTGGGGGAAGGCGGTAACTTTATAGTGAAGAATCTTGGAGGATTCTCTCCTAACCAAACCAGCACAATTTACAGCACCAGGATAAGGTGCAAACCAATTTCAAATGCTTCTGATCAAACATCATTCCTGTGAGATTCTTGCAAAAAAAAAAAAAAAAAAAAAGAAGAATCCTAATCTAATTACAGGAAATGTCAGATACAACTAAATGTGGAACATTTTCCAGACTAGCCAGTCTTTACTCTTCAAATATATCAAGGTCAGTAAAGGCAGGAAAAAAAGAAAAGAAAAAAGATTAAGAAGCTATTATAAAGAAGGCAAGAGAGACTTGATAACTAAACACATTGTGGAATTATACAATCCAAACCTGGAATGAATCCTGGAACAAGGGGAAAAACCTCTTGAGGCAATGCTGAGGCAATGGCAAAAGTTGGATATGGACTATGGATTAGATTAAAAGGATTCTATCAATGTTACATTTCCTGATTTTGATATTATCACTGTTCTTATGTAGAGGAACGTGGTATATGTGTGTATGCACACACACGTACAAAAGATTGAACCCAGAAGCATTCTACCTTTAAGATAAACCCTCAGCCCTATTTTTATTTCTTATTTTAAAACAAGGTCTCACTAAGTTGCAGAGGGCCTTGCTATAAGTTTCTAAGCCTGGCCATAAGCCTTCTATCTTCCTGCCTCAGTCTTCCAAGTACTGGAATTACAGGCGTGCTCCACCACACTTGGCTGGAATGTCCTTATTCTTAGGAAAAAAAAACCACTGAAATATTTAGTAATAAAAAGATATGAACTGAGCCGGGCGTGGTGGTGCACGCTTGTAATCCCCGCGCTTGGGAGGCGGAGACAGGAGGATCGCACAGGTTCGAAGCCAGCCGTGCTGGTGTAAGAGACCCTGTTTCAAAATATAAAATAGGTCTGGGAGTGTAGCCCGGAGGAAGAAGGGCTTCCAGGAACCCCAGTACCACAAAAAAAAAAAAAAAGATATGAACTGGACACAGTGGTGCACACCTGTAATCCCAATATTTAGGAGGCTGAGACAGTGCATAAAGAGAAAAACAGGAAAAATGTAGGTAGTTGTTAAATGTGTATGAAGAATATCCAGGGGTTCTATTATTCTAAACTCTAAAGTCACATCAACCCAGGCATGGAGGCACACACTTGTAACCCTAATCCTTGGGAAGCTCGGACAGGAGAATTGCAGGTTCACAGTCAGCCTCAGCAACTTAGTGAGTCCCTATTTCAAAATAAAACACAAAAAAATGGGGCTGGAGGTATATCTTAGAGATTGAATCCCCAGACACACACACACACACACACACACACACACACACACACACACACACACACACACAGTTATCCCCCAAGAAAAAACCTTGTTCAATGAAAGCAATAAAATTTAAATTAACAATTTCAATAAGCTTCTCCTCGGTTTACCTGCTTTGCGTGCATCCCAAGGCTTGATTCCAAAACTGCCCTGTCTTTAGCCATTGGCTATGAGGACTCTGGTGCCTGACCCTGTGTCCTGCCACTAGAATACTGTCACGTGTACATCTAGTTCATCTTCCATGCACAGAGTGAAGCTGGGACTTCACTGAGCCCCCAGAGCAAGTTGTAGAGCTATTGTGTACCTGCTTGCTAATAGCATATATATGTGTGGCAAAATTCAATCTAGGAATTAGGTTGCATTCATTGTAATTGATACAGTTTTCACTCTAATCTGGTTATGATGAAAGCCATAGTCAACAACGAGGTTCATTGTGAATAAGCAAATAGTCTTAGATGAATTTACAAGAGTGGGCTGTGGCTCCCCTGGAAGAGGAGGTGGCGGGCCCATTGATGGAGTCTCATTGCCATGTTTATGGATGAGCCAGTGTGTCTCTGGATGTCTTCCAGACCTCTGCTGCCAGCACAAGTGGGCTAATCACAAAGTCAAAGCTTCAGGGGCTCTCATTTGCTCAAGGTCCTTCCAGGACCTTGTACCTAATTTTTTAGTATACTTTTATTTGTGCATTATAGTCTCACATCATAATGCCATTCATAGTGATGGTGACACACAAGCACGTAGCACCTGGCCGGCTTTCCCGGGCTCCTCCCTACTCCTCCCTCCTCATACAGCATATTGAGATCGACACTGGTATTTTCATATATGTACATAATATCAGTGAACGTGTTTCCTTCATTGGTCCTCCCTATCCAACCCCCTTACTGGCTCCCCTGGAGTTTCTCTGATATCTAAAGTCTCTTTTGTATCCTGATTACTCCCTATCTTCTGCATATTAGAGAAAGCATATGACTCTTCACTTCCTGTGACTGGCTAATCTCATTTAACACAATGTTCTCCAGGTTCATCCATTTTTCTGCAAATGACAAAATTTTGTTCTTTATTACTGAGTAGAATTCCAATAAGTAGGTATCCATAATTTTATAATCCATTCATTTGTTGATAGACACCTATGTTGGTTTCATAATTTGGTTACTATGAATTGTGCTACTATAAACATGGATATGCATATATTATTCTAATTTTGGCCCCTTTGGAAAGATACCCAGGAGTGGGATAGCTGGGTCATATAGGAATCCATTCCTCATATTCTGAGGAATCTCCACATTATATCCATAGTGGCTGAACTAATTTTCAATCCCACCAAGAGTATAGAAGAGTTTGTATTTCCCCACATCCTTGGCTATATTCATTGTTATTTGACTTCTTGATGTTTGCCATTCTGATTAGTGTTAGATTAGTGTTAGATCTCAGGGTAATTTTAATTTGCATCTCCCTGATTGCTAATGATGTTGAACATTTTTAAAATGTATTTATTGACCATTTGTATCTCTTCTTTTGTGAAGTGTCTATTTAGTTCAATTATACTTTTCTTGATTGGGTTATTTGTTTTTAGTCTAAAGATATTTGTTTAGTCTAGATATTAGTCCTCTTATCAGAAGGATATTTGACAAAAATCTCTCATTCTATTGGTTCTATCTTTAGACTCTCAATGATTTCTTTTGATGAGCAGAAGTTTTTTAGTTTAATGCCATCCCATTTATTCTTGTTTTAATTTTCTGAGCTTTGACAGTTTTATTGAGGATGTTTCTACCTGTGCCTATATGTCACAGTGTTCTACCCATGTCCGTCTCTACTATCTTCAAAGTCTCAAGTCTAATTCCTAAGTCTTTGATCCATCTCATGGTGACTCTTGCGCAGGGTGAGAAGTAAAGATTTATTTCTATTTTTCCATAAATGGATAACCAGTTTTCCTAACACCATTTGTTGTAAAGGCTGTCTTTTCTCCAATGTAAATGTTTGGCAATTTTGTCAAAACTCAACTTCAGCCTAGCGTGGTGGCACATGCTTGTAATCCCAGTATTTTGGAGGTTGAGATGGGAGGATTGCAGGTTCACAGCCAGCCTCAGCTACTTAGTGAGGCCCTCTGCAACTCAATGAGACACTATTTCAAAATAAAAAATTAAAAAATAGGGCTGGAGGGGGGTATCTTAGAGGGAGAATGCCCCTGGGTTCAATCCTTAGTTAAAAAAAAAAAAATCAACTCCAATTTTGTTTTCTTTGTCAAAAATTATTTTGACAAAGAATAAAAAGTGAGGCTTGGGATTTCATATGGAGGTAGAATGCAAAATAAATTTGTCAAAAATTAATTTGCTTTAAAGCCAGGCATGGTGGCACATGCTTATAATCCCAACATTTGGGAAACTGAGACAGGAGGATCGCAGTTTGCAAACAGCCTCAGCTATTTAGTGAGGCCCTTTGCAACTCAGTGAGACCCTATTTCAAAATAAAAAATAAAAAGTAAGGCTGGAGATGTAGCTCAGAGATAGAATGCCCCAGGGTTCCATCCCCAGTACCGCAATAATAATAATAATAATAATAATAATAATAAATAATAATAATAATAATAATAATAATAATTTGCTATAAGTGTGTGGATTTGTTCTGTATCTTCTATTCTGTTACATTGTTCTACACGTCTGTTTTGTGCCAATACCATGCCGTACTATTTTTATTTATTGTGGTACTGGAGATTGAACCCAGAGGCATTCTACATTCAAGCTACACCCCCAGCCTGATTTTATTTCTTATTTGGAAAAAAGGTCTTGCTAGATTGATGAAAGTCTTATTACTTGCTGAAGCTGGTCCTCGAACTTGGCTATCCTCTTTACTCAGCCTCCTAAATTCAGAGATTACAGGTATGCTCCATCACACCTGGCTTGCTGTTTTTATTACTATAACTCTGTAGTATAATTTGAAATCAGGAGTTATGATGCCCCCTGCATGCTTCTTATTGCTGAGAATTAATTTGGCTATTCTAGGTCTTTTGTTTCTCCATATGAAATTTAGGACTGATTTTCCTATGTCTGGGAAGAATGACATTGGTATTTTGATAGGAATTTCATTGACTCTGTAGATTACTTTTGGTAGGATGAACTTTATTTTGCTTCTTTTTTTCTTCAGTCCTGGGGATGGAACCCACAGGCATTCTACCTCCATATGAAACCCCAAGCCTCACTTTTTATTCTTTATTTTGAAACAGGGTCTCATTGAGTTGCAAAGGGCCTCACAAAATAGCTGAGGCTGTTCATGAACCTCGATCCTCCTGTCTCAGCCTCCCAAATGCTAGGATTACAAGCGTGCACCACCACACCTGCCTTAGACCATTTTGATAATATTTGTGTTGCCTATCCAAGAGCAAGGGAGATATTTCCATAGTCTAAGACTTTCTTAAATTTCTTTTCTTAGTGTTTATAATTTTTATTGTAGAGCTCTTTTACCTCCCTGGTTAGATTTTTTCCTAGGTATTTTACTGTTTTTTGAGGTTATAGTGAATGGAATTGTTTCCTAGATTTCTTTTTCAATGGATTCATGGTTAGCATATGGTAAAGCTACTAATTTTTTTAGATGAACTTTGTATCTCTATACTTTGCTGAATTTGTTAATCATCTCTAGAAGACTTTTGGTTGAGTTTTTTGGGTCTTAAATATAGGCTCATGTCATCAACAAGACATAATTTCAGTTCTTTTCCTGTTTGAATTCCTTTGATATTCTTCTCTTGCCTTATTGCTTTGGCAAGAGTCTGGTGGTATTGGGGTTCCTGGGAGCCCTTCTACCTCACGGCTGGCTTTGAACCTACACAATCCTCCTATTTCTGCCTCCCAAGCACAGGAATTACAAGCATGCGCCACCATGCCCGAACTATATTGCGCCACCATGCAGAGAACTATATTGAAAAGAAGTGGTGACAGTGGGCATACTTGTCTTGTTCCTGATTTTAAAGGGAATTCCTGCATTTTACCCCTATTCAATATGATGTTGGCTTTGTTATAATATATTGCCTCAATTATATTGAGGTAAATTCCTTCCATTCCAATTTTCTCAGTGTATTTATTTATTTATTTTTGTGGTGCTGGGAATGGAACCCAGAGGCTTTTTACCTTTGGGCTATACTCCCAGACCTATTTTATACTTTATTTAGAAACAGGGTCTCATTAAGTTGCTGACAGCCTCACTAAGTAGCTGAGGCTGGCTTCGAACCTGCGTGATCCTCCTGTCTCAGTCTCCCAAGTAGTGGGATTACAAGCATGTGCCACCACACCTGGTGGCAGTGTTTTTAAATATGAATGGGTATTAAATTTTTTTATTGGTGCATTGTATTCATATATCATATTGGGGTAAAACTTGTGTGGACATACATGTACACTTTTCAAATGCTTTTCAGCATCTATTGATGTGATCATGTGATTTTTGTCCTTAGTTCTATGTATGTGATAAATAACATATATTGATTTGTTTATGTTGAACTAGTCTTCCATCCCAAGAATGAAACAATTTTCTTGATACAGTTTTGAATTTGCATCACTAGTCTTTTTTTTTTTTTTTTTTTTTGCAGTACTGGGATGGAAGTAGGGGCATTGTACCTCCAAGCTACAACCTCAGCCCTATTTTTTCAATCCTTTTTAAATTTTTGAAACAGGGTCTCACTGAGCCTCGCTAAGTAGCTGAGGCTGTCTGCAAACCATGATCCTTCAGTCTCTGCCTCCCAAATGCTGGGATTAAAGCATGCGCCACCATGCCCGGCTCACTAGTCGTTTGTTTAGAATAATTTTTTTTGTGTGTTTGTGGTACTGGGGGTAGAACCCAGGGGCTTTTCTACCTCTGGGCTATACTCCCAGACCTATTTTATACTTTATTTGGAAACAGGGTCTCAGTAAGTAGCTGAGACTGGCTTTGAACCTGTGTGATCCTCCTGTCTCAGCCTCCCAAGCACTGGGATTATAAACGTGCGCCACCATGCCGAGATTTTGTTTAGAAATTTTGCATCTATGTTCATCAGTGATATTGATCTATAATTTTCTTTTCTTTTTTATAGGTGCATTGTAGTCATACATCTTAATGGGTACAAGATGGTAGAGGCATACATGCACACATTATTCACTTAGCTCCTCCTCACTTTCCACCCCATTCCTTCCCTCCTGTAATTTTATTTTCTTGAGGGGATCTGTCTTCAGTTTTGGTATCAAGGTGAAACTTGCCTCATAGAAGTTTGGAAGGATTCCATTTCTTTCAATTTCATAGAATAACGTGTGAAGTATTGGGTTTAGTTATTCTGTAGAGGTTTTGTAGAATTCAGCTGGGAATCCATCTGGACCTGAGCTTTTCTTTGATAGAAGGTTTTTAATTGCTATTTCTATTTCTTTGCTTGGTATTGGTCAGTTTGGGTTTTCTATATTTTCTTGGTTCAATTTAGATATGTTGTATGGGTCTAGAAGTCTGTTAATTTCATTTATGTTTTTTAATTTATCAGAGTATAAATATTCAAAATAGCTTCTGTGATCTTCTAGATTTCCTGCTGTCTGTGATAATGTCTCTTTTTTCATTCCTGATTTTAATAATTTTGGTTGATTTAATAATTTTGGCTAAGATTTTATCAAGCTTGTTAATCTTTTCAAAGAACCAGGTTTTTGTGTTGTTGATCTTTTGTATTTTGTTGTTCTTTATGTTATTGATTTCTGATCTGATTTTAATTATCTCCTGTTTTCTACTGGCTTTTAGATTAGACTGTTCCTATTTTTTTAGGTTCTTCAGCTTTTTTTAGGTTCTTCAGTTATTAGGGTTTTTATTTTGTGACTTTCTTTTTTTCTTTTTTTTTCTTTTTTTTTTTTTATTGGTGCACTGTATTCATACATCATAGTGGGATACAAACTTTTGTAGACATACATGCACACATCGCCCAGTCAGCCCCCACCTGATCCCCACCCCATTCCCTCCCCATCCCTCCTTCCCATGCTTGGCTTAGTGGTTGACATCTAGTATTATAGCAATTTATCCAAAATTAAAAATGATAATCTCACATAACAATTTCATTTGTCTGATACCAAGCTTTTGATGACTTAAGGATAACATTTCAATATTTCTTTTTGCTTTCTTTCTTACCAGAGAATTTTTTTTAGGTGAAACTATCATATATTTATATATTTTTCAGAAAAAAAATCTATCCTAATATGGAATATGGATCCTAGATACCCAAAACGATCTTGACAAAGAACAAAGCTAGAAGATATATTTTTTCTGATTTCAAACCATATAAAGCTACAATAATTGAAACAGTGTAGTACTATTCTAAAGGCAGATATATAAACCATTGGAGTTAAATAAAAGCCTAGAGCTAAATTCTTCCCTATATTGTCAAGTTATTTTTGACAAGGTTTCCACGAACATTTGGTGGTGGAAATAATAATCTTTTAACTAAATATAGTTGAAAAATAATACTTACATGGAAAAGAATAAAATTGGACCCTTACCTAATCCCATATATAAGTATTAACTCAAAATAGATAAAAGACCTAAATATAAATCTTAAGACTATAAACTTTTAGAAGAAAATCTGGGCCATAAAACCTCACAACATTGAAATTGGCAGTGATTTCTTGGATATGATTTCAATGGCACAGGCAACAGAAGAGTATACAAACTCCCTAAAAAATAAAAAAAAAAATTGTATATCCAAAGACAATGTAAACAGAGTTAAAAGTTACTGATAGAATTGGATAAAATATTTACAAATGCTATATCTGAAGGTATATTAATATTCCAACTAGAAATCCTAAAAATTAACAACAATAAAGGCAAACAATACAATGTAGAGATAGGTAAAAGACTAACATAAATAATGAATCTCCACAGATAACCAATCTTAGTTGTCTGTTGGATGGAAAATCTTGTTTCTCTGGTTCTGATGTGTGTTACCTATTTCTTCTTTGTAGTTAATCTCTTTGAGTATTTTCTCTAGCGCTGGTTTTGAAGACATAAATTCCTTCAGTTTCTGTTTGTCATGGAAGCTTCTTATTTCTCCATCTAATTTGATAGAAAGTTTTGCTGGGTAGGAAATTTTTGGCTGGAAATTGTTTTCTTTCAGAGTTTGGAATATGTTACTCCAAGCCCTTCTGGCTCTCATGACTTGGTTTGGGAAGTCTGGAGTGATTCTAATTGGTTTGCCTCTGAATGTCACTTGGCCCTTTGTTTTTGTTGCCTTTAAGATTCTCTGCTTGGCTTCCACATTGGTCATTTTGACAATTATGTGGCGTGGGGATCCTCTTCTTCGATCCTGTCTAAAGGGAGTTCTATAAGTTTCCTGGACCTTTGTATCAACCTCTTGCTCTATGTTTGGAAAATTTTCTGCTATTACTTCTTTGAAGAGATTGTTGATCCCTTTGGTTTCACTTTCTTTTCCCTCCTCTATTCCAATTATTCTTAGGTTAGCTCTCTTAAAATGGGCCCATATTTCTTCAATATCAGATTCCTGCTGTCGGGTATTTTTTTCTAGATTAGAAACTATGAGTTCATTTTTGGATTGCTCATCTTCTAAGAGCGAGATTCTGTTCTCCATGTGTTCTAATCGGTTGTTTGTGCTTTGAATTGAGGCCTTTACTTCATTAATTGCGTCCTTTATCTCTTTTTGGCTCTCTCTGAGTTCTTTTTGAAGCACCTCTATTATTTCTACAGTTATTTTCCTGATTTGATCTTCTAGAAATCTCTGATTTTCTGTTTTATCGGGTTCTGATGTTGTGGGGTTGTGGGCATTAATTGCTCCAGTATTATTCCTCTTTCCCATGATTTCGGATGTTTGTGCCTTCTCTGGGTTCTTCCCTTGGGTCACTATGACTTCCCTTAAGGTGTTCTGGATCTCGAGTCTGTAGTATCTCAGACCCCACTACTCCTTTACTGGGTTTTATCACAGAGTCTCTGACCCAGAGAGTCGATAGAGGCTGCTTTAGACTGTGGGGGGTGCCAGGTTGCACGTTCTCCTATGGTGTGATATCTCGGCCACCGCCCCTCCCCCACTGGGTCAAGTCCCAGGGATTTCTCTGCTGTGGCCCACAATTTGACTCACTGTTCTTGAGTACGCAGATGTAGCTGTACTGGCCTCGCTGAATTCGCTGCTGCTGACGCCGGTAGCAATATGGCGCCGCTGCTACGCCCTCGGCTGTGGGGCTGGCGTTTTTCTTCTTGATTTTGATTTCTACTCTGAATCCCTGCAGCGTGTGCTGAGCTCGGCCACTGGGAGCTGTAGATGCTCTCTGCGCGTAGAAATCTCTCCTAGCTGTTCCGCAGTGGCTCACCTCGGCTTGCTGTGGCCGTCTGGTGAATTCGCCGCTGCCGCCAGCAGTATGGCGCTGCTGCCGCGTCTGCTGCGTCCTCGGGCGCGAGGCCGGTGTATCTCCTCTGTGGCTCTGTTCTCAGTCCGCTTTCTCTCTGGAGCCTGGTGATTTTTTGTTTCACTGGTGATGGTGTTTTCTGGCTATGAAAGGTGCTGATTTTGTGGTAATGGAGATTTGTTGTTAGCGGAGCTCTTAAGCCCCGCTTTTCTCGGTCGCCATCTTCCCGGAAGTCTACTTATTTCTTGAAATGGATTTTTCACTAAGTTGCTGAGGGCCTTGCTAAATTGCAGAGGCTGGCTTTGAATCTGCACTCCTCCTTTCTCAACCTCCCAAATACTGAGATTAAAGGTGTGTGCCACCACACCCAGCCAAAATATGACCTCTTTCTAATATTCCCCTGCCATTTCTCAGGACACAAATCATTCCTCTTATCTCCTCACTAGATGCATTGCTCTGAAACTCCTAGTGTTTAACTGGGCTTGCTCAGCGAAAACATTCCTGCTTCCTAGGGCCTGTACCTTCTTAACATTCATCCTCTCCTGAATGGCTACTCCAAGTTGACTTTTCACTCATCTTCCTTGACTGAGAAATAAGAATTTCAAACAAATTCAGGTGTTCACCTGCTGTGGTCCTTCTCTTCATATCTACAGAAAATGGAGATGCACATTAATTATGTAACTCTTCCACCAAGCTTTTAACAATTAGAAAGTTGGAAGTTGCAGCCATTATCAGAAAGGAAAATGGGCATTTTAGAATTTAAAGCATACACAGAATGCAGAATATGGGTGATAATGGTGATTTATTTTTACCTTCAAGGTATTTACCAGTGAGCAAGGAGGCTATCTGCTTCTCTGCCTTCTTTCTCCACTCCCGAGTATGTCACTTCTTGGCTGAGAGGAAAGATGAGTATCTCAGTAGTAACATTAGGTGAGACGTCTCCATGAAGCTAATGTCTTTCTGATTCCTTAAGGTATCTTTATCTGTGCAAGGGTGATAAGGTAAAACCAATTACATATGGAATGAACTCAGACATCTGGGGAGTTAATGACCAGCCACTAATTCAGCTGTTCTGATGATTTCTTCAACTTTTATTTTTAAATTTAGGATTCTTACTTCTGACCTGCATTTGTCAAAACAGAGAGTTACCTTATGCATTGTTCATGTCTAAATTAATAACTGCCATTATACTTGCAATTCATTGGCATTCATTTGTATTTCTATGTTTGCAAGGTCCCTAAAACATGGGCTGTGTCCACAGAACACTAAACTTGATGGAAAATCATCAAAGCAACCCATTGTTGCTGATTATGAGAACATTAGTGAATTCCCCCTTCATTTAATCAACAGAGTTCCAGGTGAGTTTAAGTGTCAAGACAACTTGTATTTCCAGAAAACCTAAACTAGAAATCATTTCCATGATAATAAAAACACTGAGAAGGCCGGATCTAAGGTAACTATATAATCAAGAGTATTCTTTTTTCTAAGAAAAAGCAGAATAAATATAAGAAAAAGAAACTATTCACAATAAAAACAAAACCCATAAACTACCAAGGAATACATTTTTTTTTATTGTGGTGCTAGGAATCAAACCTAGGGCCTTGCTGATGCTAATCAAGTGCTCTACCACTGAGCCACATCCCAGCCCTCAAGAAATAATTTAATTTAATTTAATTTAATTGTGAAATATGTATCACTTGTAAGTAATAAACCAACAAACAAAAATGGTATGACTTATAAGAAAGCTTGATTAAATAGAAACAAAAACAATCCTACTCTTTCTGGGTACTGGGAATTGAACCCAGGGGCATTCTACCCCAAGTTATGCCCTAGCTAACTTTCTTTTTCTTTCCTTCCTTCCTTCTTTCCTTTCCTTTTCTTTCTTTGTTTCTTCCTATCATCTATCTTCAACATCATCATCACCATCATCTATTCTATTCTATAATGTATGTATCTATCAATCAATCTATATCTACCTGCCTACCTATCTTGGGGTACTGGGGATTGAATCCAGAAGCATTCTACCTCTCAGCTACACCTCCAGCCCTATTTTTATTTTGAAGCAGGGCCTCACTAAGTTGTTGAGGCTAACCACTGAAGCTAGGATCCTCCTGTCTCAGCCTCCCAAGTACTGGGATTGCAGATGTGTGCCACCACACCAATTTTTTTTTTTTTTTTTTAAACAGGGTCTTGTTAAACTGCTAAGGATCTTGAGACTGGCCTTGAATTTGCAATCCTCCTGTCTTAGCCTTCCAAGTACTGAAATTATAAACATGCACTACTATGCTCAGCTAACCTACTTTTAAAAGAAATAATATATACTCAAACCTATTGGTCTGACAAGTTTCCAGTAAAAGCCATGACATATTTTTGAAAGATATATTTCCCTGAACTAGATGATGAATAATATCAAAGAAAGAGATGGCACCAAAGAAAATGATTATGATGGTCATGGTGGAAACTAGCTACACCATGTGTGAAAAGATTACAAGAAAAGGTTTTGATACTGGTGCAAATCAATGGAACAAAGTTACTGCTAAACTGGTATATTAGTGCATGCCTGTAATCCCAATACTTGGGAAGATTAGGAGAATTGCAGGTTAGAGGACAGCTTCAACAAGTAGTGCAACTCTCATCAATCTAGAGAGACCCTGTTTCAAGATAAAAATAAAATGACACAGGAGTGTAGCAAAGAAGTGGAAAGTCCCTAGGTTCAATCCCCAGTAAAACACACACACACACACACACACACACACACACACACACACACACAAAGTTACTCTTAAAGAAAAAGACATTGCTGGGCATAATGGTGCATGCCTGTAATTCCAGGATTCAGGAGGCTGAGACAGGCAGTTCGCAGGTTTGAGGCTAGCCTCAGCAACTTAGTGAGACCCTATTTGAAAAATAAAATAAAATAAAAAGGTCTAAGGTATTGCTCAGAGGTGGAATACCCCTGGGTTCAATTCCAGTACCAAAATAAAATAAAAATAAAATAAAAAATTCTTGGTAAGGAACTTAACAAGTCAACACACAAATTGAACAATGTTCACCTTCATTAATTGTAAAATAAATGTATAACCAGATTCAAATTTGGCCTGTTAGCAAAGATTTATTTTAAATGTTCATCAATTTTTATAATAGTTGACGAATCTGGGGTTAAAATTTTCTGTGGGCAACAGCTCTTTTGGAAAACACTCCAACAGTATATATCAGCCTTCCAAAAATATTTACACTCTTGAAATAATTTCACTTTTGAGAATCTTACTCTTATGTACGAACTCTTATGTATAAACAGATTTTTCTGCATCATGCATATAAAAAGATACAATAAAACATGTTCAACTTAAGGAAGGGTGTAAGTGAACCTTGGTGTACCTAGTTCTGGGATTCCAGATTATGTATATTTGGGATTGCAAAATTTATGTTTTATAAATAATAATAATGGAAATGGGGAGGGAGCACCAAGAGTGGGTGTATGTATGTCAATGGCAAAATGATTTACATTATGATGTGAGACTATCATGCACCAATAAAAGCACAAAAATAAAAAAATTTAAAGAGAAATAATAATTAGATTATATGATGGGGCTATCAGTTAATTTTTTTTATTCAATACTTCTTTTTTATTTTTTTGTAGTGCTAGGGATTGAACCCAGGGGCATTCTACCTCAGAGCTACATCCCAGCCCAATTTTTTAAAATTATTCTTTATTTTGAAACAGAGTCTCACTAAGTTGCAGAGGGCCTAAGTAGCGGGGGCTGGCCATAAACCTGAATCCTCCTGTTTTAGCCTCAAAAATACTAGGATCATAAGCATGCACCACCATGCCTGGCCTTTATTCAATACTTTTTAAATTTGCTCTTAATTGTCAAATTTTTGCCCCAAAGAAAATACAAATAAACAGAAAATAGCAAGAAAGTAGCTTGGTTGAAGGCAGAATGATCATATACCCAAAGGAAATTATTATTGTTTTAGTCCATGTGTTCTAAACCTAACTTTATAGTTTGAATGGAAGTACATTGACATAGTTTAAAAACTAAATCCAAGCATGGTCACACACACCTGTAATACCAGTATGTGGAAAGCTGAGACAGAAGGATGGCAGGTTTGAGGCCAGCCTCAGCAACTTAGCAAGACCGTGTTTCAAAATGAATAAAATAAGGCTGAGATGTAGCTCAGAGGTAGAAAGGCCCTGAGTTCCATCCTTAGTATAACAATAAACAAGTAAATAAATAAATATTAAGAAAAAAACCAGAAAGTATAAAGAGTATACAATGGAAAGTCTCCATCTTGTGCTTATTGTCCAAGTGCCAATTTTACACTCCTGTTCTTTGATTTTTAAATTATTATGTGTAAATAAAAATACAAAGATAGATTTTTTCCCATTTAGCCCCGAAGGCAGCATACTATACACATTGTTCTCTCTCTCTTTTTTTTTGTACATATATATATTTTATTGGTGCACTGTATTCATACATCATAGTGGGATACAAACTTTTGTAGACATACATGCACACATCACCCAGTCAGCCCCCACCCGATCCCCACCCCATTCTCTCCCCATCCCTTCTTCCCATGCTTGGCTTCATGGTTAACATCTAGTATTATAGCAATTTATCCAAAATTAAAAATGATAATCTCACATAACAGCTTCATTTGTCTGATACCAAGCTTTTGATGACTTAAAGATAACATTTCAATATTTCTTTTTGCTTTCTTTCTTACCAGAGAATATTTTTTTTCTATTTTTTAGGTGAAACTATCATATATTTATATATTTATTTTTCAGAAAAAAAATTTATCCTAATATGGAATATGGATTCTAGATACCCAAAACAATCTTGACAAAGAACAAAGCCAGAACATATATATTTTCTGATTTCAAACCATATAAAGCTACAATAATTGAAACAGTGTAGTACTGTTCTAAAGGCAGATATATAAACCATTGGAGTTAAGTAAAAGCCTACAGCTAAATTATTCCCTATATTATCAAGTTATTTTTGACAAGGTTTCCACGAACATTTGGTGGTGGAAATAATAATCTTTTAACTAAATATTGTTGAAAAATAATAATTACATGGAAAAGAATAAAATTGGACCCTTACCTAATCCCATATACAAGTATTAACTCAAAATAGATAAAAGACCTAAATATAAATCTTAAGACTATAAACTTTTAGAAGAAAATCTGGGTCATAAAACCTCACAACATTGAAATTGGCAGTGATTTCTTGGATATGATTTCAATGGCACAGGAAACAGAAGAGTAAACAAACTCCCTAAAAAATAAAAAAAAATATTGTACATCCAAAGACAATGTAAACAGAGTTAAAAGTTACTGATAGAATTGGATAAAATATTTCCAAATGCTATATCTGAAGGTATATTAATATTCCAACTAGAAATCCTAAAAATTAACAACAATAAAGGCAAACAATACCATTTAGAGATAGGTAAAAGACTAACATAAATAATGAATCTCCACGGATAACCAATCTTAGTTGTCTATTGGATAGAAAATCTTGTTTCTCTGGTTCTGGTGTGAGTTACCTATTTCTTCTTTGTAGTTAATCTCTTTGAGTATTTTCTCTAGCGCTGGTTCTGAAGACATAAATTCCTTCAGTTTCTGTTTGTCATGGAAGCTTTTTATTTCTCCATCTAATTTGATAGAAAGTTTTGCTGGGTAGGAAATTTTTGGCTGGAAGTTGTTTTCTTTCAGAGTTTGGAATATGTTACTCCAAGCCCTTCTGGCTCTCTTGGTTTGGGAAGTCTGGAGTGATTCTAATTGGTTTGCCTCTGAATGTCACTTGGCCCTTTGTTTTTGTTGCCTTTAAGATTCTCTGCTTGGCTTTCACATTGGTCATTTTGACAATTATGTGGCGTGGGGATCCTCTTCTCCGATCCTGTCTAAAGGGAGTTCTATAAGTTTCCTGGACCTGTGTATCAACCTCTTGCTCTATGTTTGGAAAATTTTCTGCTATTACTTCCTTGAAGAGATTGTTGATCCCTTTGGTTTCACCTTCTTTTCCCTCCTCTATTCCAATTATTCTTACGTTAGCTCTCTTAAAATGGGCCCATATTTCTTCAATGTCAGATTCCTGCTGTTGGATATTTTTTTCTAGATTAGAAACTATGCGTTCATTTTTGGAATGATCATCTTCTAAGAGTGAGATTCTGTTCTCCATGTGGTCTAATCGGTTGTTTGTGCTTTGAATTGAGGCCTTTACTTCATTAATTGCATCCTTTATCTCTTTTTGGCTCTCTCTGAGTTCTTTTAGAAGCACCTCTATTATTTCTACAGTTATTTTCCTGATTTGATCTTCTAGAAATCTCTGATTTTCTGTTTTATCGGGTTCTGATGTTGTGGGGTTGTGGGCATTCATTGCTCCAGTGTTATTCCTCTTTCCCATGATTTCGGAAGTTTGTGCCTTCTCTGGGTTCTTCCCTTGGGTCACTATGACTTCACTTAAGGTGCTCTGGATCTCGAGTCTGTAGTATCTCAGACCCCACTACTCCTTTACTTGGTTGTATCACAGAGTCTCCGACCCAGGGAGTCGATAGAGGCTGCTTTAAACTATGGGGGGGGGTGCCAGGTTGCACGTTCTCCTATGGTGTGATATCTCTGCCACCGCCCCTCCCCCACTGGGTCAAGTCCCAGGGAGTACAGTACTGGGATTTCTCCTCTGTGGCCCGCAATTTGACTCACTGTTCTTGAGTTCGCAGATGTAGCTGTACTGGACTCGGTGAATTCGCTGCTGCTGCTGCCGGTGGCAATATGGCGCTGCTGCTACGCCCTCAGCTGTGAGGCTGGCTTATTTCTTCTTGGTTTTGTGTTCCACTCTGAGTCTCTGCAACATGTGCTGAGCTCAGCCACTGGGAGCTTTAGATGTTCCCTGCACTGAAAAATCCCACCTGGCTCTTCCGCAGTGGCTTACTTTGGCTTGCTGTAGCCGTCTGGTGAACTCGCCACTGCCGCCGGCATTATGGCTCTGCTGCCGTATCCTCGGGCGTGAGGCCGGTGTATCTCCTCTGTGGCTCTGAGCTCTGTTCTCAGACCGCTTTCTCTCTGGAGCCTGGTGATTTTTTGTTTCTCTGGTGATGGTGTTTTCTGGCTATGAAAGGCGCTGATTTTGTGGTAATGGAGATTGGTTGTTAGCGGGCTCTTAAGCACCGCTTTTCTCGGTCGCCATCTTCCCGGAAGTCCACACATTGTTCTCTTATTTCTTTTAATATAGTACTATATTTAGGAGCCCTTGATCTATCAATACTTAGAGAGATTGCTCTTTTTAAAAAATAGTTACATAGTGCTCCATTGTATGGATATAGTGTAGTTTATTTAACCAGTCTACCCTTCATGTAGGTGGATTTTTTTCCCTATAGTTTTCTAAAGTTTTGTAATTACCTTTAATACATTGTCATTTTAACTAAAAGGACTTGCATTTCATTAATACATTTAATAAATAATTTAAACTACTGATTAGGCAATATATCTATCAAAACCTATAGATATTATTCACTAGAAATACTAAATTCCTAATTTTAAGGGATAAATATAAGCATAAAATCATGGAAATCTAAAAATATGAAATGAACCTCTGCACAAATTTCTACCATAAATGCAACTCGAGATTCAGCAAGATATTATTTTGACAATGTTCTGTGAAGCAGTCTGTCAGCATTTTCAGAAATAGGATTCTCAATGCCCAGGCACCAGCCAGTCAGACTCCCTGGTAGCGATGTCGGTGAGGACAGGACTGCACTGGGGTGATATCTTTTTTCAAATAGTCAGAGGCCAAAGCACATTGCAGGGTGTTAGGCATCCTACTGACATTTCAGTTGGATATAATTTAGAGCTGAATCTTTATCAAAAGGAAATATGTACACACAACAAAGCTCTTCTAACATCATGTGCAATTACGAATGCAACCTAATAACATGTGTCTTAGCTCTCTGTCACTGTGGAACAAATCATCGCAAAGGGTGATGGCTAAGGGATCTATTATTTCTTATGATTCGGTGGGCTAATGTGGCTCCCCTGGGCCCTCCTGCTCCATCTTGGACAGCCAAGGTCACTCACAGGAAAGATTCAGCAGGTAGCTTGGTTGAAGGCAGAATGATCTCTTGGCCTTTCACCCTTCCATGGGTAGCTCCAGATAGAGCATTCCAAGAGAACAAGACCCCACATACAAGTATTTGTTAGGCCTCAGCCAGTACCACACTTGGTGATGCCCCACTGACAAATACAAGATCTTGGCAAACACCTGTTAAGGACACAAGACCACAAATGCCAGGATGAGTGCTTTATTGTGTACAAAAGTCACAATCACCCCATGTTTTTCTCTAATGTTTTGTTTATAAGGATGATCTTACCTCCTCTTGACTGAGCAAAACACTGCCAGAGAAGACACAAACGTTAGGTTTCTTTGACTTAAGAGAACATCCTCTTCGGACCTCAGAGGCAGCCCAGTGATGTTGACTGCAAGGCTGAAATATGTAAACCACAGCATAATTTTGGTAGATGTCAGTTTATCCATCTGCTGTCAAACGAGCTTCATTATCTGGGCATGTCCTTTGCTATTTCTTCTTGCCCAGAGTTTTGGAGGACCTCTGCTATGGCCACAGAGTCCTCTGATGTTCCTGCCATCAGGTTGAAGCATGGGGTCTGAGTGTGACCACATGGCAGGTACAAGGCTAGTCTTTCTAACTACCAAAGGCTTGAGTCTCTAGCAGATAGATCAAAATGAAGAATGAGTCCATCAAAAGAAAGCATTTAAATTAAAAGGATAATGCTGTATAGAGGATAAATAATCAATTAGTAAGGAATAAGGCTAGAGAATTGGGATTTTGCTAGAAAAACAAAACAGACTAACCAAATCAATAGACTAACTCAATCCTGACCAGCTGAGAGCAGACATATTGGCTGCTAACATGGAAAATTATTTATAGTTTTAAAAATTAATGGCAATCAAAAAATGAAAATTGAAAGAACTGATCAAACCCTCAAGTAATGAACAATATAGAAAGAAAGGTAAGAAGAGGATAGTAGTACAATAAAACCATTCATCCTCTGCAAATACAGGTAGACTGACTTGCTCACAAGGTCATATTTTGGAAATTGGTGCTTATTTTAATTCTCTGTTTTCCCTAACAATTTTAAAGTAGATGCTGAAGTAGAAACATGTATTGCAATATCAGAGATACATAAAACTTATTTATAAGAAGAAATAGATTGATAAAATGTGGCCTTTTGGATAAATTTGCTTTATATATTTTTTTATTAGAGCTAAAACCATAACGATTTTAAATGGCATTGGAGTAGAGTAGCTCCTCAGACTATTTGATTGCACTCTTCACCAAGATAAAATGCTGAACAATTTGATATTTTAAGCAATAAGCCAAAGATACTCAAATTATATTACTGCCTCCCCTCCAGTTCTTATCTGGGATTGGCCAATACTGAAAACTATGCTTTTTTTCCCCTCTCCTCCTCTCCTCCTTCTCTCCCTCATCCTTCTCTTCCTACCCCCCCCCCTTTTTTTCTGGTACTGGGCATTGAATCCAGGGATATTCTACCAGTGAGCTATATCTCCAGCCCTTTTTAAATTTTGTTTTATTTTGTTTTAAAACAAGGTCTCCTTAAGTAGCCAAGAGTCTCATTAAGTTGTTGAGGCTGGTCTCAACCTGGGATCCTCCTGTCTCAGTCTCCCAAATACAGGGATTACAGACATATACTACCATGCTCAGGTATCACTTTCTAAAATACAATGAAAGAAATGTTTTGGACATTCCTGTATCTCATGTATACATGAGAACTATATATAGCCATGGTGTTGGCTTGGTGATGAAGGCTACCAGTTACTGAGTGAATAGTATGTACCTGGACCTGCATTGATTCCTCTGCACACTTATCTGTTATCATTATTTCCATTTTACAGATGAGGAGCTAAAGACAGATGGTCTTAAGTAACTTGAGTGTCACTTTTTTAGTAAATATTAGAACTGAAATTTTCAGCTCTCATATCCTGCTAATTTTGAAGCTGTATTAAAACAAGGGCTAATATAAATATGCCTTGTAGTAACCATAGCAACCAGAAAAGTGTTGACGTGCCCAGCTCTGTATATAATCTGCAGTTTTCCTCCTCCTTACAAACTCACTTTCTTTCTGTCTGTTGCTGTTATTAACAAAGCAAAAAAAAAAAAAAAAAATCCAGATAATCCATGCTTTAAAGTAGCTGGAGCCTAGAAGTATTGCTTATTTACACTTTTTAAACATGTTGTAAATTTAGTGAAGAAAGGATGTTGTCATCTCCACTTGAGCAGCATATGTGGGTTTCTTGGTACTCAAGATTATGTCCTCATAGTAAAAACACAGTTCTGTGTCGCCATCTTCAGGAAGAGATGTAAACATCGCCTCTGTACTATACTGTCAATTTTCAGTAACTTTGTGAGTCAACCAAAACTTATATACAAACAGGTAAAAACAGTATTAAAAAAAAAACCAAACTTCTCAGTGTATTTTGTTATCCATATTTAAAGAGGATCTGAACACTAGACTGGTTTAGAGAAAAAGTACTATAAAAAGCTGATTCTGTCATGTTTAACAAAAACTGGGGGTCGTCACCAAGTACAAATGTTATTACACTTTATAAAATATACCTGTAAGCCTAGCATTTGTTTGTTTAAAGAGCAGAGGACACACTGCATCTTACTTCTTTCTATGATTATTTCTGTTGATGTGGGACCTTATCTTGCCCATGCTCTACAGAAAATATTTAGTTCTTTGTTGGCAAGAAATCCACCTTATCCCTAAAAACCAGCAAGGTTTATGGCCCATGGTAGGTACCCAGTAAAGACTTGTGTTTTCCTTTTTTGTATTTCATAACAAATCAATCTCTGCTATATAACTGTTCAGATAACCTAGATAAAAAATAAACTCATCAAATAAGGATTGAATTCAGGGGTCTTCTATGTTCAAGCTACACCTCCTGTCCTATTTTATTTTTATTTTGAAACAGGGCCATGCTAAATTTCTGAGGCTATCTCAGCCTCCCCAGTACTGAGATTATAGGTGTGCACTACCACACCTGGATTGACTATTATTCTTTAAGGATCTCCTGTTAGAATATTTGTACTTTAGCCGGGCGTGGTGGGGCACACTTGTAACCCCCCAGGCTTGGGAGGCAGAGACAGGAGGATCGCACAGGTTCGAAGCCAGCCGCGCACGCTGGCTTAGGAGACTCTGTTTCCAAAATGAAAATGTAAATATAGGTCTGAGAGTGTAGCCCGAAGGTAGAAGGGCTTCCAGGAACCCAGTACCACCAAAAAAAAAAAAAAAGAATATTTGTACTTTATAGAAAAATGAACAACTTGAGTCCTTTTAACTCTTAAGTTTGGATGCATTTAGGATAATCAAAACCCCTAGATAAAGCATATTTTATGAGGAGTATTATAGGAATTATGAAGTGATTGATTGGGATATGGGAAGTACTATAGTACCTAAAATGTCCCTCAAAGTATTAAAGGATTGGCCCTCAGCATGCTATTGCAGTGGGACCTTTCTTTTTCAGTCCTGGGAATTGAACCCAGGGGTATCCTACCTTTGAGCTACACCCCCAGTCCTGTTTTATTTTTATTTTTGTAAATTTTTAAATTATTTACATATTTATTTATTTTGTGGTACTTGGGATGGAACCCAGAGGCTTTCTACCTCCAGGCTACACTTCCAGACCTATTTCATATTTTATTTGGAAACGGGGTCTCATTAAGTTGATGAGAGCCTCACTAAGTAGCTGAGGCTGCCTTCGAACCTTCCTCATTCTTCTGTCTCAGCCTCCCAAGTACCATGATTACAAGTGTGCACCACCATGCCCAGCAAAAAGCCAGAGCATATGATAGACATGCTGTGGATGCAGCCTGGCTGTTGGCACCATCGCGGGTAGTGGGCCCAAACCATGAGTCCTGGCTCTGGCTGACACTGGTGCAGCAGCCCCCAAATCCAGAAAATAATCCAAGAACTTGAAAGCTGCCACAGAGCTCCACATCTTAAGCGGCAACTGGCATCATGCTTCAGGGATGCAGAAAATAATCCAAAAGCCCCTGTGCAAACCAGAGGCAGCACCCGCAGCAGCACAGAGAGCCCTCCAGAGACCCATAGCAGGGTAGCCAAGGTAACTGCTTGCATTACTAGGTACTCAATGGGCCAGTCCAGTTAGAACTTCCAGAGACACAGGAAAGGTGCTCAAGGTGAGGTACCTGTACAGGGTCATAGGGGGTCACTCCAATACTACACTGGATGCCCTCTGCCCCTGTGGGTAGGGAAGTGCAGGCACAGTGTGGGTAGGGAAGCACAAACCTGAGCCTGGGGTGGAGAGTGCAGAGGCCCGAGGGAGCAAACCATAGGCTGGAAAACCACAGAATCCTGGACTTACATGGAACTCATTAACAGTGACACCCAAAGCCCTGACACTTAAACACAAAGCTGTCAGAGGTGAGAGAGGGGTGCAAACACCCAGAGAGTGGATTCAATCGCTGACAAAAGGGTACAGAGCAAATAAGAGGTACTGTAATATACTCCACAATCTACCACAGTGATCAGACATACACATATTATAAGGATCCAGCCGTAAGCTCATAAATTAGTAGGACAGTTCCTTTTTTTCTTTATTTTATTTGGGTTTTCTGTTTGTTTGCTTGTTTTGCTTTGCTTTGTTGTCTCACTCTGTTGCTAGTTCTTTTTATTGTATTTTATTTTTGTACTTTTTTCCCTCTTTCTTATTCCCTTTTTTCCTTTTGTTTTGTTTTGTCTTTGATGTATAATTGTTAGCTTTTGTAATCTTGTTTTGTTACTTTATTCGTGTTTGTTTGCTCCTTCCCACCATTCCATTTATAGACTTCCTCACTCTAGTCTATCTACTTTCTTCTCTCAAGGCCTTTTTTCCCTTACTGTATCTCTTTGTTTAATATTCAAGGTATTTCATATCTCCATACTTAAATACTCTACTAACTACAAGAGTCCTACTATCTAACCTTCTCTCACTCTCAACCAGATACTACCTTATTATATTTAAATTCTTACTCATTCTAATCATACCCTCTACCTTTACCCAACTCCTGTACCCATCACCCCAGCTCTTCTCTCATTACCCAACCCTCACCATTGGAAAAAGCAATGCTTACCTGATGACACCTCTAAATTCCTACTATTAAGATTGGATTAGACATAATACCCACAAAAGTTGCCAAGACATCAAAAAAACAAGCCTCAGAACCTTGAAAATATGAGAACTAGGAAAAGTAAAAATATAACAGAGATCACAAATACTGACCTACAAGCAATGCAAGAAGGGAAATTCTGAAACCAGATCTACAGTATGATGAAAACCCTCAAAGCAAGTATATAGAAAATAAAAGAAGAAATGGAGACACTAAGAAAGAATCAGAAAAAGGTCTGGAATGAAATAAAAGACTTAATAAGTGAAATGAAGACAGCAATAGAAGAAATTCTGGAAGATTAGATGAAATGGAAAATAGAATATCACTCCTGGGTATTTTTACAAAGGGGTTGAAATCAGAAAACTACAGTAACATATGCATACCTATGTTCATAGAAGCACAATTCGTAATAGCCAAAATGGAACCAACCTGGGTCTCCATCAATGATGAATGGGTTGCAAAATTATGGGAAATACACACAACATAATTCTACTCAGCTATAAAGAAGAAGAAAATCATGTCATTCTCAAGAATATGGAAAGATGGAGAACATTATGTTAAATGAGATCAGCCAGGCACTGAAAGATAAGGGACATATGTTTTCTCTAATGTTCTCAAACTAGGGAGTATTAGGAATACCAGAGAGACTCCAAATAATAGAGGGGAAATCTCAGCAAAGCTAGAATGGAAGGAGAGAAGAGGAAGAAGGCTGAGGTTGATTAATGGAGGAGCTACATTGAATATGTGTAAAAGTATGAATATAGCATGGTTAACCTGGACACTCATTGTTGGCGGGGGGAAATGGGGGGGTGTCACCAAGCACTGTCTGAATGTATGCCATTTCTAATACGTTCCACATAAAAATGAAAAGTAAATTAAAAAAAACTTCTCTTCTTTGAGTGGATTACCCCAGGCATTTTGTCACAGTAGCAGAAAGCTAACACAGGAAGAAAGTATTAGACATTTCAACATTACATTTTTTTTTTTTTTTTGGTGGTACTGGGGTTCCTGAAAGCCCTTCTACCTCCGGGCTACACTCCCAGACCTATTTTTTGTACTTTTTAAATTTGGAAACAGGGTCTCCTAAGCCAGCGCGCGCAGCTGGCTTCGAACCTGCGCGATTCTCCTGTCTCTGCCTCCCAAGCGCGGGGATTACAAGCGTGCGCCACCACGCCCGGCCTAACATTACATTTTTAAAATGTCTTTGTTGCTGGGTGTGGTGGCACATGCTTGTAATCCTAGCATCTGGGAGAATGAAAATGAAGGGTTGCGGTTCGTAGACAGCTTCAGCTACTTAGTGAGGCCCTCTGCAACTTAGTGAAACCCTGTTTCAAAATAAAGAATAAAAAATATAGGGCAGAGGATGTAGCTCAGAGGTCAAATGCACCTGAGTTCCATCCCCAGACCCGCAAATAAAATAAAATAAAATAAAATAAATAAAAGAATAAAATATCTTTGTTTGTATTATTTATTAGGTATATAACTTAATACAGTAGTAGATGTATATAATTTCCTGTTATATACAATTGTAAGCTGCTTAACAATAGGGATACATTCTGAGAAATGTGCCATTAGGTGATTTGATCATTGTGCAAACCTAGGTGGCATAAGTTAGTCTCTCATGGTGGCCCCTTCATGGAACCAAGACATATGAGACGAATCCAGGCATCGTGATACACTCCCTGTACTTTAGGAATGAGACAGTAGGATCATAGTTTTGAGGAGAGCCTAAGTAAATGATATTCTCAATAACCTATAAAGACCCTGCTTCAAAACAAAAAAATAAAAAGGACTGGAGGTGTAGCTAGGAGATAAAATGTTCCTGGGTTTAATCCCCAGCATAAAAACAAAAGTTTATGGTAAACACATATTCCAGTAATAATCATGCGTTATTTTTACCAAGTACACTATACTATAAATCTCTGTATGTGTTCTATTTATATACAACCCTGGTGGCAGAGAAGGTTTGCTTATACCAGCATCACCACAAACATGAGTAATGGGTTGTGTTATGATTCATGTTGGCTACAACGTTTCTAGTGATAGAAATTCCTCAGCTGCATTATAATCTAATTTACCACTACTTGTTCTCACTACTCTCAGAAGTAGGGCCTTGTAAGTGACGTGTGATTGCTTTATACTACTTCTTTGAAATATACATTGGCAATAGCAGATTAATTGGCCGTACATTTACTTTATCACATTGAGACTTAAGTTGTTTGACTACCTTGTTCAAAGCTGTGAAGAAGTGTTAGGAATCCTGTAATCCCCTGTAACCCTAGTACTTGGGAGGATGAGATAGGAGGAGGGCAGATTCACCAACAGCCTCAGCAACTTCATAAGGCCCTCAGCAACTTAGTGAGACCCCGTTCCAAAATAAAAATAAAGAGAGTTTGGGGACTGGGCATGGTGGCACATGCTTATAACTCCAGAACAGGCTGAGACAGGAGGATCGTGGTGAGGCTCTCCACAGCTTGGTGAGACCTTGTTTCAAAATAAAGAATAAAAAATAGGGCTGGGTTGTAGCTTGTAGGTAGCATGCCCCTGGGTTCATCCCCAGTACCACACACATTTTTTGTGTGGAGAAGAATAAGAATAAGAATGAGAATGAGAAGGAGAAGGAGGAGGAGGAGGAGGAGGAGGAGGAGGAGGAGCAGGAGGAGGAGGAGGAGGAAGTTTTAGGGCTAGACCTAAGGTCTTATTCTAATTCACGTGTCCTAGATAGCTTTTGTTCAGATTGTTTGCCTTGAGTGAGCAGAGGCAAATATCTCACAAATATAATGGATTAGGTATCTGTGGTTACTAACAGTAGGAGTCAAAAGAATAAGTTTTTATTTTTCTTATCTCCTTCCTGTTAGTGATATGGGAACTTTTAGAAATTCAAAATTTCATGAATCAATATATTTAGATAAGTGTTTCTCTACTTTTCCTTACTCTAGAGCACTGCCACTGATTTTGAAGATTTTGTCTATCATTCATTTGATGGCATTATACTATTCCTTCTGTGTGTAATTTTGAAGTTACCTATGTTTCTTAATGGTAGTGATTTAATGAGAGACATAAAATTTAGCCCATTAAAGTCTTTGCACTTAAGAGCTGGGAATGTAAATTGGCAATAGAGAGCTCTTGCTCAAAGCCCTGATTCAACTCACAGAACTGGAAGAAAAAAACAAGATGTTGATTTTTTGTTGGGCACAGTGGAGCACACCTATAATCCCAGCACTTGGGAGGCTTAACCAGGAGGATCACAGGTTTAAGACCCACCGGATACAGCAACTTAGGGAGACCCTTTTTCAAAATAAAGAATAAGCCAGGCATGGTGGCACAGGCCTATAATCCCAGAATTTGAAAGGCTGAGTCAGGAGGATCACAGATTTACAGCCAGCCTCAGCAATTTGGCGAGGCCCTCTGCAACTTAGTGAGACCCTGTTAAAAAACAAAGTAGGGCTGAAGGTGTATCATAGAGATACAACATCCCTAGTTTCAATCCCTATTTCAATCCCTAAAACAAATAAAAAATAAATATAAAATATGGATGTGCATCCATAGCAGTTGGGAAGGATAGATTCAACATGGCCTCCCCGGCCTTCCTTTGAGTTCCATGCCCGAATGTGGCAATCTGAGGAGAAATGACATGGCCTCCAGCATTCTCCTTCTCATCATCTCCCTCTGTTCACGCCACAGGGACCTCATACACAAGCCTGTGGGCACACAGCCAGTTGTGTCCAGGCTCCACATAGGTGTGTGCCACCAACAATTAGCTTCAGGTCCTTCTCTGGCCCAGGCAAGCACACTTCTGCAGAGTGGTCCAGAAAGCTCAACTGTGAATGGCTCACAACATTTGTGCAGGCAGTTCTAGAGGTAGGTTTCTGAAACACAGTCTGAAATTGTTGGGCATGTTTCTTTGGGCTGGTAGAATCTTTGTGCCAGAAGGAAAAAAAAAGGTCAAAATGGTGTCCCGGTTGCTTATGTATATTGAACTCTTATAATCCTTAAAACAATCCAATGAGATAGGTATTGTTTTCATTTTACAGGTGAGGAAACAGAATCTCAGAAAGATGAGGCAAACTGCCCAAGGCCAAAAGACTACTAGGTGGCAAAGTAAAGATTACAGTTTGGGCAATCTATCTCCAGAGCCTCATCTCCTGAACCCAAGGATCTCTCCTCCCACTGTCATGCTTCCTCTGTGTGTGCAACTTTAGTCCCTCCTGCACAGTACTCAGGCATTATGTCTCTGAATACACAAACACTAGATAAAGTGGTTATTATGAACTCTCTTTATCCTTGGTGACCCCCTGAGACTCCTTTAGTAGTAGAATTAAGATATCTCAAAGATACCTTTCAGCTCCAGAATCCTGATTCTTAGTTGGAGATTATAACAGTTTCCTCTTCAGAATAAATTTGAGTGTAATATTATAGAACATGCACCCAAAGGTAACACAAAATTATCAATAATTATTAGTAGCAATAATTGAATATTGTCTTAGGAATCTATGTGGCAGTGAAATTGTTATGCATGTTTAAAATTTTGAAATACATATTAATACCTATAGGAAGCACTCAATACTCTTAAGTAGCAGACACTGGAAAAATTTAATAGTTAAAAAAGTAATAAAAATTGAGGAAATTGTAGTGCAACTTTGTCTAACAGTAAATTTAAAACATCTAGAAGATATTGCCACACATTGTCAAAATACAAAAATTCAAATAAGATATTTCTTGGTATAAATTTTAGAGATAGTACATTAATTATCCCCCAGGGATACCCCCTAGGAAGAGTGTAATAAAGTCAGATTCAATGGTTTAGACCCAAACACTGGAAATTAATCCTATTATAATTTACCTAATGCATTTGAAGTGTTCTGGAACTATAGCATATATTATTGGCTCTATGACTAATTTTTCACATTTTTTCTTTGAGATTAGAGATTTCATGTTAAGTGTTTCCATAGGAACTTTATTAGAAAGCTACATTATGACTGAAATATTACTAGTAATAGGAAAAAAAGAATTATTTCCACGGCCAGTGTCTGGATTAAGAAATATCAGATCATGTGCTGAAGCTATAAACATCTTTACTTGTAAGATGGTCTTTAGGAAAACTTGACTTCACATGCATTCTCAGCAAGAGATATTTTATTTTATTTTATTTTATTTTATTGCGGGTCTGGGGATGGAACTCAGGGGCATTTGACCTCTGAGCTACACCCCTGCCCTACTTTTTATTCTTTATTTTGAAACCGGGTCTCACTGATTTGCAGAGGGCCTCACTAAGTAGCTGAGTCTGTCTGTGAACCGCGATCCTTCAGGTCTCAGCCTCCCGAATGCTGGTATTACAAGCGTGCGCCACCACGCTGGGCAGCAAGGGACATTTAAAAGACAGCTTCTCTCTGATATCTGGGAATGATTTTTATAAGTGAATCTCTTTCAAACATAGGTTAAAGAGGCCTTTTCTCGCTCAGCTAACCTGAGTCTTTTATGTTATCTGTATTGAATAGAGAAGAAAGTATTCTCATCTTCAATTAAAAAATTGTGGCAACTTTTCCTTAATTTGATCTTCTTTTAGACTATACTGCTAACCACAGATCAATAGACAAAGTTGAAAGTGTGTGAAAAGAGATGCGGAGGAAAAGATCTGTGCATATTTTTTTCCACAAAGACTGATGATTGCCTATTTCTTTACTATTAGAATTTTATACCTTCTAATGTGACTTGTGTCATTTACTCAAAATGCTTAATATTCATATAAGCATAAGGAGATTATATATATATATATATATATATATATATATATATATATATATTAATGTTTGACTGATAGATTAAAACCATGAACTTTATTTTTTATATTTTGGTACTGGGGATTCAACCCAGGGTCATTCTGTCTCTGAATTACACCCCCCAGTTCTTTTTATTTTTTAATTTTTAAACAGGTTCTTGCTAAGTTGCTGAGACTGACCTCAAACCTCCTGTAATAGCCTCCCAAGTGCTCATGAACTTAAATTTAAACCTCAAGCTTTCCTTCAGTGCATAAGCAATAATTTCTGCTCTAAAAAGAACTGATATATTTAAAGAAAAAACTAAAAATATATGATCTATGTGTATAATACTCAGGGAATCAACATGTAGTAACAAACTAAAATGAGTCAAACTATTTATTTATTTATATTTATTTATTTATTTATTGTGATACCGGAGTTTGAATCTAGGGTTGCTCTTCCACTAAGCTGCACCCCCAGACCTTTATACTTTATTTTAGTTTTTTGAAATAGGGTCTCACTAAATTGCTGAGGCTGTTTTGAAACTCCTGCCTTAGCTTCCCAAGCACAGGAATTATAGCCATGTACATCCAGCTACTTTCACTTCTAACAGCTTTATTGAAATACAATTTACATACTATGCATGTAACCTATTTAAATTGGTGCTTGTTAGTAGTTCACAACTGTAATCCCAGTAATTGAGAGGCTGACACAGGAGGATTGAAAGTTGGCACCCAGCTTCAGCAAGTTAGCAAGGCCCTCTGCAATTTAGTGAGACCCTGTTTCAAAATAAAAAATAAAATAGGAGTGGGGATAGAAGAGCCCTGTGTTTAATCCCCAGTACCATACAAAATAATTGGTGCCTTTTAATATAATTTTGCAACCACCATCAAAATATAATTTTAGAACATTTTAATCATCCTCACCTCACCCAAGTCTCATATCATTAGCATGACTCACTTGTCTCCCACCTACCACCTCCAGCTCTATGTAACCACTACATCGGGCTTTTGACAGGCTCTTAATCTTTCTAGTTATTAGGAAGTGCATGGATCAGAGAAAGGGTATGTTCTAATGACTCCAACTATAATTTCTTTTTAAAAATTTTTGCCGTACGTGGTGGCGCACGCTCGTAATCCCCGCGCTTGGGAGGCAGAGACAGGAGGATCGCGCAGGTTCAAAGCCAGCCGCGCGCGCTGGTTTAGGAGACCCTGTTTCCAAAATGAAAAAAAAAATGTAAAAAATAGGTCTGGGAGTGTAGCCCGGAGGTAGAAGGGCTTCCAGGAACCCCAGTACCACCAAAAAAAAATTTTTATTGGTGCATTGTAGCCATACATCTTAATGGGGTACAAGAAGTTGGAGGCATACATGCACACATCACTCAATTAGCCCGTACCCAATTCCAACCCCATTCCCTCCTCTTCCCTTCTCATGTTTGGCTTAGTGATTGACATTGATATGTTTGTTAAAGTACATCATGTATATTAAAGAATTTTCCTCTTTCCCCTCCCATCCCCTCACTTAGGTCACCTTATTTGTTCATCTATAGTATCTCCTTCTTCTAGAGTTCCTCCTATAATCCATTTTCTCCCTAGATTCTGATATTAGGAAAAGCATCCAATTTCTTATTGTTTGTGACTGACTAATCTCACTTAGCATAATGTTCTCCATTTCCATACATTTTCCTGTAAATGACATAATTATGTTTTTCTTTATGGCTGAGTAAAATTTCATTGTGTACATATCCTATAGATTTGCAATCCACTCATCTGTTGATGGACATCTTGGCTGATTCCATGGTTTGGAAATGAATTGTGCAGCTATGAACATAGATATGCATGCATTAGTTTGGTAGTTTGGTTTTCATTCTTTTGGGTAGATATCCAGAAGTGGTATTGCTGGATCATATGGCAAGTTCATTCCCATTTTTCTAAGGATCCTCCATACTGTTTTCAAAAATGATTGCACTAATATGCAACCCCACTAACAATGTAGTAGAGTTCCCACTTCTCAACATCCTTGCCAGCATTTATTGTTGTTTGTGTTTTTAATAATTGTCATTCTAATTGGAGTTAGGTGAAATCTCAGGGTAGTTTAATATTCATCTCTCTTATTGCTAAAGATGTTGAGCATTTTTTGTACATTTATTGGCCATTGGAATTTCTTCTTTTATGAAGTGTCAATTTAGTTCACTTGCCCATTTTTTTTATTGGGTTATTTGTTTTCTCAGTGTTTTCATGAGTTCTCTGTATATTTTAGATATTAGTCCTCTATTGGAGGAGTAAGTGGCAAAAATCTCCCATTATGTTGGCTCTCAGTTGAGGTTCGTGATAGTTTCCTTTGCTGTACAGAAGCTCCTCAGTTTCATGCAATCCCGTGTATTGATTCATCTTATAGTTTCTTGTGCCTTTGGGGTCTTGCCCTCTTCCAGGAGCCTCAAGGTCTCTGGTCTAATTTCCAAGTCTTTGATCCATCTTGAATTGACTCTTGTGCAGGGTAAGAAAGTGTAGTTTATTTCCATTTTTCCACATATGGTTAACCAGCCTGTTGGTTATTTGTTGAACAGGCTATCAATTTTCCAGTGAATGTTTTTGGCCACTTGTCAAATATCAATTGCCTATAAGTGTGTGGATTTGTTTTTGAGTCTTCTATTCTGCTCTATTAGTCTATGTATCTGTTTTTATGCTAGTACCATGCTGTTTTTATTACTATGGTTTTGTAGTATAAAGTCAGGTATTGAACTCGGAAGATGGCGATGCAGAAAAGCAGCACTTATGAGTCCCGCTAACAATCGATCTCTATTACCATAAAACCAGCACCTTTCAGAGCCAGAAAACACCATCAACAAAGAAATAAAAACTGTAAATACAAGGGACAGAGAAAAAGAGGGCTGGAAAAACGAGACACCAGAAAGAAACCAGCCCGCAGTGCCATGGCCGCTGCGGTGCGGAGCGGCACAGGCTACATCTTCCACAGAGCTCAAATCTAGAGAGGAGGTACGCCAGCCTCACGGCCTAGGATGCAGCAGCAGTGCCTTACTGCCAGCAGCAGTGGCGAATTCACCGGACGGCTCAGGACCAATGCACTCAACCATCCACCAGGTTCCAGAGAGGAGAGGTGGACAGCGAGCTGAGGTGAGCAGTTGCTGAACAGCCAGGCAGCAGTTAGCAGTTTTTTTTTGGTGCATGGAACATCTAAAGCTCCCAAGGGCTGGGCTTAGCAACCTGGCAGGGACTCAGAGCGGAGCACAAAACCAGAGAAGAAATACACCAGCCTCACGGCCGAGGGCGTGGCAGTGGTGTCATATTGCCAGCGGCGGCAGCTGCAAATTCACCGAGTCCACTACATGTCCATCAGCGCACTCAACAACCGTGAGTCAAATTGCGGCCCCTAGAGGAGAAATACCAGTACTGCACTCCCAGGGACTTGTGCAGATAGTCTCCCTGGGTCGGAGATTTTAGCAGTGCAACCCAGTGGAGGAGTGGCGTTGGCAGAGATAGCACACCATAGTCACAACTCCCCGCTGGAGAATGCCCAACCTGGCACCCCCCATGGTCTAAACAGCCTCAATTGACTCCCTGGGTCTGAGACTTTGCGATACCACCCAGTAAAGGAGTAGTGGTGACTGAGATACCACAGACTCGAGATCCAGAGCACCTTAAGTGAACTCGTAGTGACCCAGGGAAGAACCCAGAGAAGGCACAAACTTCCGAAATCATGGGAAAGAGGAATAACACTGGAGCAATGAATGCCCACAACCCCACAACATCAGAACCTGATAACACAGAAATCCAGAGATCTCTAGAAGATCAAATCAGGAAAATAACTGTAGAAATAATAGAGGACTTTCAAAAAGAATTCAGAGTCAAAAAAAGATAAATGATGCAATCATTGAAATAAAGGCCTCAATTCAAAGTACAAGCAACAGACTAGACCACATGGAGAATAGAATCTCGCTCCTAGAAGATGATCACTCCAAAAATGAAAGCATAGTTTCTAATTTAGAAAAAAAAATCCGACAGCAGGAATCTGACATTGAAGAATCATGGGCCCATTTTAAGAGAACTAACCTAAGAATAATTGGAATAGAGGAGGGAAAAGAAGGTGAAACCAAAGGGATCAATAATCTCTTCAAAGAAATAATAGCAGAAAATTTTCCAAACATAGAGCAAGAGGTTGATACACAGGTCCAGGAAACTTATAGAACTCCCTTTAGAGAGGATCAGAGAAGAGGATCCCCACGCCACATAATTGTCAAAGTGACCAATGTGGAAGCCAAGCAGAGAATCGTAAAGGCAACAAAAACAAAGGGCCAAGTGACATTCAGAGGCAAACCAATTAGAATCACTCCAGACTTCCCAAACCAAGTCATGAAAGCCAGAAGGGCGTGGAGTAACATATTCCAAATTCTGAAAGAAAACAACTTCCAGCCAAAAAATTCCTACCCAGAAAAACTATCCATCAAATTAGATGGGGAAATAAGAAGCTTCCATGACAAACAGAAACTGAAGGAATTTATGTCTTCAAAACCAGTGCTAGAGAAAATACTCAAGGAGATTAACTGCAAAGAGGAAATGGGTAATACACGCCAGAACCAAAGAAACAAGAATTCCCATCTAGCAGACAACTAAGCAAAGAAGAATAAACAGTATCTCAAACAGAAATAAGATCTTAACATGTTGGGAATTAAAAATCATCTCTCTATAATCACACTGAATGTAAACAGCCTCAACTCCCCAATAAAAAGACATAAAGTGGCAAAATGGATTAAAAGCCAGAATCCATCTATCTGCTGCTTACAAGAAACACACTTTACAAGTAAAGATAGAAACAAACTCAAGGTAAAGGGCTGGAGCAAGGTAATCCATGCTAATGGTACTTGAAGACAAGCAGGAATAGCAACTATGATATCATACAAGTTAGACTTCAAACCCAAACTTATTAGAAGAGACAAAGAAGGTCACATTTTACTGGTAAAAGGAATAATCCAGCAAGAGGAAATAACAATAATCAACATCTATGCCCCAAACATAGGGGCAACTACTTTCATAAATCAAACTCTGGAATTTCTCCTCTAGGGGCCGCAATTTGACTAACGGTTGTTGAGTGCGCTGATGGAGCTGTAGTGAACTCGGTGGATTTGCTGCTGCCGCCACTGGCAATATGGCACCACTGCCACGCCCTTGGCTGTGATGCAGCATATTTCTTCTCTGGTTTTGAGCTCCGCTCTGAGTCCCTGCCAGGTGTTCTGTGCTCGGCCCTTGGGAGCTTTAGATGTTCCCTGCTCCAACAAAACTATTGACTGCCGCCCGGCTGTTCAGACCTGCTTATTTTGGCTCGCTGTCCACCCCTCCTCTCTGGAGCCTGGTGGCTGGTTGAGTGCGTTGGTCTTCAGCTGTCCGGTGAACTCACCGCTGCTGCCGGCAGTAAGGCGCTGCTGTTGCATCCTCGGCCGTGAGGTTGGCATAGTTCTTCTCTGGTTTTGAGCTCCTCTAAGTCCCTGTAGGGTGTGCTGATCCCGGCCCTTGGGATCTTTAGATGCTCCTTGCGCCAAAGAAACTGCTGACTGCCGCCCGGCTGTTCAGTACCTGCTTATTTTGGCTCGCTGTCTACTCCTCCTCTCTGGAGCCTAGTGGCTGATTGAGTGCGTTGGTCTTCAGCTGTCTGGTGAACTCGCCGCTGCTGCTGGCAGTAAGGTGCTGCTGTTGCGTCCTCGGCTGTGAGGTTGGCGTAGTTCTTCTCTGGTTTTGCGCTCTGCTTTGAGTCCCTGCCAGGTGTGCTGATCCCGGCTCTTGGGAGCTTTAGACGCTCCTTGCGCCGAAAAACCTGCTGACTGCTGCCCGGCTGTTCAGCAGCGGCTCACCTTGGCTCGCTGTCCACCCCTCCTTTCTGGCACCTGGTGGCTGGTTGAGTGCGTTGGTCTAGAGCCATCTGATGAACTCGCTGCTGCCGCCAGCAGTAAGGCACTGCTGCTGCGTCCTATGCCGCAAGGCCGGCGTACCTCCTCTCTAGATTTGGGCTCTGTTCTGAGTTTCCCTTCTCTCTGGAGCCTGGTGCTGCTAGGGAAGATGTAGGCCGCTCCGCTCCTCAATGCGGCTCCAGCTGCTCCACACCGTGGCGGCCACGGCACTTCGGGCTGGTTTCTTTCTGGTGTCTTGTTTTTCTAGCCCTCTTTTTCTCTGTCCCTTGTATTTACAGTTTTTATTTCTTTGCTGGTGGTGTTTTCTGGCTCTGAAAGGCGCTGGTTTTTATTTTTGTTTTTTGGGGGGTTTTTTGGTGGTAGTACTGGGGTTCCTGGAAGCCCTTCTACCTCCGGGCTATACTCCCAGACCTATTTTTACATTTTTATTTGGAAACAGGGTCTCCTAAGCCAGCGCACGCGGCTAGCTTCGAACCTGCGCGATCCTCCTGTCTCTGCCTCCCAAGCGCGGGGATTACAAGGGTGCGCCACCACGCCCGGCAAGGCGCTGGTTTTGTGGTAATAGAGTTCATTTATTAGCAGGACTTGTAAGTGCCGCTTTCCTCCGTCGCCATCTTCCCGGAAGTCCCACTATCAAGTTTAAATTACAGGTGAACCTACTCTATCATCTTACCACTTTATTACATAATTCTTGGTGATTAAAAATAGACTTTGGAGTCAGGATGTCTGAGTTCAAATCCAGGCTCTGTCACTGCTATGTGCATTCTTGGTCAAGTTACTTAAACTTTTTTTAACCTTTGTTTTTTAATCTGTAAAATAAGAATAGTAACTACTTTATAGAATTATTACTGGGATGAGGATAATTTAACATATGTAAAGCATCATTTATAGTGCCTGGAACATAGTAAACCCTGTTCATCATCAGAATATATTGTTATTATGAGTTTTACTCAGGCTTTTCTTTCTTTTTTATGTTACTGGGGATTGAAACCAAGGGGATAGTCTACCCCTGAGCTATACTCCCAGACCAATTTCATTTTTATTTATTTTTTGGTGGTACTGGGGTTCCTGGAAACCCTTCTACCTCCGGGCTACACTCCAAGACACCTATTTTTTATATTTTTATTTGGAAACAGGGTCTCTTAAGTCAGTGAGGCTGGCTTTGAATCTGCGCGATCCTCCTGTCTCCGCCTCCCAAGCGTGTGGATTACAAGCGTGTGCCACCATGCCCGGCTCATTTTTTATTTTGAAACAAGGTCTCACCAAGTTGCTGAGGCTGGCCTCAAACCTGTGATCCTCCTGTCTTAGCCTCCCAAGTACTGGGGTTACAGATGTGCATCACCGTGCCTGGCATTACTCATGCTTTTCTAGACCACTTATTTTCAAAGAATATTAGCAACACTTAATTTACACTTTCAAGAAGTTAACATATATTGCCATATAGTAATAATTAAATGTACATAATGTTTTATAATTAGCTTTTCCACATGGTTTCTTATTTTGTTTCATTTTTACAAGTATTCTGTGAGGTGACTATTATTATACTTTATTAAACGAGGAGACAAAGGACCAGAGCATTTTGTGATTTGTCTAAGGTTACAGTTTTCTATTGGAGGTTAGAATTCTTTTTTTATGTAGATCATATTGAAAATGGCATACATTCAGATAGTGCTTGGTGCCCTCCCCCTCCCTCCACTTTCCCTTTCCCCTCTCCTAACAATGAGTGTCCAGGTTGGCTATGCTACATTTATTCTTTTACACGCATTCAGATGTAGCTCCTCCATTAATCAACCTCAGCCTCCTTCCTCTCCTACCCTTCCATTCTAGCTTTTATGAGATTTTCCCTCCATTATCTGGAGTCCCTCTGGTATCCCCAATACTCTCTAGTTTGGGAACATTAGAGAAAACATGTCTCTTCGCTTTCAGTGCTTGGCTTATCTCACTTAGCCTTTCCATCTTCTTGTGAATGACATTATTTTGTTCCTTTCTTTTTTGCTGAGTAAAATTCCATTGTGTGTATTTCCAATAATTTTGCAATCCATTCATCTATTGATGGAGACCTAGGTTGGTTCCATATTTTAGCTATTATGAATTGTGCTGCTATGAACATGGGTATGCATATGTTATTGTAGTTCTCTGAGTTCAACCCCTTTGGAAAGATACCCAGGAGTGGTAAAGCCAGATCATATGATGGATCTATTCCCAGTTTTCTAAGGAATCTCCACACTGACCTCCATAGTGGCTGAACTAGTTTGCACTCTGACCAACAGTGTAAAAAAGTTCCTCTTTTCCCACATCCTCACCAGCATTTGTTGTTATTTAACTTCTTTATGTTTACCACTCTGAGGTTAGATGGAATCTCAGCGCTGTTTTGATTTGCCATCTCCCTGATTGCTAATGTGTCAAACTTTTTTTAAAAAATGTATCTATTGGCCATTTGTATCTATTCTTTTATGAAGTGTCTATGCAATTCAGTTGCCCATTTCTTCATTGGGTTATTTGTTTTGCTAGTGTAGTCTTTTGAGCTCTTTGTATATTTTGGGTATTAGCCCTATATCAGAGTGGTGGCTGGTAAAGATCTCCCATTCTGTGGGCCTTCTCTGTAGGTCTTGGTGGTATTTTGTGATGAGCAGAAACTTTTTAATTTGATGCCATCCCACTTGTTAATTATTGCTTTAACGTCCTGTGCTTTGGAGGTCTTGTTTTGAAAGTTACTGCCTGTGCCTATGTGGTGGAGTGTTGAGCCTATGAGCTCCTCTAAAACTTTACAGTCTCTTGTCTAATTTCTAAGACTTTGATCCATCTTGAATTGATTCTTGTGCATGATGAGAGGTAAGGATTTAGTTCCATCTTTCCACAAATTGATAGACAGTTCTCCCAGCACCATTTGTTGAAAAGGCTGTCTTTTCTCCAGGGTATGAGTTTGGCTCCTTTGTCAAAGATCAATTGATTATAGGTGTGTGGGGTTGTTTCTGTATCTTCTATTCTGTTGCACTGGTCAGTGTGCCTGTTGCTGTGACAGTACCATGCTGTTTTTACTATTATTGATATATAGTATAACTTGAAGTCAGGGATTGTGATGCTTTCTGCATCATTCTTATTGATGAAAATTGCTTTGGCTATTCTGGGTCTTTTCTTTTTCCATATAAAATTCATGATTGATATTTCTAGGTTTATGGAGAATATCATTAGTATTTTGATAGGAATTGCATTGAATCTGTAGATCACTTTTGGCAGAATGGCCATTTTGATTATATTTATTTTGCCTATCCATGAGCAAGGGAGATCTTTCTATCTTCCAAGGTCTTCTTCAATTTCTTTATCTTTTTATAGTTTTCATTGTAGAGGTCTTAACATCTCTGGTTAGGCATATTTCTAGGTATTTTATTTGTTTTGAGGTTATAGTGAATGGAATTGTTTTCTTTATTTCTTTCATTATGGATTCATCGTTGGCTCTTAGGGAACTGAGGATGATGACCTCTCTTAGGGAATGGGGGTGATGACCTCTCTAACTGCTTCATGCTGGTAGGGGGCATTGTTGGAGTATTGCAGTTAAGTTATCAGCGAGTGGATCATCTAGAGGTCCATGAAAGAAGGAATCTCTCATATGAGGTTTTGTTTTCATAATCATCTGTAGCTGAGGGATGAAGAATCCTGGTTATCTTAGTTTAAAGTTGTTCAGAGTGGTTCAGTAGACATCTTTCCATCTTTCCTGGCCGGCAAGCACATAATGACTGAAACAGGTGGTGTCTTCTCTTAAGGAGTTCCTGTCCAGTGGATCTCAACAAATGAACTCCAAGGACTAGTGAAGGGCACAAAAATATGAAAGTTTAAGTCAGGGAAAGAAGATAAAAGTAGATCTCTCAACTCCTCATGAAGAAAGGAGAGCTTCCTGGAAAAGAGTAACCCAATATGCTTTGAATATGTCCTTTAAAAGTTCCTGTAGAGCCAGGTGTGGTGGTACACACTTGTAATCCCAGCGCTTGGGATGCTGAGACAGGAGGATCTCAGTTTTGAAGCCAGAGTACTTAATGAGGCTTTCAGCAACTTAGTGAGGCCCTGTTTCCAAATAAAGTATAAAATAGGTCTGGGAGGCCCGGCATGGTGGCACGCTTGTAATCCCTGCCCCCTACCGTGGGAGGTGGAGACAGGAGAATCGTGCAGGTTCAAAGCCAGCCCTGCTGGCTTAAGAGACCCTGTTTCCAAATTAAAAAAAAAATAAAAAATAGGTGTCTTGGGAGCATAGCCTGGAGGTAGACGGGTTTCCAGGAACCCCAGTACCACTAAATAAATAAATAAATAAATAAGTAAGTAAATAAATAAAAAAGTTCTTGTAGAAAACTTAATTCCCAAACTTATATGTTAATGGTATTTGATTTTGTGTGTGTGTGTGTGTGTGTGTGTGTGTGTGTGTGTGGTACTGGGGGTGGAACCCAGAGGCTTTCTACCTCTGGGCTACACTCCCAGATCCATTTTATATTTTATTTGGAAACAGGGTCTCACTAAGTTGCTGAGAGCATCACTAAGTAGCTGAGGCTGGCTTCAAACCTGTGCGATCCTCCTGTCTCAGCCTCCCAAGTACTGGGTTTACAAGTGTGGGCCACAATGCCCTGTGCAGATTCTGATTTCTTAAGAAAGATGAGACCAAGTAACATCTTCTTCATTGCTGCAGACAGCAACTGCTCATCCAAAGTGGCTTCTCTAATCTGGAGTCTTTCCTACCAGGTCTGCGGACTGTATTGAAGCTTGAGGTAGATGAAGAACTGAATGAGCGATTTCAATGTGGGCATGAAAAAAGTTCCAAGCGTCCAATCTATCAACCCTTTGCATGCTCTTCTTAGCTAATCATAGCATTTTGAAACCTACTCTTCCCAAAAGCTGACTGTGGCCCCAATTTGAAATTAGACTACTTCAGAACACTGTGGATTCATAGTTTCCCTTGGGCGGTTTTAGGCACAATGCCACCAGCTTCTGCGTTTGATGGACAAAGTTAGTTGTTCATGGCCTGAACACCTTCCCACTTAAAATCTGGTTATGCTTAAATACACACGCCCTCTACTTCAGGAGGCTAGTCCCACAGGTAAGGTGGAGTGAGACCACAGGCCCAGCATTTTTCTTAAGTTTGGCCGCACTGCACTTGAACAAATTGTAATCCATCTAAATAAAAAGGAAAACTGAAGTAGGAAACAAACTTGATCTTGTGCCAAGTGCTATAGTACAAGGAGGAAGGAAGTTGGCTACAGGAACCCTCAGGGGCTGGCGCAGGATGGCGTGTTGAGGTGGAGGATGGAGATGAGCTCCACTGCTCCGCCACCAATACACTCCCGCCGTGGCTGCCCGGGAAGCCAGCGCAGCGGAGCAGCTACCCTGGACTACCCTGGATACCCGCCGCGGAAAGCCGCGGGCTTGGCGGGCGCGCGGGATTCTGGGACTTGTAGTCCGGACCCCGCGCCACCTGGCTCCGGCGCGGCGGCGAGGACTGCGCTTCCCAGGGTGCACCGGGGAGGCGCGGGCGGCGCGGGCGCGGCGTGGGCGTCGGCGTTTCCAGGCGCCGCCGTCTCGCCTGGTAACCCGCCGCCGCGGCTCCCGCCCGCGCCGTGGCCCCGCCCCCGAGCCCGGCCTCCCGCGGCGCCCGTGCGGGAGCGGTCGGGGCGGGAGGCCAGGAGCTCAGCCCGAGGATTTGCCAGCCGGCTCGGGATTCCGCTGGCCGCCGAGGTTAGATCCGAGAGCGGGGATGCTCCGCTGACCCGCAGGATCGGGCGGGAGCAGTGCGGCTCGCGGGCGGGAGGCGGAGCCCGGGCCCCTGCGGCGGCGGGAGACCCTGCCCTGCGTGGCGGGGGGCGCGGGCCCCGCCGGCCGCGGGCGCGTCCTGGAGCCCCGGCACCTGCCGGGGGGCGCACGGTAGTTGCCACTTGTTAATTTCTTCTGCACCCGGAGCGTTTGTGGGTAGTGCTCTCCTCCCTCCAACTGCTCGAGTGCCTGGTTTCTTCCAGTTCAGAAAATCTTTAATGACGCTTGCGATTGGAGTTGCTGGTTAGGGAGAGATGCTAAGTTCTGCATGTTTTGGTGAAAAGAAGGTTCAGGGAGGATGTGAATTTTAAACGCATCCATGACAGCTAATTGGAGCATCAAAAAAAAAAATGACCATTGCGTGTATTCTATCAAATCAGATCAGCTACTACCAGCCAGCAGTGTTTAGGGCATATTTCACATAATTAGTGCGATGGATCTGGAGGGACAAAGGGGGAGTAAACGATCGGGGGAGGAAAACTTGGTTTAGTTTGGAGATCATTTTCTTAGACTGATCGACTTATGTAAATATATATATATATATATATATATATATATATATATAGTCTTTTTTTTTTTTTCCTTTCCTCGCTCTCACATCCTGGATAAAGACTGTCAGTTTCGGATTCAAGGATTCAAGGCTTCCTCGGGCCGCCGGCCGAATCAGAACTGTCACAGATTAAATCCCGCAGCAGTGCGAAGCCCCGGCGCACTGCAAACTTCGTGAGCGAGCTGGAAATCAGTGTCTGGAAATGCAGATCGCTGACTTAAAAGGCGGGGCGGCCCCCCCGAGCGCCTCTCCCGGGGGCCGCAGCCCGCAGGTGCCGTGAGGCTGCGCGGGAGCTGGCGCCCCCGAAGCCACTCGCCCGCGAGCCGAGCCGGCGCCCGGCGGGGTCTGGCTGCGGCGCACGGCGGCTCGTCTCCGGCGGCGGCGGCGGATGATGGTGGCGGCCGGCGCGCTGGGCTGCGGCTGTGCCGGTGCCGGTGCCCGTGCCTGCGTCGGTGCTTGTGCGTCGCCGCGGAGAGCAGCGCCCGGCGCCGCGCGCTGAGCCCTTGCAGGGCCGCCGCAGCCCGAGCCCGGCGAGCTGAGACCCGCGCGCGGGCCGGCCGGGGCAGTGGGGTCGGCTTATCATGGCGGATCGGACAGCTCCCGGCGGCCAGCTGCGGCTGGAGTGGGTGTACGGGTACCGGGGTCACCAGTGCCGCAACAACCTGTACTACACGGCCGGCAAGGAGGTGGTCTACTTTGTGGCTGGGGTCGGGGTGGTGTACAACACCCGTGAGCACAGCCAGAAATTCTTCTTGGGACACAACGACGACATTATCAGGTACGAGGGGGGCCTGGGCGGTGGGAAGGGTTTGAGTGCGGAGGGTGGAAGGGGTGGGAAGACTAATGACCGGCGGGGCTCTCCTAGCCAGGATCGGATCCAGGAGCCCCATGGAATAAAGGATTCTCTTCCGAGACGCATGGGATTACGGAAGGGCTGCTGATCCCAGGGCTAGGGCAGAAATAGGGTGGCGGGCACAGGTTGGGAGGTAGAGGTCTCCTTATCCCTCCGAAAGGCTTTTAAATCTCTGCGGAGTTGAGCATTCTGCTGCTGTTTTTGGTGGTTTGTTCCTGCTACAAGTGGAAGGACTGGGTAACTATCAAACGCTTCTCCTTGCTCCCTTAAGTAGGTGAATGGTAGGACCAACAAATTAACTGTGGGCATTGGCTTTGGAGGCTCCTCAGCAAGCAAGGGGATTTAAAACAATGATAAGAGAAAGCGTAAGAAATTTTGCCACAGGTAATTTGGAGTCTCCATCCCAGATGCTTTGGACTGTGGAAATTTCTGGGTGGGTGGGGAGTTTGTTCCTTAATATTTCCCTAGGCTGTGTTTTAATGCTGAAAGCATATTTACACACTAAATGGATGCTTCACAACATCACTGAGGTTGCAGCTGCTGGACCACAAAATCCTCCTGGCCAGCTCGCAGAATGATCAACATCTGGTAGCAGATGGTCTGGGACCCGCTGATAGAATTCCATTGGATGAATAGCCATTGCAGGTGCCCTCCTCATTAAGGGAGGGGTTCTATTTTGATTCTTGGTCCCATCTGGTCATCTCTGGACCAGACACACTTCCTCCCTGCCTTCTTCAGATTCTTGTGTGCCCAAACAGGGTGTGGTCCAGATGCGGTTCAGGGGAATCCCATGCTGCCTTTGGCAGTTAAGATTTCCTTGACATGGGAGTCTCTACTGATGGAGAAAATGACTTGCTGAGGATGAACTACATGAACTACAACTGACACAAACCGTGTGTGTGTGTGTGTGTGTGTGTGTGTGTGTGTGTGTGTGTGTGTGTGTGTTGTGGTGGAACCCGGGGCATTCTACCTCTGAGCTACACCCCAGCCCTATTTTATTATTTTATTTTGAAACAAGGTCTCATTTAGTTGCTGAGATTGGCTAGGAACCTGGGATTGTGTATTAGCCTCCCAAGTTACAGGTGTGTGCCACCGTGCCTGGTTAAAGAGCACATTTGCACCTCCGGTCTTGTGTGTTTCATTGATGCAGCACAACACCATCAAATTTCCAGAATAGTGCCACTTTTGCTGTCAGTGATGAAGTGGTGTAATCTCAATGGTACTAATTTATCATTTGGAAGAAAGATTTAAATGATTAGCTCTCACCCCCATGTTGTGCTTGTATTGATAAGCTTCTTTTTCTCTGAGACTTCAGAGTTAAAAATTGTTAACAGAAGGTTAAAACTTAATATTTGGTAATAGGAATATATAATATATATAAATGTATGTGTGTGATTTTACATACACATATAAGATCTTGACTTTTAGAAGATGAAGATTTTATGAATTGGGAGCTCTAATGTTCTCAAGATTTGGAGGAACTAACACATAAAACTTTCTTTGTGTCACATAAGACAAGATAGCTTTTATCTTTCCTCCCTGATATGGTAATGGCTGTGATTGGGGCATCTTTACTTAGTTCAGTCCTGAAGATTTTACTTCACTAATTGCCAAGCCAGTTATTAAAGTCACAGGTGCAAATGACTCATGAAAAGGTTAGATGTTTAAAAATTAAAACCCATTCTGTTTCTGCTCGGTCTGTCTTAATGCAGTGCTTTCCATTACAACATCAAAATAAGATGTAGTCCTTTGAGGGAAGGGAGAGAGTGGCAATTAAACAGAAAATTCCCTGGGGTTAAATAATATAAACCTGACAGTTCACTGAACGACTTTGAAGATTTGAACTCTTCTAATTCTTCCTCTAGTAGGGGGAAAATAAATGCACTGTTGAGACTGAAGGTGGGAAAAGGGTGGAGTTGCAGTAAACCCTTGTGATGGTGAGCAGCTGGCTAGAGGGGCTGAAAGGTTATCTGGCTTGCGGGATTAAAGAAGCACTCAGATTTGAAGGAAGTTATTTGTGTAACTGGTTTTCAGGGAGCCTTAATGAAAAGAAAATAAAAAGCCAGCTTATCTTCTTTTCTATTTATGAAGGTGGCTATCTCTTTATTCTGGACAACTGACATAGTAGTAAGCCTGGCTTCAGAGAAAGGACTTTATTGCTAAATTCTCCACAGCATTTGGTTGGGTCTGAGTCTGTCTAGGTGAACAGAGTTAATTAACATCCATTTACATTTTGCATGTATGAATAAAATTAAGTCCAATGGGTTAGAAAATACACACTGTCAACCATTATGTAATTAAGAATTGTAACATTGGAATGTTTGCTATTTTTTGTGTTATCTTACAAATGTAGAGATTTTTTCTGGCGAAGGTGGCTCACAAACCACATTGTACAATCTTTTATTTTTATGCATTTCTACTCATACTACTTGAATATTTCCACTCGAAATTTTGAAGCTTGTCTTTGAATGGAGAGGATTGTCAGGAAGGTTTTAATGCAGAATTATTTTTTGAATCATGATATGAATATTAAAATGTCCCAATCTTGATTTAATCAAATAAGATAGTGTGATTGCCCACTTGGCACTTAGCTTTTCCATTAGTTTGAAGGATATGTTCATATGCATACATTTTTTACTGCTCTATTTTTTATGCAGCTTAGCCTAGAACATGAGCTAAAAAGCAGCCCAACAAATATTAATAACACACACCATTTTATAAAACTGCTCTCTGAGATTATGATGAACCTTAACAATGATGCAGGACTTGGCAGAGCTCATTCGAGCTCACATATGTGTCCTCTTGCTTTGACAGGTGATGTGTTTAAGTCAGATTTTTAGAAATGTTGTTATGTGAGGCATAATGTGATTTATTGGATGTGGAGGCTTAGTTTTGTTCTATCGAATGATTGCCTTTCAGTGCAGATAACAGATTGGGAATGATGCCACAGTACTAGGGACTGGAATGATCACTAAGTTGGTTTCCACTGCAGATATCAGGACATAACATAGAAAGGGGATAGTGAAAGAAAAGGTCATGAGCATGTTCTCTCTCTGTCACCTCCCTTCCATTTTCACAGTGAGTGACTTCAGTTGAGACCTCACTTTGGATCCCTCTGAGCCTTCTGGATAGTTCCCTGTCTCCATTTTCTTTTCCCCTATTTTTTGATTTTCTGTTGCCAGGGAGGTTATCTGCAGTGCTGTTTTAGGGGAAAGGCACTGATTCTGACATCCCACACAGAACCTCACTCTGGCATACTGAAGCTGTCAAATGCATAGTGTGACCTCTCAGGGACTTGTTTATTTGTGAAATGCAGATGACAATATCTAAGTTGTGGAGTTGTCGGAACTATTAGAAACAATGCATACAAAAGGTTTAGTGTGTTCTTAATAGCAGTAGTGGTAGTGGTGGTAGTAGTATTTTTTATTTTAATTTTTTTGTACTAGGGATTCAATCCAGTATATTTTACATCTGTGCTATCCCCCTCTTTTTATTTTTTTTAATTTTGAAACAGGGTTTTACTAAGTTGTTGAGGGTCTTGTTAAATTCCCGAGGCTGGCCTTGAACTTGCACTCTTCCTGTCTCAGTCTTTCAAGTACTGGGATTACAGGCATGCACCACCATGTCTGGCTGGTAGTAGTATTTAATGAAACACATACACACCAAAAACAATGATTCTTCATTGATCACAGGCTGTGGTCCAGACTCCTTAGCTTTATATTCTCTTAGGCCCTAACATGCCATTCTATCCTTATTTTTCCGTTAAAAATCATGAATTGTCTGTTTCCCATTTTCCATAAAATCCAGTTACTCAGTTGTTTTCTCCCTATTACTGGAATTATTTATCTTCCCTCTGTCCTTCCTAGGTCTTTTACCAGTTGGGTGACCATCTCATCAATAAAACAGCTTCACACTTAGAAAATGGGGTTTATAGCTGTCTGCTTTATAGTTATTGAGATTACATGCAAAGTGGCCATGGTGTTTGGTAAATGGTAAGTGCCCACCACAGAGGGAGGATTTGTCTGCTTCCATCCCACCTTGGCCTGAGCACTTACTGTTGGCAGATGAAGGAATACCAAGGACTCCTGAAATTTTGTATCTTTTGTGACCAGTGCTGTTTACTTACTATGTATCTAGTGCCACTTTTTCATTCTGAATATTTTTAGTTGTGTGTATGAAGTCCTTGATGCTGAGAAGGACTCTTTTTTTTTTTTTTTTTTTTTTTTTTTTGGTGGTACTGGGGTTCCTGGAAGCCCTTCTACCTCCAGGCTACACTCCCAGACCTATTTTTTATATTTTTTTAAATTTAGAAACAGGGTCTCCTAAGCCAGCGCTTGCGGCTGGCTTTGAACCTGCGCGATCCTCCTGTCTCTGCCTCCCAAACGCGGGGATTACAAGTGTGCACCACCACGCCCGGCCTGAGAAGGACTCTTAACACAAGCAGAGCTAACATTCCTGATACCAGGCTCAGAGCTAAATGCACGTACAGATTTGTCTCATTTATCCTCTCAACAACTTGGTGAGGGATGTAGTGTTGCTAACCCCAGCCTACAGTGAGGAGCCAAGGCACAAAGAGGTTAGGGTGTCGCCTGTGATCACTCTCTGCAGATTGTAGGATGGGAATTGGCACCCAGACCTGATTCCAGAACCCAAAGCTATTGCCTCACCAGGTTGTGGCTCTTATTTTTCTTAGTCACTGTGTTACTCCTCACTGTCTGTTCCTAACCAGAACTCAGTAAGCTTCTTCCTTTGTAACTTTTATCACCGGTTGATCTATAAATCCTGTGCTTTATTTAAGAGTCCTTGGAGCAGATTAGTAGAACTCACTTTAGAAATGCAGTCATGTCAAGTTCACGTTAGGAACATATCAGCTCTGAAACAATGATCTGAAATGATGATCTACTAGAGAGATTTATATTTTCATCTTCTTTGGTACTGAAGATTGAACCCAGGTGCATCCTACCTTCAAGCTACACTCCCAGCCTTTTTATTTTTTATTTGAAACCCTTATTGCTGAGGGTCTCACTAAATTACCGAGACTGTTTTTGAACCCACATCATCTTGTTTCATCCTCCCAAGTACAAGAATAGCCACAACTCCTAGCTGAGATATTTTAATTTAAAACTGTTAAAAGTCTAAATTGCGATATGGAAAAAATAGTCTAATGCTGTACATATAATTGAACTAACTCATTGGGTTTGAAGACAGTCTTCTAATAGCCATGGCTGGGTGGCTGGGCCTGGAGTGTAGGAAAAATGGGTTCACATGAAGGCCTAGAGATGTGACTTTATATCTTTTAATCCCTTGTGCGATTTGAAGGAGGGAAACATAGAGGTAAGTATAAAGAATTAAATCCCATATTGAATGCCTGTTCTCTACCATATACTTTATATATAAATGTAGATAGGTATAGACTGATGGTCTCACTTACCCCCCCCCCAATGGAAGCTCACTCTAGGGGTTGGTTCTGAGAGGGGAGTGGGCTCGAGCAGAGCCACTCTGTAGTATCATCTCACTGCTCACGGGTTCCTACTTATTCTGTGCATTGACAAGAGCATGAAGCAAAATATTTTTGGGAAAGCTTATGAAAGACCATAGTCTATTCATAAATGATCTTATCATCCTTGTCATAAGTTATAGTGTATTTGATTATTTTTACTAAGATTTACTTATTTTCTAAGTTGGGTGTATTCTTTTTCATTGATTTATTCATCAAAAACTCATGTTACATTTGCAACATGCCAGTGCAGGGTGTGGCAGGGAGCTTGACAGAACTCCTGCTCCTCCGAGCTTTCATTCTGGTGAGGGAGGCCCAGATTGTAGGACGAGGAAGACAAGGTGAATAAGGATGGTGACAGGTGCTGAGAAGGGGAAGGTTGTGTAGAGGATCTGGGTGGGGTCGGCATGGGAGCCACCTAAGGGATTATTTCCAAAGCAGCTCCCCAGGGAGATGGCATTTAAGTGGGTAGCTCAGAGCGAGAAGGGGAAAACAGGTGCAAGTATGGTGGCAGAGGAGAGAGTAAGTGCTGAGGCACCAGGGTGGGGAAACTCGGCATGATCAGAATTCTGGTGTAGATACCCAGAGAAAGACCAAGGTCATCATAATTCTCATCCAGGTCATTAATGCCTCATGGGTTTAGTACCATATGTCCTAGATTTCCTAGGAAAGTCACAAATATTCCATTCAGTTAGTGTCATGAATATAGTTTTTTTTCTCACCATGCCATGGATTTTAATTTTTAATTAAAAAATATGGACATTTTGCTGGGCGTGGTGGTGCACATTTGTAATCCCAGCATTTGGGAGGCTGAGACCAGAGGATCGTGGTTTGCCAGTAGCCTCAGCTACTTAGTGAGGCCCTCTGTAACTCAGTGAGACCCAGTTTCACTAAAGAATAAAAAAATTCAATAAAGTATAAAAAAATAGGGCAGGGGTGTAGCTCGGAGGTCGAATGCCCCTGAGTTCCATCCCCAGACCCACCAAAAAAAAAAAAAAAAAAAAAAAAAAAAAAAGGAAATTTTTATTTGAAAAGTATGGCAAGCATATAATGGAGTCACTGGTTGAAAACATTGCATTGAGTTATACTCTTATATGGAATGATATCAGCCCTACCAATGTGTCAATTAGACAGGTAGATTATTCTCTGATAAGCAAAAGACTGTCATGGCAGGATCTCTAAGCAGGCTGTCCTGGGGCCTCTCTTATCCCCAAGAATATGAATCTGAACATGTTTGTAATAAAGCTGTTATGAAGGCTGACTTAATGGCCACACTTCCAGGGATGACTTTTCCTTCATTAGATTGGAGCCACCCAGAAAGCCATCCTTTAGCCAGTGGATTACATACTTTCAGCAGCCAGGGTACTTTTGTAGGTTAACTTTAATTTTTCACATATAGATAGATCATAAGTGTAATTAAAGTTCTGGGACTGAAGATGTCTCAAATGCCACTGTGCTAGGGGTCACTTGGGCACTTGTTAAAATCCAGATTCTGTGTCAGTAGGTCTGGAGTGAGGCCTGACACCCGGCAATTCTACCAGCTCCAAGGTGATGTTAATGCTGATGCTGATGCTGCTAATCCACAGAACAGATTTTCAAGCAAGATTTTAAAGACTTGCTTGGCATGTTTCAGAGCCCAGTAGACCAGTGTTTTTCAACCCTAAAGATATTGTAATTGGTGAAATAGTATGTGCATATATATGATACATATATTTTATTAAATTCTTAAATTTGTGTAACAAAGTACATTTAAAAAAAAATTGTCACCTAGCCCAATGTCCTCCCACCTCCCAGAAAGAACCAAACAGGCACCTGCTAGAACAAGTTAAGGAGATAGTACTTCTTTCTCCCTCAGGCAGTGGTAGAGTATGTCCACAGGTTTTGTATGTACGTATGTTTTCTAGTCTCTTGGGCTTATACCAAGAAGTGGAATTACTGGGTCATGTGGTAACTCTGTGTTTAACTTTTTGAACCACTGCCAAATTGTTTTCCAAAGCAGCCATACTATTTTATAGTTCTGTTTGCAGTTTCAATTTCTTCATATCTTTGCCAAAGCTTATATCATCTGTATTTTTCTTATTATAGTTATCCTGTGAGGTGGGTATCTCATTGTGGCTTTAATTTGTATTTTACTAATGACTAATGATATTCATCATCTTGCCATAAAATTACTGCCATTTGTATCTCCTTTGGAAAAATATCCATTCAAATCATTTTCACATTTTTAAAATTTATTTTTATTTTATTTTATTTTTTTTACTGGTGCACTGTATTCATACATCATAACGGTGTAAAGAAAATACATTTGTAGAGATACATGCACACATTGCCCAGTTAGCCCCTAACCGATCCCCACCCCATTCGCTCCCCATCCCTCCTTCCCATGCTTGGCTTAGTGGTTGACATCTAGTTTTATAGCAATTTATCCAATATAAACGATGATAATCTCACATAACAGTTTAATTTGTCTGATACCAGGCTTTTGATGACTTAAAGATAACATTTCAATATTTCTTTTTGCTTTCTTTCTTACCAGAGAGTATTTTTTTTCTTTTTTCTTTTTAGGTAAAGCGATCATACATTTATTTATTTATTTTTCAGAAAAAAATCTATCCTGATGTGGAATATGGACTCTAAATACCCAAAACAATCTCGAAGAAGAACAAAGCTAGAAGATGTATATTTTCTTATTTCAAACCATATAAAGCTACAATAACTGAAACAGTGTAGTACTGTTCTAAAGGCAGATATATAAACCATTGGAGTTAAATAAAAGCCTACAGATAAATTCTTCCCTATATTGTCAAGTTATTTTTTTTTTTTTGCTTTTTTTTTTTTTTTAAATTAATTTATTTTTTAAATTGGTGCATTGTAGTCATATATCAATCACATTGGAGTACAAGACTTGAGAGGATATACAAGCACACATCATCCAATTAGCCCTCCTCCAGCCCCCGTCCCATTCCCTCCCCCTCCCTCCATCCCACACTTCTTTGGTGATTTACTTTGATACATTTGTTTATGTACCTCCTGCATTTTAAAGAGGCTCCGTCCTCCAGTATTACATACCCTCTGATTGATCACATTAGTTGCTTCACTATAGGGCCCTTTCTATAGCTCAACCTCTTCCTGTTGCCCTTTTCCTCCTAGTTATTGCTGATTAAGAGAAGCGTCTGATTTATATTTTCTGCGATATTTCTCTGTGCATGCTGCGTTGCAAGTACCAATCCCACTCTTGATGGTCCCAGTAGTGGCCTGGCTACTCAGTGGACTGATCCAGACCTCGCTGGCTCACGCAGCGGCCTTGCCTCATGGGAGGACCCAGTTCTGGTCTCGCTGGCCCCTGAACCGGTCAAACCCCTAAGCTGGCTTTGGTCCCGACCTTGGAGGCCGCAGGAGTGAACTTGCCTCACGCCAGGCTCCGATGCTGGCCATTGGCCCCTGCACCGGTCTAACCCCTTGGCAGGATTCCAATCCCGGCCTCGGAGGCCCCAACACTGGTAATGCCTCACGGCAGGCTCCGATGCCGGCCTCACTGGCCCCAGCACCGGCCTAACCCCTCGACAGGCTCTTATCCTGGCCTCAGAGGCCCCAGTACCGGCCTTGCCTCACGGCAGGCTCCGATGCCGGCCTCGCTGGCCCCAGCACCGGCCTAACCCCTCGGCAGGCTCTTATCCTGGCCTCGGAGGCCCCAGTACCGGCCTTGCCTGACGGCAGGCTCCGATGCCGGCCTCGCTGGCCCCAGCAGCGGCCTAACCCCTCGGCATGCTCCGATCCCGGCCTCGGAGGCCCCAGCACTGGTCATGCCTCAAGGCAGGCTCCGATGCCGGCCTCGCTGGCCCCAGCACCGGCCTAGCCCCTTGGCAGGCTCTTATCCTGGCCTCGGAGGCCCCAGTACCGGCCTTGCCTCACGGCAGGCTCCGATGCCGGCCTCGCTGGCCCCAGCAGCGGCCTAACCCCTCGGCATGCTCCGATCCCGGCCTCGGAGGCCCCAGGACTGGTCATGCCTCACGGCAGGCTCCGCTGCCGGCCTCGTTGGCCCCAGCACCGGCCTAACCTCTCGGCAAGCTCTTATCCTGGCCTCGGAGGCCCCAGTACCGGCCTTGCCTCACGGCAGGCTCCGATGCCGGCCTCGCTGGCCCCAGCACCGGCCTAACCCCTCGGCAGTCTCTTATCCTGGCCTCGAGGCCCCAGTACCGGCCTTGCCTCAAGGCAGACTCCGATGCCGGCCTCGCTGGCCCCAGCACCGGCCTAGCCCCTTGGCAGGCTCTTATCCTGGCCTCGGAGGCCCCAGTACCGGCCTTGCCTCACGGCAGGCTCCGATGCCGGCCTCGCTGGCCCCAGCACCGGCCTAACCCCTCGGCATGCTCCGATCCCGGCCTCGGAGGCCCCAGCACTGGTCATGCCTCACGGCAGGCTCCGCTGCCGGCCTCGTTGGCCCCAGCACCGGCCTAACCCCTCGGCAAGCTCTTATCCTGGCCTCGGAGGCCCCAGTACCGGCCTTGCCTCAAGGCAGGCTCCGATGCCGGCCTCGCTGGCCCCAGCACCGGCCTAACCCCTTGGCAGGCTCTTATCCTGGCCTAGAGGCCCCAGTACCGGCCTTGCCTCAAGGCAGGCTCCGATGCCGGCCTCAATGGCCCCAGCACTGGCCTAACCCCTCGGCAGGCTCTTATCCTGGCCTCGGAGGCCCCAGTACCGGCCTTGCCTCACGGCAGGCTCCGATGCCGGCCTCGCTGGCCCCAGCAGCGGCCTAACCCCTCGGCAGGCTCCGATCCCAGCCTCGGAGGCCCCAGCACTGGTCATGCCTCAAGGCAGGCTCCGATGCCGGCCTCGCTGGCCCCAGCACCGGCCTAGCCCCTTGGCAGGCTCTTATCCTGGCCTCGGAGGCCCCAGTACCGGCCTTGCCTCACTGCAGGCTCCGATGCCGGCCTCGCTGGCCCCAGCACCGGCCTAACCCCTCGGCATGCTCCGATCCCGGCCTCGGAGGCCCCAGCACTGGTCATGCCTCACGGCAGGCTCCGCTGCCAGCCTCGTTGGCCCCAGCACCGACCTAACCCCTCGGCAAGCTCTTATCCTGGCCTCGGAGGCCCCAGTACCGGCCTTGCCTCACGGCAGGCTCCGATGCCGGCCTCGCTGGCCCCAGCACCGGCCTAACCCCTCGGCAGGCTCTTATCCTGGCCTCGAGGCCCCAGTACCGGCCTTGCCTCAAGGCAGGCTCCGATGCCGGCCTCGCTGGCCCCAGCACCGGCCTAACCCCTTAGCAGGCTCTTATCCTGGCCTCGGAGGCCCCAGTACCGGCCTTGCCTCACGGCAGGCTCCGATGCCGGCCTCACTGGCCCCAGCAGCGGCCTAACCCCTCGGCAGGCTCCGATCCCGGCCTCAGAGGCCCCAGTACCGGCCTTGCCTCAAGGCAGGCTCCGATGCCGGCCTCGCTGGCCCCAGCAGCGGCCTAACCCCTCGGCAGGCTCCGATCCCGGCCTCGGAGGCCCCAGCACTGGTCATGCCTCACGGCAGGCTCCGATGCCGGCCTCGCTGGCCCCAGCACCGGCCTAACCCCTCGGCAGGCTCTTGTCCTGGCCTCGGAGGCCCCAGTACCGGCCTTTCCTCAAGGCAGGCTCCGATGCCGGCCTCGCTGGCTCCAGCACCGGTCTAACCCCTCAGCAGGCTTTTATCCTGGCCTCGGAGGCCCCAGCACCGGCCTAACCCCTCGGCAGGCTCTTATCCTGGCCTCGGAGGCCCAAGTACCGGCCTTGCCTCATGGCAGGCTCTGATGCCAGCCTCGCTGGCCCCAGCACCGGCCTAACCCCTCAGCAGGCTCCGGTCCCGTCCTCGGGGGCCCCAACACTGGCCTTGCCTCACGGCAGGCTCCGATGCCGGCCTTGCTGACCCCAGCACCGGCCTAACCCCTCAGCAAGTTCCGGACCCGACCTCGGAGGCCCTAGCACAAGCCTTGCATCATGGCAGGCTCCAATGCCGGCCTCGCTGGCCCCAGCATCGGTCTAAACCCTCTGCAGGTTCCAATCCCGGCCACGGAGGCCTCAGTAGTGGCCCTGCCTCACAGCAAGCTCCGATGTCGGCCACTGGCCCCGGCGCCCGCCTAACCCCTCAGCAGGTTCCGATCACTGTCTCTGTGGTTAGTATTTCAAAGGTTCCAGTTGTAATGTATCAGATCTCTGCCTCCCCCGAATATTGGCCACTGGCATTGCCACTGCCTCCACCGTTTCAAATCCTTCCCAGGCTCTTTTTCCACTCTGAATGTTGTCCAGTGTTCCTAAGCATGCGTGATGGTAGCATTCGACATTTGGTGTAATTTCTCCAAAAAAATAAAGTTGGTAAGATCCGGTTTCTGCTTCTCCTGAATACAAGTCTCTACCACCATCGCGAAGAACTCTTTCAACACCGCATTTCTCCTTGGTCTCCGCTAAACTCTCTCCTTATATGTGATGTCTGAGATTCTTAACAATATAGAGAAATAGCAGTCCTCTTTCACGGCGAATTTTTCCATAAGTTCCAGTGCATTTAGATAAGTTTTGTCTGCATCTCCAGTGTCCTGGCATCCATAACGGCTTTCTTACCACCTCTCCGATATTTTTCTTTATCTTTTTCTGTTCTGGGCCCGGTTTCTCCAGGGGTCTGGCGTGCTACTCGCAGTTCGGCCGGGACCCAGAGTCCCGCGATCAGGGCCCCAGCTGGCGTGCCCTGTGCTCGACCCCCGCCCAGAACCCAGCGTCTTACTGGGCCTTGTTTCTCCAGGGGTCTGGCGTGCTACTCGCAGTTCGGCCTGGGGCCCAGAGTCCCGCGACCCGGGCCCCATCTGGCGTGCCCAGCCCGCGACCCCTGCCCAGAACCCAGCGTCTTACTGGGTCTGGTTTCTCCAGGGGTCTGGCGTGCTACGCGCAGTTCGGCAGGGGCCCAGAGTCCCGCGACCCGGGCCCCATCTGGCGTGCCCAGCCCGCGACCCCCGCCCAGAACCCAGCGTCTTACTGGGTCCGGTTTCTCCAGGGGTCTGGCGTGCTACGCGCAGTTCGGCAGGGGCCCAGAGTCCTGCGACCCGGGCCCCATTAGGCGTGCCCCGCCCGCGACCCCCGCCCAGAACCCAGCGTCTTACTGGGCCTGGTTTCTCCAGGGGTCTGGCGTGCTACGCGCAGTTCGGCCCGGGGCCCAGGGTCCCGTGACCCAGGCCCCGGCTTTTGTGCGCCGCGCGCGACCCCTGCCCAGAACCCAGCGTCTTACTGGGCCTGGTTTCTCCAGGGATCTGGCGTGCTACTCGCAGTTCTGCCTGGGGCCCAGAGTCCCGCGACCCGGGCCCCATCTGGCGTGCCCAGCCCGCGACCCCAGCCCAGAACCCAGCGTCTTACTTGGCCTGGTTTCTCCAGGGGTCTGGCGTGCTATGCGCAGTTCGGTCTGGGGCCCAGAGTCCCGCGACCCGGGCCCCATCTGGTGTGCCCAGCCCGCGACCCCCGCCCAGAACCCAGCGTCTTACTGGGTCTGGTTTCTCCAGGGGTCTGGCGTGCTACGCGAAGTTCAGCAGGGGCCCAGAGTCCCGCGACCCGGGCCCCATTAGGCGTGCCCCGCCCGCGACCCCCGCCCAGAACTCAGCGTCTTACTGGGCCTGGTTTCTCCAGGGGTCTGGCGTGCTACGCGCAGTTCGGCCTGGGGCCCAGAGTCCCGCGACCCGGGCCCCATCTGGCGTGCCCAGCCCGCGACCCCTGCCCAGAACCCAGCGTCTTACTGGGTCTGGTTTCTCCAGGGGTCTGGCGTGCTACTCGCAGTTCGGCCTGGGGCCCAGAGTCCCGCGACCCGGGCCCCATCTGGCGTGCCCAGCCCGCGACCCCTGCCCAGAACCCAGCGTCTTACTGGGTCTGGTTTCTCCAGGGGTCTGGCGTGCTACGCGCAGTTCGGCAGGCTTGTCAAGTTATTTTTGACAAGGTTTTCATGAACATTTGGTGGAGGAAATACTAATCTTTTAACTAAATATTGTTGAAAAATAATAATTACATGAAAAAGAATAAAATTGTACCCTTACCTAACACCATATACAAGTATTAACTCAAAATAGATAAAAGACCTAAATATAAATCTTAGGACTATAAACTTTTAGAAGAAAATCTGGGTCATAAAACCTCACAACATTGAAATTGGCAGTGATTTCTTGGATATGATTTCAATGGCACAGGCAACAAAAGGGTAAACAAACTCCCTAAAAAATAAAAAAAATATTGCATATCCAAAGACAATGTAAACAGAGTTAAAAGTTACTGATAGAATGGGATAAAATATTTCCAAATGCTATATCTGAAGGTATATTAATATTCCAACTAGAAATCCTAAAAATTAGCAACAATAAAAGCAAACAATACAATTTAGAGATAGGTAAAAGACTAACATAAATAATGAATCTCCACAGATAATCAATCTTAGTTGTCTGTTTAATGGAAAATCTTCTTTCTCTGGTTCTGGTGTGTGTTACCTATTTCTTCTTTGTAGTTAATCTCTTTGAGTATTTTCTCTAGCGCTGGTTTTGAAGACATAAATTCCTTCAGTTTCTGTTTGTTGTGGAAACTTCTTGTTTCCCCATCTAATTTGATAGAAAGATTTGCTGGGTAGGAAATTTTTGGCTGGAAGTTGTTTTCTTTCAGAGTTTGGAATATGTTACTCCAAGCCCTTCTGGCTCTCATGACTTGGTTTGGGAAGTCTGGAGTGATTCTAATTGGTTTGCCTCTGAATGTCACTTGGCCCTTTGTTTTTGTTGCCTTTAAGATTCTCTGCTTGGCTTCCACATTGGTCATTTTGACAATTATGTGGCGTGGGGATCCTCTTCTCTGATCCTGTCTAAAGGGAGTTCTATAAGTTTCCTGGACCTGTGTATCGACCTCTTGCTCTATGTTGGGAAATTTTTCTGCTATTACTTCCTTGAAAAGATTGTTGATCCCTTTGGTTTCACCGTCTTTTCCCTCCTCTATTCCAATTATTCTTAGGTTAGCTCTCTTAAAATGGACCCATATTTCTTCAATGTCAGATTCCTGCTGTCGGATTTTTTTTTTCTAAATTATAAACTATGTGTTCATTTTTGGAGTGATCATCTTCTAGGAGCGAGATTCTATTCTCCATGTGGTCTAATCGGTTGTTTGTGCTTTGAATTGAGGCCTTTACTTCATTAATTGCATCCTTTATCTCTTTTTGACTCTCTCTGAATACTTTTCAAAACACTTCCATTATTTCTACAGTTATTTTCCTGATTTGATCTTCTAGAAATCTCTGATTTTCTGTTTTATCAGGTTCTGATGTTGTGGGCTTGTGGGCATTCATTGCTCCATTGTTATTCCTCTTTCTCATTATTTGGCAAGTTTGTGCCTTCTCTGGGTTCTTCCCTTGGGTTACTACGACTTCACTTAAGGTGCTCTGGATCTCGAGTCTGTGGTATCTTGGTCTCCACTACTCCTGTACTGGGTTTTATCACAGAGTCTCAGAGCCTGGGAGTCAATCGAGGCTGCTTTAGACCATGGGGGGTGCCAGGTTGGCTGTTCTCCTATGGTGTGATATTTCTGCCACCGCCACTCCCCCACTGGGTCGAGTCCCTGGTAGTACAGTACTGGTATTTCTCCTTTAGGGCCCACAATTTGACTCACTGTTGTTGAGTGTGCAGATGTAGCTATAGTGGACTTGGTGGATTTGCTGCTGTTGCCGCCGGTGGCAATATGGCGTCGCTGCTCCGCCCTTGGCCGTGAGGCTGGTGTATTTCTTTTCTGTTTTTGAGCTCTGCTCTGAGTCCCTGCAGGGTGTGCTGAGCCCAGCCTCTGGGAGCTTTAGATGCTCCCTGTGTCGAGAAATCTGCCGAATCCCGCCCGGCTGTTCCGCAGTGGCTCACCTCGGCTCGCTGTCCGCTGCTCCTATCTGGAGCCTGGTGGGCTGTTGAGTGCGTTGGTCTGGTGCCGTCCGGTGAGCTCGCTGCTGCCGCCGGCAGTAAGGCGCTGCTCCCACGTCCTCGGGTGTGTGGCCAGCTTATCTCCTCTCTGGTTCTGAGCTCCGTTCTGAGTCTCCCTCCTCTCTGGAGCCTGGTGCTGCAAGGGAAGATGGTGCCTGCCGCTCCACACCGTGGCTCTATCTGCAGCACTGTGATCTGGTTTCTTTCTGGTGTCTCGTTTTTCCAGCCCTCTTTTTCTCTGTCTGTTGTAATTACATTTTTTGTTTCTCTGCTGATGGTGTTTTCTGGCTATGAAAGGCGCTGATTTTGTGGTAATAGGGATTGGTTGTTAGCGGGGCTCGTAAGCCCCGCTTTTCTCCGTCACCATCTTTCCGGAAGTCCTCCTTTTCCCATTTTTGAATTGGTTTATATTTTTACTATTGAGTTGTATAAAACATAAGAGTTCTTTATGTATTCTGAATATCTCTTATCTAATATATTATTTGCAAACATTTTCTCTCATTTTCACTTTCTTGGTGATGACTTTTGAAGTGCAGAAGTTTTTAAATTTTGATGATATTTGATTCATATATTTTTCTTTGTTTCTTGTGCCTTGGATATCATATCTAAGAAACCATCACTTAATTCAAGATCATAAAAATTTATTCCTATGTTTTTGTCTGGGTTTTTTTATAGTTTTAGTTCTTACATTTAGTTTGATAATACATTTTGATTTAGTGTTTATATATGGTGTGAGGTAGGGGTCTAGCATCATTCTTTTGCATGAAGTTATCTAGTTGTGCCGAAATTATTTGTTGAAAAGATAATTCTTTCCCCATGAAATTGTCTTGGATTGATTTTGATCAATTCAGTCTTTGAATCCTGCTACCAGGATGCCCAGTCCTTCCCATGAAAGATACTGAATGTTTTGGGACCCAGAAACAGAAATACCCATGAAAAAGATTTCCCTACAAGTAATAGAATCAGAGGCTTTGGTTGTTGTCCTGTATTTTAAAAGATGCTATTATATCCTGATTTTATGTATTTGTGGGATAGAACCATATAAATTTTTAGGAACTAGTGCAGTATTTAGTAACTGCTGGTTTAGGGACCAGAAACATTGGGTTTGTTTACTCTCAAAGGTTCTTGCTTTTTATTTTATTTTATTTTTTGTGCATCTGGGGATGGAACCCAGGAGCATTCGACCTCAGAGCTACACCCCCTGCCCTATTTTTTTATTCTTTATTTTGAAACTGGGTCTCACTGAGTTGCAGAGGGCCTCACCAAGTAGGCTGTCCTACAGTAGAGGCTGTCCACGAACCACAATCCTCCAGTTTCAGCCTCCTGAATGCTGGGATTACAAGTGTACGCCACCACGCCCGGCTAGGTTCTTGCTTTTTAAAAATGAATTTACAAACTTTAGCCTTTCTATTAGCGATGGGTATGTTGAGCCAGCTGAGGGTGGTGGTGGTTTGGAATATAGAGAGAGTTGTCGGAGAGGCCCTTTATCTCTACTCCTTTATTAGTTCATTCCTTTCTTCCCCAGAGGAATGCAGGTATCTGGATGGACTCAACCTAGAAGCTAAAGGATTCTGGGTTTTTCCACTAGTTTTCTGCTTCACCTTTCCCATAAGCATGGAGGAGGACATGTATGCCAGCTTTTTATCCTAAAGGTGACAGAAGCTGCTTCTGGACTGGTAGTACATAAATAGGCTGGTCAGAGAATTATTCTGACTGTTGAGAGTTAAAGACTTGAGACTTTTTTTTTTAAAGTTTAACTTCTTTTTAGTAATGTCATTAAAAGTTCAATGTTCATTGTGAATTGATTTTACAGATAAGAATTTTAAAAGACCCATAAGTAATGGGATGTTTTTTAAGTAATGGATCATCAGTTGCAAAAAACTAAAACTCTTTCAAAGAAAAACACAATTAAGGAGAGGATTATAAAGTGACATGAAAATCTTTTGGACCTCAGCTTTAGGGAGTGTGACTGCCTCTCATATGCTGCACAGATATCAGGCAACTGGTCTTTTCCTAACTTCTTTCTCTTGCAAGTATTCCTATGTATCACAGGGATTCACACCTATGCTTCTTATAATAATATATGTTTTTTGTTTTTTTTCCCCCAGTTTTATACTGGCTTTTCAACTCAGTGATTCATTTTGCAAATGGCTTACTCCCTCAATCTGTGTCAGTCCCTCAGTATACCGACTATCCAGCTTTGCACTAGAAAAGCAGCTCAATCAGTTTTGTGTGGGTCTTTTACTGTGTGTGTGTGTGTGTGTGTGTGTGTGTGTGTGTGTGGTACTGGGGATTGAACCATACACCCCCAGGTGTATACACATAAACCCCAGTCCTTTTTATTTATTTTTTGAAACATAGTCTTGCCAAATTACTGTATATGGGCCTTGAACCTAAGATCTTCCTATCTTAGCTTCCTAAATACTGGAATTACAAGCATGCATCACTGCACCTGGCTTTGTATGTCTTAATTCCACATTCTGAGGCAAGAAAATGTGATTGACCTAGCAGGGTCAACATGTCCACCCTGCCTTTTTTAAAGAAAGATCATCTTGTAAGAGGATATGGACTGAAGAGGACTGAATGGCATCAATACTGGAGCAGTTGGACTTGAAGAGAAAATGACTTTTTTGATGCATAAAAACAAGAACTGATGAAAAATACTGAGTTGAAGACAAGAAAAGTTAAGAAAAGGGATAAAGAGGGTTTAAATTCACAGACCAGGAATCATGGAATTTCTAGTTCAGGTAAGAGGCCTTACCATGGTGTCTCTTGGGAGTGCTGACTCTTTCCTGCACATTCTACTTTGGCTGCCTGTGATGATCCCTCACTTCTCTGCTTGTATATTATTTTCCTTCCTTCAATCCCAAACTAGTGTCATCTCTCCCTAAAGCCTTATCTGACAGCTCTTGACTGCTTTAGGTCCTTCTTTCTCTGTGTAGACCATAGATTGTACCATGTTACATTTGTTGATTTACCCATCTCCCCACCTGACTTAAGTTCTATGCGTGTCCCCATGCCTAGAACTTTGTCATAGGCATAGTACATGCCTAATATATTTTCATTTGTTCTTTTGTGAAAATATTCTGACCTGGCACTAAGAGGCAGGATTCAGAATCTTCTTTTTTAAAAAAAAGCAAAAATCTGGCATGTTGGTGCATGCCTGTATTCCCAGGAGGATCCTAGGCCAGTCTTAGCTACTTAGTGAGGCCATATGCAATTTATTGAAACACTGTTTTAAAATAAAGAATAGGCCGGCGGCACCGGCGAGTTCACGGGACGGCCATAACAAGCCGAGGGGAGCCGCTGCGGAACAGCCAGGCGGGATTTCTTGGCGCAGGAAGCATCTAAAGCTCGCAGTGGCTGAGCTCAGCACACGCTGCAGGGATTCAGAGTGGAAATCAAAACCAAGAAAAAAAAACGCCAGCCCCACAGCCAAGAGCGTAGCAGCGGCGCCATATTGCTACCGGCGGCAGCAGCAGAGAATTCACCGAATCCAGTACAGCTACATCTGCGTACTCAAGAACAGAGAGTCAAATTGCGGGCTACAGAGGAGAAATCCCAGTACTGTACTCACTGGGACTTGACCCAGCGGGAGAGGGGCGGTGGCAGTGATATCACACCATAGGAGAACATGCAACCAGGCACCCCCCACAGTCTAAAGCAGCCTCTATCGACTCTCTGGGTCGGAAACTCTGTGATACAACCCAGTAAAGGAGTAGTGGGGTCTGAGATACTACAGACTCGAGATCCAGAGCACCTTAAGTGAAGCCATAGTGACCCAAGGGAAGAACCCAGAGAAGGCACAAACTTCCGAAATCATGGGAAAGAGGAATAATACTGGAGCAATCAATGCTCACAACCCCACAACATCAGAACCCGATAAAACTGAAAATCAGAGATTTCTAGAAGATCAAATCAGGAAAATAAGTGTAGAAATAATAGAGGTGCTTCGAAAAGAACTCAGAGAGAGCCAAAAAGAGATAAAGGATGCAATTAATGAAGTAAAGGCCTCAATTCAAAGCACAAACAACCGATTAGAACACATGGAGAACAGAATCTCGCTCTTAGAAGATAATCATTCCAAAAATGAACGCATAGTTTCTAATCTAGAAAAAAATATCCGACAGCAGGAATCTGATATTGAAGAAATATGGGCCCATTTTAAGAGAGCTAACGTAAGAATAATTGGAATAGAGGAGGGAAAAGAAAGTGAAACCAAAGGGATCAACAATCTCTTCAAGGAAGTAATAGCAGAAAATTTCCCAGACATAGAGCAAGAGGTCGATATGCGGGTCCAGGAAACTTATAGAACTCCCTTTAGACAGGATCGGAGAAGAGGATCCCCACGCCACATAATTGTCAAAATGACCAATGTGGAAGCCAAGCAGAGAATCTTAAAGGCAACAAAAACAAAGGGCCAAGTGACATTCAGAGGCAAACCAATTAGAATCACTCCAGACTTCCCAAACCAAGTTATGAGAGCCAGAAGGGCTTGGAGTAACATATTCCCAATTTTGAAAGAAAACAACTTCCAGCCAAAAATTTCCTACCCAGCAAAACTTTCTATCAAATTAGATGGAGAAATAAGAAGCTTCCATGACAAACAGAAACTGAAGGAATTTATGTCTTCAAAACCAGCACTAGAGAAAATACTTAAAGAGATTAACTACAAAGAAGAAATAGATAACACACATCAGAACTAGAGAAACAAGATTTTCCATCCAACAGACAACTAAGATTGGTTATCTGTGGAGATTCATTATTTATGTTAGTCTTTTACCTATCTCTAAAGGGTATTGTTTGCCTTTATTGTTTGTTAATTTTTAGGATTTCTAGTTGGAATATTAATATACCTTCAGATATAGCATTTGGAAATATTTTATCCCATTCTATTAGTAACTGTTAACTCTGTTTACATTGTCTTTGGATATACAATATGTTTTTTATTTTTTTAGGGAGTTTGTATACTCTTCTGTTGCCTGTGCCATTGAAATCATATCCAAGAAATCACTGCCAATTTCAATGTTGTGAGGTTTTATAACCCAGATTTTCTCCTAAAAGTTTATAGTCTTAAGATTTATATTTAGGTCTTTTATCTATTTTGAGTTAATATTTGTATATGGGATTAGGTAAGGGTCCAATTTTATTCTTTTCCATGTAATTATTATTTTTCAATAATATTTAATTAAAAGATTATTATTCCCACCACCAAATGTTCGTGGAAACCTTGTCAAAAATAACTTGACAATATAGGGAAGAATTTAGCTCTAGGCTTTTATTTAACTCCAATGGTTTATATATCTGCCTTTAGAATATTACTACACTGTTTCAATTATTGTAGCTTTATATGGCTTGAAATCAGAAAATATACATCTTCTAGCTTTGTTCTTTTTCAAGATCGTTGTGGGTACCTAGAGTCCATATTCCATATTAGGATAGTTTTTTTTTCTGAAAAATAAATATATAAATATATGATAGTTTCACCTAAAATAAAATAGAAAAAAAATATTCTCTGGTAAGAAAGAAAGCAAAAAGAAATATTGAAATGTTATCTTTAGGTCATCAAAAGCTTGGTATCAGACAAATGTAACTGTTATGTGAGATTATCATTTTTAATTTTTGATAAATTGCTATAATACTAGATGTCAATCACTAAGCCAAGCATGGGAGGGAGGGATGGGGAGTAATGAGGTGGGGATCGTGTGGGGGCTGACTGGGCAATGTGTGCATGTATGTCTACAAAAGTATGTATCCCACTATGATGTATGAATACAGTGCACCAATTAAAAAAAATAAAAAAAATAAAATAAAGAATAAAAAATAGAGCTGAAGGTGTAGCTTGGAGGTAGAATATTTCTGGGTTCAATCCCCAGTACTGAAAACAAACAGAAAAACAAACAAACAAACACCAAAAAAAGATGTAGAAGTAGGGATTTCAGGGCAGAAGCTCAAGGGGTTGGAGAGAATGACTGTTGAAGGATGAAAACAGTTTGGCAGGCAAGTAGAAAGGGAGTAGGAGAAGGAGGGAACAGCTTGTGCAAAGGTCCAGGGTCTTATGAGAGCACCCTGAGGAAGAATAAGTAAGTAGCTCAGTGTTAGAGTGAAGGAAGGAGAGTGGGGATGTATTGTGGGCGGTGAAACTGCGTAAGGAGGTAGAGGTTGTATCACTAAGGGATTTATGGCTCATTTTGCACATTGTAGGGACCTGTGAGGGGATTTAAGAGGGCAAAACCAGGCCAGTTTACATTTTAGGAAGATAATTGAAGGCGGAGGCTTCTATGCTATATATATATATTTTTTTTTTTTGTTAATCTTTAGGACTTCTTTCCATTCTTCTGTTGATGCTAGACTTCTCTGAGGAGATAATGAGACATTGTACATGGGGTGGATCCTGAGGGACTGAATTCTGCAACAGCTATCTCTAACCAGACATCTGATTTTCCTGGACCTCAGTCTCCTCATTTAGAAATAAGGAGAAAGGGAGTAGGGTAAGTAGAAAGGGAGGAGATGACTCTGATCTCTAAGAGCCTTCTTTTGTTTGTGTGGAGTGGTCCTGGGAATTGAATCCAAGAAGGCTGTACCTTTGAGCTATACCTCCAGCCCGTCTTTTAAAAATTTGAAATAGGGGCTCACTAAACTGCAGAGACTGCCTTCAAACTTGGAATTCTCCTATCTCAGCCTCCTAAGTTCTGGGATTACAGATGTGTGCCAATGTGTCCAGCTTCTAAGATCTTCTAAGATCCCTTCTAGATTTAAGTTTTGAGATTCTAAGTTGTCTCTATCTACCATTTGCATTTTCTTATCTCTTGTTTACTCTTCAACACAACGAACTGGTTTCTTCTCCCAGCCACTGGAATCATTCTTTGGAGCTGCTGGAGTGGTCTCCAGTGATAAGTGGGCTACATCCTGCTTAATCTCATCACAGCGTTGGGGACAGTTGATCACCTTCCTTTATGTTGGGGCCCTGGGTTTTCTCTTATCCACTGACCTGCCTTTGTCTATATCTTCTCCATAGTTCCACCTCTTATGGTCAGAGGCTCCCTAACACCACGTTTCAGGCTTTTCTACCAAAAATTCATGACCTCAAGATAATTATAAGGAAACAGACCAAAGCTAATCAAGGGATGGTTTCTAACACATCTAGCCTGTATTTTGCAAAAAGAAAAAAAATTGTTCTCATGAAAGACAAACACAGACTAGATAGTTATCCAGATTTAAAAAGGTAAAAAAAGATGCTTTAAATGCAATGTGTAATCTTGGACTAGGGTAGAGAGGAGTTTCTATAAATGACAGTATTGGGGAGATTGATAGGATTTTAATATGGGACTATATATTAATAACCACTGGCTTAGAGGAACAAAAATACATTACAACAAAGATTTCTGGAGTGCCAACTGTGTGTCATATACTGTGTGAGGTCCTAAGTGCTGAAAATGAACAATATATATCTCTGCTCCAGGAACTTATAACCGTGAGGACAATACTCCATATACATGTGCAGCTAGCTATTGACACTATGCTGGTTAGCTCAAGGAATGTGAGAGCCTCAGGATACACCTAACCCATCCATGGGAGTGGGGTGATTAGACAGTGCTTTCTGGAAGAAGCATCATTAGATTTCAGTTGTAGACTGGTCACTCTACACTGTGGATAATGGATTGGAGGAAAGAAAATTTGGAGGCATTTAAAGTAATATAGGTATAAGGTACTTATGACAGTATGTAAGGAAAACAACTAAAATGGGAATTTTAGATCCCTGGTAATTGATTGGATATAGCCAGAGAGAGTGGGGAAGGCAGAAAGAAGAAAGGTAATGGCCAAGTCTCTGATAGGACTGACTGGAGGGAAGATGGTCATTCACAGAAATTGAATGGGAAGTAGGTTCACGGTCAGAGGATGGTAAGTTCAGCTTTGAACATATGATCATTTCCTGTATTGTGACATTTGATCAATGATGGGCCATAAATATAATTGTGATCCCATATGATTATAACGGAGCTGAAAAACTCCTGTAGCCTAGTGATGTAGCTGTCATAATATTGTAGTGCAACATATAACTTGAGTTAATTATAACACTAGTATAAGCAAGCTTATTGTGTTGACAGTTGTATAAAAGTATAGCAATTATGTACAGCACATAGTACTCAATAATATATAATGGCTCTGTGTACTATATTATACAATATTATACTTTTTATTACAATTTTAGAAGGTACTCCTATTTATATAAAACTGTTTACTGTAAAACACTATGTCATGTTATATCTGCAACAGCCTCATACATTTTATTTTGACTGCATATCTTAATTGTAGCAATAAGCCATGTCAAATGATTCACCTGTATCATTTAGGTTGAGCAAGGACATGCTATGATATTCTTACAATGACAAAATTGTCTAATGATGCAGCTCTCAGAATGTATTCCTGTTGTTAAAGTCATGCATGACTGTATGTAGACTGAGGTGTCTGTGATATAGCCTAGAGTTGGTTACACATCTAGGTGGGGCTCTTGCTCAGGACAGAGCTGTGGGGGATTGCAGTTTGTGTATAGGATGCAGTAACCTAGTGATTGTAGAGAGGGCCAGGATCTTGAGGAAGATCAATTTTTAAGAGACCAGCAAAGAAAGAGATGCTTGTGAATGATGGGACTGATTGCAGGGGTCCAGAGATAATGCCAGGAAAGTGGAATACCCTGGTAACCAAGAGTCAGAGGCTGTCAAGGAGACTCTCAACTGTATCAGTAGGGCGGAATCAGGGAATCCCTGAAAGGGGCCCAGCGGATTTTGCATTGAGGAAGTCATTGATAAATTGCTTTTGGTACATAAACACCAGGAAGATTATTTTTCTCTGTATTATACTTTTATTTGGGTTTTTAACTTTCTGTTGTAGCAGTTAGAATGTCCAAGGGTCATTTCCTTTTAGTTCTCCTTTTCTTCTTACATCTCCTTTATGTCTTTTGCTCATGCTCCAGTGAGTTTTATGCCACAATGGTGGCAAGCAGTCATCTGGGCTTAATGACTTCTGTCACTAGCAGCTCTCTTCTTTATTGTACAATAAGATACATTGTTATAGATATTGCTTCTTGGTAAATACCTTCAGAGTTTAATGTTTTCTGCATAGTAGTTGTGAACACAATCACTTTGGCCAGGCTCTGTTCATCCATGTGAGTGGCTGACCTGCTGACAATGAATTCCTAAGTCCATTTTACCTTGAGTGAAACTCAGTTTCTAGTCCATATGATAAACATATCATGGAGGAGATATAAATTCTAGACTGTTGTGTAATTATTTTCTCCCCACAATGTCACCTGGATTTTTATATAATCTATAGGAGGGCATTGAGAAGGTAATTCAATTAAACAAACATGTATCCACTGTTTTTTGTATAAATGATAGTATGAAACCAACGACAATGAGTTACCCATGCAGGCCACGCCGAGTGCCTGCGCCCCTCCTGCTTTCATCTCTGTCCTCCAGACGCCCAGTACAGCTGGTCTTGTCCTCTCCATTTTCCTGCGGATGGTTATGGTTGCCACCTCACTGATATCCCTGACTCCACTCTCACTCCCCAGTCCCTCCTCTGCTCAAAAGTTTGGTGAAACCTAAAAAAAAATTATGAGCTGACCCCTAATATGATCCAGTGAAGCCAAGGCCCCCCAAAATATTTAAAATCAGTTTCCCAGCCAGCTTTGCTGGCACACATCTGTGATCTAGGACTTGAGAGGCTAAGATAGGAGGATTGATCCAAGTTCTCAGCAATTGAGATAGGAGAATAAATCTAAGTTCTCAACTTAGTGAGGCCCTCAAAAATAGTTTTAGCACAAAAAATAAAATAGGGCCAGGGTGTAGTTCAGAGGTAGACTGTCCCTGAGTTAAAATCTAGTACAAAAAAACAAAACAACTTCCTATAGAAATATAGGTAATGGTTATGCAAAAGAGTACACATATAGAGATACACATGCTTTATCAGTTCTGTCCATTGAGATGACAAAGAAGCAATGACACATCAGTAGCAGGAATACACCTGACACTCCAAAACTCTTCCTAAATACTGTTCCCCACAAAAAGACCAACCAGCGCCTTAGAGAAGAAGCTGACTGTAGAACTGGGCCAGGGAAGCACAGATGAACCCAGAATATCTTGTGTTAGAAAGGGTAAGAATACGCAAAGAATAAAGGGAGATAATAAAGTGGTATAAGAGCCAACTTGAAGGGACTTCTTCTGGCCATATCTGGGATAATTTAAGCATGAATTATAATTCAGTAACTAAAATAAAAACCCCATGTATCCCTAGTGGTATAATAACTCAGTGGGAGTGCAGGGAGGCTTTTCCTTGAGTAGAAAGCCAATTAGTAAATATAGATGGGATGATGGAGTTGGGAAGTCAGTGGATGCTATAAGTATGACAAGGGTTTGTGGAGGGACATAGCACCTGCATTGTACTTCACCAGCAAGATACACATTAATTATGCATGACAAACAATAACCTCAGTGGAGAAACCTGGAAGACGCCACTTGGTCCAAATTTAATATTAACATGCACAAGAATGGGACAAACTAAGTCATTAGAAAAAGTTTTCCCAAATGGTTTTCATTTCAGGACCACTGTGCCAGCCCTGGAATTCCTCTTCTAGAGCACAGATGTAATCTGCCCCTGTCCAAGGATCCTGCTGGCTCGGGGCTTCTGGAATGGACCTCACTCTACTTTTTTTTTTTTTTTTTTTTTTTTTGCACTACTGGGGATGGAACCCAGGGGCATTCTACCTCCAAGCTACACCCCTAGCCCTGATTTTTATTTTATTTTATTTTTGAATTTTGAAATTCAAAATAGGGCTGGGGGTATAGCTCAGAGGTAGAATACCTCTCACTGAGTTGCAAAGGGCCTCACTAAGTAGCTGAGGCAGGCTGTGAACTGCGATCCTCCTGTCTCAGCCTCCCAAATGCTGGGATTACAAGTGTGTGCCACCATGCCTGGCTCCTACCCTACCTTTTGACATCATCTCCTACATCACTCTCCCACCATCCTTCCATGCCTTGGCTGTCTTCACACTGTACTCCTGTACTCCTGCAGTGACACACGGGCCCCTCTCTCCATGTGACATGCATGACCCTGCTGCTTGGAGTCCTGGTGTTCATGGGATCCAGGAGACCCCTCTGGTGCTGTCATCTTTGTGCAAGCCTCCCAGGTTTCTTTGCACCCACAGCGTTTTTTCTATCTCTCTCTTAGGACACTTTGCACATCATGTGGTAACTTCTCACTGTGTGTTTTCCATGTGGCCCTTAAGCCTGTGGTCGCCCAGTCCTGCAGGAACTTCTCACGGTGAAAAAAGCTAGCTCCAGAGTCGAATGCTGCATTGTGTAGTTTCCTGCCTAGTCTCAGCTTTCCCTTGGGAATCTCTTAAAGGCAATTGTGAAAATCCAACAAAATTAAGCCTGGGAGGAGCTTTGTAATGTGTGTTAGATGATAGGGAAGAGAAAGTAACCTCATGAGGCCCAAGTAAGGTTTCTTTTTATACATGTGTGCACATATACATATAAATATTTTACATATATACATTTTCTCTATAATCTTGCAGAAATTCAGGGGTATAGTCCTACAGCTAGCACCCAAGAGGCCAAGCTTTGAACCTGTTTCTGTCTGACTCCAAAGCTATGTTCTCTCTATCATGTGGAAACTCATATGTCAGGAGGGAGACATAGAGTGAGTCATACTTACCTTAATTAAGAAGCCCTATCAGAAAAATGTCAGGCTATCTTGAGATGTAGTCTCCAAGTGGTTTGATTGTCTACCTCTCTAAAATAATTTGAGAAACTCCAAATATAGCAATTTTTTAACAAGTTATATACTTGTACTACTATGCTATTATGTTATTATAAAACACATAAAATATCAATTTATGTACAAATTATATACACATAAAACAGTAATTTACATACAAATTACATATATACATACATATATATACATATTACTATACCTACCCCCAAAATGATCTTATACATCATACTTGAAAACCTCTGTACTATAGTGGAAACAAGGTATTGTGTGTGTGTGTGTGTGTGTGTGTGTGTGTGTGTGTGTCGCGTGCGCTCACAGTACTGGGGACTAAACCCAAGGGTATTCTACCTCTGAGCTATACCTCAGCCTTTTTCTTTTTTTATTTTGAAATAGGTTCTTGCTAAGTTGCTGAGGCTAGCCTCGAACATATGAGCCTCCTGTCTCAGCCTCTCAAATCCGGGGATTACAGGTGTGATCCTGGCTATGAAGGTAGTTTTAATCAGTGGGTTTTCTTCTTCCTTTCTTTTCTCCCTCTCTCCCTCCCTCCCTTCCTTCCTTCCTTTGTACTAGAAATTGAACCCAGGGGTATTCTACCTCTGAGCTATACCCCCAGCCCTATTTTATTTTTATTTTGAAACAGGTCCTCACTAAGTAGCTGAGGCTGGCTGTGAACCTGCGATCCTCCTGTCTCAGTCTCCCAAGTACTGGGATTATGAGCATGTGCCACCACGCTTAGCCGACCAGTGGGGTTTCTAAGGATCCCATTTTGGAAGAGCTGGCATGTGGATGTACCTAGAATGATGTTAATGGTTTAGCTGACAGCCAGGGTGGGGGAAAGCAGTGTAGGTGGAGGTCAGAGAGCCACCAGAGACAACACATCCGATGGTGTAGGGCAAGCACACTGCACAATGAATAATTGAGTCAGAGGAGAATATGGGGGCCATCCTTGAAAATAATGATGTGGCACACTTAGATGATACACTGAGATAGACATCTGAGCTAGAGGGCCTCCTTTATATTATCAGTCCATTGTGAAGAAAGGAAGGATCAGTGATGGCTGATGATAGCTCAATAGAAACAAGTACTGACTGAGTACCCAAGACCAGGAGAGGGGATGTAGGCCCATGGGAAGAGCCTTGAGCAGCAACGTGATGCTGAGGGATAAAATTGATGAAATATATGGACAATCTTGCAACATTTGGATAAAGAAAAATTTTAATTACAGATGGGAGCTATCAGATCATTAAGACAAGTTAGTGATGTGATTTATCTAGTTTTAGGAATGTAAGAGTATACAGAAAAGTTGCATGCATGTAGAGTGGGGTGGAAAGCAGGCTCAGACAATGGGGAGGGTACAGGGAGCGTTGGTGGTTTGGAGAAAGAGGGAGGGGGAGGCAGAGGTGCATCTACTGTGATGGCAGTGCTGTCAGGGAAGAGGACCGGGAGAGGGGGAGGTTGTGGCAGGAGGATGGTGGCCTATTGTGAGCATAAGATGCCTGCTGAAGGACTTCCGGGAAGATGGCAACCGAGAAAAGCGGGGCTTAAGAGTCCCGCTAACAACCAATCTCCATTACCACAAAAAGAGCGCCTTTCATAGCCAGAAAACACCATCACCAGAAAAACAAAAAAACCCACCAGGCTCCAGAGAGAAAGCGGACTGAGAACAGAGCTCAGGGCCACAGAGGAGACACACGCGCCCGAGGACGCGGCAGCAGCGCTATACTGCCGGCGGCAGCGGCGAACTCAACGGACGGCTACAGCAAGCCAGGTGAGCCGCTGCGGAACAGCCAGGCGGGATCTTTCGGCGCAGACAGCATTTAAAGCTCCCAGTGGCTGAGCTCAGCACACGCTGCAGGGATTCAGAGTGGAAATCAAAACCAGAGAAGAAAAAATACTCCAGCCTCATGGCCGAGGGCGTGGCAGAGGCGCCATATTGCCACCGGCAGCGGCAGCAGCAGTGAATTCACCGAGTCCAGTACAGCTACATCTGTGTACTCAAGAACAGTGAGTCAAATTGCGGGCCACAGAGGAGAAATCGCAGTATTGTGCCTCCTGGGACTTGACCCAGTGAGGGAGTGGTGGTGGCAGAGATATCACACCATAGGAGAACGTGCAACCTGGCACCCCCCATAGTTTAAAGCAGCCTCTATCGACTCCCTGGGTCGGAGACTCTGTGATACAACCCAGTAAAGGAGTAGTGGGGTCTGAGATAATACAGACTCGAGATCCAGAGCACCTTAAGTGAAGCCATAGTGACCCAAGGGAAGAACCCAGAGAAGGCACAAACCTCCGAAATCATGGGAAAGAGGAATAACACTGGAGTAATGAATGTGCACAACCCCACAACATCTGAACCTGATAAAACAGAAAATCAGAGATTTCTAGAAGATCAAATCAGGAAAATAACTGTAGAAATAATAGAGGTGCTTCGAAAAGATCTCAGAGAGAGCCAAAAAGAGATACAGGATGCAATTAATGAAGTAAAGGCCTCAATTCAAAGCACAAACAACCGATTAGACCACATGGAGAACAGAATCTCGCTCTTAGAAGATGAGCAATCCAAAAATGAATGCATAGTTTCTAATCTAGAAAAAAATATCCAACAGCAGGAATCTGACATTGAAGAAATATGGGCCCATCTTAAGAGAGCTAACCTAAGAATAATTGGAATAGAGGAGGGAAAAGAAAGTGATACCAAAGGGATCAACAATCTCTTCAAGGAAGTAATAGCAGAAAATTTTCCAAATATAGAGCAAGAGGTTGATACACAGATCCAGGAAACTTATAGAACTCCCTTTAGACAGGATCGGAGAAGAGGATCCCCACGCCACATCATTGTCAAAATGACCAATGTGGAAGCCAAGCAGAGAATCTTAAAGGCAACCAAAACAAAGGGCCAACTGACATTCAGAGGCAAACCAATTAGAATCACTCCAGACTTCCCAAACCAAGTCATGAGAGCCAGAAGGGCTTGGAGTAACATATTCCAAACTCTGAAAGAAAACAACTTCCAGCCAAAAATTTCCTATCCAGCAAAACTTTCTATCAAATTAGATGGAGAAATAAGAAGCTTCCATGACAAACAGAAACTGAAGGAATTTATGTCTTCAAAACCAGCGCTAGAGAAAATACTCAAAGAGATTAACTACAAAGAAGAAATAGGTAACACTCACCAGAACCAGAGAAACAAGACTTTACATCCAACAGACAACTAAGATTGGTTATCTGTGGAGATTCATTATTTATGTTAGTCTTTTACCTATCTCTAAGTTGTATTGTTTGCCTTTATTGTTGTTAATTTTTAGGATTTCTAGTTGGAATATTAATATACCTTCAGATATAGCATTTGGAAATATTTTATCCAATTCTATTAGTAACTTTTAATTCTGTTTACATTGTCTTTGGATATACAATATTTTCTTTTATTTTTTAGGGAGTTTGTATATTCTTCTGTTGCCTGTGCCATTGAAATCATATCTGAGAAATCACTGCCAATTTCAATGTTGTGAGGTTTTATGACCCAGATTTTCTCCTAAAAGTTTATAGTCTTAAGATTTATATTTAGGTCTTTTATCTATTTTGAGTTAATACTTGTATATGGGATTAGGTAAAGGTCCAATTTTATTCTTTTCCATGTAATTATTATTTTTCAACAATATTTAGTTAAAAGATTATTATTTCCACCACCAAATGTTCGTGGAAACCTTGTCAAAAATAACTTGACAATATAGGGAAGAATTTAGCTCTAGGCTTGTATTTAACTCCAATGGTCTATATATCTGCCTTTAGAACAGTACTACCCTGTTTCAATTATTGTAGCTTTATATGGTTTGAAATCAGAAAATATATATCTGCTAGCTTTGTTCTTTTTCAAGATCGTTTTGGGTATCTAGAATTCATATTCCATATTAGGATAGATTTTTTTCTGAAAAATAAATATATAAATATATGATAGTTTCACCTGAAAAAAACAGAAAAAAATATGCTCTAGTAAGAAAGAAAGCAAAAAGAAATATAGAAATGCTATCTTTAAATCATCAAATGCTTGGTATCAGACAAATGAAACTGTTATGTGAGATTATCATTTTTAATTTTGGATAAATTGCTATAATACTAGATGTCAACCACTAAGCCAAGCATGGGAAGGAGGGATGGGGAGAGAATGGGGTGGGGATCGGGTGGGGGCTGACTGGGCGATGTGTGCATGTATGTCTACAAAAGTTTGTATCCCACTATGATGTATGAATACAGTGCACCAATAAAATAAAATTAAAAAAAAAAAAGAATTCCAGAATTTCAAAAAAAAAAAAAAAAAAGATGCCTGCTGAAAATTTGACTTTGGAAATTGGAGTGTGCAGAAGAGGCTTCACATTTCTTTAGTCAGTGAATATTTTCTGAGTGCTTTTCCTGGTGCCAGTCACACACACCCTAGAGGCAGTTCTAACCAATGAGGGAAACAGGGCCATGTGGGTGCAGAGAGGTGTGTGTGTGTGCGGCCTACACCTGCCTCACAAGAGGATGGGAGTGAGGGGAGCCTTACGGTATGGTTAGAGGGCTTCTTCAGGTACAGGAGATTTAGGAGGGCTCCCTGCTTCTGACTTCAGGGTGGATTAGCATTGCTGCTTCTTGGGGTAAAGAGGTATCACTGGAACAATGACTTCAGCTTTGGAATAAGTTAATCACGAGGCAAGAGAATATGTGTATATTTTTTGTTTGTTTAGTAACTGGTGATTGAACTCAGGGATATTCTACATCTGAGTTATACTACCAGCCCTATTTTTTGTTTGTTTGTTTTTTTTTGAAGTAGAGTTTCTCTAGGTTGCTAAAATCCTCACTATGTTGCTGTGGCTGGCTTCAAACCTTTGATCTTCCCGTTTCAGCCTTCCAAGTACTGGGATTACCATGCCTGGTTTGGGTTTATCTTTCAAGGACACCTTCCCCAGGAGAAAGCAATGATCTTAACTTGAGATTTGACCTCAGACAGGAGTAGTTGGATGAGATCCAGAGAGGATCCTGGATATGGGTGGTCGAAGATTCATCTCAGACACTGCTGCTGGTGTCATTTGTGTGAGGGGGAAGGAAAGCCCATGAAGTGAAAGGAGATTCTGCTTAGCCTAGGGACCTGGGACACACCTTTGCCTTTAAGTGGGGAGGAGAGACAAGGAGAAGACAGATTCTTTTGTCTAGTTTAGAGGCTCAGAAACCAATGTAAGAACAAACATCTTTGTGCTTTGTGGGGCCAGTGGCAAAGGGTCAACTATGGAGCTTTTTAGAAAGATGGACCAGAGACAGGTACAGTGGCACATGCCTGTAATTCTAGTACATGGGAGTCTGAAACAGGAGGATCACAGGTTTGTGACCAGCTTCAGCAATTAGGAAGGCCCTCTGCAACTTAGTGGGACCCAGTTTCAAAATAAAATAAAATAGGGCTGGAGGTGTAGCTTGGAGGTAGAATTCCTCTGGGTTTAATCCCTAGAACTACCATAAAAAATAAGATAAAATGGACTAGGACTGGGACTCAAAAGAGGTCAAGTGAAGAGCAGTTTCCAGTGATTTCTTTCTAGCAGTGCAGGACAGAATCCAGATTGCTAGAACAATGAGTAAGAATGAAAATGTGGAGGCAATGGGATGCGCAGCCTAATTAGGGCTACCTTCCCACGTATGGGGGCAAGACACTTCCTGGTATCTGAGAGATTTAACACTCATCTTGCTCATAAGTACCTATTCTGGGAAACACAGCACTCCCGAGATGCCATCTGTTTCACTGGCGAATGCTGAGTGAGGGTGCCTGTTGACCATCAACCATGTCCCTTCTTTAACATGATCTTTAACCAGAAGGACAAATCTGCTTTCAAGGAGCAAGAAATTGGGCATTTGAAAATCTATTGATTCCCTAGAGAACAGGCTGTTGGTTTTATATTGATTTATTATTTTTAAAGACTTACGCAACATTCTTTTTAAGTGCTTTCACAAAGTAAAAAATTAAAGAAGAGGGAAAATAGGGTTGGTTTTTGTTAAATCTTAGACAGTATGCCATGTTACAAGGACACAGTTCAAGTTTCACATAATTTAGAGCTTGATTTTCTGTGCTAAAGATGCTTTTCTCCTTAAGTGATTGTTTTTGTTGTTTTATAGATGGAAAATGATTGATCTGTTTCTAGGCATATTTAATTCCTGTGTGTCCTAGTTTCATCTAACTCTCAAATATCAGAAGCGAATTTAGCAGCTTGCATTTCCCTTCTGGATTCCAAGAAAAAGGAAATAAGATTTGCAGCAATAAATCAATGAAAGTATTGAACAGCTTTATGCCATGTATGTGATCATCCACGGGTGCCATGTCACGCAGAAGTGGTTACTGGATGTCAGTTATGGGCTAAGCTGTTGCATTATAGACACTTTAGAGACTGCAGGATGAGCACTGTGAGTGTCCATAGACTAAACTCATTCCAAGTGAACAGAAATTCTTATTTGACCTTTTCGTTAGTGTTCATAAATTTTTTTTTTGTACTGAGGATTTAACCCAGGGGCATTCTACCTTAGAGCTAAACCCTACCCTTCTTAAATTTTGAAGCACAGTCTCTCTAAATTACCATCTCAGTCCAGTGATTATCCTGTCTCAGTTTCCCAAGTATTGGGATTAGAGGCAAGTGCCATTTCATGTGTCTATTCATAGAATCTTTAAAAAATATACTTTTATTGGTACATTGTAATCACACATCATAATGAAGTTTAGAGTAATAGAGATGGACATGCACATAGCACTTGGTGAGCTTCCTCCCAGATCCCACCCCACACTCTCCCCTTCCCCACACACGATATGGAGATTGGCACTGATAATTCATATCTGTACATCAATTAAAGTGTCTCACTCATCAAGCCTCCCATCCAAGCCCCATTCATCCTTCCACTGGGCCTTTTTCTCCTGTATCCCAATTTCTCCCTAGCTTCCACAAATGAGAGAGAACATATAACTCTTCACTTTCTGTGACTGGCTAATCTCATTTAATATTGTATAATTTTGTGATCTCTTCATCTGTTAATGGACACTTAGGCTGGTTCCATGATTTGGCTTTTGTGAATTGTGCTGCTATCAATACAGATATGCATGTATCACTATAATCTGACTTCAATTCTTTGTTAAGAATTTTAACTATAGGGTTTAAAATGATTTTATGAAATACCAAGGAGATACATCTTGGTAAATATATATATAAAGTATAAATAATAGTTAATAAAAGAGCAAACAGTCTCATTTGTTTTGGAATGTAGACCACCTGACAATGACTTGAGAGTCTGAGGTCTTCATTTTTCAATGCAGGCTTTTTCAACCAAAAAGAAAGCAAATTTAGCAGAGTCCCTTTTTCATGCCAGCTATGCTTTCTGGGTATAAGGTACAAAGGTCTGCATGTTGATGTATTGGTGGTGGAAAATGACACTAGGCATCAAAAAAGCACACTACAGCAGAGCAAGACTTTGGAAATCCAGAATAGTGAAAGTTATTTTTAACTTAGATGCCTTGTTTGGAGCTTCTAAAACCCTGATGTAGGATCTAAATAAATGTTTGTGACATTACTGAAAATAAAACTATTGGTTCCATACATTCTGCTACAACCTTAATGTCATTAAGCTAGAAGAAAATAGTATGTACATCTGAAGCCCATAAAGAATGAAGTTAAGCCAGGGATGTAGCTCAGCACTTGTCTAGCGTGTAAGAGACTCTGGGTTTGAGCCTCAGGACCGCAAACAAACAAACAAACAAAAAACAAGCAAAAAACTCTACGTAAAGAACGAATTTAGCCAGATGTGGTGGTGCATACTTGTAATCCCAGTACTTGGGAAGCTGAGACAGGGAAATTGCTGGTTCAAGACGAGCCGCAGCAACTTAGTAAGACCCTGTTTCAACATAAAAAATAAAAGGTCTGGGGATGTAGCTCAGAGGTAGAATTCTGCTGGTTTCAATCCTCAGTAAAACACACACACACACACACACACACACAGAATTTAATTTTCACATAAGACTAAAATGACACTATAAAGTGCTAATTATATGGGGAATTAGAATACTAAGAAAATTTATCTCAGGTTCTTTGCCTTATTTTATTTGATCCTAAGAAAAATTGCTAATTATCAATATTGATTTTATAGCAAGTTATTTTTCCATTAAGATATGTGAAATTATGAAAACCCTTAAGATCAGTAAAAAAAAATGTTAAACAGCCTTTTATTTTTTGTGGGTCTGGGGTCTGGGGATAGAACCCAGGGACATTCGACCTCCAAGCTACACCCTCTGCCCTATTTTTTATTTTTTATTTTGAAACAGGGTCTCACTAAGTTGTAGAGGGCCTCACTAAGTAGCTGAGGCTGGCTGTGAACCATGATTCTCTGGTCTCAGCCTCCCGAATGCTGGGATTATAAGTGTGCGCACCACGCCCGGCTGTTAGACAGCTTTTGTTTCTATTAGTATATTCATCTTAATTTTTATATTACAGAAATTTATCTAGGATTATTCCTTTATATTAATATTTATATCACAGAACTTAATCATGATTACTCATTCTAATTTCATGTCTGGTTATATTTTTATGATTTATAAGTTTAGGAAGTTTTGTTTTAATATGTACAAGGTATTCCAGTTATTTTGGAGAAAATGGGTACCTTTCAGTGCAGTTTATTGCAAAAACTAGAAAGAGTAAAATTATTTACTGATTTTTGGCAAGCCACCAAAACCAAATTATAGCTATTTGACAGAAAACTCAAGAGAAATATACAGTAAAATAACATAGGAATTTATCAAAACTATGATTATATGGAATCAAAGGAAGATTCAATAAAGCTTTATTTCCTTTTCACACAAATTTGTCCCAGTCTTTTTGGTAGGTTTAATATTTATATGATTCTTACTTGAAATTATGGGTGTTAATAAAAATATTTCATAAGAACCTACCTGGATTAGAAGAATAAGTAAACTGGTTTTGGGTTTTCTTTTTCTGGCTAAAGGCCAGAGTGTCTTGTCCATACTGGGTCCTGGAGCAGGGAAGACACTCAGCCATTTTTGTTGACTGAGAGGCTAGCATCTACCTATACTGTTGCTACTGGAAAGGCCTGAGACTCTCTGTTTTGCATCTAAGCATTCCCGTGGATGGACATCTATATTGTTGATGATTACAAACTTCTAGAGAGTATGTTCTTTTCAGAATATATACATGTTTCTGTAGCAGATATTTCTAGGAGTAGCCAGAATGTGTATGTTTGATATTGTCTTAGGTACCCGCAAAGTCTTCCAAAAAGAGACGTATTAATTTTAACTCCCCTGAAACCAGAAATAATTTAGACATTTTATAATTTAAGAAATGAGAGCCAGACATGGTGGCAAATGCCTGTGATTCCAGAACTTGAGAGACAGAGACAGGAGGATTGCAGATTCGAGACCAGCCTCAGAAATGTAGTGAGACTCTTACCAACCTAGCGAGACCCATTTTAAAACAAAAACTAAAATGGCTTGGAGTGTACCTTGGAGGGAGAATGCTCCTAGTCCCCCCACCACATACTCACATTTGTGGGTGAATGTAAACAAAAAGTTTCTTCTTTTCTGTTAAATTCTTTTTTTTTTTTTTTTTTTTTTGGTGGTACTGGGGTTCCTGGAAGCCCTTCTACCTCCGGGCTACACTCCCAGACCTATTTTTTACATTTTCGTTTTGGAAACAGGGTCTCCTAAGCCAGGGCGCCCGGCTGGCTTCGAACCTGCACGATCCTCCTGTCTCTGCCTCCCAAGCGCGGGGATTACAAGCGTGCGCCACCACGCCCGGCCTCTGTTAAATTCTTTTAATGTGTTGCCTATATTACACATGTGAAGACTCATAGAAATAGATTCTATTCAAACATAAATTCAAATATCTTTGGTTTCATAACTTCGTATGTGATAGTTGAATTGATATTATAATATAAATAAGAATTTATGACATTTTCCATCGAATGGTTTTACTAATATATATTGTTAATGCAGAGAGAATATAAAATCAACATTTTGTATGTATACTTTATTGGTTAATATATTATGTGATAAACACTTTGCTAAGCATTTTGCACACATTATTTAATCTTCAAAAATGTCCTTGAGGTATATGCTGTTATTATTAATTTTTTTTAGTGGTACTGGGGTTCCTGGAAGCTCTTCTACCTCCAGGCTACACTCCCAGACCTATTTTTACATTTTTATTTGGAAACAGGGTCTCCTAAGCCAGCGTGCCTGGCTGGCTTCGAACCTGCGCGATCCTCCTGTCTCTGACTCCCAAGCACGGGGATTACAAGCGTGTGCCACCACGACTGGCATATGCTGTTATTTCACCTTTACTAAAGAAGAATCTGAGGCCTAGAGAATTTTTAGTAATTTTCCCAAAGACAACCAGTTAATAACTGTTAAACTGAGATTTAAACTTGGGTCTTAAATGAGATTAATAGACTCGTCTCAAAAGAAGAGGTACAAGTGGCCAAAAAATGCATTAGCTGTCACAGTAATACAAATCAAAACTACACTGAAATTCAGTCTCACACAAGACAGAATGGAGAAAACACACACACACACACACACACACACACACACCTACACTAAAAAAGGTTGGCCAGCATGTGGAGAAAAAGGACTTCTAATATACAGTTGATAGAAATGTAAATTAGTGCAGCCATTATAGAAAACAGTATGAAGATTCCTTAAAAAACGAAAGCTATTATCCAACATACGAAACATACATACAAAAGAGACACCTGCACTGTTACTTTTAGTTAACACCATTCACAGTAGCCAAGTCAAAGAATGAGCCTAGATGTCCCATCAATGGATGAATAGATAAATGAAATGTGGTATACACACACACACACACACACACACACACACACGCACACACACACACAGACACCTGTATTATTTAGCCTTGAAGAAAAAAAGAAATACTGTCATTGCAGTAGGATGTGTGGAAGTAGAGATCATTATGTTAAGCAAAATAAGCCAGTCTCAGAAAGAAAAGTACTGCGTGTTTTCTCTTATATGTGAGATTCAGAAAAAAAGGGACAATTTTAAAGTAGAAAAGGACCTATTAGGGAATGAGAAGGGGACCAGGGAGAAGGAAGAGGAGAGAGTTGAGAGGGTAGTAGGGAGGGTAGACAGGATCAAATCACACTGTGTGTATGTATGTATATCTATATTTCACCATGAAACTCATTATGTATATAATTAATAAAAAAACTCAGGCCTTTCTTACCCTAAACCTCAGTCCCTAATTTACCTAATTGCTTGGCCTATTTCCATTACTCAGTTATTACCATCTGATAGAATCAGGGATATTTTCCAAAGAAAAATGACAGTCTAATATGAATACCTATTGAAGTATATCCATCTGGAAAAATTAGGCCTCCTCTAAAAATTTCTTCTTAATATTGGATCCAGATCAACTATTTTTCCCTTGTTGGATTGCTGAAACAAATGTAATGGTCTTTGTCATTTATTTCTTCAACAAGAGGTGATCACTTCCTTTACTTGGAAAGGATGTAGCTTATAACATAAATATTGTGCACTTTGGCACTGAGCAGAGAGAGGCCTGGCACGTAAGCTCCAAAACCCTCGGTGGCTCCTATTTCCTGAGCCTGGCTGCCCAGTCTCAGATCCTCTTTTCCAGTTTTTGGATGTGGCCCACAAAAAACTCAGGTGACATGTAGAGTGATAATCTTCAACTTTTGGAGGTGGACTCAGCTTCTGGCCTGGAAAGTCTGCTATTGGACAGTTCCATGGCCAATCACCAGCCTGTCCCTGTAAAAGACTCACTCCACTGGGAAGCTACAAGACCCAGTGAGAACAGTTATTGACATCACCACTACTGCAGGTGTTATTGTTGTTGTTGTGAATTGTGACTTTGGTTTAGGACAATAGAACCAAGGAAAATAGGAATTTACTGAAAAGTCCAGATTGGTGAGACACACAGGACCTACAGGGACTCAGATGACAGTGTCAGTCCTTAGACTCTCTCCTCCAGCTCATGGCTACATTCCTTGCTTCCTTCACCTCATTCTTTCCTTCTGCTGGCAGTTTTCTTTCAAGCTCTGGTGTGGGGGCTGGATGGTGGTACCATGCTGTGGATGGCTTCTGCTTTTGCAGCCTCTTAGCTAGTGACCTTAGAGGGGGCTAGGGACTTTTCCAACACTGGCTTATAAGATTCAGAAAGAACTCTGATTAGCCTGGCATGAGACATGTGACCATGCTTTGGCCATATGTATATAGCCAACAATGGGTGCCATGGTTGTCTTTTCTGTGCAAGAAATGGTGATTGGTGATTGGCTGTCCTCTCAGGTCCACTTAGGATGGGGAAAGGTTAAACAACAAACAAAAAGTTGAACATATCTCCTCAAAAAGTTATCATTGCAGGTTAAACATATCTCTGTATCCTCAAAAATATAATTTTTTTATGGTGAGCCCAATATCTTTTTTTTTATTGCTGTTGTTTTATTCATGGTATTGGAGATTGAATTCAGGGACATTCTATCTTGAAAATACATGTCCAGCCCTTTTATTTATTCATTTATTTATTTATTTTTGCAGTACTGGGGATGGAACCCAGGGACATTGTACCTCTGAGCTACACTCTAGCCCCTTTTTTTTTTAGTCTTTTTATTTTTTGAAACAGGGTCTCACTGAGTTCTGAAGGGCCTCACTAAGTAGCAGAGGCTGTCTGTAAACCGCGATCCTCAGGTCTCCGCCTCTCGAATGCTGATATTACAAGTGTGTGCCACTACACCTGGATCCTTTTGGCTCCTTTTTTTTTTTTAATAGATAGTAGTATCTCATTCTAGGTTGTTGAGAGTCTCACTATGTTCCTGAGGACTTGAACCTGCAATCTTCCTGTCTCAGCCTCCCAAGTATTAGGATTACAGATATGTACCAGCATATCCAGCTCCAGTATCTTTTTAGATCAGGAATGGAATCAGAGCCATTTTTATAGACAAAGACAATTTACTGGGGCAAAGGGCAGAATGATATGGGGCATATTAAGTAGCAAGTATGAGTCCGGCATGGTGGTTTATGCCTGTAATACTAGTACTTGAGAGGCTAAGGCAGAAGAATTCCAAGTTTGAGGCCAGCATGCAATAACTTAGTGAATCCCTGGCACAAGATTACAAAAGTAAAAAGGCTGGGTGTAGCTCAGATGTAGAATGATCCTGGTTTCAATCCCTACTACCACAAAACAAAACAAAACAAAACACAAACCTAGGATGCCAGGATGAGACTTAATTCACTTTCAAGAAAAAAGGGCAGTTTTAACCTTTGAGTTTCAAATGCTACCTGGAATGGTTTAAAGTCCTGTACTTAATGTGTCTAACTCTTTTAAAGGTAAACGTTAATGTGCTCTATTTGTGACCTAGACTTCCAAAATTGTCTTCCTTCCCCACCTGAAGATGAGTTCACTCTAGGACATCATTTTCAGCATGTCTAGCAACCCAGTGTTTTTCATTACACTGTGTTTAAATTGTACACTCAGATTTGTTGGGAACCTCACAGAATGTCAGTTTTGCTTTTTTGAAAAGTTGCTCTTTACTCCCATTGTAATATTCATATTTTCTTATAAAATTAAAAATTGAAAATCAGACCTCAAAGAAAAACTGTTCATAATTGGACACCCAATTTCTATTTACATTTTTGTAAATTTTTTTTATGGTACTGGGGATGGAACCCTTTTACCTCTGGGCTATACTCCTAGACCTATTTTTATATTTTTATTTGGAAACAGGGTCTCTTAAGCCAGTGAGACTGGCTTTGAACTTGCGTGATCCTCCTGTCTCTGCTTCCCAAGCATGGGGATTATAAGCATACACCACCACCCGGTGTCTTTTTTTAAATTTAAATTTTTTTTATTTTTTATTGGTGCACTGTAGTCATACATCTTAATGGAGTACAAGATGGTAGAGCCATATGACGGGTCCAGCCCATCAACTGTGGGGCTAAACAGGAAAATGAGTGCCGAGGGCCCCAAACAAAACCACAAGAAGCCGGGAGACATGTCAAGCAGGATCTCCTTTATTGCGGAACACAGCAAGCTCTTATGAAGCGAAAGCAGCAAGGGATTTCCAGGGGCCAGCCTATGGGCCAATGATTTTAAAGGTCAACCTGTTCACGCCTTTTCCTCCTATCCCGGCCTGAGTCATGCGCCAAGCACTAGCGGAAGTCTCTTGGCCCTATCGGGTTAGATCGTGGCCAAAAGACTTGACCGCAGTGCCTCCTCTCCTGAGGGCCGCCGTTGTCATCTTATGTTTTTGAGATTGCTTAGTCATGGCTAAGTGGAAGTATCCAACAGCCATACACACACACACATCACTCAATTAGCCCTTTCTCAATTCCCACCCCATTCCCTCTCCTCTCCCTCCTTCTCATGTTTGGCTTAGTGATTGACGTTGATTTATTTGTGGATATACATCATGTACATTATGGAATCTTCCTCTTCTCCCTTCCCATCCCCCTCAGTTAGGTCACCTTATTTGCTCATCTATAGTATCTGCTTCTTCATCTAGAGTTTCTCCTAACTTTTAAATTTAAGTATAACATATATACATAAAAATTCATATATGTATGACTACTTTGAAATATGTTATTTGTATATATTTTATGTCATGTGCTATGATGAAATTTAACAAAGTGAATATCCCCACATAACCACTTTCCAGACCAAGAAATAGAACATCATTGTACCTCAGAAACTCTTAACCTTTCTTGCAAAGAGCATCTTTAAGTTATGAAAGGAGCCGGATGTGGTGGTGCACGCTTGTAATCCCAGCACTGGGGAGGCTGAGATCGGAGCATTGCAGTTTGCAGCCTCAGCTACTGATTGAGGCCCTCCGCAACTTACTGAGACCCTGTTTCAAATTAAAAAGAATAAAAATAGGGCAGGGGTATAGCTCAGAGGTCGAATGTCCCTGGGTTCCATCCCCGGGCCCACAAAAAAAAAAAAAAATTGACTACATTTAATATGCCCTCTTTTGCGTGGGGCTTGAATTGACCAGCATTTGTGTGTAAGATTTTTGCAAATAGTTGTATATTGCAGCAGCTCATTGTTACATAATATTCTGTTGTATGAATAATGCTTATTCTGTTTATTATTGGGTATTGGGCATTTAAGGTATTCAGGGCTTCTATAAATATTAGAAGCTCATAAATGCCCTTTGGTGAATGAATTTGTGTTTTTCTATTGGTTTGTACCTAGACTTTAGGGAATGCATATGTTTAGCTTTAATAAGTATGCTCCCAGATCATTTCCTCAAGTAGTTTTGTACCATTTTATGTACCAGCAATGTATGAGAGTTCTAGTTTCTCCACATCTTGACAACACTTAGTATTGTCTTTTTTTCATTTTTAACCATCTTGGTGAGGAATAGCACATTGTATTTCTAATTTGATTTTCTCTAGTGATCAATAAAGTTGAGCACTGGTGTGGGCAGAGTGATGTCCCTCCAAAGACATTCATGTCCTAATCCTTGAGAACCTGTGAATATTTGGCCTTAATTGGTAAAAGGGGCTTTCTAGATGTGATTAAGTTAAGGATCTTTTTGTTGTGTGTGTGTGGTACTAGGAATTGAACCTAGAGGCATCCTAACTCTGAGCTACACTCCCAGACTGATTTTATTTCTTATTTGGAAACAGAGTCTTACTAGATTTCTGAGAGCCCCACTAAATTGCTGAGGCTGTCCTTGAACCTATGATCTTTCTGTCTCAGTTTCCCAAGAACTAGGATTACACTTGGGAACGTGCACTACAACGCCCGGCTTAAATTAAGGATCTTAAAATGGGAAATTATCCTGGATTAGCCCAGTGGGCCTAGCTTAATCATGAAGGCCCTTATAAATCAAAGAGAGTGGCAGGAGGTAAGAAGATGTCAGAATGGAACCAGGGGTGCAGCATGAGGAAGACCTGGACGTTGCTGGCTTTGAAGATTAAAGAGGCTCACTAGCCACACAGAGTGGCAGCCTCAGAAGATGGACAGAGCAAAGAGATTTTCCTCTAGATGTCTCAGAAAGAATGTGGCCCTGAGGACATCTTGGCTTTTGCCTTTTGCAACCCATTTTTAATTCCCAATTTTCAGAACTGTAAGATAATAGAATTGTGTTGTTTTAAACCACCATATTTGTGGTAATTTCTTATTACAGCTGCAATGGGAACTTAAGACAAGCACCTTATACATGTTTTTGCCATCTGGATATCTTCTTTTGATAAATGCCTATTAAAGCCTTTGACCATTTAAAATAACTGTCTTTTTCTTATTAATAATAGAAATTATTTACATATTGCTATGTGTTGCTTAATGATAGGGGATGTATTCTGAAAAGGTGATTCTTCCTTGTGCAGACACAGCAGAGTGCACTAGTAGATGGCGTAGCATACTACATACCTAGGCTGTATATGTATGCCATCATGTATCAGTCTGTCTTTGACCCAAATATTGTTGAGAATGTACACTGGATATGAGACCATTGTCAAATCTCTATTCCAGCTATCATCTTCTGTTCTATACCTTGCATTTGTACTTTTAATTGTGCTTCTGTGTGTCCTATTGATTAAATATTAGCCTTTAAAGTCATATCGATATTTTTCTATATTATCCACAGATAGAACTTTCTGCAATATGGAAATATTCTATATTAATACTGTATAATAATGTAACTCACTAGTTGTACTTGTTATTTTTAGTTTGCACTAAACTAAAATTTAACCACATTTCCAGTGATATGTGGTTAAACTGACTTCAAGTCATTTGAAATGTGGTTAGTTTAACCACGTATCACTTGAAATGTGGTTAAATTTTAGTTTAGTGCAAACTAAAATTAAGTTTTTTTTTCAGTACTGGGGATGGAACTCAGGGGCATTCTATCTCTGAGTTACACCCCCAGCCCTATTTTTTAGTCATTTTATTTATTTATTTTTCTTAAATCAAGGTGGTTATTTTATTTTGCTAAAGAGTCTTCTTATAATCAAGAAGTTAACCTACTTAGAGAGATCATTTTAGAATGCATCTTTTGACCCTGTTTTTTTTTTTTTTTTAAAGAAAACTAATGCATCATTTCTGGAGAGCGAGAAGTTGGGACTTTTCGATTTAGTTTTAAAAATGAACAGTTGTCAGGTGTGGTGGCACATACCTGTACTCCCAGCAACTCAGGAAGCTGACACAAGAGGATTGAGTTCAAGGCCAGCCTTAGCAACTTCACAAGACCTTCTCAAAGAAAGTAAAGGGTGGGGGGTTGGGGAGTATAGCTCAGTGATAGACCACCCTGGATTCAATCCTCAGTACCATAAAAAAAAGTAATAAGATGAACAGTTCTTTGTATCAGACTTCTGAATAAATCTTTCTGAATTCACTGTTTTTTAAACTGGCTGTTGGCCAAGGTCTGAAATCTAGAGAATTCTCAGGAGTCATGCCTAGCCCAAGAAGATGCTTCAGAGTGTCTTAGAATTGTCTTTTGACTGACAGAAAGTAATAGGTTCCACCAAATCCTAAAATTAGGTGTATAAAGAGCCTCATATGCCAGGTTATTTCAAGAAAATTCCACACCTTACAAGAAAGCTTTGAAAAAATTTTGTCTTGAGGGTAAATAATAGCTCTTCTCAACTGAAAACTTCATTACTGTCTTTCCCTTACGATATATTGAGAGAAGCTGGAGAATAGGGAGTACATTTTTACTTACATAGCACCAAATATAACTACCAGCGTCTGAAAGAACAGAGAAACTAAGGACTGGAGAGTTTCAGAGTATCTAAAATTTAAATATTAAGTCTCATACATGTTTTTTCTTCTTATATAAAAGGTACTAATTTACATTTACACATCTTATTTATATATTTTTTAAATTAATTTATTTTTTAAATTGGTGCATTGTAGTCATATATCAATCACATTGGAGTACAAGACTTGAGAGGATATACAAGCACACATCATCCAATTAGCCCTCCTCCAGCCCCCATCCCATTCCCTCCCCCTCCCTCCATCCCACACTTCTTTGGTGATTTACTTTGATACATTTGTTTATGTACCTCCTGCGTTTTAAAGAGGCTCCCTCCTCCAGTATTACATACCCTCTGATTGGTCACATTAGTTGCATCACTATAGAGCCCTTTCTATAGCTCAACCTCTTCCTTTTGCCCTTTTCCTCTTAGTTATTGCTGATTAAGAGAAGCGTCTGATTTATATTTTCTGCGATATTTCTCTGTGCATGCTGCGTTGCAAGTACCAATCCCACTCTTGATGGTCACAGTAGTGGCCTGGCTACTCAGTGGACTGATCCAGACCTCGCTGGCTCAAGCAGCGGCCTTGCCTCATGGGAGGCCCCAGTTCTGGTCTCGCTGGCCCCTGAACCGGTCTAACCCCTAAGCTGGCTTTCTTATTTATATTTTTAAGAGTAAGTAGAAATTATTCCTAAAAGTGAATATTCACCACTTCTCTGCCCCTCAATGTAGTTAATTATACCAAAAAGAATTTCACAGGGAGATACATTCTTGCTTTGATAGATGTAAATAAAAATAAAAGCCATCTTGTCTAAAATTTTAGGGTTAGAAATATGTAATTCTACTTTTATGACAAATCAGCTAATTGAAATACATCAGCACAATCATTTGAATGGATTGTCTGAATACTGGACAGGAATTATTTCTTTTCTTTAGCTTCTTTGCACATATGAAACATGACATAAGATGTCCAGTTTTACCATGAATGATATAACCATTTTTAGGTTCACCTTGGCAAATCACACAAGGTTCAACGGCATTAAGGGGAAAACTAGATTCCCTATTTTCTACTTTGTCTTGTGTTTTTTTCCTCTTAACCTCATGGATATCATCTCCTCCTCCTCCTCCTCCTCCTCCTCCTCCTCCTCCTCCTCTTCCTCCTCCTCCTCCTTCTTCTTCTTTTTCTTCTTCTTCTTCTTTTTTTGGTGGTACTCGGGGTAGAACCCAGAGGCCTTCTACTTCTGGGCTATACTCCCAGACCTATGTCATATTTTTATTTGGAAACAGGGTCTCACTAAGTTGCTGAGAGCCTCACTAAGTAGCTGAGGCTGGCTTTGAACCAGTGTGATCCTCCTGTCAGCCTCCCAAGTGCGGGGATTACAAGCGTGCACCACCACGCCTGGCTATGGATATCTTCTTGGCTACTATAAATAAAGCTATTAACTCATAAAATCAATACCAGTGGAACACAAAACTAAGTTTGAAAGGCAAATGATAACATTTCCAGACATAGCCTATTGTTTACATCTAATAACCATTAGCCATATGTGACTATTTAAATTTAATTTTAAATTAATTAAAAACTACATTTTAGACCATGTGTGGTGGCACATGCTTGTAATCCCAGCATTTGGGAGGCTGATACAGGAGGATCACAGTTTGGGGATAGCCTCAGCTACTTAGTGAGGCCCTCACAACTCAGTGAGACCGTTTTATTTATTTTTTTTATCTTAAAGCTTTTATTTATTTTTATTTTATTATTTTATTTATTTTATTTTTATTTTATTTTTTCATATTTTATTTTATTTATATGTGGGACATATTGAAAATGGTGTACATTTAGATTGTGCCTTGTACCCTCTCCCCTCCCATTCCCCTTCTCCCCTCCCAATAATGAGTGTCCAGGTTAACCATGCTATATTTATACTATTACACATATTTGGATGTAGCTCCTCCATTGAACAATCTCAGCTTTCTTCCTCTCCTATCCTTCCATTCTAGCTTTGCTGAGATTTCCCCTCCATGATCTGGAGTCCCTTTGGTATTACTACTACTCCCTAGGTTGGTTAGAGAAAATATATGTCCCTTCCGTAACTTTCTATGAGGCCAGTATCACATTAATCCCCAAACCAAATAAAGATACCTCAAGAAAGGAAAATTACAGACCAATATCCTTAATGAACATAGATGCAAAAATTCTAAACAAAATACTAGCTATGCACATTCAAAACCATATCTAGAGAATTGTACACCATGACCAAGTTGGTTTCATCCCAGAAAAGCAAGGCTGGTTCAACATACGCAAATCAATACATGTTATTCACCACATAAATAGAACTAAGAACAAAAACCACATGATCATTTCAGTAGATGCTGAAAAAGCATTTGACAAAATCCAACACCCATTTATGTTAAAAACACTGTAGAAAATTGGAATAGAAGGAACATATTTCAACATCATATTGAATGGGGAAAAACTGCAAGAATTCCCTTTAAAGTCAGGAACAACACAAGGATGCCCACTATCATCACTCCTTTCCAATATAGTCCTTGAGACTCTTGCCACAGCAATAAAACAAGAGAAGAAACTCAAAGGAATTCAAATAGGAAGAGAGGAATTAAAACTATCCTTACTTGCAGATGATATGATTCTTTTTCTAGAAGACCCAATGAACTCAACCAAAAGTCATAATTAACAATTTATTTTCTTTTTGGTGGTACTAGGGATTGAACCTAGAGTAATTCCAACTCTGAGCTTTATCCCCCAGCCTTATCAATTGTTCATTTTATTTTGAAGCAGGGTCTCACTAAGTTGCAAAGGGCCCCAATAAGTAGCTGACCCTGGCCAGAAACCTGTAATCCTCCTGTCTCAGGCTCCCAAGTACTAGGATTACAGGTTTGTGCCACCACTTTCAGCTAACAGTTCTTTTAATACAAATAAATAGCCCAAAACCATTACTAAAAACATGACTATTTTTATTTTTATTTTTTTGTGGTACTGAAAATTGAGCCCACAGGCATTCTACCTCTCAGCTACACCCCCAGCCATATATTTTATTCATGAAACAGGATATAACTAAATTGTGGAGGGCCTCACTAAATAGTTGAGGCCAGCCAAAAACCTCCATCCTTCTATCTCAGCCTCCCAAATGCTGGGATTACAAGCATGTGCCACCATGCCTGGCTAAAAACACTATTTTTTTTAACCCAGTGATCTAATGGCTCCCTTATCATAAATCAGGTGACACTTATCAGTCTGTTTCTGGACTCTACTCTGATATATTGATCATTATCCTTGTACAGATATATACTGTTTTAATTATTTGAAACCTGATAGCATAACTTCTCCAGTTTTGTTGTAGTTCTTCAAAACTGTCATCAGTATTCTAGGTCCTTTGTATTTTCATATTTATTTTATAGTGTGTGTGCAGTGTGCATGCATGGGTGCCCATGCTGGGGACTGAACCCAGGGCCTTGTGCATGCTAGGCAAGAGCTCTATCACTGAACTATATCCCCTCCTTCTCCTTCTCCTTCTCCTTCTCCTTCTCCTTCTCCTTCTCCTTCTCCTCCTTCTCCTCCTTCTTCTCCTTCTCCTTCTCCTTCTCCTCTTTTTCCTCCTCCTCCTCCTTTTCAATGGTGTGTGTGTGTGTGTGTGTGTGTGTGTGTGTGTGTGTGTGTGTGTGTGTGTGTGTGTGTGTACTGGGGATTGAATCTAGGGGCATTCCCCATCCCTATTTTGTTATTTATTTGGAAACAGGATCTTGCTAAGTTAGAGGGCCTAAGTTCCTGAGACCGGCCTCGAACCTTCAATCCTCCTGTCTCAGCTTCCCAGATACTGGGATTTCAGGCATGTGCCACTACTCCCTGTCATTCTGTTTTTTTTAATATATGTACATTTTTATTACTATGACATGTTGCTTATACAGGTCGGGGTTCTAATTTTATATTCTGTTGCACAACAGTGGGACAGTAGATTGTTTACCTTTCTTCTCACAAATGATGCTTTGGTGAACATTGTTCTACAAAAGCCTTTTCTGAATTTGGGATATTAAATAATAGGATTACTGGCTTATTTTGGTTGTGGCTTTCTCTGATGTTTTTAGGAATTTCTCTCATATTGAACTTTAGCAGTAATGTGCCCTTTAATGAGTCTCCTTCCTTTTATCGTTTTGGCCTTTTGCGAACCTTCCTTCTATAACACCATGAATTTCAGTTCTGGAACTTTTTCTTGCATCGTTGCAGTTGTAATGTTTTCCTTTCCTTTCTTTTGCTCTTTATTTTCAAAGTCTTTTTGGGATTTCCTGGATCTATAATTGTCAGATCTTATTTTACATATTATTGTTATATTTCTTATTTTCTGTAGATTTTTCAATTTTATCTTCTAAATCTTTTATTGAATTTTTATTTCTGTTATCATATTCTGTATTTTTTTCTTTTTTTGCAGGTCTTGGGCTGCAATCCAGGGGCATTCGACCTCCAAGCTTTTTTTATTCTTTATTTTGAGACAGGGTCTCACTAAGTTTGGAAAAGCTCTCTTAAATGTATAGCATGTTTCTTTTTATAGCCTCTTTTTATATACTTTATTGGGACATTGTAATTACACATCAGAGTGAGATTCAAAGTGAAACAGAAATATATACACACATCTCCAGGCATATTTCCTTCTGCATTCCAACCTGCTCCCTTTTCCTCCCTGCCCTACGTGTTAGTGAGATTGGTAGTGATGCCGTCATATGTGGATATCACATTATTTGGCCTATTTTCTTCCTTAAGTCTTGTGTTTTCCTCTCTACCTACAGCCCCCAATTCCTTTCCACTACGCTATTGGTCTTTCTCCTCATCTGACTGAAGTCTCTTTTGTTTCCTATTTTTGGCCTCACTTCAACATATGAGAGAAAACATGTCACCCTTGGCCTTCTGAGACTGGCTGATCTCACTAGCATAATATTCTCTAGTTCCATCCATTTTATAGCAGATTATATAACTTTGTTATTAATGGCTGAGTAAATTTCCATTGTGTCTATCTTTATCTATTCATCTGTTGATGGACACCTGGATTGGTGTCCATTTGTTATTTTTTAAGATAGGGTCTTGCTAGATCCCTGAGCATCTCCCTGCATTGCTAAGGCTGTCCTTGAACCTGTGGTCCTCTTGTTTCAGCCTCTCATGTACTAGGAATTACAGGCATGCACCACCATATCCAGCTTATTTTTTATTTTGAAATACAGTTTCACTAAATTGATGAGAGTCTCACTAAGTTGCTGAGGCTGGTCTTGAACCTGTAATTCTCCTGTCTCAGCATTCCAAGCACTGGGATTATAGGTGTGCATCAGTACTCTCGGCTCTCTCTTTTCAGACTCTTTTGTGTCCTTTGCTTCTTGGAAAATTTAATTTGATGGCATCCCTTTTATTGATTCTTGATTTTATTTCCTGAGCTTTAGGGGTCTTGTTAAGGAAGTCCTTACCAGTGCCTATATGCTGGAGAGTTGGTCCTATGTTTTCTTCTAGTAATTCAAAGTTTCGGGTTTAATTTCTAGCCTTTCGATCCATCTTGAGTTGACTTTTGTATAGGATGAGAGGTAGGCATCTAATTTTGTTCTCTGACATATTGATATCCATTTTCCCCAACACCATTTGTTGAAAAGACTGCCTTTTCTCAGGTATTTGTTTCTGTTACTTTTGTCAAAATCAACTGATTGGAAGCGTGAGGATTTGTCTCTGTATCTTCTTTTCTGTTTCATTGATCTATGTGTCTGATTTTGTATCCATGCCGTGCTGCTGTTACTATAGTTCTATAGTATAATTTAAATCAGGTATTGTGATGCCTCCCATTGTTTTTATTGCTCAGGATTGCTTTAGCTATTCTGGGTCTTTAGTTCTTCTATATGAATTTTAGGGACATTTTTTTTTTTTAGCTCCATGAAGAATGACATTGGGTCTTATTGGTTCTGGGGATGGAACTCTGGGGCATTCTGCCTCTGAGCTATACTCCCAACCCTTTTTATTTTTTAATTAAAAAATTTTTTTTTGAAACAATGTTGCTGAGAGTCTCACTAACTTGAGAGTCTCACTAACTTGTCTAGGCTAGTATGGAACCTGTGATCCTCCTGTCTTAGCCTTCCAAGTACTGGGATTGTAGATGTGGGCCATCATGCCCAGCTGACTTTTTTTTTTTTTTTTTTTTTTGCGGTACTGGAGATGGAACCCAGGGACATTGTACCTCTGGGCTATACCTCCAGTTCTATTTTTTAAGTCTTTTTTTTTATTTTTGAAACAAGGTCTCACTGAGTTGGGAAGGGCCCAAGTATCTCAGGCTATTCAGGAACCATGATCCTCTGGTCTTTGCCTTCAGAATGCTGGGATTGCAACCATGCTCTGCCATGCCTGGCTGTTTTTTAATTTTATTTATTTTTTCTTTCGGTACTGGGGATGGACAGGGGCATTCTACTTCTGAGCTATACCCCTAGCCCTATTTTTTATTCTGTATTTTGAAACAGGGTCTCACTGAGTTGCAAAGGGCCACACTAAGTAGCTGAGGCTTTCCGCAAACTGCGATTCTCCTGTCTCAGCCTAGGTTTGGCTCTTGTTTTTTTTTTTTTTTTTTTTTTTTTGGTGGTACTGGGGTTCCTGGAAACCTTTCTACTTCTGGGCTACACTCCCAGACCTATAATACCTAATATATATATATATATATATATATTTTTTTTTTTGGTGGTACTGGGGTTCCTGGAAACCTTTCTACTTCTGGGCTACACTCCCAGACCTATAATACCTAATATATATATATATATATATATATATATATATATATATATATATATATATTTTTTGAAACAGGGTCTCTTAAGCCAGCGTGGCTGGCTTCGAACTTGTGCCATCCTCCTGTCTCTGCCTCCCAAGTGCAGGGATTACAAGCGCGTGCCACCATGCCTGGCTTGACATTGGTTTTTAATAGAGGCTGCATTCAATATGTAGATTGCTTCTGGCAATATGGCCATTTTGACATATTTATTCTGCCTATCCAAGAACCTGGGAAGTCTTTGCATTTTCTGAGGTCTTAATTTTCTTTCCTCAGAGTTTGATCAGTTTTATTATGAGGTCTTTTACCTCCTTGGTTAGATTTGTTCCAGAGTTGTTTTTTCCTTTCCCTGAGACTATTGTGAATGGAATTGTTTTCTGGATTTTATTTTATTTTATTTATTTTTGGTGTGCTACTGGGAATTGAACCCAGAGGCATTCTTCCTTCAAGCTATAGACCTGTTTTGTTGTTGTTGTTGTTGTTGTTGTTGTTGTTATTATCAATATTTTTTTTGAAACAGGGTCTCATAAGTTGCTAAGAGTCTCATTAAATTGCTGAGTCTGGCCTCAAACCTGTGATCATCCTGTCTTAATCTCCCCAAGTATCCAGATTTCTTTTTCAGTGGATTCAGGGTTGATGGATAGAAAAACTATTGATTTTATAAGTTTATTTTGTGCCAGCTACTATTCTAAATTTGTTTATTAGCAATAGAAGTGTCTGGTTGAATTTTTTGTTTTCTTGGTCTTCTATGTATAGAATCATGTCAACTGCAAACAAATTTTTTCAGTTTTATCTTAACTTATTGGATTTTTATTTATAATATTCTATATCTTGGGAACCTTTTAAATATAGAGTATATCGAGTCTGTTTCTTTTTTTAGTAGTACAGGGGGTTGACCCCAGGGGCATTCTTTTGCTGAGGTACACTCCTAGTCCTATTTTATTTTAATTTTTCCGAAGCAAGGTCTCAACTTGGTTGACTAGAATCTTAATACTTGCTGAGGCTGTCCTCAAATCCCAAGTACTGGGAGTCATGTGTCACCAAGTGCATGTGTTACCATACCCAGCACATTTTATAGCTTCTTGTTCTTGTTTCACTATATTTTAGTATTCTCTTGATTTTCTGAGGATATTAGTTATGTTTGCCCTTCTGTCCTCTGTTGTTCCTATTACCTTGCCATTCTTCTCTACTGCTGTTTGTTTTGGTCTTTAATTTTTGTGTTCACATCTTTCATGAAATGTTGGGTAGCCTTTGGATTTCTTTTTGCGTTTAAAAGCAAGACCCTTCTCTGAGAAACTGACGTGGAAGCTCTGTGTGAGGGGACAGAGTGGCAGCATGGTTTCACCATCCTTTCTGAATGGAGGGCATTGAACTGTCAGAAGTGAAAGGTATTTTCTCTTGTGTTAATGACTTTCCTCAGAAACAGAGATCCCAGTCTTTTGATTGGGATAGGTTGCCTGGCTGCCTGTGTTTAAGTGCCAGTGGGGCATGGTTTTATGGTTCAGAAGGCAGGCTCTCACTTTCAGTAGTGGGTTCAGCCCTTTCAGCTGGGCAGCCTTCAGAGAGCAAACCTGCAGACTTCTGAATTGGAGGAGGATCTGAGGTGAACAAACTGCTCGCTATACAAGCTGTCACCTGTTCTCCTTGCCATGCACACCTGCCTCAGAGATACCACATCTTCAAGCCCTAAGCCTTTCCAGGTTTCTGGCTGTGAACTGGCTATAGCTCCCTTGCACCCTGCTGCTTAAATTTTTGGGGGGGTATGAAACCTGTCACTGCTTACTCATTTGCCTTCCAGCTCTTTTTTTTCTTCTTTTAAAGTTTCTTTTTCATATTTTCTTCTTTTTTGTTCTCTTTGTCTTCATGGGTTTGTATTCTTTTAAAATAAATCACTAATGTTTTGGTTTAGTTTTGGCAAGAGGCATGGATAAATGCTTAAAACTAAAAGTTTTGCTTTTTTTTTTTTTGCAGGTCTGGGGATGGAACCCAGGGGCATTTGACATCTGAGTTACACCCCCTGCCCTATTTTTTATTCTGAAACCGAGTGTCACTAAGTTACGGAAGGCCTCAATTAAGTAGCTGAGGCTGTCCTCAAACCGTGATCCTTCAGTCTCAGCCTCCCAAATGCTGGGATTACAAGCATGTGCCACCATGACCAGCTTTTCATTGGGTTTTGAGTATCATTGACTATATTTTTTGTTTCTGTGTTTTATTTGTTTTGTTTTCTTCTGTGTTATTCTTGACATAGGGTGTGTATTCTTCTTTTATCTTTTTATTGATTTAAGTATATTTACTATCTTTCAAATTGTTCTATTACTTCAAGTCTTCTAGGGGTGGGGGGAAGGTGGGGGTGCTGTTTCTTTTGTTCAGTGTGTCTCCTGACTCTGCTTTATGGGGCTCTTTTCCTTTGCTCTGTGTAATACTGTTTTGGTAGGAATGTGGGGAGCCTGGTTGTAGAGATTTCATTACAGAGTAGGATTCATGTTTGCTTCTGCTTGGCCAGGAAGTTCCTTCTGTTTATGTGGTTCCTGGAATCTTCTACTTCTCATCCTTTTTTTTTTTTTTTTTTTTTTTTTTTAATTGTACTAGGGATGGAACCCAGAGGCATTCTACCTCCAGGCTACATCCTAGTCCTGTCTTAGTTTTTAGTTGAAAATAGGGTCTCTCTAAGTTAATGAGTCTTACTACTTGTTGAAGTTGTCCTCGAACCTGCAAGTACTAGGATTACAAGCATGCTGATTTTCTTATTTTTGCCTGTCACGCATCTCTCAGATCTCTGTTTAGAAGTGTTTTTCCCAGGAACACTTTCCCTGATCTCCTACTCCTTGTATTCTTTCCCTAGTACCCTGTGCTTGCTTCCTCCATCATAGTATTTATTACCCTTTAGCATGTCATCCATTCATTTGCCTCTCTCTTCTGTGTCAAGAGTTAATTCTGGAAGACCAGGATGAATGGTATCTTGCTACCACTAAATACCTAGTGCCTGCCAAAGGACCTGGCCGTAACTAGGTGTCAGAAAACATTCTCCAAATGAATGTGATATGTGCCTTATTTAAAAGACTTTGCAAGGGTGGGTTACAGGTTGGTCTGAAAACATTATTTTGTCCTGATTTTGCTGTATTCTAGGTGCCTCCTTCATCAGCAACGTGGGGTGATGTAGAAATGCTCTGGAAACATAAAACACGAGGGCATAAATGGCTCACAGGTTGCCTTTTAGAGAAATTACTATGCATTTTAAGAGTTGATAGGCTTTTATTTGTGATTATGGAATTGGGCAATACCTCATTCTGTAAAATAGAATGGGTTTGTTGAGCATCTGAGCAGAAGAAGTTGGCTTTACAGAACTTGGTTCAGTGGGACTGAACCAAGCAGGAACAGGGAACAAAACACAGATCGGTTATTTTTATTTTCCTTACAGGGTTAAAGCAGAGTGGTCTTATGCTGACTCAGGTAGGTTGGAATCTCTTGAGTTTTTTTTTTTTTTTTTTTTTAAACTGGCTGGTTCAAATTCTGTTTGATTATGTGGACCCTGAGTGACTACATTCTGGCTTGGTCTAGTCTGCTGGGGCCTGGTGCAGGAGGCTAGTCCAAAACAGTGGCCTCCTGTCAGCTTTGGTTAATGGAGCTATCAAGGCCCTTCTTGTTACTGTCACTTCCATACATGTACATGTAAATGGATAATATGCTTGAAACAAAAACTCATGTTGAATGATTTGCTTGGCACTCAGCATGTAGCACAGTCTTTCCATGGCTCCCTCTTACACTAAAGCAGCTTCAATTAAGTGAAAAAGTTCAACTCTATTTTTCATTTGTGAAGAGTGTCTAAAATAGCTGTCTAACAATTTGGTTGTGTCTATAGTGCCCTCCTTACAGGTAATGTAAGGAGGATAAATAATGATATGTATATCTAATAATGAAGCTCATAGCATACAGTGGCTTTGACTGAGATTTCTTATAGTGACCCTCAAAATTGGAATTTAGAAATATTGCCTAAAATTTCTGTTTTTTTTTAATAGCTAAGTGAATGAGTGACTTCAATTTTCTAGGGTATTTTTATGGTAATACTAGAATGCAGAGTAGAAGTAACTATTGTAAAATTGTGGGGAAATATTATACTTCATTCATTTTAGAAATAATAGTAGTATTTGCTAATATTTATTGAATGCTTATTATATCTTGGGATTCTTCTAGAACTTGACATACCAACTCATTTAACTCTAAAGAAATGTTAACATCAGAAAATCGTTATAGTTGAGGTATTATGTTGTTTCTTGGGAGAGGGCATTCAGAATCTGTTAAAAATTAAATGCATTTCAGTTATACCCAGACCCTAGGTTGAGTTAAGGTGATATTATTTCCATAATTCTTTACTGTTTTTGAGTAAACTTCTACATTTTTGGTAATATAATGATAAATTTGGTAATTTGGACCAGTTCTCCAAATAAAGTTAACTAAAGGAGCTGGATGAAATATTTTCTAAGACAATCAGAAAATCATAAAAGAGTAATACACATATTTACTTATCTGCTGATATCTGTTTATGTGTCTGTCCATATCTCTGTTTATCTATGGGCTATTATGTAGATCAGTCTATATATTTGTGTATCTATCTAGAAAGAGATAAGATTTCATTGGCTCATATGATTATGAAGGCTGAGAAGCCTTATAGCCTGTCATCTCCCAGCTAGAGACCCAGGGAAGCCAGTGGTGTAGTTAAAAGGCAGGAAAGGTGAGCGGCTGGTGGCAGAGGTTCTAGGCCAGGTCTCAGCGCTAAGAACTGGGAGTGTGGAAGACAGATCAGTTCAAGCAGTCAGACAGAGTTAATGAATTCAATAACCCTCTGCCTTTGTTTCTGATTAAACAGGCACACTAGGGACTGGATGATGCCCACTCACAGCAGAGGGTTATCTGCTATACTCAGCACGTCAACCCAAATGCTGATCCCTTCAGGAAATACCTCCAAATACACCAGGAAAAAAGGTTTAACTGCTTATTTGGGCATCTATTGACCCAGTCAAGTTTAGAAATAAAATTAACACTCAGGGAATCCTAAATGTGTAACTTGGATTGATAGGGCTTTTAGAGTCTCAGGAGCATGGTAGAGGGAAGAAATAATTATTTGTGAAGTATAATAACATCCACAGAAATATGTATAATATATTCATTTGGTGATTCAGAAGAGGAAGAGAAAGAGAATGGGGTAGGAGCAGTATTGGAAGATATAGTAGCTGAGAAATTTCCAGAATCAATGAAATTAATCAGCCTTTATATTGAAGAAGATCAAAGGATTCCAATTAGGATAAACAAAAAGATGCACACTTATACATATACTAGTAAATCTCCACATAATGAAAAATGGAGAGAAAATAAGAAAACTGCAGAGAAAGAAGATAGTTGCCTATCTTAATTTTGTGCATGCACACATGAAAGAATGGAGGTTACTTTTTGTGTCTGGATAATACAAACTATATGAATGTAGGATGCTGAGGCTTGGCAGTTTGAGTAGTGACCAGTGATGTTTTTACTAATCTTGGAAATGCTGAGTATGATAATCAGTGTCTTTGAAGTTTATGCCTATAAAGTTAATCTCAAGGCATTTTATTTTTTTTAATTTAATTTTTTATTGGTGCAATGTATTCATACATCATAATGGTATAAAGAAAATACTTTTGTAGACATACATGCACACGTTGCCCAGTTAGCCACTGGCTTCGAACCTGCGCGATCCTCCTGTCTCTGCCTCCCAAGCGCGGGGATTACAAGCGTGCGCCACCACGCCCGGGCGTGGTGGCTTAGGAGACCCTGTTTCCAAGTAAAAATGTAAAAATAGGTCTGGGAGTGTAGCCCGGAGGTAGAAGGGCTTCCAGGAACCCCAGTACCACCAAAAAAAAAAAAAAAAAAAAAGGATTATAAATGATTCAGTACTCATAGCTTTTGGAGTGGACTTGTTCAATATTATAACTTTCAATTTTACATAATTGAATGTTGCTTAATATTGTGAATTGAAAAATAGAACAGTAAATAATATACTTCATTTTTATGACTGCTTAATTGATGAAAAGTATATATGAAAGTGCCCATTTTCATTAATTTTTGGGGAAATACCAGGGATTAAACAATTCTTGGTACTTACATGTTTTTTAATTTTTTAAATATATTTTTATTGGTGCACTGTAGTAAAAAAAATCTCAGTAGAATACAAGACTTGTGAGGCTATACAAGCACACATTACCCTATTAGCCTTTATCCAATCCCCATCCCATTCTCTCCCCCTTCCTCATTCCTATGCTTGATTTAATGATTCACTTTGATATATTTGTTTAAGTACATCATATGCTTTAAAGAGTTTCCATCTTTCCCCCTCTCATCCCCTCAGATAGGTCACCTTAATTGCTCTTCTATAGGGCCCCTTCTTCAACTAAAGTTCTTCTTATTACCCATATTCCCCTAGTTTTCACATATTAGGGAAAAAATCTGATTTTTAAAGTTTTTTTGTGACATTTCCATGTGGAAGCTGCACTACAGGCTCTGATCCCAGCCTCGCTGTCCCCAGCACCAGCCTTGCTGCTCGGCAGGCTCTGATCCTGGCCTTGAAGGACCTGGCACCAGCCTCACTGCTTGGCAGGCTCTGATCCTGGCCACGAAGGACCCAGCACCAGCCTTGCTGCTTGGCAGGCTCCAATCCCCGCCTTGCTGGCCCTGGCACCGGCCTCTCTGCTTGGCAGGCTCCAATCCCAGCCTCGCTGGCCCCAGCAGCGGCCTCACTGCCTGGCGGGTTCTCTTCCTGGCCTTGGAGGCCCTGGCACTGGCCTTGCTGTGTGGCGGGCTCCAGTCTCTGTCACTGTGGGCAGGTCATCTATAGATGTTCCCTTTTTTCTTACATATATATTTTTTTTTAAGTAGGAGAAAACAGAACGTGTCTTTTGCAAAAGCTGGGAGCCCAAATACCTAGTGGCAATGAATTTTGTCTTCCGTCTGAAGGCAGAGGTCCAAAGCTTCACCATGGACAGTGGGCTCTGCTGCTCCAAGTGGACCCTGGCCTTCAGCGCTGTGCAGAGGAGCATGGTGGCCATGAGTGCCGATATCTCCCAGAACGGGCGGCGTGACAGTCCGACCCGGCTATTTGGGGCTCCCTCTGATATGCCCTAAACACTTTAGCAGTCTACTTTCAGGGAGATTTCCTCAAAAGTTCAAGGTGGATTGGACTGGATCTGTCTGCCCCTCCCAAACGCTGGTCACCACTGCAGCTGCTGCCGCAGCCACTACCATTGCTGCCACCACCACCATTTTGGTTCTCTCCAGAATACCTTTTCCACACAGCATGGTATCCAGAATTCCCAAGCATGTGCAGCAGTAGCAGTCTACCTTTGGGGAAATTTCTTCAAAAGTTCAAGGTCGATTGGACTGGATCTCTGCCTCTCCTGAATACTGGCCACTGCAGACACTGCCACTGCCGTCTTGGCTCCTTTTCAATATTTTTTAATAAAAGAAAACAGTACGTGTCTTTTGCAGAGGTTGTGAGCCCGAACACTCTAATTCCACCACTATCCACTCTATCTCATATTCTAGATAGGAGGTCACGACTGGAAATGTCTCCGTATCTTGTCCCATCAGATATTAAACCAAAATCTGTTGTCCAGGGCTTCTTAGAGGAATGCATGTCCTATTCTGTGGCCATGGTCACCATTGTGACTGTAGCCGCCACCATCTTGTCCTCTCTCCTACATGTTTTTAATTTTTACATTTTTATTGGTGCATTGGAATTATACATCATCATGAGATATGAGTGATAGCAGTGTACATGCCCACTACTGGTACTTTAAAAATGTTTATAGTTACGAACAAGAAAGTTGAGTGGGGAATTTTTCCATTTTCAGAGCAGTTTACTAATTTAAAATATGCTTTAATATATGAAGGTAATTACTTAAAGTATCAAATATTTGGTCAACCATTCTGAAAATCACAAAGGCACAAAAGAAGACATTTATAAATCACATTGCAGTTTGGTTGAAAATGCTTTCACTAGGAGTTGGTTTGAAGATGGCGACCGAGAAAAGCGGGGCTTAAGAGTCCCGCTAACAACCAATCTCCATTACCACAAAAAGAGCGCCTTTCATAGGCAGAAAACACCATCACCAGAAAAACAAAAAAACCACCAGGCTCCAGAGAGAAAGCGGACTGAGAACAGAGCTCAGGGCCACAGAGGAGACACACGCGCCCGAGGACGCGGCAGCAGCGCCATACTGCCGGCGGCAGCGGCGAACTCAGCGGACGGCTACAGCAAGCCGAGGTGAGCCGATGCGGAACAGCCAGGCGGGATCTTTTGGCGCAGACAGCATTTAAAGCTCCCAGTGGCTGAGCTCAGCACACGCTGCAGGGATTCAGAGTGGAAATCAAAACCAGAGAAGAAAAAATACGCCAGCCTCATGGCCGAGGGCGTGGCAGAGGCGCCATATTGCCACCGGTGGCGGCAGCAGCAGTGAATTCACCAAGTCCAGTACAGCTACATCTGTGTACTCAAGAACAGTGAGTCAAATTGCGGGCCACAGAGGAGAAATCGCAGTATTGTGCCTCCTGGGACTTGACCCAGTGAGGGAGTGGTGGTGGCAGAGATATCACACCATAGGAGAGCGTGCAACCTGGCACCCCCCATAGTTTAAAGCAGCCTCTATCGACTCCCTGGGTCGGAGACTCTGTGATACAACCCAGTAAAGGAGTAGTAGGGTCTGAGATAATACAGACTCGAGATCCAGAGCACATTAAGTGAAGCCATAGTGACCCAAGGGAAGAACCCAGAGAAGGCACAAACCTCCGAAATCATGGGAAAGAGGAATAACACTGAAGTAATGAATGTGCACAACCCCACAACATCAGAACCTGATAAAACAGAAAATCAGAGATTTCTAGAAGATCAAATCAGGAAAATAACTGTAGAAATAATAGAGGTGCTTCGAAAAGAACTCAGAGAGAGCCAAAAAGAGATAAAGGATGCAATTAATGAAGTAAAGGCCTCAATTCAAAGCAAAAACAACCGATTAGAACACATGGAGAACAGAATCTCGCTCTTAGAAGATGAGCAATCCAAAAATGAATGCATAATTTCTAATCTAGAAAAAGATATCCAACAGCAGGAATCTGACATTGAAGAAATATGGGCCCATCTTAAGAGAGCTAACCTAAGAATAATTGGAATAGAGGAGGGAAAAGAAAGTGAAACCAAAGGGATCAACAATCTCTTCAAGGAAGTAATAGCAGAAAATTTTCCAAACATAGAGCAAGAGGTTGATACACAGATCCAGGAAACTTATAGAACTCCCTTTAGACAGGATCGGAGAAGAGGATCCCCACGCCACATAATTGTCAAAATGACCACTGTGGAAGCCAGGCAGAGAATCTTAAAGGCAACAAAAACAAAGGGCCAAGTGACATTCAGAGGCAAAGCAATTAGAATCACTCCAGACTTCCCAAACCAAGTCATGAGAGCCAGAAGGGCTTGGAGTAACATATTCCAAACTCTGAAAGAAAACAACTTCCAGCCAAAAATTTCCTACCCAGCAAAACTTTCTATCAAATTAGATGGAGAAATAAGAAGCTTCCATGACAAACAGAAACTGAAGGAATTTATGTCTTCAAAACCAGCGCTAGAGAAAATACTCAAAGAGATTAACTACAAAGAAGAAATAGGTAACACTCACCAGAACCAGAGAAACAAGAGTTTCCATCCAACAGACAACTAAGATTGGTTATCTGTGGAGATTCATTATTTATGTTAGTCTTTTACCTATCTCTAAATGGTATTGTTTGCCTTTATTGTTGTTAATTTTTAGGATTTCTAGTTGGAATATTAATATACCTTCAGATATAGCATTTGGAAATATTTTATCCAATTCTATTAGTAACTTTTAACTCTGTTTACATTGTCTTTGGATATACAATATTTTCTTTTATTTTTTAGGGAGTTTGTGTATTCTTCTGTTGCCTGTGCCATTGAAATCATATCCAAGAAATCACTGCCAATTTCAATGTTGTAAGGTTTTATGACCCAGATTTTCTCCTAAAAGTTTATAGTCTTAAGATTTATATTTAGGTCTTTTATCTAGTTTGAGTTAATACTTGTATGTGGGATTAGGTAAGGGTCCAATTTTATTCTTTTCCATGTAATTATTATTTTTCAACAATATTTAGTTAAAAGATTATTATTTCCACCACCAAATCTTCGTGGAAACCTTGTCAAAAATAACTTGACAATATAGGGAAGAAGTTAGCTCTAGGCTTGTATTTAACTCCAATGGTCTATATATCTGCCTTTAGAACAGTACTACACTGTTTCAATTATTGTAGCTTTATATGGTTTGAAATCAGGAAATATACATCTTCTAGCTTTGTTTTTGCTTCGAGATTGTTTTGGGTATCTAGAGTCCATATTCCATATCAGGATAGATTTTTTTCTGAAAAATAAATATATGATAGTTTCACCTAAAAAAAGAAAAAAATATTCTCTGGTAAGAAAGAAAGCAAAAAGAAATATTGAAATGTTATCTTTAAGTCAGCAAAAGCTTGGTATCAGACAAATGAAACTGTTATGTGAGATTATCATTTTTAATTTTGGATAAATTGCTATAATACTAGATGTCAACCACTAAGCCAAGCATGGGAAGGAGGGATGGGGAGAGAATGGGGTGGGGATCGGGTGGGGGCTGACTGGGCGATGTGTGTATGTATGTCTACAAAAGTTTGTATCCCACTATGATGTATGAATACAGTGCACCAATAAAATAAAATTAAAAAAAAAAAAGAAAATGCTTTCACTAGCATAAACCATTAACTCTGTGGATACAGTTTGTCTTTATTTTATCTTGAATATAACATAGCAACATTTAAAATATTAACAAAAATATTAACAAACCTACCTAGTTGCAGGTCTTTCTTTCTTTCTTTTCTTTCTTTCTTCCTTTCCCCTTGAGGTTGAACCCAGAGATATTCTACCTCCTAGCAATACCTCAAGCCTTTTTTGTTTTGTTTTGAAACAGGGTCTTGCTAGGTTGCTGAGAGTCTCACTAAGTTGCTGAGGCTGGTCTAGAACCTGTGATCCTTTTGTCTCAGCCTCCCAAGTACTGGGATTATAGGTGTGTGCCATCACACCTGGTTTAGGTACCTATTCTTTAAATTCAAAATATAGAGTCTTCAATTTATTTTGAAATTGTTTTAGGTTTGCAGAAAAATTGCAAGAATAGCTCACAGATTTCATTTATTTTTAGTATTTGGACATAATTGCCTTATTCTTCCTTTTTATGGATACTTATTAGTTTTACTTTTTAATGGATCATTTGAAAGTAGGTTGCATACATTATTCCTCTTTACCCTTAATACGAATGCATGCAATTTTAGGAACAGGAATATTCTCTTATGTAACTACAGTACAGTTACTAGATTCAGGAAGCTTAATATTTCTGTAGCACTGTGATGTCATCCATCTTCTTGTGCATTATCTTAGTAACTGCCTCTGGGACGACTTCTTTGTAGTATAGGACTCAGCCCAGACTATTTATTTTGTTGTTGTAACTTTTAGTCTCTTAATCTACAGAAGTGCCTTGGCTCTCTTCACCTTTTAGGGCATTGACACTTTTGAACAATATAGGGCCAATTATTTTATAGGATGTCCCTCAACTGGGGTTATTCGGTGGCTTCTCACTATTAGATGCAGGGTATTTATTTGGGGTTGGAGTACCTAGGGAGTGGTGGTGTACTCTTCTTGGAACCTTGAATCTGAAGGGACATTATGTTTATTTTCTCGTTATTGGTGATGTTAAATCTTATCATGTTAAAATTGATCATTAAAGTATTCATCTGCTCATAAATGGTTATTTTTTATAATTAATAAGTACCTAATGTGAATGGGCCAAGTGAAAAAAGTTGAACTGATACTTACTTCAACATCGGATCCCTACAAACTAAACATAAATAAATTCATTATCCCTGTTGCTTATAAAATGCTGGGCACTCTAATTACATGAAGAATTAGAGGTGCATTAACCTTAAGTTGCTTGTCTGTCTCCTGTTGTTTATATCGGTGTGCGCACGTTGCTTGTATTAATGTTTATTCAAAAGCTAGAGTGAAATCCTCCAACTTCAATTCTGAAGAGACAAAAATTGTGAGGAAGAAGGGGTGGGACACACTTGTATCCCAGTATGTGGGAGGCTGAGGTAGGAGGATTGCAGGTTCAAGGCCAGTTTCGGCAGCTCAACAAGACCCTCAGCCACCTAGCAAGACTCTATTTCAAAACAAAAGAATTAAAAAAAGGCGGGGGTATAGTTCAGAGATAGAATGACCCTGGGATCAATTCCTAGTATCAAAAACAGCAACAGAAGGAACATTTCTGTCTACTCTTTGCAGCAGCCCTGGGAGCATCTGCTTTCTTATAAAAGCATATTTACTGGAACTCTTACTTTACTGGGAAAACTACCTGCATTTCAAATCCATGTGATTGTAGGAATTATTGAAGCAGTATATTTTATTATATTCAGCCTCTCAATTCTTTTGTGTAACTATAAGCAACATAAATGGATCTTAAGAGATTATTTCCTATTTACAGATTTAGGAACAGAATTATTGATAAATTTTATATTTTAGGTATAGTTCGTCATTGTTAGACAATGGGCAGCCTGACATATAAGTCTTGAGCTCAGTGGAGGGATCAAGACTGAAGAGTCCTGTCATGCAACTTAGTAATTTACTTTACAGTTAATACTAATGGCATGGTACAAAGTTTTGCAGTTATAAGTACTGTTTAGTCTTAGTACCTTCTCAGTACCAGATCATCCCTAAAGGCTTTAACCTGGAGCCAACTAGATTAAGCATCTCTTGCCACACTTCTCCAATCCTTCTTTCTTACCATGCTCATTCTGAGTCACGTTGTCATCTGTGATGCCCCAGGCAACTGCCTCTTCTTCATACCAGAGCAGATATATTACCCACTTTCTGCAGTTATTCAAAAGCCAGTCTTAAAATCACATAGCCTTTCTGCCTCAACTGGTCTTCATCAGCTGCTTATCAGTTGCACTTGTATTGCTAATTGCATAAATAAAAGTGGCTACAGGAAATTCTGGATGTGGGAAACCTGTGAAAATGAATTCTAGTAGTGCCATTTGCAGGATGTCTATGAAATGGTAGCTGTCACATGTGCATGTAATGTGTGTGTGTGTACACGTGTAGCTGGAAATGCAGCTTATCCTTTCAGTTGTCCAATACTCTGTTGGCTGATGTAGTGTCAATACAAGTTATTTGAGGCATAAAATGACTCTACACCAGGCAGCAAAATTACAGCTTTTTTTCTACTCTGATCACTTCATTTGTATTACCTCTTAAGGAAGAGATTTAAATTGATGAGGCAGGCAAAGATTAAAGCTGAATTAATTTTATATTTGTAATAAAAATAGGATTTAGCCTACTGTTAACTAGGATCTTGTGAGGTATACAGACTAAACTGACAGTCTCTCATTAAAATGATGTTTTCTCCAGTGAAATGTATTGTCACTAAACAATCTCTGAAGTGCTTTATGCTCCAGGATCACAGTCGCCATCAGGATTATTGAACTGAGGGCACTTGTGTGTGTGTGTGTGTGTGTGTGTGTGTGTGTGTGTGTGTGATACTAGGGATTGAATTCAGGACATTCTACCCCTGAGCTATACCCCAAGCTATTTTTTTTTTTTTTTTTTAGTTTGAAACAGGGTCTCACTAACAAACACATGCTGGCCTTGAACCTAAAAACCTATCTCAGTCTCCCAAGTACTAGGATTAGGTATATGCTATCATATCTGGCTGAGAGCACTTTTCATGAAACTTATGGAAGCTACAGTATTTATTAAATGGGTACAATTTTACCAAATATTTATGGAATTTCTACTCGGAGTCAGACATTGTGCTAGGTAATTACTATTACTGATGAATAACTCATGATTCTTGTTAACAATGAGAGAAGCATCTATGCATGAAACCAGGATTAAAGTGACTTGGTTAGTGATTAAAAAGCAAAGAGCTATGAAAATATGGTTGGAAAGGTGACTGTTTTTAGTGGTTGGTTTGGACAAAAAGGTAACAGGTGATTTTAAAAAATGCAGACTTTGATGGGATTTCACTAGGCAGAAGACAGTCATCCAGGACTGAAGAGATAAGGAAATATTTCATGTAAAGTTAAATACTATGAAACAAATTCAGTTTTAACAATATGGTGCCTTTAAGGATATTTCATAATTTCATCCCAAGATACAATTTCCCACAAATGGAGGCTACTTTTCTGTATATAAGAATGGCAAATATTTATTGAATACCTGCTATGTGCTAGATGTCTTTTTTTTTTTTTTTTTACTATCAGAACAGTAGCTCTGCAGGGGAGTTAACATTATCCATACTGTTTAGATGGGAGAGGTCAGGAGACTTGCACAGGCTCACATAGCTGGTAACTGGCAGAGCTGGGCTTTGTACAGAGGCCTCTTTCACACAGGACTAACTGTGACAGCTGGTCAGTGAAGGTAATGATGCTGGCAGAGCTCACGTAGACTCTTGTGGCTTCACTGAACCAGGGGCTACATTTGGGCAAGTCATGGAGCCAGATCCTTTATAGTATTTTTTGGCTTAGAGATATGAGAGCTTAGGTGCTGGGTAGGCCCAAGACAGGACAACAGTGGCCTATTTTCTATTCCCATGCCAGAGAGTAGCTGAATCTCGAATCATGTGACCCAGTTGCTCACAAAAGCAGTGAGTCTCTTGCTGATGCTGTATGAGGAGCCTCAGGAATGGTGAGGATGTGAACAACTTGGCTGAGCGGTCTGTCTGGCTAGGAGCTTGGCTCTCCCTTGAGGTACTAGTGAACAGGGCCTCTTCCTGTGTGAGGAGAAATATTTTCTGTTTATCATCATTCCACCTAGGGCATACTGAGTCTGTTTCCGCAGTTGTCACCTAGGGCAATATGATCAGCTTCATGGGTCAAGTGTGAAGAGCCTCTACCAATGATTGGCACCGAGCCTTCTTTTCTCTTATTGATTTGCAATTCTCAATAAGATGGTTGTTCTCTATCCAGCCTTCACATGTGCGTTTCAGTCAGCAGGAAGGAGAAAGGGAGCACAGACAGGGATATTTCTTCCATTCAGATCACTTCCTGGAAGTTTCACACATGACTTAAGTTTTTATCCTGTGTGCCATAGCTTGGTTGCTACACCCACTGACTCCAAGGGAAGCCAAGACACGCCCCTTATTCTTGGCATTTATTCATACATCCACATGCCATTGTGATGATTTGATTATGAGAGGAGTATCTATCATAGGTTGAGTTCCCCAGGAAGCAGCCTCTGAGATAAAGTCCAGCTTGCAGGATATTTATTGGGCCAGTGATGAATGAAAAGTTGAGCAAGTTCCACGACACCCTCAGTGAGCTCCCTCAGGTTGCTCTGGAGCTAAGATGACTCAGCCTTTATGTCCCTACATCAGTGAGCATTGGATGAAGACTGCTCTGGGAAGGAATGTGACCTTGGGTAAGGCAGCTTTTGGCATTAGAGGTGATCCCTGTACACAATGATAACTTAGCCCTTTGCTGCCAACAGCTGGATCAAATCCTTGATGGAAGGGAGTTCTAGAGAGAATGAGAGAGCAAGTATCTGTGCCACACTTCATCATAGGGATTTGAGAAGCTCAAATAACATACAACAGAGAGGGCTTCTGCAAGCGGACCTGGCTTATGGTAAGGACCCAGTCAGTCTTGGTGGCGGTATTAGCATTGCCAAAGTTATTTTTTGCAGAATTTTTTTTCTCCCAACACATCTGGTGGGTCATCCCTGGTCTAAAGATCAAATTTAGGAAATAATATGTTGAAAAATCTTTAATTAAAAACTTTAATTTCTACTCCATGTGAATTGATGTATAGTCAAACCCCTCTTTTAATAATTTATATTAGGAAAGATAATGTTGACATTGCCTTTGGTTTTTCTCCAGGTGGATATATAGGAAGTGCTTTCTATGAGTAAAAATTCTGTTGATATTTATTATTTCTGTTAATAAATGGGTTGGTGGAAATTTCCTGACAATAAAATCAAGAAATGAAAAAAATAACATTCGGTGAACACTTTGTGAGCACACACTTTACAGGGGGCTGCCCCACCCCGTGCTAGCCAGTACTTCTTAGCTACGTCTTTGCTACAGTCTCTTAAATGGGTATTCCTCTTCCCAGTTTTATTTCTTCTGAAGTAGTCATTACAGCAGCCAGAATGAGCCTTTAAATGTTCTTCTTAGTGAAAATTAATTATGCAGAATAATGGGCTTCATAGTTTCATATTTTTACACACATATACCTTAATTATTTGTGTCCCCCATTGCCTCTCCTCCCCTCTTCTGCTAATCTCCTTCCCTTTCTCTAATAGTTCTATTTCCATGTCATCTTTCATTTTTCTTCTATATTCTGCATATGAGAGAAAAAATGTAAATCTCTCTGAGTCAGGCTTACTTCACTTAACATGATTATCTCCAGTTCCATCCATTTCCCTGCAAATGGCATAATCCTATTCTTTGGGGCTGAATAATTGTGTACTTATACACCACATTTTATCCATTCTTCTGGTGATGGACATCTAGTCTGATTCTATTACTTGTCTATTATGAATTGTGCCATGATAAACATGGGTATGAAATATTTATTTATTTATTTATTTTTATTGGTGCACTGTATTCATACATCATAGTGGGATACAAACTTTTGTAGACATACATGCACACATCGCCCAGTCAGCCCCCACCCGATCCCCACCCCATTCTCTCCCCATCCCTCCTTCCCATGCTTGGCTTAGTGGTTGACATCTAGTATTATAGCAATTTATCCAAAATTAAAAATGATAATCTCACATAACAGTTTCATTTGTCTGATACCAGCTTTTGATGACTTAAAGATAACATTTCAATATTTCTTTTTGCTTTCTTTCTTACCAGAGAATATTTTTTTTCTATTTTATTTTAGGTGAAACTATCATATATTTATATATTTATTTTTCAGAAAAAAAATCTACCCTAATATGGAATATGGACTCTAGATACCCAAAACGATCTTGACAAAGAACAAAGCTAGAAGATATATATTTTCTGATTTCAAACCATATAAAGCTACAATAATTGAAACAGTGTAGTACTGTTATAAAGGCAGATATATAAACCATTGGAGTTAAATAAAAGCCTAGAGCTAAATTCTTCCCTATATTGTCAAGTTATTTTTGACAAGGTTTCCATGAACATTTGGTGGTGGAAATAATAATCTTTTAACTAAATATTGTTGAAAAATAATAAGTACATGGAAAAGAATAAAATAGGACCCTTACCTAATCCCATATACAAATATTAACTCAAAATAGATATAAGACCTAAATATAAATCTTAAGACTATAAACTTTTAGGAGAAAATCTGGGTCATAAAACCTCACAACATAGAAATTGGCAGTGATTTCTTGGATATGATTTCAATGGCACAGGCAACAGAAGAGTATACAAAATCCCTAAAAAATAAAAAAATATTGTATATCCAAAGACAATGTAAGCAGAGTTAAAAGTTACTGATAGAATGGGATAAAATATTTCCAAATGCTATATCTGAAGGTATATTAATATTCCAACTAGAAATCCTAAAAATTAACAACAATAAAGGCAAACAATACCATTTAGAGATAGGTAAAAGACTAACATAAATAATGAATCTCCACAGATAACCAATCTTAGTTGTCTGTTGGATGGAAAATCTTGTTTCTCTGGTTCTGGTGTGTGTTACCTATTTCTTCTTTGTACTTAATCTCTTTGAGTATTTTCTCTAGCGCTGGTTTTGAAGACATAAATTCCTTCAGTTTCTGTTTGTCATGGAAGCTTCTTATTTCTCCATCTAATTTGATAGAAAGTTTTGCTGGGTAGGAAATTTTTGGCTGGAAGTTGTTTTCTTTCAGAGTTTGGAATATGTTACTCCAAGCCCTTCTGGCTCTCATGACTTGGTTTGGGAAGTCTGGAGTGATTCTAATTGCTTTGCCTCTGAATGTCACTTGGCCCTTTGTTTTTGTTGCCTTTAAGATTCTCTGCTTGGCTTCCACAGTGGTCATTTTGACAATTATGTGGCGTGGGGATCCTCTTCTCCGATCCTGTCTAAAGGGAGTTCTATAAGTTTCCTGGATCTGTGTATCAACCTCTTGCTCTATGTATGGAAAATTTTCTGCTATTACTTCCTTGAAGAGCTTGTTGATCCCTTTGGTTTCACTTTCTTTTCCCTCCTCTATTCCAATTATTCTTAGGTTAGCTCTCTTAATATGGGCCCATATTTCTTCAATGTCAGATTCCTGCTGTTGGATATTTTTTTCTAGATTAGAAACTATGCGTTCATTTTTGGAATGATCATCTTCTAAGAGCGAGATTCTGTTCTCCATGTGGTCTAATCGTTTGTTTGTGCTTTGAATTGAGGCCTTTACTTCATTAATTGCATCCTTTATCTCTTTTTGGCTCTCTCTGAGATCTTTTCGAAGCACCTCTATTATTTCTACAGTTATTTTCCTGATTTGATCTTCTAGAAATCTCTGATTTTCAGTTTTATCGGGTTATGATGTTGTGGGGTTGTGGGCATTCATTGCTCCAGTGTTATTCCTCTTTCCCATGATTTCGGAAGTTTGTGCCTTCTCTGGGTTCTTCCCTTGGGTCACTATGACTTCACTTAAGGTGCTCTGGATCTCGAGTCTGTAGTATCTCTGACCCCACTACTCCTTTACTGGGTTTTATCACAGAGTCTCCGACCCAGGGAGTCGATAGAGGCTGCTTTAAACTATGGGGGCGGGGTGCCAGGTTGCACGTTCTCCTATGATGTGATATCTCTGCCAACGCCACTCCCCCACTGGGTCAAGTCCCAGGGAGTACAGTACTGGGATTTCTCCTCTGTGGCCCGCAATTTGACTCACTGTTCTTGAGTATGCAGATGTAGCTGTACTGGACTCGGTGAATTCTCTGCTGCTGCCGCCGGTGGCAATATGGCGCCGCTGTCCCGCCCTCGGCTGTGAGGCTGGCGTATTTCTTCTTGGTTTTGAGTTCCACTCTGATTTCTTGCAGCGTGTGCTGAGCTCAGCCACTGGGAGTTTTAGATGCTCCCTGCACCGAAAATAACCGCCTGGCTGTTCCGCAGCAGCTCACCTCGGCTTGCTGTAGCCATCCGGTGAACTCGCCGCTGCCGCTGGCAGTAAAGCGCTGCTGCCGCGTCTTCGGGCGTGAGGCCGGTGTATCTCCTCTGTGGCTCTGAGCGCTGTTCTCAGACCGCTTTCTCTCTGGAGCCTGGTGATTTTTTTGTTTCTCTGGTGATGGTGTTTTCTGGCTATGAAAGGCGCTTAGTTTGTGGTAATGGAGATTAGTTGTTAGCGGGGCTCTTAAGCCCCGCTTTTCTCGGTCGCCATCTTCCCGGAAGTCTCTTGGGTATGAAATATTTAAATCAGTTTTATCACTCCCTTTATTTTCAACCCTCCAGTAGCTTTGCAGTGTATTTTACAGTGTAATTCAAAGTTCTTGCCACCCCTTGCCAGGCACTGCATGCTCTGTCCCCTTACCCCTTCTGACATTTCTACCCCAGTCACTTTGTTCCTGCCATACTGACCTCTTCATTGTTTCCCCGTCCAACCAAATACAGCTCTGACTCAGGACTTTAGCACTTATTCTTCCAAGTACCTGGAACCGGCTTCCCTCTCTCACTTCATTTGTTTCCATTCCTCTGTTAAGGCCACTCTATTTGAAGTACCACCACTTGTCACATTGTATCTCTCTTGCTTTATTTATAGTCATGGTACTTATCACTACCTAAAACTATGTATTTTCTTGTTTCTTGTTCATTTTTCATCTCTAAAACCAGACTTTAGGATCTAAAAGAGTAGACACTTTAGTTTTTGCTTATTTCAGTATCCCCTAAACAGTGCCTGGCTCTAAGCAGGCACTTGGAAGACTTTTGTGAGTCAAGGAGTGAGTGTGCCAGTTTCTGGGAAAACAGTGATAACTGAGATAGTCATGCAACAACCTTCCTAGAATAAGTAGTCTACAACTAAGGCCCATTCCAACAGAAGGTACCATAAAAATCATTGAACTTTCTCTTTGAATATAATATAGTAAATATTTATGACAGAGTTTTTAGTATTGAATTATCCTTGAATTCCTATGATAATCGTACTTGGTCATGACATACAGTCCTTTTAATATACTGTTTTTAAAACCCAGTTCTCTGTTCTGTATTTTACTTAGAATTTAAAAGAATGGTTATCTTTCCACTGTAGTTTTCTGCTGTCTTTATCCTGCTTTTATAACCATAAGCATTATTATGGTTGTGCCATCCTCAAAGGAGCAGTTTAAATAACATAGGAATTTGTATTCGTCTATGTTTGGTGGAACTTGCCTGTAAAACTATCTGAAGTTGACACTTTTATGTTGGGCAGAAGTTTGGTTGTTTTTGTAATTTTTATGATTGTTCTACTTAATTATTTTGTTTTTCTTGAGTCAACATCTATAATCTTACTTTTTTGAAAAGTTTTTATTTTCTCTCTATTTAAAAATTTTTAATTTGTGCATTATAATTATGCATAATAGTAAGATTCATTGTGGTATATTTGTATATACATACAACATAATTTGGTCAGTTTTATTCCCCAGCACCTCCCCTTTCCCTCTCCTGGGTCCCCTTCTTCTACTCTGGTCTCCTTTCAATTTTTATGGTGGATTTTAAAATGGAAGTAAAGCTGGGAATGGTGATGCACGCTTGTAATCACAGTACTTGGGAGACTGAGAAAAGATGATTGCAGTTTCCAAGCCAGCCTCAGCATCTTAGTGAGGCCCTCTACAACTTAGTGAGACCCTGTTTCAAAATAAAGAGTAAAAATAGGGCTGGGAGTATAGTTCAGAGGTAGAACATCCCAAGGTTTAATCCCCACTGTAGCAAAACTAAATAAATAAATAGAAGTAGGTAGTAGTCTCCTAAAATCTTTTATGTATATTTCCTAATCTTGCTTATTTGTGTTTTCTGTCAATTGATCTCAATCAGATTTGTTGACGTTTCTTTCTCTTTCCTTTTTGGGATTGAACCCAGGGGCATTCTACTTCTGAGCTATACCTCCATCCCTTGTTATTTTTTTGAAGGAAAGTCTCGCTAAGTTGCTGAGGGCCTTGCTACGTTGCTGAGACTGACCATGAACCTGCGATCCTCCTGTCTCAGCCTCCTGAGTCCTGGTATTACAGGTGTGTGATACCATGCCAGGCCTGTTGTTTTTTCTTTAAAAACTTTGACTTTATTCATAAAATTCACTTTGATGTTGTAGTCATTTTGTTTTGTTTCACTGGGATCTCTTTGTTCTGTCTCCTTTGCTAAAGGAAAGGCCAGCTCCATTGTCCATCTGCGTCCTCCCCCTCTGAGGCCTGGAAGTCCCACACACTCTAACCTGCTTTTCTTTGACCTCAATGCTTACTGAAAGGAAATCTCCCAGCTCTGGATATGTCGTGCCATTTTATTGTCAGTTAACTATTTGGGGTAGTGGAGTGATAGATGCCTTTCTGGGGGCCATACTTTGCGGGGAGGTAGTGGGAACTGAACCTAGGAGGGAGTGCTACCTCTGAGCCACATCCCCCAGACCTATTTCATTTTTTGTTTTGAAACAAGGCCTCAGTAGGTTGCTGAAAGTTTTACTGCATTGCTGAGGCTGTCCTCAAACCTGCAATCCTTTTGTCTCAGCCTCTTAAGTACTTGGATTAAAAGTGTCTGTCACCACACCTGACTTGGGGACCATTTTTTATTGCACTTTTTTTGCTTTGAGTTCTGTGTAAAGTTGAGTCCTTTGCTTTCTGTCTTCCAGATATATCTAAAATGTTTTAACCTACTATTAGCACTATTTCTCAGCATTTATTTATTTATTTTGTAAAATAAGACTTCAGCATGATCTTGCCAGTGTAGAAAAAGCTCTGGAAACCAGAAACATAATTATTGTTTTGGTGTACCTTTGTGGGCCTTGTTTAATCCATAAGGCTGCTAATTGGCTATTTGGAAAAACAGGAATCGAGTTCTTCCCAGGACTAGAATGTGTGTGTATGTGGGGGGGGGGCATTCTGGGGATGGAATCCAGGACATTCTACCTCTGAGATACATCTCAATCCCTTTTTTATTTTTGTATTTTTTGTTTTGTTTTGAAATGGGGTCTTTCTAGGTTGCTGAAAGTTTCACTACTTTCAGAGGTTGTCCTTGAACCTGTGATCCTCCTGTCTGAGCCTCCCAAGTATTGAGATTACAAGTGTGTGCCATCACTCCCATCTCAGGTGTAGGATCTTTTTCTCTACTTAGAGTAATCATTTGCTTTCAGCTCAGCAATTCTGGGAGCAGGTAGAACCCTTTCAAGGCCTGTATATTTCAAATTAGCAAAAAATGTCATATCATTTACAGTTTGCCTATGATTTTTTTCTATTTTTTAAAGATACTTTAATCGGTGCATTGTAATTATACATCATAATGAAGTTCAGAGAGATAAGGACATACATGTACACAGCACTGGGTGCCATGCTTTTTTTTTTTTGGTAAAGAAACTATCTTAAAGTTTCAGACATGAAGGCAGACTTCTACTGCCTTCAAATAGACTTTCTAAAATGTGCTTAGTAGTTAAAAAGGAACATATTTATTCCTTGCAGTTGTGGAGACTGGAAAGTGTAATTACCAGGTTTTGGCCTCTGTGTGGGCCTTCGGGATGCATCATCCCATGGGGAAGGTGATAAAGTTAAATAGCAGAGGGAGCCAGATTCAGTGTATAACAAGCCAACTCTCACAGTAACTAACCTACTCCTGCAGTGATGATACTGGTCCATTAAAGAGGGCAGAGCCAGCTGGGCATGCTGGCGCACGCTTGTAATCCCAGCATTTGGGAGGCTGAGACAGGAGGATCGCGGTTCACAGACAGCCTAAGCTACTTAGTGAGGCCCTCTGCAACTTAGTGAGACCCTGATTCAAAATAAAGAATAAAAAAACAGGCCAGGGGGTGTAGCTCGGAGGTTGAATGCCCCTGGGTCCCATCCCCAGACCAGAAGAAAGAAAGAAAGAGAGAGAGAAGAGAAAGAAAGAAAGAAAGAAAGAAAGAAAGAAAGAAAGAAAGAAAGAAAGAAAGAAAGAAAGAAAGGCAGAGCTCTCATGACCGATCACCTCTTATTAGGCTCTCCTAACAGTATTGCTTTGGAGATTAAGTTTCCAACACATGAACACATTGAAGCCACATCAGGGTTTGAACATGTTGGGGTAGAATTCTTTCCTACTTATATATGCCTGGGAATTTCTAAATGTTCTAAATTGCTAGACATATGTCAGAGTGTACAAATCCAGAGTTAATTCTCAAAAGAAAATGAGATAAAATCAGTATAAGATGAAGGTGAAGGATTTGTATACAATTCCTGTAAATCTTATTAAAGTGTCTAAATTTATTACTAAAGAAGGCTCCGAAGTTTGCACTACATATACCTAGGGAGAAAAAGGGAGAGGAAAGGAGAGGAGAGGGAGAAAAAGAGTTTTCTATCTGGGATGATGAGAAAGTTCTATCCTTAAGCCCTCCTACCCAAATTGGGGCTGAACCATAATTCTGGGTTCCCTAAAAATGCCTACATTTCTCAATGGTGATCATGATTGGAGCCTGTTTATCATGCTGTGAGAAATACTGAAGCCATGACCTGAGTCTGGTCCCACATATTTTCTATTGTGGAAGAGAAAGAACTAAATATAGTTAGAGGTTCATGGTTAGAAAGAGTACAATTAATATATCTAAAACATATAAAAGACCTTCCTTTATACTCTTTTTATAATTAAACTAGCAAAGATGAGTTGATACTTTGTACTTTTACCTGAGAAATGGTAGAGCTTCAGAATTTGATTTCTTTACAGCATTAATGAAATCCAAGAAGCTATTTTTTTTGTGTGTGTGTGTGTGGTACTGGGGATGGAAACCAGGGGCCTTCTACCTCCGGGCTACACTCCCAGACCTTATTTTATATTTTATTTGGAAACAGGGTCTCTTAAGCCAGCTGAGGCTGGCCTTGAACCTGTGCAATCCTCCTGTCTTGGCCTCCCAAGTGCGGGGATTACGCACCGCCACGCCTGGCCCAAGAAGTTATTTTGAATGAATAACCAATACTTTCATGAACTTGTCAGTGGCAGAATTGGAGAAGAAAAAAAAATTCAAAAATTTCAACACATCAGTCTTTCAACTATCTATATCTATAACTATCTATCTAGATATTTATATATAACTATAATTATATATAACTATATAGTTCTATATCCACTATACAACTATATATAACTAGTTATACAAACACACCACACACACAAGTTTAGGAAGTATGAAATTTCAAAATGGTTGTAAACCTTTAAATAATAATAACTAGCTCTGCTTTCCAAGGGTCACTGCTATTCACATTTGAGTGTACACATTTGAGTACACATAAGGATGTACACATTTGAGTGCACATCCTTACAGACACTCATCTGTATCAGTGCTAACATATATTCATTTAGCCAACTGAGAGACATTTAGTTGTTTACAGTTTTTCACCATTACAAATAATAATACAACTGAACACCTTTTAACGCAAATAGCATAATGTCATTAAGATGTAATTATAAATGAATGAATCATTAGATGTGTTAAAATTATTTTCAATCTGTAATTGTATATATGCCTAAACAATGTATTAGTCTATATTGATTAACTGCTTAAAAAACAGAATGATTTAATGTTTCTTAGCTTTTAGAATACATTAGTAAGAATGACATTTGCTTCAGATTTGCACAGATAGATGATTTAGTGTCTGGGAAAATAACTGACCTTCCAATGCAAGATCTTGTCTGTACGTGCTTGATTTCCAAAAGAGCTGCACTGGAGTGATTAGCTAATAAAACCTCTTACTTTTCCTATATTCTCTATTCATTCTCTTCAAAAATTAAGGAAATTGTCTATAATGCAATCTAGAGGAAAAGTCAAGGTTAGGAAATGCACAGTGATTATGTCATTATTTGAGATGAGATAATAATAATTAGAGTTCTTTAGGAAAATATCTCAATTGTAATGTGCAGTTTTCTGCTAGAGTAATTGTAACCTGGTTGTAAATATGAAATGATAACTTGGATAAGATATTTATATAGAAACACAGTAAAAGGATGCTGCTTAAAAATAGACTGCATCATCACTTATGTGTTGTGTGAGTAATGATTTGAATTTTGTGAATGCTGGAATTGTTGCTTGACATGATACATTGTTCTGATAATTCAAATCCCATGCTTGTTTATAATTCTTTGAGCAGTAGGAAGGGAGTTTTAGCTCTGGTATTAAGGTTTTGTATGTAAAAAAAAAAGTTTGTTTTTGCAGTAATGGGAATGGAACCCAGGGGCATTCTACCTCCGAGCTATACTCCTAGCCGTATTTTTTAGTCTTCTTTTTTTTATTTTTATTTTTTGAAATAGGGTCTCATTGAGTTGTGAAGGGCCACTCTAAGTAGTTGAGGCTGTCCAAGAACAGTGGTCCTCTGGTCTCTGCGTCCTGAATGCTGGGATTCAAGCATATGCCACCATGCCCCGCCTTGTATGTAAAATTTTAAAAGGTAGTTATATATGGTTTTCTGTACATGAGGTATACTACTGAATAGTAAAAATAACAATTTACAACTCTTAAGTGATCACTATGCATCTGTACTAGTTTGAGGGCTAAAATGTAGGCCAGTTAAATATACCTATTACTATCTATCTACACTGCATTGTTCATTTTGTGTTACTATATCAAAATACCAGGAGGAGACTACTTTATGAATAAAAGAGGTTTGTTTGGCTTGTAATTCTGGAGTCTGTGGCTGAGGTGTCAGATCTGGTGATAGCTTTCATTTTGGAGAGTCCCAAAGTGGTATGGGACATCGTATGGTGAGGGACAGGTGTGACTGTGTGTATATTTCCTGGTCTTTCTCTTCTTATAAAGCCACCAGTAACTCAATCCTGGGGTTTTTCCCTGATTACCTTATAATCTAAATCACTGTACCTCTAAACCCCATAGTGAAAATAATTTTCTACTTTAATACCTCAAAGTAGTGATTAGCCTTCAACACATGAGCCCCTGATGAATACGCTGAAACCATAGCCAAACCGTAACACCCCGTCACACGTGAGGCACAGAAAGGGTGAGCGTCCTGCCTGAGGACACTCAGCTGGGAGTGGCAGGGCTGGGTAGGCATCAAGAGGTTTTTCTGGTGCTGATGATAGATCTACACTGAATCAGCCATCCACCATATTCCTGTACAGTCCCTTCTGTGGCCAGTAGGCGGCATGCGACTTTGATAAAAGCGTTTTCGGTAAGAAGATGTAGCTTCTGGCTACGAAATGGAAAATATGTTCATTCTCAGGTCATTGGCTCACATCAGAACTAAAACATCACCATCATGCTTAAACTTAGCATCTGAAATACATCAGAACTAAAACATCACCATCATGCTTAAACTAAGCATCTGAAATACTTGTTTCGGGTTATGGCAGTTTCTCTCCACTCTACCTGATTGAAAAATGTGAAGTATAATTATATCTAGACAGTACAGATAAAGCATTGAGCCTGGGGGATCCTAAGGGTTTGTAAATAACTCTACTGGGTCATCTTGGATTTTTTTCTTTTTGCTAAGTTCTATCTTCTTCTCTAAGGCACATTAGCATCCCTACCCTTTCGCCCTGCACATCCCAACCCCATCTCCATCTTGTAAACCTCTTACTCCTTCATTAAAGGCCATAATCTCCGCTAACAGGAATATCAGGACTCAGACCTGCACCTTCTGCGTAATTGACAGTGGACCCCAGGTGTCTCATTAGTAGAAGATGAGGTTAGCACCTACCTTAGGGCTGTTGTGATGTTAGAGTTAATGTAATAACCTATTTAAAGGGCTCAGTGTCCTATCTAGTGCAGAGCAAGAGCCTGGGAAATTATAGCTGATTTTTATTGTTGTCAGTGACATTAGCTTTGTCCCTGTGGTTATTGTATATGGTAGGAAAGTTAATATATGTATGCCTGCATAGATGATGTCAGTCAGTAAATAATAGTGAATAAAAGTCACATCAAACTGTATGCCATCCAACATGGAACATGCTTTATTATGATGCCTGGGAAATGTCACTTACTGACCTCATATTTTGACTCATGAAACAAGAAGTTATTAATTTTTATGATTGTTTTTATGACAATATGTATATTTTTATTGTTATATATGTCATATAAGTATATAATTAAATACTGTATTATATTGCAAGCAAAAATCAAGCTTAAGTCTTAAGTCTAGATTTTTAATTTATGCTTTTAAATCTTCCCTTTAGGTAATGTTTTAAATAATCCTCATATTACCACATATAGTTTTGTGTACTACCATATAGTCAATTTGTATATAGCTTTTAGAGATCTTTCCACATCTGAAACAAAACCTCTCAGTCTAATTAAAATTTTTTTGTCAAATGTTGATATTGGTATTGCATAGATAAAAATATGCCCATATATACAGGTGGATAGGGTTTATGTTTAATTGAAGCTTAGCTGGACTCAACTGTGACAATTATATTTACCAAAAAATATTGAGGCTTGTTTTTTTTTTTTTTTAAAGCGATTTAGGGAAGACAAGATTTTACAAAAGGGTAATTAAAATAACTTATACTTTTGCAGCCCTAAAAATGACTACTTTTCTTTTTTCATAAGTATAGTCTGAGCCAGGCATAGTGGCTCACACTTGTAATTCCAGTAATTGGGAGGCTGAGTCAGGAGGATCACAGGTTCATGGCTAGCATCAGCTACTTAGTGAGTCACTCCACTAACTTAGTGAGATTCTGTTTCAAAATAAAAAATAAAAAATTGGACTAGAGGCCAGGTGTGGTGGCGCATGCTTGTAATCCCAGTATTTGGGAGGCTGAGACAGAAGGATATGAGTTCGCGGCCAGCCTCAACTACTTAGTAAGGCCCTCCGCAACTTAGTGAGACCCTGTCTCAAAATAAATAATAAAAAAATGGGCTGGGGGTGTAGATAGGAGATAGAATGCCCCTGAGTTCAATCCCTAGCACCACATTAAAAAAAAAAATTGGACAGAAGGTGTAGCTTAGAGGTAGAATTCCCCTGGGTTCTATCCCTACTACTTCAAAATAAATAAATAAATAAATAAATAAATAAATAAATAAATAAATAAATAAAAAATTTTGTATAGGTGTATATCATAATATAGTTGTAATAATATATATATATATTCTTCTATTGTCTTTAATATTAGCATAAGTAAGTCCACATTGCAACATAATTATTTTTGTGGTACTGGTGATGGAACCCAGGGGCTTTCTACCTCTGGACTGCACTCCCAGACATATTTTATATTTTATTTGGAAACAAGTTTTCACTAAGTTGCTGAGAGCCTCACTAAGTAGCTGAAGCTGGCTTCGAACCTGGACAATCTTCCTGTCTCAGCCTCCCAAACACTGAGATCACAAGTGTGCCCCACCATGCCTGTCTCATAATTATTATTTTAAATATTATTTTAAATATCCAAGGGGAGGGAAAAGCAAGTTATAGGGTTATATGAGAAAGGAAACAGACCAAATAATGTTATGTGCATATGTGAATGTGTCACTATTATGTGCAATTACAATATATCAGTAACATTTTTAAAAAACAACAACAAAAATAAATGTCTGTATATCATTTTGACATTCCATAACCTAATGAACTGTTTCCTTGAGTTCTGGGTCAGGCCGCTCTCCTGCTCTGGAGCCTCTGAATGTGGTGAGGGAGACCATGGATGTTTTGCTTGAGATTTCAAGAATTTTGAATACTGGCTTAGCTATGGAAACTCTATTTGTGTATGGCTTTGTGAATAAGGAATTAACCCAGAAGCTCTATCAGTTATTAAGGAACTTTGCAAGGCTACTAAGAACTAAACGCTGTTGAAAATACGGTTGACTTTCTGGAGAAATCCTGATGAGATACATGAAGCTTTTCGAAAGGGTTTAAAGTTTGCGTTCACAGTCGGGAATGGACAGTGAAGTTACTACATCCAGCAATGTAGACGAAGTTTCCTTTTTAAAAATTATAAAACCAATCGGGGCGTGGTGGCACATGCTTGTAATCCCCGTGCTTGGGAGGCAGAGACAGGAGGATCGCGCAGGCTCGAAGCCAGCCGCGCGCGCTGGCTTAGGAGACCCTGTTTCTAAATAAAAATGTAAAAATTGGTCTGGGAGTGTAGCCCGGAGGTAGAAGGGCTTCCAGGAACCCCAGTACCACAAATAAATAAATAAATAAATAAATAAATAAATAAATAAATAAATAAATAAAACCATAGCTGTATAAACCAGTGGAAAGTGGCTTACTGAGAGAACCAGCAGATATTTGCATTGATTCTTATTCTCTCTTTTTTAACGGCCGTAATATTTTGGCATTGTTACTCCAAAGTTTTACTTCATGTTTGCATTTATGTATTTATTTGTAGCTATGATTGCCTTAATTTTCTAAGCACTATCATATGTGCACATCTGCTGTGCCTGGTTGAAGTGTAGTGGAACTTATCACTAGTGATGTGTAGTAGTTATAATTTTTTGACATTTCCATTATAAACTTTAATTTTAAATTGTTTATGCATAATAATTGCATTTGTGTTGTATTGAGCTGAACGCTGATAGGCTCTCTTCCATTTGTGAATTTGTATTTAGATTCCTTAGGACTCTCAAGTCTTGTTTTTTAAAATAAGACATGGGAAATTTCTTCTAATTTGCTCCTTAACAAAGAATAGTTATTTTTTAAAATAATTTCAGGGAAGTTAACAGTATAAACTGGATCATTTTTGTATTGACTAAAAACAAACCTTTTAGAAACTTAGATTTTAGAAGTAATAACACTGCTCAGCCTAATATTATTTGTAGTTTGAGTCATTTACCTTTAATGAGAATATTATTTGAGAGTGTTTTGCTAAGCTTTTTATCTATAAAGGCCTAAAAAATAATGTATAAAACAAAACATAGCCAACATGCAAAATTCTTTTTTACTACATAAAAAGTAATTACATAAAAGTAATTACATAAAAGTAATTGTGATGTTTATCTAATAAATCTTGAGTGGGTATTTAATGAATCACTAGATAGGTGGTATGTTCCAACAGATATGTAATATGTAATATTTTCTAAAGAAATAAGGATTTCTAGTTATTGAACAGAAAGTAATGTGTATCAGGAATTATAAGTATGGCTTTCTAAAGTCATTTTGTGTATTGTTTTTACTCTTAAAGTTTTACATCAAAGTAATGATTGAGAAATAAATTTTAGCCAGGCGTGGTGGTGCATGCCTGTAATCCCCGTACTTCGGAGGCTGAGATCGGAGGGCCACAGGTTAGAGGACAGCCTCAGCATGTAGTGAGACTCTCATCAACCTAGTGAGACCCTGTTTCCATATAAGAAATAAAATCAGGCTGGGGGTATAGCTCAAGGGTAGAGTGCTTCTGGATTTAATCTCTAGTACCACACACAAAAAGAAATTCTAGAAAATTTAAGATAGTATTAGTTCTGTTCCTGTAACAGAATCTTAGTGGGATATTTTGTTAGATAGCATTTAAATGATGATACAAATATTCACCTTTTAATAGCATTGTTTTGTTGTTCAGTGGTTTTAATAACAAGATTTAGTAATATTAAAATAGCTTTTTTCGGCCAGGTGTGGTGGCACACGCTTGTAATCCCTGTGCTTGGGAGGCAGAGACAGGAGGATCACGCTGGTTCAGAGCCAGCCTTGCTGGCTTAAGAGACCCTGTTTCCAAATAAAAAAAATATAAAATAGGCTTGGGAGTGTAGCCCGGAGATAGAAGGGCTTCCAGGAACCCCAGTACCACCCCCCCCCAAAAAAAAAAAGAAAAGAAAAGAAAGAAAGAAAGAAAGAAAGAAAGAAAAAAAACCTTTTTTTTTTTTTTTTTTTTTTGGTGGTACTGGGGTTCCTGGAAGCCCTTCTACCTCCGGGCTACACTCCCAGACCTATTTTTACATTTTTATTTGGAAACAGGGTCTTCTAAGCCAGCGTGTGTGGCTGGCTTTGAACCTGCGCGATCCTCCTGTCTCTGCCTCCCAAGCGTGGGGATTACAAGTGTGCCCCACCACACCTAGCTTTTCTGTTTTTTTTTTTTTAAATCTTGGTTTTTGACCATTTTGACTTTTTAATGCATAGCATCTTCATCCAGTAAACTGAAAGGTCTATTACTGGCAGAATAATTTGGGAGAAAATAATTTGTATTGAGTATTTGATAATAAACACTGCAAATACTGCATTTTATTTATAAAATCAAATAAACATTGTTTTCAAGCTTCAAAATTTATATATATATATATATATATATACTTTTAGTTGATAGTTTTATTTATGATTTTTTTTAAAGTTTTTTTTTTTGTCTGAAACAAGGTAGGAAAATCTATTGAGAAAGGACTGTATTTACAGAGGTCTTCTTAATGTGTCATATTTCTTACATGTAAACATATACATTTTTTTTCCTCTAAGTAATGGGGTTTGAAGCCAGGAGCACTCTATGTCCTCAGCCCTGTCTACTCGTTTATTTATTTATTTATTTACTTACTTACTTATTTATATTGAGATGAAGTTTTGCTATGTTGCCTATGTTGGTCTTGAACTTGTGATTCTCTTACCCCAGCCTCCCACGTAGCTGTGATTACAGGTATATGCCACTGTTCCAGGCTTTAAACATACATTTTTTTTTTTTTTTTTTTGGTGGTACTGGAGGTGGAACCCAGAGGCTTTCTGTCTCCACACTGTATTCCCAGACTTATTTTATATTTTATTTGGAAACATGTTGCTAAGTTGCTGAGAGCCTCACTAAGTAGCTGCGACTGGCTTTGAACCTGTGTGATCCTCCTGTCTCAGCCTCCCAAGCGCGGGGATTACAAGCGTGCACCACCACGCCCGGCTAAACATACATTTTTAATGCATCCTTATTAAGAAACCAAACAAAATGATACAATCTTGAGTATTATTCATGTTGCAGGGGAAAAATAAAACCATTTTGGTGGCGCAAAACCCCAAAACTATTTTCTTAATGTTAGATCTTTATGTAGTTGCATACTGTTAAATCAGTTGGAAAGCAATTAACTTTATTGTGTCTATTATTTATTTTTTGTTAAATTATGATAAATGTTTATGAGTAGAAATATCAGGTAAAAAAGTATAAATACCAACAAATATTTGCTACATATTATCATACATATTTCTAAAAGTGTTATAGTATTTTAGTGTAGCACCATTAGCGAGTATGTATAGTCAACTTTGCCAACAGTGGGTGTTATTAGGATTTATTTTTTTCAAGTAAGGGTGTGGATATAGCCCAGTGGAAACAGGGTGGCTGGTCAGAGTGCAGTGGTGAAGGAGTCAACTAAGAACATCCACGGTAGAACCTTCTGCTCTCTACCTTAGTTTGGGGTGTGCCAAGGTTGCCAGGAGAGAATGAGGTGGCTGAACTTGTGGCTCCTCTGCTGTGTCCCCTCTCCACCCCTACAGAGTATAGTGGTGAAGGAAATGTCTACTCTGCCCTCTCAGGGGATGTAGTTCATCAGGTAGGTGAATAGTTCACACAAGATAGAGCCCACAACACACATTACTATCCATCATACTAAGGAGGTTCTGGAAAATACCATAGTCCAGATTTCAGTAAAGAAATGGATCAAACAATTAGAGTTACTCCCATTTTCTTGAGGTTCCATGTTGAATCCAGAACTCTGTTGAGACAGCTGGTCTCCAAAGGCCCATTCTCTTGGAATTCATTACCACACAGATTCTCCAAATATAATATATATATATATATATATATATATATATATATATATATATATATATATATATACTAGCCAAGTGAAACCTGTTAAAGTTTGCCAAACACTGCCATTTTTTTACTCTCTGGCGTGATTCTATTTGACTCCTAGTGTAGTCACAATCTGACTCTGATTTTGGATCTGAAAAGAACAGGGCAGGTGGAGGTGAGACACAAGGAGACTTAGATTCCCAAATGAAAGATAAGGACCTCATGTTAGTCCCCCTGATGCTCAAGCAAAGCAGATACTGCCCAAGAGGACTTAACTGGGCTCTAAAGAGTGGACAGCAGGAAGATAGCTCAGGGTCTGGTAAGTGCTCAAATTAACCAAATGCTTTCATTTTCCCATCAATATCCTAACCTTCATATGAAGACTTGGGTCTTTGATGCTTTAAGCTCATCAACAAGGGTGAGGCAAACAATGAAACTTTGTGCCTAGATGTCAGGTTTTCATGAGTATTTATTTATTTATTTATTTAGTGGTGCTGGGAACTGAACCTTGGAGCATTCTGCCTCTGAGATACATCCCCAGCCCAATTTTTTATTTTTTATTTTGAAACAAGGTCTTACTAAGTAGCAGAGTGCTTCATTAAGTAGCTAAGGCTGGCCCTGAACCCGGATCCTCCTGTCTCAGCTTCCCAAGTACTGAGATAACAAGCATGCATCACCACGCCCAGCAAGTATTTATATTTTATTTTTAATTTTTTTATTGGTACATTGTAGTCATACATCTTAATGAAGTGCAAGATGGTGAGCCATTCATGCACACATCACTCAATTAGCCCATCTCCAATTCCCACCCCATTCCCTCCCCTCTCCTTCCTTCTCATGTTTGCTTAGTGATTGACTTTGATATTTTTTTTAAATAAATTTTTATTGGAGCATTGTAGTCATACTTCTTAATAGGATAAAAAGCTTGAGACATACATGCACACATCACCCAATCAGCTCATGCATTAGTTTGGTATTTTGGTTTTCATTCTTTTTGGTAGATACCCAGAGGTGGTATTGCTGAGTCATATGGTAAGTTTGATTTTCTTCTTCTGAGGATCTTCCATACTGCTTTCCAAAGTGATTGCATTTTTTTTTTTGCTGTTCAATTCCAATTTTCTTTTTTAACTTTATTTTTTATACATTTACTTATTTATTTATTTATTTTAAGAAAAAATCTATCCTAACGTGAAATATGAACTCAAAATACCCAAAACAATCTTGAAAAAGAACACAGCTAGAAGATGTACAATTTCTGATTTCAAACCTTACAGAGCTACAATAATCGAAACAGTGTAGTACTGCTATAAAGGCAGAAATATAAACCAGTGGAGTAAAATAAAAAGCCTAGAAATAAATTCTTCCATATATGGTCAAGTTATTTTTGACAAGGTTTCCAAGAACATTTGGTGAAGTAAATAATAATCTTTTCACTAAATATTGTTGAAATATAACAATTACATTGAAAAGGCATAAAATTGGACCCTTACCTAACATCATATACAAATATTAATTCAAAATAGATAAAAGACCCAAATATACATCTTAAGACTATAAACTTTAGAAGAAAACCTGGGTCATAAAACTTCACAACATTGAAATTGGCAGTGATTTCTTGGTTATGATTCCAAAGGCACAGGCAACAAAAGAATAAACAAATTTCATAAAAAATAGAAAAATATTGTATATCCAAAGACAATGTAAACAGAATTAAAAGTTACTGGTAGAATGGAATAAAATATTTCCAAATGTTCTATCTGAATGTATATTAATATTCCAAATAGAAATCCTAAAAATTAGCAACAATAAAAGCAAACAATACAATTTAGAAAGGTAAAAGACTAAAATAGGTAATGAATCTCCAAAGATTTTTATATGACCAATAAACACATGAATATCACTCATCATTATCATAATATAACTAATCATTAAGGAAATACAAATAAAAACTATAGTGAAATACTACTTCACATTTGTTAGGATGGCTACTTAACATGAATTACCTTGCTCCAGCCCTTTACCTTCAATTTGTTCCTATCTTTACTTGTAAAGTGTGTTTCTTGTAAGCAGCAGATGGATGGATTCCGGTTTTTAATCCATTTTGCCACTTTATGTCTTTTTATTGGGGAGCTGAGCCATTTATATTCAGTGTGATTATAGAGAGATAATTTTTAATTCCTAACATGTTAAGATTTTATTTCTGTTTGAGATACTGTTTATTCTTCTTTGCTTAGTTGTCTGCTGGATGGGAAATCTTGTTTCTTTGGTTCTGGCGTGTATTACTTATTTCTCCTTTGCAGTTAATCTCTTTGAGTATTTTCTCTAGCACTGGTTTTGAAGACATGAATTCTTTCAGTTTCTGTTTGTCATGGAAGTTTCTTATTTCCCCATCTAATTTGATAGTTTTTCTGGGTAGGAAATTTTTGGCTGGAAGTTGTTTTCTTTCAGAGTTTGGAATATGTTACTCCATGCCCTCTGACTTTCATGATTTGGTTTGGGAAGTCTGGAGTGATTCTAATTGGTTTGCCTCTGAATGTCACTTGGCCTTTTGTTTTTGTTGCCTTTAAGATTCTCTGCTTGGCTTCTACATGGGTCATTTTGACAATTATGTGGCATGGGGAACCTTTTCTCTGATCTTGTCTAAAGGAAGTTCTAAAAGTTTCTTGGACCTGTGTATCGACCTCTTGCTCTATGTTTGGAAAATTTTCTGCTATTATTTCTTTGAAGAGATTATTGATCCCTTTGGTTTCACCTTCTTTTCCCTCCTCTATTCTGATTATTCTTAGATTAGCTCTCTTAAAATGGGCCCATATTTCTTCAATGTTAGATTCCTGCTGTCTGATTTTTTTTTATCACTCTCTGTAAATTCTTTTAGAAAGTCCTGTATTATTTCTACAGTTATATCCCTGATTTGATCTTCTGGAGATCTCTGAATTTCTGTGTTATCAGGTTCTGATATATGGGGTTTTGGGCATTCATTGCTCTGTTGTTGTTCCTCTTTCTCATGATTTCAGAAGTTTGTGCCTTCTCTGGGTTCTTCTTCGGGTCACCATGACTTCATTTAGGGTGCTCTGACTGGAGTTTGAGGTAATCTCAGCCGCTACTACTCCTTTACTGGGTTGTATCACAAAGTCTCAGACCCAGGTAGTTAATCAAAGCTACACAAGACTGTAGGGGTGCCAGGCTGGGTGTTTTCCCACAGGGAGCTACAACTAGGGTGTGGTATCTCTGCCACTGCGACCCAGGGAGATTATCAAAGCTGCGCAAGTCCCTGGGCATGCAGTGCTGGGATTTCTCCTGTAGGGGCCGCAACTTCACTTATGGTTATTGTGTGTGCCAATCTGGAGCTGTGGCAGGCCTGGTGAACTTGTAGCCGCTGGTGGCATTATGGAGCTGCTTCTACGCCCTCAGCCGTAAGGCTGGCATATTTCTTTTCTGGTTTTGAGCTCCGTTCTGAGTCCCGGGAAGGCGTGATGATCTTGTCCACTGGGAATTTTAGACATTCTTTGCGCTGGAAGAACTGAACTGTTGAATTACACCCGAATGATCTGCAGCTGCTCACTTCAGCTCCTTGTTTACCTTTCTTCTCTGGAGCCTGGTGCTGTGAGGGAAGATGGTGCTGGCGCAGCTCTGCTGCTGCATTTTGGGCTGGTTTCTTTTCTGGTCTCTGGTTGTTCTTCTAGTCTTCTTTTTCTCTGTCCCTTGCGTTTACATTTTTTATTTCTCTGCGGATAGTGTTTTCTGGCTATGAAAAGCACTGATTTTGTGGCAAAAGAGATCGAGTGTTATCAGGACTCATAAACACTGCTTTTCTCAGTCGCCATCTTCCTGGAAGTCTGATATGTTTGTGAATGTACATCATGTACATTAGGGAATTTCCCTCTTCCCCTATCCATCCCCTTCAGTTAGGTCACCTTATTTGCTCATCTATGGTTTCTCCTTCTCTGTCTAGAGTTCCTCCTATGACCCATTCTCTCCCTAGCTTCCACATATTAGGGAGAACATATGATTTCTTATTTTTTGTGGCTGACTAATCTCACTTAGCATAATGTTCTCCAGTTCCATTTATTTGTCTGCAAATGACATAATTGTGTTTTTCTATATGGCTGAGTAAAATTACATGGTGTACATATCTTATATTTTTGTAATCCATTCATCTGTGGATGGACATCTTGGTTGGTTCCATAGTTTGGCAATGGTAAATTGTGCAGCTATAAACATAGATAAGCGTGCATTATTTTGGTAGTATGTTTTCCAATCTTTTAGGTAAATACCCAAAACTGGCATTGATAGATCAGATAGTAAATTTGTTCCCATTCTTCTGAGGATCCTCCATACTATTTTCCAAAGTGGTTGCACTAATTTACAATCCCACCAACAATGTATTAGAGTTTTCACTTCTCCACATCCTTGCCAGCATTTGTTGCTTGTGTTCTGAATGATTGCCATTCTAGTTGGAGTTAGGTGGAATCTCAGGGTGGTTTTGTTTTGCATCTCTCAGATTGCTAATGATTTTGAGCATTTTTCCTTTCATTTTTTGACCATTTGAATTCCTTCTTTCATAAAGTATCTATTTAGTTCACTTGCCCATTTTTTGATTGGGTTATTTCTTTTCTTAATGCTGAGTTTCTTGAGTTCTCTGTCTATTCTAGATATTAGTCATCTATTGGAGGAGTAGGTGACAAAAATCTTCTCCCATTCTCTTGGCTCTCAGTTGAGGTTCTTGATAGTTTCCTTTGCTGTACAGAAGCTCTTCAGTTTCATGCAATCCCACGTATTGATCCACCTTTTAGTTTCTTATGCATTTCGGGTCTTATTGAGAAAGTTTTTACCTGTGCCTATGTGTTGTAGTGTTGGACCTGTTTCCTCTTCAAGGAGCCTCAAGATCTCTGGTTTATATTGTAAGTTGGTTGTAAGTGTGCAAATTTGTTTCTAAGTTTTTTGTTCTGCTCTATAGTCTATGTATCTGTTTTTGTACCAGTACCATGCTGTTTTTTATTACTATGGCTTTATAGTATAGTTTATTTTTTTATTTTTATTTTTTATTTTTTGGTGGTACTGGGGTTCCTGGAAACCCGTCTGCCTCCGGGCTACACTCCCAGACACCTATTTTTTATATTTTTTATTTGGAGACAGAGTCTCCTTAGCCAGCACGGCTGGCTTCAAACCTGCGTGATCCTCCTGTCTCCGCCTCCCAAAGCGCAGGGATTACAAGTGTGCGCCACCATGCTTAGTTGTAGTATAGTTTAAATTCAGGTATTGTGATTCCTCTTGCATGGTTTTTGTTGCTGAGAGCTACTTTGGCTATTCTGTTTTTTTTTTTTTGTTGTTACTCCAAATGAATTTAAGAACGGATTTTTTTTATGTATGTAAGGAATTACCTTGGTAATTTAATGGGTATTGTGTTGAATCTGTATGTATGGCCATTTTGATGATATTTATTATGCCTATCCATGAACAAGGTATATCTTTTCATCTTCTAATTTCTTCTTTTAGCATCTATTGAAATTATCATATGATTTTTGCCTTTGGTTCTGTTTATGTAATGAATTACATGGCTTGATTTTCATATGTTGAACCAGCTTTGCATCCCTGGGACAAACCCTACTTGGTCATGGTATATGATTTTCTTGATGTGGTTTGAATGCATGTTGCTAGTATTTTGTTTAGCAGTTTTACATCCAAGTTCATCAACGATATAGGCTTGTAGTTTTTCTATCTTGAGCTGTCTTTATTTGTTTTGGTATTAATGTGATGTTGGCTTTATAGAATGTATTTGAGAGAGTCCTGTTTCTTTCTATTTCACAAAATAGTTTGAGGAGTATTGGGATTAGTGCCTCTGTAAAGGTTTTATAAAATTCACCTGGAAAAACATCTGGTCCTGAGCTTCTATTTGATGGTAGGCTCTTTATTGCTGCTTCAATCTCTTTTCTATTGGTTGGCTTAAATTTTCTATATCTTCTTGACTCGGTTTAGGAAGGTTGTATTTATCTAGAAAATTGTCAGTTTCTTTCAGATTTTTTATTTTGTTGGAGTATAGTTTTTCAAAGTAGTTTTTTATAATCCTCTGGATTTCTACACTTTTGGTGGTAATATCTTTTTCATCTCTTATCTTTGTAATTTGGGTTGATTTTCTCTTTTTTGTAAAATTGGCTAGTGTTTTATCTAGTTAATTTTTTTTGAGACACTAGCTTTCGGTTTTGTTGATTTTCTGTATTTTTAATCTCTACTTTATTTCTACTTTGATTTTAATAATTTTCTGACTTCTACTGGCTTATAGTTAGATTGTTCCTGTTTTTCAAGGGCTTTGAGGTGCGTCATTAGGTTATTTATTTAGTAATTTTCTGTTCTTGTTATGTGGGCACTCAGTGCTATGATTTTTCCTTTTACTACTGCCTTCAAAGTGTCCCGGAATTTTTGATATGTTATATATCTATTTTTATTTGTTTCTGGAAATTTCTTGATTTCACTCCTTACTTCTTCAATGACCCGTTCTTCATTCAGCAGTGTGGTGTTCAGTCTCCACATGTTTATGTGGTTTCTCTGGGTCTTCTTATTTTCTACTTCCATTTAATTATAGTCTGAAAAGACACAGGGAAGTATGCCACATTTTTTTAAGTTGCTACTCCTGCTTGTCTTCTAGTTCTGTTGGCATGGATTACCTTGTTCCAGTCTAGTTACCCTAGGTTTGTAACTATATTTACTTGTAAGGTATGTTTCCTGCAGGCAGAAGATAGATGAATTTTGGTTTTTAATCCATATTGCCACCTTATGTCTTTTTATTGGGGAGTTGAGGCCATTTTTATTCAGTGTGATTATTGAGAGATGATTTTTAATTCCTAATGTATATTTAACTTCTGTTTGAGGTAGTGTTTGTTCTTTGCTTAGTTGTTTGCTGCATGAAAATTCTTGTTTCTCTGGTTCTGGCATGTATTATTTATTTCTTCTTTGAAGTTAATCTCTTTGAGAATTTTTTCTGCTGCTGGTTTAGAAGACATAAATTCTTTCAGCTTCTGTTTGTTGTGGGAGATTTTTATTTCCATATCTAATTTGAGAAATAGTTTTGCTGGGTAGAAAATTTCTGACTGCAAATTGTTTTCTTTCAGAGTTTGGAATATGCTACTCCAGGCCCTTCTGGCTTTCATGATTTGCTTTGGGAAGTCTGGAGTGATTCTAATTGGTTTGCCTCTGAATGTCACTTGGTCTTTTGCAGTCTTTCTTTGCAGTCATCAAGTGCCACCAGCACCTTTTCTGCTGCAAGCCTGGTTCTCTGAGTCTTTCTCAGTCTATGTCGATAGCTGGTATCAATAGGCCTGAATCTAGTGTTAAGTGTAGGTTACCCTCCATGATTTCCATGGCTGTGGAGCCTGAGTCTCTTCCTACCTGCATAGGTAGAAGATGCCTCTGGGACCAAACCCAGTGTAAGAGTCTCTGTTCTCCACAGCTACAGCTGGGCTGGTTTGACCTATCCCATTTAACCATGATTGAGTGGGCTATGGTGATCTTGGCGATCCTACTAGTTGGATATAGTGTTAAGTGTAGGTCTCCCTCCATGCTTTCCACTGATGCAGAGCCTGAGTCTTTCCAAGCCTCTACTATGTCCAGTACCTTTGCCAGGTTGAACCATAAAGTCTCAGACCCAGGGAGTTTATTGGGGCTGTGCAAGTTTCTGGGGGTGCTGTGCTGTGCATTCTCTCACTGGGATGGCTGGTTTTACTTGAGGTGTTGTTGAGCCCCGCTCTGGATCTCTGGAAGGTGTGGTGACCTTGATCACCATTGCTACAAGTTGTAACCAGTGTATGCTCAGGAGGAACTGATGGCTTAAAATTCTGATGATCTGCAGCTGCTTACTTTGTTTCAAGTCATTGGTTGTTTTCTTGTGAGTCTCTAGAGTTACGTGCAGTGAAGTAAGGTGGTGTTACAATGGCACCATGTCACAAGGTGGGCAGGATTCTTTTCTGCTCTCTGATTGGTCTTCTAGCATTTTTTTTCTTACCACCTTTTATTTATTGTGTTCTTTTTAATGTTGCTTTCTTGCTTTTTGTAAGAATGCTGTTTTTAAGGCAATGGAGATCAGGTGTTAGGAGGACTGATATGTGCTGCTTCCCTCGGTCACCATCTTCCCAGAAGTCCTCAAGTATTTATATTTTAAAAGGGAACTAAGGCTGGGTATGTAGCTCAGTGGTTAAGCACTTGCTTAGCATGTACTGGGCCCTGAGTTGAATCCCCAGCACAATCTCCTAACCCACACAGAGGAAACAGAGGAAGAAATAACTTTGAAGTCATACCGACTTGAGTCTGAATCCTGGCCCTGTTATTTACCAGCTTTGTGACTTTGGCAGTCCTTTAGCCTCTCTTGAGCCTCGGTGTGCTTATTTGTAAAGAAGAATTAAGTATGCTTATCCTATTGGATTGCTCTGGAGGATTAAGAGGGCTAATGTGTAAAGTAGTACATAGCTATTGGTCTATACATAGAAGATAACAATTGTTCAATAATTAGTAAATGCTTGTGGAATTGAATTAAGACTTTAATGATAGTGTGGAACAACTTGCCAATGGAGAATCATGTGTACAAAGATGTTGTTGACCCTGGGGGTATTTCTTTAGGTCTCTCAAATCCGATTTTATAGATTTCCTTCACCAGTCTAAGGCCTGTGTTAAATGGAATTTGTTCAAATGTCCTTTGTAATATATTTCATTGATTTAGTAGTTGCCTGGGCATCCATTTTCATCCCCAAGTTATCTGAAACCCAGTTGCACGTGCTACATCATCTTGGGCCTAGTTAAAATTTCCCTCCTTCTGTGTGGTAGTTTATGCAATAGCCTGCTTATTTCTCAACTCATAGACCTAAACTCAGCACACTTCACAAATTCTTACCATGATAAATCTAATGTGCAATACCAGAGTCAAGTAAACAATAACTCTGCTCATTCACAGGTGTTTTATTTAGCCAATCCATATACCATGGGAAACCCCCAGGTCTCGTGCTCTTTATAAGGGCTCAGGCCCAATTTCCTGCTCTCTCCCTCTGTGGCTGGCTGAGGGTGCATGTCCTGTGTGTCTCACTCAGCTCCCCTTTTCCTGATTGCCCTGCATGGTGTACTGCTTTCTTCTCTGTGGGATCTATAAGTAGTACATGGCCTCTGCTGCTATTTCATGTTTGACTGAGCTGCCCCTTCTGTGTCTCACCTGACCAATACATAATGTACCTCCCAGTCAGTGCTGGAACCAGCTTGTTGTATCTGCCATTATAAAAAAGTTTTCAATAAGAGGGACACCAGGTCATGTATCAGCTACTTAGACATTAGGCTGTCCAGGATAAACACCATCCTGTGAAAGGCATAGGTGAACATGCATGGCCACCTACCCTAGGATGCAGTCAAGGGAGGGCTGGAAGTAAGAGCTACTCTGGAGAGAGAGAAATCAAATCAGAGAGAAATGCCAGCATCTTTGCCTTTTAGTGAAATGATCAAACAGCACTTTTCACTGGTTATTTGGCTGTTTTTACTAACTTATAATGAGACTGCTATATCAGCCACATCCTTGGAAATTTCTGCAGGTGTTTACTCTTACATTTGTTTCAGTGTGAAATCTTAATGAATGTTAGTTGGCTTTAAAAAAAATAGGACCAAACTTTTTGAAACATTTACTTTTTTGTGTGTGGTACTGGATATTGAACCCAGAGGCATTCTACCTCGGAGCTACACCCTCAGTCCTGTTTTATTTTTTAAAGTTGCTGAGGCTGGTTGTCAACCTGCTATCCTCTTGTCTCAGCCTCCCAAGTACTGGGATTACAAGCATGTACTACCATGCCTGGCTCATTTACTTTAGAAGTTTGAGAAGTTGAAAAATTATTTCCTCAGGGGTGTTTAATGACTGTATCACTTAACATATATATGTTTATATATATTATTTTTTCATTTTTTAGGTAACTGATGGAAATTAAAGTCATTTCTGGCTGACTGGTGTGCCTAAGAGCTAATGGTTAGTTACAGTGGCTTTTGATCCACCCATGCCCTTTATACTTGCTTACATTTTTAAATAAAATCCAGGCAGATTTACTATCATTTTGCTTTTATTTTATATCTATCATCTATTATCTTTTTCTATTAATTTGTTCCCTCTCTGCTTGATTCCTTCAGCACCGTGGTTTTATTCTGATATGTAGCTTTTGGAAGATACTTCCCTAAGAGGAGGAAAATTTCATTTTTTACAGATGTTATTGGTGGGCTTAAGAAAACATGTGCTTTCCAAAGTAGACATGGGCTAAATGTAACTGACTCACCCAGTGTGAATCAAGAATTGCCTTGATTTTTCTTCTCTTACCCTATTATGTGTCTTGGACATTTGTAGGCTATTTTTAATTCAACCATCACAAGAACCTGAAAGATAATTAGTTTCTTATTGTACAGATGAGCCAACTAAGGGCCAGAGACATCATCCTATATCTAAAAGTGGTAGAGATGGAATTCAAACCCAGGTTTATTTAGCTCCAACACACACTCCTTTCCTGACCAGGATTTTCTTCTACCCAGATGGTTAGGCAGTAGGTAAAAGAGAACTTCGGCCAACAGGACAGCTACAAGTAGCAGTTACCTTTTCTGACCCTGGACTACGTAAGTTAGAAAAAGCTTTATGGTGTGTGTGTGTGCGTGTGCGTGTGCGTGTGTGTGTATGTGTAACTTTTTAGAAAATTTATTTATTTATTTATTTATTTGTTTATTTATTTATTTACTTACTTACTTGCTTACTTTTGGTGGTACTGGGGTTCCTGGAAGCCCTTCTACCTCCGGGCTATACTCCCAGACCTATTTTTACATTTTTATTTGGAAACAGGGTCTCCTAAGCCAGCGTGCATGGCTGGCTTCGAACCTGCGCGATCCTCCTGTCTCTGCCTCCCAAGCACGGGGAATACAAGCGTGCACCACCACGCCTGGCCTATATATTTTTTTATTTGGAAACAGGGTCTCGTAAGCCAGCGCGGCTGGCTTCGAACCTGTGCAATCCTCCTGTCTCCGCCTCCTAAGCACGGGGATTACAAGCGTGTGCCACCACGCCTGGCACACATTTTTATATTTAAATGGTGGAAAATGTAAAAGTAACCTGTACATCATAATGTCTAACTAAAGGGGCACCTAAGGATAGTTAGGAGTCAGTAAATATTTGTTCAAAGAATGTCTTCCCAAAGTTTTGAATAAATCATTAATTCATAGACCTTAAAACTTATTAACATAATGATCTTAACAGTAACAACTGAATAATAGCAGTTTATGACCTAATTGAAAAACAGATTGAATAACTTGATGTGGGTACAGTGGCAATTCATCTACTTCATATTTTATCTCCCACTGGTTTCCCATATGTTAATATATTGTTTTCATTGATGTATTAGTGAGTTAATTAGGTTAAATCTTATGCATGTTATTTAAGATCAAAATGTTTAGTTAATTTCTAATTTCTTGTTGGGGGTGTGGAAGCACCTTTGTTGTGAATTGTACTTGGAATCAGAATAACCTTTATGATAGTGGTTTTTTTCTCATCTCTTTTTAAGACAATGTATTGGGGAGGTGCCTGCCTTCTTCCAGTGAGAGATTTCAGTGGTGGTTTACCAAGATAAAAATGAGTTCTGATTTTACTGAAACTTACATACCTTCAAATTTGAAAGAACTCTGACAGTGTTACTGCAGAGGTTACTGCAGAGGTGACCCATCATGTGACCCATCCAGATGATCAGTTTGTTCCCATGTCTAATTCTGTAGTGTGTTATATAATTAGTAAGGAAAAATTGCTGAGATGCTGTCATAAAACATTTACACTAAACAAACAAGGCCACACAGCACCACTTTTGTTCTCTCTCCATGTTCCTGGGTTAAGTAAGCATCACGTCTGTGATATTAGCCTCTGCCAGAGCCACTGAACAGAGAAGGTGTAGAAGAGAATTGTACTCATGATTCAGCAGTGTCCACCATTCTTTTAACTCTCCCTTTCTGTAGTCTAGCCTGGGATTATCCCTAAAAGTAGCTTGCACCTTTGGACACGTCATTTCTTTCCTCTGGCTTTGTTTTTCTTCAGATCTGCGAATGGAGAAGGTAGGATGAGATTAGTTTACTTTTCACTCTAATTTCAATGGAGTAATAGGTCTCTGACTTAGAAAATCCCCCCGAATTGCTTTAAGGTTTAGCCTTTATTCTAGCAAGCTCCTCCTTAGAAACTTCCAGGTAAGCAGCCATCAGAATGGACCACAAGCTGGATGTGGTGGTGCACGCCTGTATTCCCAGCATTCAGGAGGCTGAGACCAAAGGATCACGGTTCACGGACAGCCTCAGCTATTTAACCTCTTTGCAACTCAGTGAGACCCTGTTTCAAAATAAAACATAGGGCTGGGGTGTAGCTCGGGGGTAGAATGCCCCTGGTTCCATACCCAGTACTACCAAAAAAAAAAAAAAAAAAAAAGAATGCACCACAGCCTCAAAGAAAGTCATCCCCATTCTCTTCACAATCTTTAAAAAGTTGAGAAATGTGATTTGTAGGAGTAATATAAAGTAGTATAAATTACAGTGAAGAATGGGAAAACCTTAATCTTAAATCCATATATTCCATTGTCCCATTTATTTATTTATTTGTTTGTTTATTTATTTATTATTTTTGCAGTATTGCGGATTGAAATCAGGGGCATTCTACCTCCGAGCTATACTCCAGCCCTATTTTTTACCCCCCCTTTTTTTTTTAAACAATGTCTCACTAAGTTGCATAGAGCCTCACTAAGTAGCTGAGGATGGCCATGAACCTGCAATTCTCCTATCTCAGCCTCCCAAGTACTGGGATTACAAGCATGCACTACCACGCCCAGCTTCATTGTTCCTTTACAACATCTAATATTTTTTTCTTTTTTTTCTTTTGTGTTGAACAGAATGAAAAATGGATCTTGATGCATTCTGTCCCTTCAATTCTAGCCTACTTTACTAATGGCCCTTGGGCTATCTCCTATAGTATTGGTGCCAATTTCTCTGTATAGTAAGTAATTATGCAGATTTGGGGGGATGATTGTCAATATACTAAATAAAAATTTGATAGCTAATCTAACTCTTGATTTGAAGCTTTGAATATCTAAGAGTGTGGTGACCCAGCAATCACACTCTTAGATATAAGTATCCCAATGAAGTAGAAACTTATGTCCACACTAGCACTTGTACACAAATGTTTATAGTAGTTATCTTTGTAATTGCCAAATACAAGAGGTATGGAGGAATTTGGGGAGATGATAGCATTTTTGCTACCTGGATTATAGTAGAGACAGTCATGTGACTATAGGTATATGTCACAATGCAGAGAACTGTACACTAGTTGGTAAATTTAGTTATGTGAATTATACCTGAAAAACTACTGCTGAAAAAATTGTCTGTTATACTTATTGCTATATCTTGCATCTTGATGCCCCCTAGAGGTACACATTACTTGGTCACTGATATGGTGCTAACAACTGGGAGATGGTGGAAGCTATAAGAGGTAAGGCCTAGTGGGAGGTCTTTGGTTTGGTTATGGGAGATGTGCCCCTGAAGAGGATAGTGGGATCCCAGCCCACTGAGGCTGTCCGTGAACCGTGATCCTTTGGTCTCAGCCTCCTGAATGCTGGGAATACAGGCGTGCACCACCACATCCAGCTTGTGGTCCATTCTGATGGCTGCTTACCTGGAAGTTTCTAAGGAGGAGCTTGCTGGAATAAAGGCTAAACCTTAAAGCAATTCGGGAGGATTTTCTAAGTCAGAGACCTTTTCTCTTTTTTGAGGTTCTGGCCATGACATCAGTGACTTTTCCTCATTATGAGCTCTGCCTCCCCACAGTCTCAAAAGCAACAGGATCAAATACATGGGCTGGAACCTGCAAAAATGAGCCCAAAGTAAAACTTTTCTCTTCATATGTTGATTACCTCAGTAGTTTAATACAGCTATTAACAGCTAGCTGGGTGTGGTGGCACATGCCTGTAATCTCAGTACTTTGGAGGCTGAGACAGGTGAATCATAGGTTTGAAGACAGCCTCAGCAACATAGTGAAACTCTTAGTAACCTAGTGAGACCCATACACTTCCACGGACGTTATGTACATATGTCAGAATATCAATGTCAATATCAATATCTTGTATCGGGAAGGGGAAGGAGTAAGAAGGGAGCCAAGGGAGCTCACCAAATGCTGTACACATGTGTGCCACTTTCACTGTGACTGCATTATGATGTGAGACTGTACTGCACCAATAAAAGTATTTAAAAACAAAACCAAACAAAAAAAAACATAAAAAGGACTGGGGTTTATCTCAGAGATAGAATGCCCTTAGGTTCAAAGCATTCCCTAGTACCACAAAAATAAATAAATAAATAAGTAAATAAATAACCAAGCAAGCCAGAGAACACAATTTAAAATAGGTACTGAAGTATTTTTATATCGAATTGTTGCTGGGAATTTGGGAACAAAATAGACATAGAAATGTAAGGAATTGTTCACAAGGAATTTACACTTTAAGGAGATTGAAATTTAGGATATTTATTTATTTATTTATTTATTTATTTATTTATTTATTTTTTGGTGGTACTGGGGCTCCTGGAAGCCCTTCTACCTCCGGGCTAGTGGGCTACACTCCCAGACCTATTTTTTTATATCTTTAATTTGGAAACAGGGTCTCTTAAGCCAGCGTGGCTGGCTTTGAACCTGCGCGATCCTCCTGTCTCTGCCTCCCAAGTGCAGGGATTACAAGCGTGCGCCACCTCGCCTGGCGTGAAATTTAGGATTTTTTAAAAGACATGCTGTTAGGATACAAAGATTATTATCAGCAATCATTTTTATTATACAACAGAAATATAGGAGTTATAAAAAGTAAAAAGTCAAGAGATAATTTTTGAGTTGTAGCATCTGGTTTTTAAAAGACATTGGTTTAAAAAATTATGCTCTTTTAGCACTTCAGGAAGGAGAAGAGGGGAGGAGAACTGAGTAATAAAATACAGATCATTCTTATTTTCCTGACAAGACACAAGGTAAATATGAACTGAGTTTCGGTCCTAGCATAACTACTTTTGTGAGGTACGGGTGTTACTGGAGTTTGAATCCAGGAGTGTTCTACCTTTAAGCCACACTTCAGCCCTATTTTATTTTTTGTTTTGAAATAGGGTCTCACTAAGTTGTTGAGGCTGGTCTCAAACCTGTGATCCTGATGTCTCAGCCTCCCAAGTACTGTGATTATAGACATGTAACACCATGCCTGGCATGTAACTGCTTTTGACAGTTCCCATTTCAAAAGTATATACATTATACAAGCATAATGTATGTATACTTAATATCAAAGAAGGCAGATGATTACTGTGATCACTAAATTCTGCTGAACCTCCTCACACACACCCCACAGAGGCAATTGCCATTTCAAGGGCTGTGCAAAAGACTTCCAGACTTGTACAAGTCACTTGTTATTTCCTTCCTTAGCAACAGAACCCCAATTTTTCGGGAGAGCAGTGTGTTCCTCAAACTACACATCCCAGTTTTCGGTGGAGCCAGGTGTGGTTGGGTGACTGTGATGTGGTATGGACTCCTGGGAAGGCACCGGCCCAGCTGGGGTGGCAGTGGTGGTGTGACCTCTGCCCCCTTTATCTCCTGGTGCCTGGGGTGAGGCTCACAGCCTTGGGGCTTTCCTCTTCACGCCCCTCTCTCACTGGCCCACTAGGAGATAGTCCCTCTCTCCACTAAGAGAATAGTCTTTACCTGTTTCACTGAGATGGCCACTCACTTGAGTCACTTGACTGGCCTGATCCAGAAACATGAAAAGTGATCTTACTGAATACTTTCCCACAGTGCGCTAAGCACTTTCTATACGTCATGTCATATAAATCTCATGTATTTTTATTACCCTCATTTCACAGAGAAGGATATCAGAAGGCTGGGTTAAATAGGTAGCTGGCCCTACTGCTGGGTCACATGGGGAAGCTGAGTGAGGCCTCTTTGCTTCTAGTACATAATTCTCCTCATTCATTTTCTTTTTTTTTAATTTTTTATTTGTGCACTGTATTCATACATCATAGTGGGATACAAACTTTTGTAGACATACATGCACACATCGCCCAGTCAGCCCCCACCCGATCACCACCCCATTCTCTCCCCATCTCTCCCTCCCATGCTTTGCTTAGTGGTTGACATCTAGTATTATAGCAATTTATCCAAAATTAAAAATGATAATCTCACATAACAGTTTAATTTGTCTGATACCAAGCTTTTGATGACTAAAAGATAACAGTTCAATATTTCTTTTTACTTTCTTACCAGAGAATATTTTTTTTCTATTTTTTTTTTAGGTGAAACTATCATATATTTATATATTTATTTTTCAGAAAAAAAATCTATCCTAATATGGAACATGGACTCTAGATACCCAAAACGATCTTGAAAAAGAACAAAGCTAGAAGATATATATTTTCTGATTTCAAACCATATAAAGCTACAATAATTGAAACAGTGTAGTACTATTCTAAAGCCAGATATATAAACCATTGGAGTTAAATACAAGCCTAGAGCTAAATTCTTCCCTATATTGTCAAGTTATTTTTGACAAGGTTTCCACGAACATTTGGTGGTGAAAATAATAATCTTTTAACTAAATATTGTTGAAAAATAATAATTACATGGAAAAGGATAAAATTGGACCCTTACCTAATCCCATATACAAATATTAACTCAAAATAGATAAAAGACCTAAATATAAATCTTAAGACTATAAACTTTTAGAAGAAAATCTGGGTCATAAAACCTCACAACATTGAAATTGGCAGTGATTTCTTGGATATGATTTCAATGGCACAGGCAACAGAAGAGTATACAAACTCCCTAAAAAATAAAAAAAAATATTGTATATCCAAAGACAATGTAAACAGAGTTAAAAGTTACTAATAGAATGGGATAAAATATTTCCAAATGCTATATCTGAAGGTATATTAATATTCCAACTAGAAATCCTAAAAATTAACAACAATAAAGGCAAACAATACCATTTAGAGATAGGTAAAAGACTAACATAAATAATGAATCTCCACAGATAACCAATCTTAGTTGTCTGTTTAATGGAAACTCTTGTTTCTCTGGTTCTGGTGAGTGTTACCTATTTCTTCTTTGTAGTTAATCTCTGAGTATTTTCTCTAGTGCTGGTTTTGAAGACATAAATTCCTTCAGTTTCTGTTTGTCATGGAAGCTTCTTATTTTTCCATCTAATTTGATAGAAAGTTTTGCTGGGTAGGAAATTTTTGGCTGGAAGTTGTTTTCTTTCAGAGTTTGGAATATGTTCCTCCAAGCCCTTCTGGCTCTCATGACTTGGTTTGGGAAGTCTGGAGTGATTCTAATTGGTTTGCCTCTGAATGTCACTTGGCCCTTTGTTTTTGTTGCCTTTAAGATTCTCTGCTTGGCTTCCACATTGGTCATTTTGACAATGATGTGGCGTGGGGATCCTCTTCTCCGACCCTGTCTAAAGGGAGTTCTATAAGTTTCCTGGACCTTTGTATCAACCTCTTGCTCTATGTTTGGAAAATTTTCTGCTATTACTTCCTTGAAGAGCTTGTTGATCCCTTTGGTTTCACTTTCTTTTCCCTCCTCTATTCCAATTATTCTTAGGTTAGCTCTCTTAAAATGAGCCCATATTTCTTCAATATCAGATTCCTGCTGTCGGATATTTTTTTCTAGATTAGAAACTATGCGTTCATTTTTGGATTGCTCATCTTCTAAGAGCGAGATTCTGTTCTCCATGTTGTCTAATCGGTTGTTTGCGCTTTGAATTGAGGCCTTTACTTCATTAATTGCCTCCTTTATCTCTTTTTGGCTCTCTCTGAGTTCTTTTCGAAGCACCTCTATTATTTCTACAGTTATTTTCCTGATTTGATCTTCTAGAAATCTCTGATTTTTTGTTTTATCGGGTTCTGATGTTGTGGTGTTGTGGGCATTCATTGCTCCAGTATTATTCCTCTTTCCCATGATTTCGGAAGTTTGTGCCTTCTTTGGGTTCTTCCCTTGGGTCACTATGACTTCACTTAAGGTGCTCTGGATCTCGAGTCTGTAGTATCTCAGACCCCACTACTCCTTTACTGGGTTGTATCACAGAGTCTCTGACCCAGAGAGTCGATAGAGGCTGCTTTAGACTGTGGGGGGTGCCAGTTTGCACGTTCTCCTATGGTGTGATATCTCTGCCACCGCCACTCCCCCACTGGGTCAAGTCCCAGGGAGTACAGTACTGGGATTTTCTCCTCTGTGGCCCGCAATTTAACTCACTGTTCTTGACTACGCAGAATCAGCTGTACTGGTCTCGGTGAATTTGCTGCTGCTGCCGCCGGTGGCAATATGGCGCCGCTGCTACGCCCTCGGCCGTGAGACTGGCTTATTTCTTCTTGGTTTTTAGTTCCACTCTGAATCCCTGCAGCGTGTGCTGAGCTCAGCCACTGGGAGCTTTAGATGCTCTCTGCGCTGAGAAATCCCGCCTGGCTGTTCCGCAGCAGCTCACCTCGGCTTGCTGTAGCCGTCCGGTGAATTCGCCGCTGCCGCCGGCAGTATGGCGCTGCTGCCGCGTCCTCGGGCGTGAGGCCCGTGTATCTCCTCTGTGGCTCTGAGCTCTGTTCTCAGTCTGCTTTTTCTCTGGAGCCTGGTGATTTTTTTTGTTTCTCTGGTGATGGTGTTTTCTGGCTATGAAAGGCGCTGATTTTGTGGTAATGGAGATTGGTTGTTAGCGGGGCTCTTAAGCCCTGCTTTTCTCGGTCGCCATCTTCTCGGAAGTCTCCTCATTCATTTTCATTTAAACTTTGTTGCTATATATCACTTAGAGACATTAAATTCAACATCAGGATTCCTATTCATCACCGTTTCCTCTATTCTTGAATATAATTTTTCTATATAGTACATAATATTCATAGCATATTCCTACTGTACATTTTTTCTCTTAATTTGATTACTTGTTGTCCATGTGGTTTCATTATTAAAATATTAGTTCTTAAACTGGGCATAGTAGTACATGCCTGTATTCTCAGTACTTGGGAGGCTGAGACAGGAAAATCACAGGTTTGAGGCCAGCCTCAGCAATTAGCTCTGTTTCAAAAAAAAATAAAATAAAATTGTTCTGGGGTTGTTGTCTGGAGATAGAATGCCCCTAGGTTCAATCTGTAGTACCAAAAAAAAAAAAAAAATCAAATTTTCAATCTTGTTCTAGGAGAAGCATGTGGAGTATATCTGATAATCCTTTAGTGTCCAAAGGGCATTGGTTGCAGGATGCTTACATGGACACCAGACTCTGTGGATGCTAAAGTGCCTTACATACATGCCAGTAGTCGCATACTGACCCCATCTTCCTATACAGTTTAAATTGCCTCTAAATTACTTGCAATGCCTTATACTATGTAAATGCTATGTAAGTAGGTATTACACTTTATTTTTAGGCAATAATAAGAAAAAGTCTGTATGTGTGCAGGATAGATGTCTTTTTTCCTAATACTTTCTCTATGTGTTTGGTTGGGTCTGGAACCAGGTTGGATCTGGAACAGAAGGCAGCTGTATGCCTGGGATGGGGGGAGAATCAACTAAGTTCTTCCTAATTTAGACCCCTCCCACTATGTCCCTATGAATTCTGTAAGTTGATGGGTCCTGCTGCCCTCTAAAAGCTTCTCTCAATTAGCAACCCCTGGGTCATGCCTCCTTTCCCTTTAAGTGCAGGAAAGTCTCAGCTGCCTATAAATCTTGAGTGAACTCTGGGATTAATTTTAGTAGTAAAAAAGTTTATCAGCATTCACATGACAAATGTAGTAGTTGTTACATTTTATAAATGCCTGAAAGAGCTGCTTCAGTAGGTTGTGGTACCAGGAGCAGCCCCTGTTTGTGACAGCAACTGAACATTTTCAGGATGTTGATTCTGTTAAGGAGGAATCTACTGCTGTACGTGGTGGCGCACACTTGTAATCCCAGCATTTGGGAGGCTGAGACAGGAGGATACAGGTTCACGGACAGCCTCAGCTCCTTAGTGAGGCCCTTTGCAACTCAATGAGACCCTGTTTCAAAATAAAGGCTAAAAAATAGGGCTGGGGGTGTAGCTCAGAGGTAGAGCATTCTAATGCTTCTAGATTCCATCACCAGTAATGCAAAAAAAAAACAAAAGAAAAAGAAAAAAAAAGGAGGAATCTACTGACTTTCTTTTGCATCCTCTGCTCCCACTAAGCCCATTTCTTCAGACTTCTTATTCATTTATCAGCCTTCTCTTCACAATTTACCATGCCATTCTCTTCTGTTTAGTAGTATTTATCAACTATTTCTCTAGGTTGGTTTTCCTTCTTGCACTAGATTGTAAACTTCTTGAGGATATAAAATAATATACAGTGAGTCTCATAAAACACATGCCTGCCTTATGAATCCAAGGGGAGACAGAAGGAAACCAACTTAAAAAGCATGGCTGAAGCTAGGCATGATGGTTCATGTTGTAATCCCAGTACTTGGGAGTCTAAGGCAGGAGCCTCACATAGATTCAAGGCCAGTGTGCAATGATTTAGCAAGACCCAGTTTCAAGTAAAATATAGAATAGGGGAGGAGGTGCATAGCAAAGGAGAACTGTAGCTTCTGCGTTGTCTCCTGAATGGGAGTGGGGAAGGGCACGGCTGCCCAGCCTGCCTCTCCTTGGGAGCGGATGCCCCAAGAGATTGTCTAGTCTCCTTTGTGGGGCTTGGTACTGCAGTCTTAGACTTAAGCCTTGTGCACCAAACTGCCTAATAGTGAACTAAGGAACTGACTACAAGTTTTAGAATCCAATCCCTGATCAAGATGTGACTCCTCCATATTCATTGATCACTAATTAACTGTGTGGTATTTGCATGATTTCTGTTTCTCAGGCATACTTACTATTGGGCTACACTGTGACCCCTGCAGAGCCAGTGCCCACGTCTAGATGTGATGCTTTCATCATCCACATTTATTAAAAACCTTGACTACTAGATAAAATTATACAAATGAATTAAGCTATCATCTTTCTATATGAGAAAAATTGAAGCAGAGATTCCAAAGGAATTCTGAAGGTAATAAAAGGCACAGGTGATATGAAACCCACATAATGCATAAATAAAATCCTGAGATATCATATCCATATATGACATCTCTCTATGTCTAATTTTAACTGAAAGAAATACCCTTGGGAATGAGTCTGATTAATAGTTTCTAAAATGACGAGAGAGAGAAATGTCTTCTGAATCTCCCTGTTCTGTTTGTTCTTCACTCATTGCACACAAAAGCAGAAAGAGGCTTGAATGACCTAGTTCTTTGAAAATCTGTTTCTTAAAGAAAAACGAAATACTCCCACTTCAGCTTGAATTTACGTTTATGAAATTTATGTCTCTTTGAAGAACAGTCTATAAAGTGGTGAGGGTTTTGTTTTGATCTTGGTAGGGTTTTTTTTGTTGGTAAATATAATCCTGTGTTAAATATGCTTGGAGAGTTCTCTGAATTTAAAGAGACCTTTACCAAATCCTTTTCTAATAAAAACCAAATATATAAGCTGGTGTGGTAGTGCATACCTGTAATACCAGTTCTCAGGAGGGTGACACAGGAGGATCACAGGTTTGGAGTCAGCCTCAGCAACTTAGCAAGGCCCTTTGTTTCAAAATTAAAAATTAAAAAAATAGGGCTGGGAGTATAGCTCAGAGGTAGAATGCCCCTGTGTTCAATCCTCAGTACCACACATGCAAAAAATTGAATATATAAAATAAGTGTGTACACTTTTTTTTCTTGGTGGTGGTACTGAGGGGGTTGAACTTGGACATTTTACCTCTGAGCTACACTGCAGCCCTCTTAATTAATTAATTAATTAATTTAATTAGAAACAGAGTCTCAGCTGGGCTGAGGTGGTGGCACATGCTTGTAATCCCAGTACTTGGGAGGGTGAGACACGAGGATTGCAGGTTTGTAGCCAGCCTTAGCTACTTATTGAGACTCTCCACGACTTAGTGAGACCCTGTTTCAAAATAAAGAATAAAAAAATAGGTCTGGGGTGTAGCTCAGAGTAGAATGCCCCTGGGTTCAATCCCCAGTTCTAAAAAACAAAAAAAGAAAAGAAAAGAAAAGAAAGAAAAGCAGGGTTTCACTAAGTTACTATGTGCAAACTGCAAACCTGTGCTCCTCTTGTCTCAGCCTCCCAAGTACTGTGATTAAAGCCATGACCAGTGAGCCTGACTATGTGTACACTTTTAAATGGCTATTCTTGCTGGGTGTGGTAGTGCACACCTGTTACCCAGTACTTGGAAGGTGGAGACAGGAGAATCACAGGTTCAAGGACAATCTCAATAAGTACTGAGACACTCATCAACTTAGCAAGACCCTGTTTCCAAATAAGAAATAAAATTGGGCTGAGAGTATAGCTCGAAGGTGAATTCCTCTGGGTTCAATCTCCAGTAAAACACACACACACACACACACACACACACACACACACACACACTAAAATAAAAACATATGGCTATCATTAGCTCATTGCCAAATGCCTTAGAGTCACAGGTACTTAAGCATTTTGGCATCCATTTAAAATTTTGGTGATTGCTTCAGACAATACTTAGAAGAAAATTTCAGACTCCCATGGTAACAGGAGTAAAGCACAGAGCAGACCTCTGAGCACAGCCAGGTGTGTGTGACCTGTGCCAGGCTTCTTGCCTGCCATGCTTCTGTGGCCACAGCCATGGGAGGGGGTGTCTTTTTTAAAAGGTGAGCACTGATTTTGAAGGTCTGAGGTGGGCCTGAAGATTTTTACTTCTAAGCCTCACCAGCCGAGGCTCAAATGTTTGGAACATCACACTTTAAGAAGCAATGGGTAAGCTGGGCATGGTGGCGCATGCTTATAGTCCCAGTACTTGGGAAGGCTGAGATGGGATCAGAGGTTCATGGCAACCTTGTCTGTGAGACTCTTTGCAATTTAGTGAGACCCTGTTTCACAATGAAAAATAAAATAGGGCCGGGCGTGGTGGCGCATGCTTGTAATCCCTGTACTTGGGAAGCGGAGACAGGAGGATCGCGCAGGTTTGAAGCTAGCCTCGCTGGCTTAAGAGACCCTGTTTCCAAATTAAATGTAAAATAGGTCTGGGAATGTAGCCCGGAGGTAGAAAGGTTTCCAGGAACCCCAGCACCACCAAATAAATAAATAAATAGATAGATAGAAAGAACTGGGGATATGGCTTGGAAATAGAATGTTTCTGATTCAATCCCCAGTAACACACACACACACACACACACACACACACACACACACACA